>NC_089690.1:18140454-18791590 GCF_031753505.1 Anomalospiza imberbis | reverse complement strand
TGAAGTCAAAGGGGTTTTGTCCTCTTGTTAATCTTTATTTTTGAGAAAAAATAAAAGGAAAGAAATGTGAAAACCGATGTGGAAATCACATGTAAGGCCTGTCTGATAAAGATGTTTGTTTTGTTTATCAAGAAACATCTTGACAGCCATCTGTTATGGCATGTTCTGAGTAAGTGAACATTGTATGAGCACTCCTGCTGTTCCCTTCTGCCCACTCTGTCTCAACCCAAGGAATATTTTTGTGCCTGCTTGCCAGCATTCAAACTGGTTTTGTAGATTATATGTTAGAGAATAATCAAGAACACATGAAACATGAAAAGCATAATAGAATCCTACACTAGAATCATAGAACGGTTTGGATTGGAAGGGTTCTTTAAAGGCTATTTAGTCCAATGACCCTGCAATGAGCAGGGACATCTTCATCCGGGTCAGATGGCTCAGAGCTTCCTTCAGCCTGGCCTTGAATGTTTCTAGAATGGGGCATCTGGCACCTCTCTGTGTCTTCCGATGTTCCATCCTCATTGTAAAAAATTTCCTTATACTTAGTCTGAATCCTCCGCTTTTATTTTAAAACCATTACCCTTTGTCCTGTTGCAACAGACCCTGCTAAAAATTGTTCCCTCATCTTTCTTATAAGCTCCCTGAAATCTGCAAGAAGGTCTCTCCAGAGCCTTCTCTTCTGCAGGCTGAACAGCCCCAATGCCCCAATGCTTTCAGCCTCTTCTCACAGGAGAGGTGTTCCAGCCCTCTGACCATATTTGTGACCTCCTCTGGACCTGGTCTAACAGGTCCGTGTATTTCCTGTGCTGAGGACCCCAGAACTGGAGGCTGCAGGGTGAGATCTCATGAGGGCAGAGAAAAAGGGAAGAATCACCTCCCTTGTGCTGCTGTCCAGCTTCCAGGAAGTGAAGTTAGGAATCTGTTACGGGCTGCTCAGGACTTAGACTGCGTTTGCAGGAATGCAGAGTAACAGCACAGGAGCAATAGCATGTTGGTGGAATAGAAAGCATAAGTGTTTGTGTTTCCTGATATGTGCAGCTGTTTGGGTGAAATCTGTCACTACATGGAAGCCCTGATTTGAGGTATTAATATCGACCTGTAAAAAATTATTTTACAATTCACTGCACTCCTTTCCCTGCTTTGATTGTGCATTGAAACACCTGCAAACACACTGACCTAAAGAAATCCTAGTGCAGCTACAGGCTCAGGTCCATCATGGTACTTCACTAGACTTGCAGTATGGTTGTGTCTTATTTAAATTCCAGTTCCTAGGTAAAGTTCACACTGTACTGCCAGATTGCCTGCCTGGGAGGAAATGTAGCCCGGTAGACAACCTGAGAGCATGATATTGTGGAGTGTTTCACAGTACTGGGTGACGACAGGAGAGCAAGTGTTGAGTGTAATCTCTGTGTTGGTCTGATATGCAGGTAACTTCATTTACCTTTCTTGAACCACCCTGATTACATTCCTGCTATGAGCAATCAGAATGAAACTGGAGCTCTCTTGGCTTCTCAGTGGGAGTCTGGTCAGGATCTCTTCAGGCAGCAATGGCTTTATGTGCTGTGTCAGCAGCTCTTTCTGCTTTGAGGATGCATTCCACACTCTGTCTTGTGCCTTTGTCAGGTGATGCAGGGTTCTTCAGCCACTTACTGGATTGAAATGTACAGGGTTTTTTATGTTGTGTGCTTTTTTTCATTGTTGATTTTATCTATTTTGTTTTGAGGTTTTTTAACCTTCTGGCAAAAAAAAAAAAAAAAAAGCTTAAAAAATTTGCCAGAGGCAAGGTGAAGAGTATCCCATATCTGAAGTGCAGAAATGGGACTGCATGGACAGTGAAGGCTTGATTCTGAACTCAGTGAAGTGGGCTGTCTTTAAAGACATGGTAACGCCAGTCAGCAGTGCCTTGATCTCTACAAGGTAGAAGTTCCTGGTACCAGCAAGCTGGAATTACTACAACCATTACTACAAAGCATTTTCAGAAAATTTTAATACCCACAGCAGCTCCAGCACTGCACAAAGGAGCTCTTTCATCTGAACAATCTGGTAGCAAAACATCCAAACATCTTTTAGAAGTGTCCCCTCATCTTTGGGGCAGATTGTGAAACAACAATGGAATCTCCAGGCTATAATGTTGCTCAGCATAAGTCTGGTGCTCATTTGAAGACCACAGCCACGCATCCACTCATGCGGATGCAGCTGAATCAGGGCAGGATTTCTGGCACCTCTTCTAGAAGGATACCAGGGCTGGAGCTGTGCCCTCCTGTTGCAAGGCTTGTGACGAAGAAGATCCCTTCTTTGCTCTCTGGTATCAGCTCTGATGAGTCTTGTGTTCTGTGTGTGGGAAGAAACAGAATCCAGCATTTGTGCTTGGTTAAAATACAGATGGTTTTGTTCTTCCTGTTCCACCCTCCTAAAAATATTGTGATTTGCACTGATTTTTCTTTATTCACCAGGTATGCCAGACACAGTAATTTCTGATACCTCTGTACATGCCTTGATTTCTGTCATGTTGTCCTGAAATTGATCTGGGATGCTTCTCATAGGACTTAACCTGCCAAGAATCCCTGGCTAAGTTTTATATGCTCTGTGCCACTTGTCAGCAGACAGATATGAAGATGTGAGTGTGGACCAGGGAGTTTCAGAAGGTCTTTTACTGTTGTTGATAATGTTGACAATGTAGAAAACAAACTCAGAAGTTGCAACAGAATTTTTAAGTCTATATAATCATGCTTTTCTGGTCTCAACTACAGAATTACTGAATATTTTCTAGCTTATTTGAAAGAATATATATAAGTGCGTGTATATATATATATATATATATATATATACACACACTCACACACATACACATAAAAGAAAGTATAAAATCAATAAAAATTTGTCTGCAACAGAATTTATGTAATTTGTGACAGTGCCCTTAAGCATAGCCTCCATATATTTAGAGTTCTTGATATTAATACTGAAATAGAGAAAAAACACAGATAATGTAATGTGATTTTGAGAAAATGATTGATATGTTGCACTATTTATGCCAAATTTCAGCGTGGCATGGTCCTGATATTATATGATGTTAAATTTCAAAGAAGACAGGAGACAAGTGTTTCTCTCTTGCCCTCTGCAAGAAAGTGAAGGGAAAGTGGTAAAATGAATGCATCTTTATTGCTACCTGATGAGGGAATTCTTTTCCAAAATATACTTTTTCATATTTATTGATTTCCTAGATATAAAATATGCTTGGAAATTTGCCTATATGCAAAATCTTTTTCAGCTAGATTTATTTTTCCTATCAAGATGCTTCTCTTTATTGTTTATTTGATAGTTTGAAGTCTGAGGATGTTTCCTCAGTGAATTCAGTAAATCTGGGATTTCCCTTGAATTCCTTAAACTTGAAGAAATAAATGGCTAAATCCTAGAAAATAAGCACCTTGAAAACATACATATCTCTGACTAGATCTGAGACTCTCAAGAAAATGCATGGAAATGAAGCAAATCCCCAGTACATTAATAAATACCTGAATACTAAAATTATTAATTAAATGATGCAATCCCACATTTAAGCTCAATCTTGATAGGCAAAGCACTATCTGTCTGTGTCTGTGTTTGAGGTGGTCTCTTTGACACCCAGGTCCACCTCTGTAGCAGTTTGAGGAAAAATCTATGTGTTTTGGAAGTTCAGGAAAGTCTTGGTTACTTTTTCTGCAAAGTTCTGTGTTTAATACTTTCCACTTGGAGCAAGCAGAAATTTGTTTCTGGAAAGATCCTGCCTGCATCTGTTCCCACTGTGCTCCATCTACTCCCCAGAGTCAAATGTAGTGTCTTAAGGCACAGCTGTTGGCTGATAGGGCTCAGAGATTTTCTGTGGATAGATATGCAATCTACTACAAGCAATTGCTCCTGAAGTAGTAGCAGCAGTAGTTAGTGTTTGATTCAGATCTTGGCTGGGGTTTGCACACAGCATCCCAGGTGCTGAGCCTGCTCCAGTGCCTGGGTGTGTGCTGCAGGCAGCTGCACACAAGTGTTGCCATGGAATAAGCTGGCACGTCCAAAGTGTGGAAGAGTTGTTAACACAACAAGCAAGAGTGCAGGCAAAACAGTTCATGTCAACCGCTGAGCTGACGAGACTTGATTTTCTTGAGATTTATGACCTGCATGGGAGGATTATACCCTGCCTGGGCTGGAGCAGCTGATATCTAATAGCAGGCTAGGGTTCCTTTTGCAGTCTTTTTCTCTCCAGAATGCTAAACCTCCCTCTCTCCTCAGTCCAGCTGGGTTTGGTGTAATTTTAAGAAATTAACATCATTTGGGTTCCAACATTTTTGTCAAGTTGCAAACTAAACAATAAGTTCAACACTTACTAGTAGAGGGACAGGTAGACAAGTATATCTAGAATATGATCATAGGAAGTTCAGGTATTTTAGACCATCATCTGTGCTTTGAATGAACCAGAACTCCTCGTTGCAGGAAAATTTTCAGTGGGGTCTGTCTTGGATGTCATTATGAAAGAACATGATGTTGAAATTCATAAACTCAAACTGCAGAAGGAAGAGTCCCATTTATTACTGGCTGTAGCTGGAAAGTACTCCTGGTTGTATGTTGCATTATTATGAAGAGCATGATTACATGGAAGGTGATTAGAGATTAAACTTGCTTCTCTGAATGGCTTGCAATAGGTGTAATGTAAGACACTTTTCTGCCATGTAAATGGATGTTTACTTCTGGTTTATGTTTTTGCACTGCAGTGAACTGTGGCAGTCACTTTACGGGTATTACATTTATGGGAGTAGCTTAGAAGTACGTTTCAAGTATACATTTTTACATCATGTCTCTTAGGACTCTGGAAAATATGTATCCATGTAGATAAAAACCTTTATGCCATTCACAGCAAGTGAAAATCTGATTTTGCTTATAAAATCCTTTTCAAGGCAGAATATACTTTAAAGAGAACAATTTTTTTACAGCAGACCCCAAAGGAATTATGCTAACTTGGCAATGCAAGTTAGCATAACTTGCTAACCAAAATGACCAAATCTTTTGATTTGAGAGCATTGTTTGCTTTCCACCTGTCATCGAAACAAATGGTAATAATGAAAGACTGAAGTGGTGAGCTTGCTGTTATTTTTTTCCCCCCTCTGTGGTGTTTTCTTAGGTACTTTGTTTTGTTTAAAGAAGGATTCTACAATAGTAGCACTAACTGGGTGTTTCACCCTGTTAGGATTTGTTTTAGTGCTGACCCTGCTTCCTGTGAGTGTTGACCTTATTCATAGGGTTTTAATTCCAATCTAATCCTAACTCATACCTGAGTAGTGCTTTGGCTGAAAAATGCTCTCCCCTTTTCAGGCCTGATTTTTTTTTTTTTTTACTTGCATCTTTTAATTTTCAATTAAGAATTCTTTAGTGAATAAAGACCTGGACTAAAGCCAGTTTGAAGCCATTGAAAGTCTTTTCATTGACTGCAATGGGCTTTGGATCTACAGCAAGCATATTAAGAAATACTTATTAGTGTGTTGTGTGTATAGCACGGTCACCTAAAACAGTAAAACCAGTGGACACCCAGTCCAAATGAGACTGAAATCTGCTTTTTTAACCAAAGGGAAGTTCAGCTGGTTGCAGCTGGTTGAGTTATCCTAAAACAGCAAAAGCTTTTCTTGTTAATATTGATGCAGCCTGGTACCTACTAAAACATCATCCTGGCAGTTTCATTACATTGGCACAACAGGATCTTTCTCCCCAGGTCTCCATCTCAGGAACATTTCTATTGAAAGGAGACACTCGTGCCTGCAACAAAACATCTCCTATAATACATTGGTGGGTAACACTAAAATTACTGCCTATCATGAGATGGAACCTGTTAAACCTCTTCAAAATCAGTCAATTACAGTAACAGGTTTTGCTGTTTAGGGAAAAGATAGATTAATCTACAACTTTTATCTGTAGGTTTTGTGAAAGAACAAATGTATATAGGACAAGAAGGTTTTCAAAACCCCCACCCTGTTTTTTAGCTCTTCAGCTGTCTCTAGGCTCAGTGAGAAGCATGTTATCCT
The DNA here is from genome assembly GCF_031753505.1 of Anomalospiza imberbis. Classification (NCBI taxonomy): domain Eukaryota; kingdom Metazoa; phylum Chordata; class Aves; order Passeriformes; family Viduidae; genus Anomalospiza; species Anomalospiza imberbis. The sequence goes on along the minus strand of NC_089690.1, from coordinate 18,785,549 downwards.
GCTCAGGGCTCGCTAGATGGCAGGACAAGATAATCTTCAGGAGCAGGGAATTTCTAGGGACTGAGACAAAAAACTGGAGTTATGGTGAAATTGAACAATTGGAAATAAAAGGGAAAGAGAAACTGAACAAGAGACAGAAATTTTGTTTCTCCAAGATTAAAAGAAATAAAATTGAAAAATAAGAATTTTAGATTCTTAAATTGACATTCCAACAAGTACAATATGATAATGGCTAAATTGCACATGCAAGTATGGAAAAGTGGAGTCTTTATTTCTGAGAGACAATGGAGCACATTATAAAGCAAATAGCTTGACAGTAATTTCTCCCTGTCTGTTTTTAGTGAAGACCCATGTATTTGAATAAGAACTTTCTTCATTGTCTCTAGGAGCTCCTCTTTCAGATACGTCACATAACCTTATGGCTCTGTTGCAAGAAATGGATCATGAGGAGGAGAGCTGGAAATGGCCCTTGGGGTCACATTTTTATCTCAACAACACTGGTGTTAATCCAAAGTAAGAATGAGCAGAATCTACCCCATGATGTAATACAGTTCATTCCCTTGTCAATAGAGGATCAATTCCTGGAGTGAATTTTCAAGCTATTTCTCTGGCGTAGCTGAGATGTCACTGAACAACTAATTTTCTGGCATTTCCTCTGGAATAGTAGCAACCAGACAAAGAGTGTGTCTGTGACTTCACTCCAGAAGAAAGAACCAGCCAAATGTGCTTTCTACAAACCATGTTTTTACCTCTCAGTGTGTGGACACACCATTGCATATGTATTCCACTTTTCACCTTGTATCAGAACTGCTGAGAGATCTCAACTGTCTAAACAGCAAATGGCTTATGTGTATCAGTATTGCAAAATATACCAGAGCACACAGCCTCAGCCTCAGATGATGGTATTGGACTGAATGTCTTTGGCCTTTGAAACTGAAAAATTTACTGCTTCACAAGATTTCCACAGAAATGACAGAATTGTAAAATGGCTTGGGTGGGAAGGGACCTTATAGATAATTTTGTTCCAACCCCCTTTTCATGTGCAACGTCATCTTCCACTAGACCAGGTTGCTCAAAGCCCCATCCAACCTGGCCTTGGACACTTCCAGGGATGGGGCAGCCACAGCTTCTCTGGGCAGCCTGTGCCAGGGCCTCACCAACCTCACAGGGAAGAATTTCTTCCTTATACCTAATCTGAACTTGTTCTCTGTCAGTGTGGCTCCATTCTCTCTTGTTCTGTCACTCCATGCCCTTGTCAGAAGTCCTCTCCTCTCTTGTAGAACCCTTGGGGCACTGGAAGCTGCTCTAAGGCCTCCCTGGAGCCTTCTCTTCTCTGGGCTGAGCAATGCCATCTCTCTCTCAGCCTTTCTCCATTGCAGAGGTGCCCCAGCTCTCCAGTTCATCTTCGTGGCCTCCTCTGATCTGCTCCAATAGATCAGTATTATGTTGGGATGCAGCTCTGCAGGTGGGGTCTCACAAGGGAGGAGCAGAGGGGGAGAATCCCCTCCCTTGTCCTGCTGGCCACACTCGTGATACAGCCTAGGACATGGTTGGGTTTCTGGGATAATTTTGGAAATTCTTGGTCAAATTAAGACCAAGTGTTTATAATACACTGGAGGCTTAGTCACTGAAGTTCTAAATGTAAAGAAATAAAAATTATGAAAATTTGGCAGTAAGTTGTCTTGTAGCTACCAAATAGTAAAGGTTTTAAAAGATCGTTTATTTGGAAATTTCTGATCTGATAAATTTATTATCTTAATTTGATGAACTAGTTGTTTAATAATAATAATATCATCCAGAAACCCACATAATAGCTGTTAAAAGCTGTTATTTTTACTGCTACAAATATACATGGATTTCAATGTGCTTGGAAACATAGCTCTGAACTGAGAACCTGCTGTGCTTCTAGACGGGCCCTCAGTTCTCATATTGTCCAGTACTCTGAAATGTGAACTCATGCATACAGTGAGAACAGGAAATTGAAGATAAATTAACAAATGAACATCAAAAATAGATTTTAAAATGTTTTTGCCATCTTTGTTCTGTAAATTCTGTCTGCTGCCATATCTTAGGGTCTTTGAGTGACAGGACTAATCTGGTTCCAGCTCTGCCCTGTCTGGGACCAGTCTTAAGATCTATGGGAATATAGTTACCTTTGAAACTTCCACACCTTTTCTATCTGGGTTAAACTAACTATCAAACTCAAAGAATGTTTGAAGTAAGAGAGAGCACAATCACACCAGTTCTAGTCTATATATTTTCTATTAAGAAATTAGGCTAAAAACCCTTGCAAATTGATTTAAACCAGTTAAAGAATGTGGCCCAAAAAAAAAAAAAAACAAAAAACAAACAAAAAACAACCAGTTCACAGTTCTTAAAGTCAGAGAATTTAAAATCATAGTACTTTTCACTTGCTTTATTTATCCTGCTTATTTCCTAACAGAACTTCTTTTACCCTAGAGACTAACAAAAAGTTATCTCTGCTGGGATTTATTTGGCAACATGATCAAGCAGGAACATGGAATATTTGGTTCCAGTTCCCCCTGCTATGAAGTCCCTTAGCTTATTTGTTCCATTTGTAAAATGGTGATAATGGTTGTGATGTTGTTTGTAAATATTTTATTTATGACAAGTCCTTAATAAACACCAAATATTATTGTAGTGTTTGTGGGATGGAACTCCATGCAGCCTTATCTGTATTTTTTGAGAAGTTAAGAAGCATGTGTGAATGTGGGCACTGAGAAAATCTGAACCTCCTTCTAAAGTTTCTGTGCATGATTTTGTGATTTGATAGGGGTGTGAGGGTGGAAAAAAGCCTAAAAGAGAGAGCAAATCTGGTAACTGCAGATAGCTGGCCACCTGGGGTTTTACAGGCTCTGATTCTCTTGTTCTGGAATCTACTGCTTTACTTTTTCTGTCTTGAAGTTCCAAGAGGCCACAATCCATCATGGATGTCCAAGGATGTCTCCTCTAGTTGAAGTAATAAAAAAGAAAGGATCCAAGCTGCTGAAGTGGCTTTCTTCATGTGGTGTATGTTGCAGCTGTTCACAGCTGGATGATAGATTTGCTGTTTCCCCACCAGGGAAACTTCTCAGTCTGAGGCTCCCTGAGACACACTGGGCCCCAGGTGGGAGACCAAGGGGGACACTAACTCTTTCCATCTTTGCAAGCATTCAGTAGTTCCTGGTTTCTGTTCACTCTCCAGGAGGTCGCACGGCTGAAAAGAGTTTGTCTCACAGCTCTATTTAGACCTAAGCCTGGTTAGTAGAAACAGCATTCCTCACAGTTGCAGGATAATGTAACATCATAAATAGAGCTATCAAGAATGTCAGGCAGCCTTTGTGGTTGTCAGAGCAGTGATGTTAAAAGAAAAGGGGTTTTTTTCTGTCTTTTTTTTTCCCTAAATAGCTTTCCTCAAACTGTCAGGAGAGCACCTGGTGAAATGAAGCTTTGCTTTTGCCGTGTAGCTTTTGTTCTTAGAGATGGTTTAAGTAATAAATATGATGAAATAATTACATAGAAAAATAACAACTGCATTTCCATCAAAACACTAAGGGGTGGTTGCGATTCTTCAAAATGCCTTGAATACTTGAGAAAATAATTACAGCTGGGATACAGCTGAAATACTCCACACAGTATCCACGTACCTGTGGATAGCAGAGGATGTGTAGTACCTGAAAAAGCAGGGGGAGTGAAGGTTAGATGCTCGTGCTAATTATTCTGGTGATGGTTGATTGGGAATGAATCACCTCTCGTCTCATTAACATTCAGCAGCACAACTGCTGGATGAAAAGGAAACAAACACTTGGAATTGCAAGGAGAGGTAAAAGAGGCTGGTTTCTCTGTTGATGGTGGTTTTACAAGGAATTCACTAGAGCTTGGAATGATTTATGTGTGCTGAGGACCTGGCCTCAAGGAACCAGCTGGAACAAAATTTAGGTCTTAAGGGGGCTATGAGGTGTCCCTGGAATCTCTGCAAAAGCAAGTAGTAGGTTTCTGGCTGCCAGGGGTCTTCCCACATCTGTGTCTGATTTATCAAAAAGAGATCCTTTGGTTGCTTTTTACAAATGTGAGGGAAGAATATTTACAGCATTTGCTTTATTTTCTTTACTGTTAAATCCTCAATCCCAGCCCCTCAGCTTCTTGTCCTCAATTCTCCCCACAGGAGGTGGTTGTGGCTAAAGAAACAGCAAGGGTAGAAACAAGGTGCTAGCTATTATTGCTAATTACTGTTGTTTGGTGCCTTATTATCTCTAACTGCTGGCTTTGCATTTAATGAGGATGGTTCTCACCCACCCTACCCCACCCTTTAGTGCCACCTTCTTTCTGTTGGCCACAGGCTATTAGGGGAATACAAAGATAGTGGGAATTTCAAGAGCTGTGTTGGAGCTGCTGTGATACCTCTGGAATAAAGGTAAGGAAAACAGTGGAATAAGTCTGTTTCTCTCCTGCTGGTAAGCAGGTTCCCAACATTGATATAGCTTTCCCTTCCTCCTGTATGTTTATGAAGGCCAGGAAAGGGTCTTCCTTGGTGGTTTTGAATACCAATGAATGAACCTCTTACTGTGACCTGCTACTCTAGGATACAGTCTGGTATGACTCAAACTAGCAGCAAAAGAAATTTCAACTGTTTATTTTTTAATACTGTTGAATGGTATTTTTCCGTTTTCCAGACTTGGCAGTGAAGCCCTCTGGAAGTGTGTTTTGGGGTTACTTTGAGTGTTTTTCTAGCTCTGTAGTAGCTATTGTCAATAGGCTGAAGGCTAGGGCAGAGCATTTATGAATAGTGTATGCTTCTGTTGACATAAAATACAGAAATGGTCTAAGTCAGGTTTACAGTATAAAGGATACAGAAGCCTCATCCACTGCCACAGGGGAGATCTGTCTCTGTAAAATTTTGGTGATCAAGGTTTTGTTAGCAAAATATGGAATGCTTAATTACTAGAGTAAGAAAAAGATTTTTTAGGAATGTTTTCATGCTGAGAAAAGAGGTATAATATATGTGTATGCTTCTGTGTGTGACTAAGAGAAGAGAGACAGCTGTGCTCTCTCATGTCAGCTGTGAACGGTCAGGAGTAGCTAACACCCTCAGGGCTCAAATACACTTTGTAGACCAGCCACGAGCCTTTACAAAGGGCAGTAGCCCACAGAAACGGATGACTTACAAGATAAGTGGATGCAGTTTGGTACCTTGCGTATTGAACAGCTAATGGGGAGCCCAAATGCTTTATATTGGACTTTCTTATTTTCTCTACAGGTAAAACTAGACTTTTGTTTGCTGTCCTGATTCCCCAAAGTCAATCCATTCTTTAAAAGTTGTGAATAGTCCAGCTGAACATTAGAGATTTGTAGGGTTAGCAGCACTGTTGGAGGTTAGCACAGAAGTGTCAGGAGCTCATTAGCAGTCCTGTAAGTGATGTGATATGATGCCTCGGACTAACACTACAATTGTTGGAATTTGTAGCAACATCCGAAGTAGACGTTATTATATAGGTATAAACTGAGGCATCAACAGATATTCTTGGTTTCTGCTGTGAATGTTTTACAAATAGTACCTTGCTGTAATTTGGTATAATGTACTAGAATGAAAGCAATAAAATATGAAGACTTTTGTCCCATCCTTTTAATATCCTTCTTGCTAAGGTCAGTAAACCTGGTGGGCTTATTATGGCAGGCACATGTAGGAGTAAAAATATTGTGGTCATATTCATGCTTTGTTGCTAATTAAATAAATCAAAAGAGCCCTTTCTTGAAGAGCAAGAAATCCTTTTGTGAGGATATATGTTCTCAATACAGGTGAGCTATTAGGATAACTTTCCTCATTCCTCTTTTTCTCCTTCTCTGCTTTTGTCATTCCCCCTTCATTTAATCTGAAAGCAATTTCCTCTTAATTAAAAATACTTATTTTCCAATTGAATCCATGATGTCAGTATAGCCTTGGTCTCCATTTGTTTGGGTTAGTTAACTTTTTAGAGAGAATGGGAATTTGAAGGTGACAGAAATATTTTAATTGTGCATTTTAAGGGATTACAGGAGATTGAGCTGTTTGAGGTCTCTTGCTCAAAACTCCTCCCTCTAACTTCCTGACTGGCATGGTAAATACTGGTTTCAGGGAAATATTACCTTTTTGACTACTGTATAAGTTCTAGGGACTGCTTGCAAATATAATGGATTTGATTTGGTCGCTACCCCATGGTCTTTCAGTCACTGTCACTGCAGCTCTAGAGCATCTGTGGTGTTTGGCTGTGGCTGCAGAACAGTGTTTTCCTTTGACATGGGCATGTAAGAGGAAGATGATTACCTTACTGGAAGGTGCATCCTGCTTTTTGATGCATAAGTATGCGCTTTCTTCAGAGATGTATTTGTGAATATGTGCTTGCATGAGGATCACTTCTTTCCTTGGATGATTTTTTTTGGTCCCATTTTATTTCTTGCCTGTGGGAATGGTCATGCACAAATGTCATACAGATCCAGAGAACAAATGATCTAACCAGTTGCATGTCATATACAAAAAAGCAGTATATGTGGTAACACAGCAACCCATGCATGAAAACTCAGAAAACTAAAATGCTGTTTTAACCTGAATTGGGCCAGTCTGCCTTTAAAAAGGGACACTGCTTGCACAGAAGTGGCTAACAATGCCAGATAAATTGATCACTGCAAATGTTTGCCCTGCTCTAACCTTATTTTCTTGATCATGTAGCTCCCATTAATGAATTTTTATGAAGAATTAGTGCACATTTATAAATGAACCTACTGCTTGAACCAAGGGGCTGTATCTTTCATCAGGAAGTCATCCCCCAGTTTCAGACAGTCAGCTCTGAGCACCTCTCTTTATAAGATGAAATTCTTCTCATTCCTTTTTTTATCAATCTGCACATTCTGTGCTGGTACAACACTGTTACTCACCCTACAGAGGGGCAAAATGGAGGAAACTAAAATTGACTGCTATTGGTGTTACTTTATTGATGGGAAGCAGCAACTTGGATTCCAAACCCTGACTATCTTAATATTTTTTTTCTTTTCCTTTGTGGCTTTATGCAACATCCACTGCTCTTTTAAGCCACTTGTGGAAGTGAAGAGTGGTGGATATGGAATTTGCACTGCATCCAAGCTGTGTTTTGAAATAATAGGATGGTGCTGGTATGAGGAATAGGACATCAGGGTGAAAACAGGGAGATGGGAAGGTATTGGTCTTTCAGGCTTGCACTGGAGGTGTATGCTGTGATCTGTGAGGTTTAATACCCCAGTAACTTAGACTCTGTTGCCTTTTAGAGCAGTCAGCTCTGTGATATGCAGGGTTGTGGTGTCACTGCTGAAGCCTGGAATTAGCAAATAGTGCCTGGTCAATACTGAGGCTCTGATTTAGTCAGTAGCCTCCAAGTCAGTAAAGTAAATATACACTCATTCTTTCCCTATTATGGTTAAACTGTTGCCAGAGGGAATATCAGCTCCTGTCATCTAGGTGCAATTGCATTACAATAAGCTGTGAAGCACATAATCTAAATTTTTGTTTATTTGTTGACGTTCTTTTTTCAATAAAACAGTTTAGTGTTATTTAAACTGTGAGGAGAGGAAAAAAATATTGTAATTCTGCACACATGTGGAAAGCTAGAAACATTTCCCAGTGTAAGTCACTTTGAACTGACTCAGTTTTGTTGCTTGTGGATTTTGCTGAGCTTGTCAGAGAGAAATGATGTTTAAAACCTTAATGGTGAAGCAGCTGAGAATTGCTAGGCAATGAAGTAGTTTCCTACATACAGTGTCGTATCACTGCAATGGCTTTTTCTATCAGACATATCTTTAAAGAGTTCACCAAATTAATTTTGGAGTTCCAAACACAACCTTAGATCTGGAAAGAACATATTTTTTTGCTCTGATTGAAAAAAAAAAAAATCTGTTTTAAATTAGTAATGTATACAAGTACCTAGTGTCTTATGGGGAAGAAGATATCCTTTCCTTTTTTGTTTCTTTTATGGGACAGGGGAGTGCTAATAAAACTTCTTGTACACATTTGATAAATATGATCTGAGAATAAAAACCAGGCACTGAATGCAGCAAATTTTATTCTGCACTTGAAGAAATATGTAATGATTCCTGAGAAGGATGTGAAATGAAGCAGGTTGGGTGGCCAGCTCAAAGAATTTAGTCAGTACTCTTTAACCTCCATTTCACAGTGAAGTGACCTCTGTCTCTGACCTTGGGCCATTTGTTTGGTTCATAACATTAGATATTTGGAGACTCTAGTCCTTCAAGTTCATGCATATTGACTGACCCCTGGAGTGTCACAGGGCCACACAGTGTTAGTCCTTGTGGCATAAATGTGCAGAAAGGTGTGTGTTTTGTAGGATTTCTTACTGTGACACTGCTGTGAGTCAGTGCTGCCCATGCTGGCATTGAACTGTCAGCAGTATGCACTCAAATAAGCAGGCAGTGAGTGAGAAGGGGAAGAAATCATTACTATTCAGTTATAATGATCTTAATGCCTTAAAATTTACATAGTTTAGATTTTTTATACACGTTTCCTAGTATCTGGGTTGAACTGAAAACACTGAGCTCAATTAGGAAGAAAAAAAGTAAATGGAATTTCTTTTGTCAGCTTTGGGAAGCTTCACACAGACCGCCTCACAGAGGAGATGCCCTCTAAAGCTGCATGTCCAGGGTTTTTGGAGAGAGTTCAGGCTTCCCTTCACATTCAGTGATGAGGGCTGAAGCCCCATATGCAAGCTGGGATGGGACTGATGAATAAATATCAAGCTATTGAATCCTTAAGTCTTGCTGTTTCACCATTGACTTAGACCTTGTCTGTGTGGGAGGAAAAGCAGCAACTACATTAAACTTTCATCTCTGACTTGAGCTCCACATTTTACAGCAATGGATCCCAAGCTAAAAGTTAACACCAGTCATTTCAGAGATGGGGGTGCTAGAAACAGATCAGAGGCAGGTGCTAAGAGGACAAGCTCTGGTGTAGAATGATTGCAGGCTCCCCTCTGAAAAGGTAATGAAATTTGGGGTGGAGAGCACCACACAGCTTCATTCCTAGCATGTGCTGGGGAGGGAAAATTAAGAAGGTCAGGGAAGAGAGACTACCGAGAATTGCTGCTTTAAAGGAGGCACTGCATTTTCATTTTCTTGCTAGGGCATTTGGAAATTGTCAAAGCCCAGCACGGGCTGCCAGGTATTGCCAGTCATTTGCAGCAGCACCAAGCTTTCAGTTCTGACTCAAACGTTGTCATAACTTCAGCTCCTCCTGCGTCATAAGAAATGTATGGAAGGTCAGTGTTTGAAAACACATACAGAGAGCACCATAATTATCTGAAGGTAAACTGCCAGATATTGTGATGGAGTGTTTTAGCAGGCTGAATTCCTGAACTGACACACTTAGGTTGCTCATCCCATTTATGTGAGCAAAAAATCTAAATGACTGTCTCCTGTCCAAATTTACACAGCTGGAATTTTATTATTTTAGAAATGTGCTGTAAGGTCCCCTAGGGAGGAACATGATTAAGCTTTGTCCTTGGGTGAAACACAAAGCACTATCATCTCCTCTTTGAAAGGTTTCACTAATCTCTGGACTTCAGCATGGAACTAAATTTAGAACGTCTGAATGCCAGTGGAGGCATTTCACGTTTTCTTTGGACAGTGACAAACAGTATATTCTCAATCACTCCTTCAGGTCAGAGTTCAGCCTTCATCTTGCCTCTGGTCAGAGGCTGGACGACATCCTGAACAACTGACTCCTTGTAGTTTATGATGACAGTGGAGTAGTTTATTATATGATATATAGCCTTTAATTTTCTGGAGGGACGTGGAGTTGATGTTTGGTAAGCCATTCATGATAAAAGAATAACTACTACAGAGAAATGAAGAAGTGGCAACACAGGACACAAATAGATGTGTGTATTCTGAGTGCTCTAACTGCTTTTTAAGTCTGGTCTAAATGTACATTGTGAAAAGAATGAGAGAATAGAAACATCACTGCCATTGTATAGCTTTTATCAGAAGGAAACTCAGCTCATCTGGACTTTTAGATTAAAGCACTGTGCTGAAATTGAGTGCTTAGAATCTTATGAATTAACGTACCTAGTGTGACCAAGCATATATGTGTGTGTACAAATCAATAAAGAGAATCAGTTTTTGCATGGTCTTTTATAAGCATGAGCTTAACCCAACAGCTTCATAAAGTGAAAGCTAAGGCAAAGATGTTACATTTGCACCAGCCTCTGCTTCCAGGAGTATTGGTGTCAAAATCAGTGCCAAGCAACTTGTTTTCAGTTTCCTTTATAGTGTCCTTGACTTCCTTGTTATTCAGTTTGCCCTCTTTATAACAAGAGGCTATGCTGACTGCTCAGGAGACAAGCTAAACATCCACAGGCCAGCAGACAGCTTGCAGTAATTGTAAAAACAGCCACAGCAGTCCCTGAAATGCTTTTGCTAGACTTGACACAAACTGGGCTTCAGCTGTAAGAAACCTGTGACCTCCATCAGTTGATTTTTAAAAGCAGAGGGCAGATGTTTAAACAAAAGGACTTCTGTTATTAAAAAAAAATGGTATGAGAGGATTTCAGACTATGGTGTTCTGGGTTAATCTGCATTTTTGTAGGAGAATCCCTAAAAATATTAAAAATCAAGTATTATGTGTAAAATTAAAATATCCCTGAAAGTTGACAAGTGGATGTGAGGATAGCAAGCAAGGTCTGTGTCCTGTTGCTTAATAGAAGAATTAGATTTCCACTGGTGAAGATATTGGTTCTTAATTGCAAATCCTCCACAGGTGGTTCAAGGATGTTTTACCTGTTCCTAAGAATTGCCCAATGGCTCTGACCTCCCACTGGGAAATCTGGCTACAAACCAGAAAAAGGTGGAATAAGATCTGACTGGTAAATCTTTCTGACTTACAGCTTGTTTGCATTACCTGTACTTTGGGCAGGCAGGGTCATAGAGAAGAGAAAGAATGCTTCCAGGTAGAGTAAGTATTGCTGAAGAATATCTTGGAGACAAAAGGGAGATTTTTAGCAATGATTTTATGTGTCAGATTAGCAAGATTTAAAGTGATGTCATTACAGAAAATGACCCTGAATCGAGTTTCTTTGAAATGAGGCTCTATTCTTGCCTTGAGTTGGATGAAAATTATTATAAAGAAGAGCTGTTAAGAAGAAAGGAGCATTTACAGCTGAAGTTTAGTGATAGTAAGGCTTCTGCCCTTTTGGCCTCCCCGTTAGAGACGTGGATTTTGTAGTATCACTGAAATGGGGTGAAATCCTGCTTTCTTCAACCAATCCTCATAAGATACTCAGACTGAATTATGCCCTTTTATTTAATGTAGAACCAAAAATATAGAATACATGGATCAAAATAAGTAAGTGGTGATGTGTAGGTACACAGTTTGTGGTGATTGGGAGTGGGGCTATGGGAGCCTCATCCCCAGTGGGCACAGCTGTGAGAAGCAGGTGAGCAGCACTGACAGCAATGAGCCATGGAGTGCCCAGGTGCACTGAGCAACCACCAAGGGAACAGAGGGCACACAGGTGCCGTGCATCAACATGAGGGGATAAAAGGCTGGGCTAAAGAACAATGAGGGCAGATGCTTGCAGCCTTCTGAAGGGGAGTGATGTTACTCTGTATGGGCAGACACCTGAAGCCTTCTGATGTGGTAAGGTGTTGCTCTGTATGGGTTGAAGCTTTCTGAAATTGTGTGGTGATGTTCTGTGTATTGTGGCCATCTCAACTGCCACATGTGCTGTGACAGTGATGAGTACATTCTTAAATTCTACACTCCATTGTTTATTGTCTCCCTTAGATCTGAAGGTGTATGTGGCTGAACACAGATCAGAACTCTCATTTTTCTACGCAGTAAATGGGCAATGATTTTCCTTGTACCACACCAAACTTTGGCAGTTTTTGTTATGGCTGGTAGGAAAGAGGGACTCTTATAAACCTCAGACTTGCCCAAGTTTATGCAGATGCTGCAGAGCAGAGCATGGTTATGTCCCAAAAGCTGTCTTACCTTGCCCAGAGTACTGTGCAGAGTGAGAGAGCAGGTCCAGAAGTTCTAACTAGCACAGGAGTAAGCAATGCTGAGGTTCTGGGAAATGTTCTATTCCTGGATGTTCAAAAGAGGCTGCTGGAACTGAAGGCTACCAGAGTCTCACCAGCTTCTGGACCAATCAATGCTGAATTATAGGTGTGCACAATCTTCTCAGGACAGATGCAAGGTTGCTCTGTCAAAAAGCTCTTTAACTGCATCATCCTGTGCCTGCCATTAAGGTAATTAGAAGCTGCTGAGAGGTAGCTTTAGTAGTGGGAGTTGTGTAATGTCCAGCAGTCTCAGAGATGGGTGAAAACACTTCACCTTTGTCTTTAAACCTACCTTTCCCCACTTATCTTGTGCATAGTAAATTGGCCGGTATCATCTCTTACCTTATATATCTGAAAAGTGTAACAGCTGGTGTATGGGCATGTATCTCTTGCGTTTCTCCAGACATTCATGTTTACCTTTTCTCTCTGTTTAAGTAAGCAGTTTTCCTTCTCATCCCTGCCCCAATTGTTTGCAATCTGAGAATCTGTTTAAGATTGGAGCCAAGATCTTCAGATTCTGAATTGTTACTATGAACAAAGATCAGAGCCAAAGGATACTCTGGAAAGGCTGTTTTTCACGTGGTTGTAGTTTTGGAAAAATGAGAAAGCAGCAAAACTCCAATGGGAATCATGGACCAAACTAAATTTAAAGACAGTTCCCCCTCAGAATATGCAAAATAAACTTAAAACAGTGTGATATGCAGGTCAAGATCATGGCATACTTTTAACCACTTAGCAAACATTTTTAGCAGTGTTTGAGCCCAGCACTTCCAGTGTTAGTTGCACTCCTCCCCCCAGTGAATTAGAAATATTTCACAAAGGCAGGGAAGTGTTATTGCTGTTTTCTACCTGAGTAAGCTGATGCTGAGAGTTTTCAAACTTGGCTGTCCAATGGGAAATCTCCTGTGGGAGCTGCAGATCTATAAATTCCACATTGCTTCAGATGATGTTCATGCCAAAACCTGCTGACCTGCTTGAGCAGCAGAGCAGGTCTTTTACTTGGGTGTTTTATAAATATGTAGTGAAATATTCTGTTTGAAATTTTGTCATTCCTGTTCAACCACTTTCTCAAATAAGTTTCATTCCTTTCCTAGAAATAGAAAAGTATTGTCATTATTGAACTACAAAAGGCTCTATTGCCATCAGACCTAAAAAGTCAGTAAAGTGGAAGACGCTTGCATTAATGAAAATCACCTGCTAGCAATTAAAACAATACTTTCTAAGCAGAATAGCTGAATGTGCCATTGATTTAATGACCCTTGGCAGTGACTGTTTAGCTGGATTTACAGGAAGCCTCACATGACATTTCATTAGTATCACAGTGAATTAACTTTATAGCAGTGTAGTGCTTAATCCAATTTAGACTTAGTATTATTAATGATGCTACCAGGGAAATAGTTTTTAAGGCAATTAAACAGCAATATGTAATGTTGCCAAGCATCACTACTGATATCCGATGGCATCAGAAAAACACACATTTTAAAAGGGAATTGAAAATGGGAAGATAGCACTTCCTGGTGATTTAATCCTTTGCACTTGGAAGACTACCAAGCCACATAAAAACAGATTCTGGAAGATAACTTTTGAGGGAGAGTGAGTAAATGCATTCATCCTCCTGCTGGCGAGCAACTTGAGCCACATGCAGTGCATGTGTTACCTCCAACAAAGGGTGCTTGGGTTACAAAGGGGGTGGGATGGTGAGGGACATGTTCTCTCAACTCCAAAGCCAAATCTAATGGCAGGTTGTGATCAGGCAGAGTTTTCACACAGAACAGAAAGTATTAGAACACCTAGGCTCAAACTCAAGCTGGTGCAGACTACTGCAGTCTCACAGTATTTGTGTAATGGCTTCATACCAGTAGATGTCTTAAGTGAATAGTGACCTCAGATTTCAGGAAAACGTTCTTGAGTAGACTGGTTCCTTTACTTTTTTCTGTTAGCATTGCTCAGTAGCAGGTGCAGGGCTCAACCCAAAACTCACTGAAAGTGACTGAAAACATTGCTGCTGATGTGAATTCTTTGGGACCAGGAATGGGAACAGGTATTTATGTTTTGGGTTTGTTTGTTGTTTGGGCTACTTTTTCCTTTTAGATAATTCTAGCATCATTTTATATGAAATAAAACAGAACAACAGAACAGGGCTCATTTTGATCAAAATCCCTGCTCACATCAATTGTAATTTTGCCTAATATAAGTCAGCACCCATAATTATCCATAACAGCAAGGAACAATGAATTGGACCAAGTGAAGTGACAAGTGCATTTTAAGAGATCGTAAAATTCCCATTTGCAGGCATCATTGTGTTAATACCCCATGTCCAATAACCCATATCATCATATACAAAAGTATTATTAAGCTAAAATTTATGAGGTGGGCTTCACTGCATGGTGGGCTAGCTAAGCGCTCCTGCATTTACATGTTTTTCTGGTTTTGTTCTAATTTTATTCACTGTTGCAGGCTTTTTTATTTAAGTTCCAGGAAAAACACTAAGATCTGATGGATAAATGTGTAGGACACCTTTATGTCACCATTCTAAGCAACAAACTGTGGGCTCTCTAGAGGCAGGTTTTTTGTCATCTTGATGGATTTAAGTTTAATTCAAATTCTGTTCCCTCTTAATGTTTGGCACACAGAATACTACAGCTGTGTTTAAGTGATACATTAGTTCTGAAGATGTTTCTTATACTAATCTTACTGTTTGTTTCTCTCCTTGGTATTTATAGCAATGGCAAAATAGCTTTAATTTTATTTTGTGGCATCAAGATGTAGTAAGGAAAGGAAATAACTTGTCTGCACCCTTTACACTCTAGTGTTTTACTGCCTACACCCATGTGCCAAGGACATGTACTGTACTGTGTGATATAATTTAATTTGATTTCCATACTGTGATTTATCCATATCACAAGTGCATCCTGCCTGCTTGATTTTTGTGTAGGCACCCAATTTGTATGTATGGTTTTGTTTTGGTTTTTCTTCTTTAACTAAGGAACAGAAGTCACTCTTCTATAACTTCAGTATGCCTGAATAGATCTGTTTCTGTGCTGTGACTTAAATTGAGTAGCTGATACTAACAGGAACTTACATAACTGAAGTGAGAAGTTCAAAGCAAACAGTGTGAGTTATTCCCATAATGTGATGTTAAACTGTGGCCTTCCCTACTGAAAGATTAAGTGACTATGAAAAAACTTATATGGTTTTAAAAGGAGATTCACATCATTCATGAAGGAAAAACCAAAGGAAATGCCTCAGACTGGAGAGTCCTTACTGCACAATTTTCTGTGAGTGTTAGAGGATATTTCAATGCATGTTTTCCCTTTTTCTGTACTGTTTTGTAGGCATCTACTCTGTTTTGGACTGATTTGATCTATCAGCCTCTATAGTCTTACATTTTTTTTATTATGTAGCTAGACTGAAGAGGGACTGTGTGAAATGTATTTAAACCAAAATGAACCAAAATGAACCAAACTTGCTGCTGGTGATTAATGAAACTTATAGTTCTGCTTCCTAGTTCAAAGGCCCTCTAAAACCTGGTACAGGCTTTGCTTACCCTGGTTCCAGAGGCCATTGTGCAAGCAACTGTGAAGAGAAGTTACTTGAAAATTGTGGTTGGTGCTTGCTTGCTCCAATATAATTGATGAGATATGCTCTGGACCCTAAAGTAATAAAGCCCTGAGGACATTGAGTAAACTACTTGGGGGTGAAGTTTCTGCTCATGAAGTAATATTAACGTGAGTGGAGTTAGGTACAGAGCCCCAAGGAGGGGATCTGGGGAGAGCCTGCTGCAACTGTGGACCCCACAAAAGCACTCTTTGACATACAGCATGTGTTAATGTGGGACCTGTTGTGAGGAGATCGTTCTGGGGAGAGAATGGGACAAATAATGACTGTAACAATCCCCTGTAACCTGTAAGCAATGTTAAACTACCCCCTCTTGGGCATTAGGGCTGGGGAAAACCTTCTGCATAAAGGTGCTGTGTTTTCCTTTCTAATGCCCCTTCTGTCAGATGAGCAGAAGTCTACGCAGCAAAGAGTTAACCTTGAGGATGATCATAATTCTGTAATGACTTCTGTTGAATGTTTTAATTTCCTTTGCACCTCTGAAAGCACAGCTTTTATTGGCATAAAAGTTGTCATAAAACAAATGGAATCCTTCGGTTACGTTAGGTAAGTATTTAATTAATAATGGTCAATTAATGTATCAGTGCAGCACAATAACTGTGTCTGAGTTTATATTGCAGAAACACCACTTCCCTTCTTTGTAAAATGGTTTTGTTCTTGGAAATCAAAACATTTGTGTTGAAGCACTGACTGACATGCTGAACCCAAACTGTGTGTCACACCCCACGTTCCTGTGCTGACATCACTGGAGGGATATGGGAAGTATCTGAAGACCTGGACTCCGCACCTTAACCTCTCATAGGGTTAGTTCTCAGGTATGCTAATTCCCCTGTACTTTTCCTGGAGGAGTCTGTGGTCTGCAATTGATTTAAGAGTGGGAAATTATTGCAGCCTTTTGCCAATTTGTCCAAGGAATTTATGAATCTAGAATCCCTAAACAGTTGCAAAGTCCTAGAAATTACAGATGGAAAGGGACTATGAAGGCTCATTTGAATACATGTGCCAAAGCAGGATTGTTTTGTGCAGTTAATTCTCCAGAGTTTTGTCCAGACAGATTTTGAAAGGCTGTTACATGATATTCACAGTCAGTGCTAGGGAATATTACATTCTGTGACACTTCAGTGTATGCTGCTTCAAACCTGTGAAAAAGCATGTATTCACATCACACATGTATATATCATATGGATGTGTCATTTTTCATGGCTTTTCAGAAAAAGTAACTGTTTTCCAATACTGAAGAACTTCTCTCACAGCCACTACTGGTGCTTGGAATTTAAATGATATTTGGAAATGAGGGCTTTGGAATATATGACCACTAAAATGATATTTTTCCTAGAGTATTTCAAAGACTATATTTCAGAATTTGAACTTGTGAGCATCTCACCTTTTTTCTTCACAATATATTGTAGACTTAAGAACTAGAAACTCACAGAAAATATGCGTGGATGGACGAGAGAGATCTGGTTATCTTCTTTTGCAGCCTTTGCCTGGGTGGTAGAAGTGTCTGTGGTACACGAGAAGTGGATGTTTTATGAAAGCTACTTCTTTGGAGTAGAACTAAAAACTCAGGGGAAATTTCTTGCACCTGTAATTCTATTTGAATCCCGTCTATCTCTGCAAGTTTTTATGCTTAAATTGTATCTTGGATTTAACATTTTCTCTCATTGATGGTTCTGAACTTGATAGTATGCAATTCACTGGCTTTCTTTTTAGTATGAAGACCAGGATCTTTCTTTGCAGAGAGAATATTGTTCCTCTGCCATAAAAGAGGACCTGCAACTTTTTTTTTTTTTTTTTTGCCTGATATGTATGTATTCTTTTTTTTTTTTTTTTTTTTTGTCTGTTTGGTTATTCACAATGAAGTCTGATTTTCAACTTTGTGACTGAGTTTCAGACTTCAAACCTGTCTTGTTAGTGTAGAACTAAGCAGGTAAAATATTTTAAGCAGGTAAAATATTTTGCAAAGGGGCAGAAAAACCTTTCTAATTCTTTCTGTTTCTAGAACTAAATGTCATTTCTCAAATGTTGATCTTTTATGTCAGAACATTATGAACTTCTGCTTCCCAGCAGATGTCTAATCTCTCTAGATGTTAAATTAACAAAAAAAAAAGATTGAAGATGCAGGTTGTGTACATGGAATGGGAAAATAAATATGAAATTGATTAAATTCCATTGTCTTCAATTAGATTTCAGTCAGATAATGGCTAATTGAATACACATAGCTGAACCCAATTTTTTAATCTGGTAATATTGGACAGCTCACAGTCCAAAAAAATAAGCATCTATTTCTGCACTGGTCCATGGAATACCTGAATTACTGACTTCTGTGGTTTCAACTAGACTTGCAGTATATAAGCCAGGCATATTTTTATTGAATCAGTAGGTATTTCAATGGAAAAGTGGTCCTTCTAAGGAAACCTCAGCTTGTGCGTGTCCTTAGAGCGTGGATTTGGTAGAAAAAGTGTCATATATTAAATAGGTGGGACAATACATATACATCTTTGTTCTAGAGCATTGCATAAAAATAAATCCAAGGCAGTGAGACCTGATGGGCTATTTCAGATGTTTCTTGCACTGACAGCACAATTTCCTCTGCTATTTTTGACTCTTGCAATTGACTGCTGTTCAAAAGCAGCCCCAAATACCTATGTAGGGAACCTGCTGCTTTAAGATTTGAAAGATTGGTTGTATTCCATGCTTGAGAGGAACAAATTCCCTCAAATATTAAAAAAAAAATATTTAGAAGAAGGAATAACTCTAGAGAATATTAAATGAATTAGGTAAGGAAAGTAATTTTTTGAGGACTTCATGGCAAGAAATGTTGCAAAATAATTACTCTTTTGGTTGACTCAGCCCCATTTCTGATTTATACTGACTTCAAAGGGGTTAAAGTAGTGATTAAGTTCTTGCCTGTTGCTCCTAGGTGGAGGTTAGTACCTAGTTCTGGAAAATTCAAGGAGGACATGCAAACTTGAACCCCTGAAGCAAGTGAACACTGGAGAGCAGTGAGCCTGAAGGGAGAGAAGCATTTTTTCCTGTGAAGGTATCCAAATATATTTTTCTTGAGTAGGGAATGAATGATCTAAGTACATATTCTGAGCTTTATAATGTAAAAGAAATTTGTTGTCTCACCATTACTTCCTTGCCAGTCTGTTTGCTCAATAGAATGTTCAGGTGAGTAAATCTTTGAGGCAAAATTCCCACCTATCTTGCCATAGGATCATTTTACCTAAGACTCAGTCTCTGCATGGAGTTAGATGTAAAACAGAAATTGTATTTTGTGTACCTGCTATAGTCTCCTTGGATTCAGTAAACTCTAGCTTGGAGAGGAGAAGTTTTGAAAAGTTTTAACATCCTCTTGCATCTTGTGTACATAGTCAAGAAACGGGAACTAAACTGAACCTGACAGTTCAGAGATCACCCCGAAATGTAAATTTAATTGCACTGAGTCCTCTGAAAATGATACTGAATAAGGCAAATGCTTGTAAAAATAAAGGGCTATGTATTCCCCTTTTCAGTGGGGAGAGATCACTTGCTACAGAAATACTATAACGTGGAAGTGACAATAGATGGTCACTGTGGTTGAGGATGAGATAAAAGAAATTGGAAGCTCAGTGCTTACCCTGGTTTTGGGGTGACTGAATTGAAGGATGATTTCTGATAAGTGTTTTTGGATGATGACACAGTAGATACCAGAACTCAACAACAGCAATTGAAGGCTTTTTTTATTCCTGCTACCTAAATAAGTGAGATGTGACACAGCTATCTTGATGCTTTGGACACTTGGATAGAGCAATTTTTTCCCACTGTGAGTCACCTTTGTGGTAAATTGTAACAGCATCAACTTCGTGCCTAGTTAGCTGTGCTGAACCAGCCATGTTCACAACTTTAATCCATTTCAGTCTCAAGCTGTTCTATTTTCTGGGTTTGATCAGCAAAACTGTCTTTTAGTTCCCTGGAAGTGGAGGCTGGTTCCATGGGTTTGTGTGTGTGGAGCCTCCCTCCAAAAGTCTCTGGTGTGGCTGCTTGTGCTCTTGTGGCCTTGGAGCCTCTGACCCAGGTGCTCCCTTTCAAAAACCTTTGCTGCTGTGAGAGACAAGCTGACCATGGGTGGGAAGGAATCTTCTCTATTTTTCATGTGGTCTGGACAAAAGGCTGTTTTCAAGTTGTCATGGCTGTTGGAAGGACTCAATGGTTTGTTTTGTGCTGTTTAAAGGCATATCTTCTATTTCATCAGAAGTTCACGAGAGTTTCCTGCAACCCTCTATCAGCTGGTAATTAATTAATAGAGCTTAAGGAGAGACACAAAGCAGAAACATTTGCAGTTTCGACACTGCTGGGAAGTCACCATGATTTACAGAGAGAAGTACAGATAATTGTTGTTTGAGTCAAGCTTGCACATACCCCACAGAAGCTTCCAAGAGACTGGAAAGGAAGTGCTGGCCTTGCTGAAATAAATGGTAGTGTTCCCACTGAGTTCAGTGAGGCCAGTGTTTTACCCAAAGAAAACACAAACCAAGCAAGAATATTGCCTGGGACTCAAAGAGAGGTGGGGAAATCCAAGCTCAAACACTTCTGATTCATGTTGCCAAACCCTAATCCTTAATTTATGAAAACAAAGCTAGAGTAAAAAATGCTGTTTCTAGTTAATCAATGAAGTCTTCTCTTCTGAGAATTTGCTAGTCTCACAACATTTACTCCTAAACACAGTTCTCCCAGGCTTACAAAGACAAATGTCTGGCCCAAAAAGAAAAGCAATGGCACTGGAGATCTAGTCTTGCCAAAAACTGGATATGCAGACATGAAATCTGATAATCATTCAAGAAACTTCTGCTAAAATTCATGAGAGAGGAAATCTTGAGATTTCCTGGAGAGATGTTAATTAACTACTTCCTAGGACCTTGGCATGTTTGCAGAAAATTCAGTGTTGAAACTCCCACTGACTTGAACAATAAGAGTTGTAAGTCCTTTGAGGTTACTATTATTTAAGAGAGAACTGAAAATTTCTTACCTTGCAAGACCTGAGTTCAGGGCCTCACGTTCCTCTGATTTCCTTTAAATAGCTGGTGGCATAAATAACACCTGAAACAGCCCTGAGTTGCATTCCTCTGAGTGCTTTTGGTGTTAGGGATGTTATCAAATACAATAGGAAACACAAAGCTCCAACAGCTCAGCTCTAGCAGGTGAGCAAAAGGAGGTAAAGGTTTTTTCAGAGAAGATATATCAGTCTTTGCTCCCACCCTTGCCCCCCAGCTCTCTTTTGCTTTAAGCAATACACATTTTCTGTTAAAGACATGAGAATTTGGCAATCTAGCATTAATTTCCCCTTATTATGTTGCAGACAACTCAGAAGTGTGCATGGTAGAATAAAGGAAAACAAAAATGAGAGAAGCCCACTGGAAGAGTTTTAATTCTTGAAGTAGGATTAAATCTGTTTAATTTTTGAAGCCCAGATTTGTGACAGAAAGAGGTGCAGAGTGTACATTCTCAGGAGTGTTTTTGCAGAAGTACTTTTGGGAGCAAGCTGAGGATGTGGGTGGGAAAGGTACAAGACTGGCAGGGGTTGGTGTCACCACAGTGAGCATGGCAACCCTTTTGGTCACCTTTTCTTCTCGTGGGAATGTGTAGGCTCCTTCCACCCCAGCTCTGCTGCCTTGCCCTAGTGCTGCAGCTGGCACAGACCGTCAGTCACTCCTGGCTGTGCTGAGTGCTCTGGGGGGCTGAGCTGGACCAGTTCTGGCTTCTGAGGATTTTTGTTGCTATTGCAACACTGTCTGATTATGGCCGGTTTGCTGTAAGGATGCAAGTGAGCTCTTCCTTCTTAAACCTGTTCATGCCAACACAAAGGCAAACAGGATGTGGGAGGAAAAAAAAGAGGGAGAGTGGGCTAGAAAAGAAAGGAAGAGAAAAAGAGGAGTGGGGGAAAAAGAGAGGCATAGACAGGACTGTGTAACCTGCAGGTTCCTAGGAAATGCTTCTTTATTTTTCAAGAAAACTCTTTTTGGTTCACAGTATATCTTTCTACCTGACATAGACAAATACAAGGAATATGTGCAACACATACATTGGTTCCTTCGCACAAAAAGCTTAAATCAGTAAAGTATTGGAAAGAGGGGGCAGCTTATTACCTGTCACCTCCATCTGCAAATAAAATGCCTAATATACGCAAGCTAAATCCTTCTTTTAGCATGGAACTTGTAAGAACATCTTGTGCATTCCCCTGGTCTAGCCACAAAGACTGAGGAGACTGCATCCAATCACTGACTTCTGCTCCACTGGCACAGCCTCCACTTTCAGTGCAGATGGGAATAAGGAATGGAAAACATTTTGTCTCTAACACAGACATTTTTTAATATGCAGCTACTGACAAACTTAAGCTCTCGTATGTTCCTTTTGTAGGACAGATCTACAGTGGGTTCTGGTAGAAAAAAAAGTGTTTATTGTGTTTTGCTGAGGTTTAGAAGAAGTCCTGTAGGAATGTCAAGCACCTGGATTATGTAATCTGATGCTATGACTGGCTGAAAGTTTTTAATTATCAAGAAATGGCTGATTTTGCAAAAAAAGCTTCTGGCCAAGAAGTGAAATCACAAAGCCAGCTGCATCATGTGTTTCATTTGGATTGCTCTACTGCTAAGCACTAATTCTGTAAGTTTTTAGACTGATATGCAATAGTCTTGGAGGGAAATAAGATACCTCTTGTCTTCATTTCAGAAAACACTAGTACCTCATCCTGGTAATTTCTCTGGCTGATGTCCAACATGAATTCTGCTGTGTCTTCATTGCTTCATTGAGTGGAAAACATTGCCGGTGCTCAAACATGCAAACATGTACTGCCTGACCAATGTGACCAAAAGGATTGTGTACTAAGCCTAAAATGGGTTATAGATGGATGTTTTAATTAATGGGAGACTTTCAGCCAAACTCTGTTTTACCATCAAAGTTAAAATTCTGTGTTTGTGAATTCTTGTACTCTTAGCCTTACAAAGAAACTCAAATTCACTTTACGACTCTATTCTTCCATTGTGCTCTGCCAAAGTGGTGAGGAAATCTGTCTGTCTGTTCTGCCTGAGGTGAGAGGATATCTTGATACTTTTTATTCCCCCTGGTGTAGACAATGACTTGTGGTCTAAGTTCTTTCTTCCTGGATCCTGTTACCTTTCATGAATTAAACTCCTAGGTTGAGCTACAATTCTGTATTAAAGTCTAAAAATTGCATGTTAGCAGCTTTTCTCAAATTACTGCCTATAAGAGATAATTAATAGTGATTAGGGATAACATTGTGTGTCTCATCTCTCTGTTATTGATATCAAAGCACATGTTCAAAAGATAGGCAAATATCATGGAGACGAGGCTTGGCAAAAGCTGCAGTAGAGATAGGTAGAGGTATTTAAGCCTTTGCTAATTGCAGTGAGCTACTGTTCAATATCCCAGTGTCAGTACCCCTTGCAAGGCTCCTTGAGTGCCTGTAAGTGATAGGGTGCTTGGCACAGCCAGTCAGTTGGCTTTCTTTCTTCAGGAGTCTTGGAGTAAGAGGTAGAGGATGGGTTTTGTTTGCTACTTACACATGGAAGTTGTGATCTCAGAATGCTGGACAAAGCAAAGGAAGTCTCCAGAGCCCCTCTCTCTTCAGAGATTATAATTCAGCTGTTCTGACTTGGTCTCCAGGAGCACCTGCTTTTCTCTCTTGAGTGCACAGTGAAGCAGGGTGCCTAACCTGGATTCTTAAATCACACACCTGAAAGCATCTAGGGAAATCACCACTATCCCATATAGTGCTAGGATAGGGATAAAATTCAGCCTACATCCCATCTTCCAACTTATATCAAGAAAAAGAATTTTTGAAGTTGGAGCTCAATATTTTTCATTGTTCAAAGAAAAACAGCATTCAATCCCTCAGTGTTGCCAGCTCGTCTGCCTTTTACTGCCTTCTTATTAAAAGACAGTGACAGATATCTGTGAGCAACGTCACTGTCTCTGGTGAGGTATTATTTGGTGAAAGCTTCCAGAGTTATAGATCTCCTGGAGGGTAAAATACCCAGTTAGTGGAATTACATTAGTTTCTACCAGCCAAAGATGCAACTCTGCTGTGAGTTCTCTTTTTTTTTTTTTTTTTTAATAATCCAAGTAATCTCTTCCACATGTGGATCGTTCCACGATTTCCTCCCCATCCAGTGATACGGGGAAGGCAGGCCAGTCTGAACAGAGTTTCTGTTAGGCTGCAAATCCTGGTTGGAAAGTCTGCTCATAAAGTGTTTGGGGCAAACCAAAGGCTTTGGAGACCATCCTAAGCAGGTCAGCCTGACATGGGACATGCATGACAAGGGATTTCAGCCCTGATGCTTTAAAGCTACGAGGGTTGTTTTTTTTTATTTTTTTTATTTTTTTTTTTTTTTTAGAGAGGAGCAGTGAAGTCTGAGCACAGATTTCAGTCAGTAATCATTCAGTAAAGAAACCTGCCTTGAGTCTCCTCTTCTGTGATTTGGGAGTTCCAAAGATTCAGCAAATGTATTTTCTGGTTCCTTGGACATCCCTTTTGCTGTTATAGCTAAGAATGGAACCGGCTGGATGGGTAGATTTGTGACTGAGATTTGTTATACTTGCTGCAAATCCTGTAATTATTTTTTGGGTTAATTTCCCATGCAGTATAACTGGTCACTGCCACAAAAACACACAGTGGACTCTATAGCCGTGAGCTGTTTAATAGTAAGGTGAAAAACCTCTGTAGTTTTCACAAAGTTACTTTTTAAAAAAACAACAGATGTTTTGGAACATCTGCAGCCATATCATGTTGGCTGACTGAGCCTCTGCAGAGAACAGCTTTGGCTTGACTGGCAGCAGAAAACATTAATAACATCTGGAATGGGGTACAATCAATGTTGCCACTGTGATGGAGTTTGGTGACTTTTGCTAATCACAGTCTGGTGCTTGTTGAGCCTAAATATAGTGCCTGGAGAGCTTTCATGTTGGTGACACTGCCATTTGATAAATTGTGCTAGTTTAGTCAACCTCAGCACTTCCATTAGAAGAATCCTTATAATTCTGAGGAAAAACATGGATGCTTTGTTTGTAAATAATATTTTGGGGTGGTTTCCTCATGGTTCTGGGCACGTGCGGAGCCATACCTACTGTCACAACTCCTTTGAACAATTTAGTAGCTGGACAGGATTCAGGTGTGCAGACATCAAGTCCACACAAAAGGAATGGTCTTGTGAGTCTCGTACTTGGGCTCTCTTAACATAGTACAGTTATCATAATCTGAGTGAAGGAATTAGATTAATTAAACAAATGGAAAGTCAAGGAAGAGGAAAATAAACATCTGAAGTCTTCCCTAAAGAGAGGGAAAAAAAAAGATGAGAAATGGGGAAATGTCTGACTTCATTGGTTTGCGGAGCAGTTTACATGGGTTAAAGCAGTTTCTTTTGTCTGGGTGCAAAATCAGACCATCAGTGTGTGACCCTAACTTCCAATAAGTAGATGGAAGAATTGTAGAATTGTATTTTCCTTGATGTGGACTACTCACCTTTTACTTGTGATTATATCTGTCTGCTTTAGGATGTCTTGTGCAAATGGACTCAAATAACTGATGGAAGGAAGGGATTTTGCTCAATTCTAAGGAAAAGTGAAAATAAATCTTTTGAACAACAAAAAAAATTATAATAATGATACCTTGTTTATATTTATTTCTTCAGGTGACTGAATTTATTCACTGAGTTTTTGTTACTGTTCTCTGGAGTAAGTGGATGTGGCTTTGAAACTTTTTCTGTGTTCCTCAAATACACCTGGCTTCTGACAGCTTAAGGGGAATGAGTATGTAATTAGAAATGTGTCTTCACAGGGCTTTGCTGCCATCATGGATTTAGCCTCTCCTTTTCTTCTCATAGATACTATGAGGGGCTTGGCTTTCAAAAGCTAAGCTGTTGCAGGCCTACATCATATCTTTAGCATTTGAACGGAGCGTTCTTGATAGCTAATTCATTATCCCAGGTTGGGAGCCTTGCCCTCAACAAACATTCAATGCCCATAACAATATCTCTTGGCTGTGTGCAGTCCTGGCCCATCTGCTGAAGTTGCAAGGTGTCTGTCCCTTGGGGTACAGCTTTGAAGGGATGATGGGTTTAATTTGGTGTGGTCTGGCACAGCAGAAATGCCTCTTCAAGAGGTACTTTCTGTGAGCTGTGCTATCTCATCATGCCTGTTGATAACTCAGTCTCTTGTAACAGGTCTGGGAAAAGGAAAGACAGAATTCAAAGCCACCTATACAGGTTGGTGGTGATATAGTTTATTTTTGTAGTTGCCAGTTAAATAACGTGCTCACAGAATATGAAAACATCAGGCACTCAATGTAACAAGAATGTCCGCATGTGATAATGACCTCAGGGGATGGAACTGCCCTGGAGAAATCCAACCATTTTCTCCATCACAAAATATTTCAGCTACCTGTCAGCTCTAGCTATTACTTAGTAACTGCATTTGTTTCATTTGAGCTGTCAGGGAATACATTATTATGGTTGTATTTTGAAAGCATATAGAATATGTCTGATTTAACCAAGAATCATCTCTGAAGGCTGAAGTACGATAGTCAACTGCAAGTTTTTAATAAATTAAAAATTCTAATCAGCACTCTGCTGATGAAGAAGGCACTGTCTCAGCAGATACGTAATTTCTTGAGATTTCATTATAGAAATGAGATTCCAAGATGTTGAGCAAAGTGTAAGTGATGTCCCACACAGCTGATGTCATTATCTGGGAGACGTTAAAAACAGATTCAGAAGTGGGTTGGAGCTCCTGATGCAAGTATCAGCACAGATTCTGATTCAGGCTTGTTCTTGTACAACTTTAAGAGTCACTAGTGAGCTTTAAGTACATGAAATGCATGAGCTTTTGGATTAAGGTACATGAAACATGTAGGTTCTCGGGTTTAGCTCTTATGCATTGGATTTTACCCTATAATAAAGCTACGATACCACTTCCTTCCTTTGTGGCAATAAGGCACTCTGTCCCATGCTCATGGCACCTAAGTATTCCAAAGTCCACTGGCCTAAGTGGTAGGGTGACACAGTTCCCTGTCCCTAAGGGACCACAGAGCTGCTGTGAACCAGCTGTTCAGTTCCCATCCGCTTTGCGCTGTGACATGGATTGATAGAAGTGACAGGAGTACATGGAGTCTGGCAGCTCACAGGTGATCTGTGGATTGTGTGCCTGCTGCTCTGGGACAGGAGGAGAAGGGCTGCCTGTGTGGGTTTCTTTGGAGATGCTGCTAGAGAGAGGAGGAAAGGCTGTGAGCTGCTGGGAATGGTGAGCAAAGGAACCTGCTGAGCTCAGACTGGGGCCCATCAGTGGGAGTGGAGCAGGAAGGGCCAAGGCAAGGGCAGGGGACAAATGCAGAAACTCAGAGTGAGTGAGGTGATGAAACCTGTGCACCTTGAGAATCACTGGACTGCTTTGAGAGGCAAGAAGATTTATTTACACACCAAGGAGCACCTTCTTGGTGCTCCTTAATTAGACTTTGAAGATTGATAACATTTTAATATAATTTTGATTCTGAAGGTCAGTCTAATATTGTATTGCATGATGCTAAATTGCTCTTCTCACAGTTAGGGGATGTAATTAAAAGCACAGGCATACCGATTTTGATTAAGAGTTTATTTTTTTACTGACTAAGAAAAATTTAGTTTCATGGAAATAATTTTGGAGTTTAGTTATGCTGTTTCTTAACCTCTTCTTTGCCAGTAAACTACTTGTGTGTGAGTGCATGGAACAAAGAGGTATCAGCAGAGCAGATGCACACCTTGTTTCCTTTAGGGATCTTTGTAACATTTTTCTCAGGAAACCTATTATGATACAAGATAGTGAGTTTTATAGCTGGTACCAATCATCTGGGGACTCTACAAAACGTCTGTTGGTATCTCTGGCATAGTTATTTATTTCACCAGTTCTATCCATACTACTGCAGTAATTTCACACAATTAAAACTTATGCTTCAACACAATGACCAGCAGAGGAACAAAAACCTTGATTATTCTTGTAAGGATTTATTCCTTTAACACTCATGTCTTGTTTCATTCATTATTTTGGGTTTTTTGCAAAGAGCAGAGGTGAGTCACATGGTCCAATGCCTAAGTAGAGGTGTCTTCTCCCAAGCCTCCACTTCTCAGACACATCTGTGCCATGGTGCCAGCTCTTAGAGTGAGTGCACAAACATCTCACAGTGTGAAAGTAAAGGAAAGGAGAAATTTTTTTTTTTAGCCAAGAGTGCCGTAAGGGAAATGTAGCTTGAAATGTGATCATGATGGCTTCTTAAGTACACATAGGGAAATAACAGGAAATCCACACTACTTTAATTTTGTAAAATTCATGGTTCTTAAGCCATGTTTGGAATTCCTAGGGATCTGGCTCATGATTTGTGAATGCATCAAAGTGGCAGTACTGTGCTGTTTTAAGTAACCCAGATCTCACTTATTCACATCATGTAGTTGCATGTCACAGAGGGCTTGTTTTCCTCTTTTGTTTTCTCCTCTTTCTGTGTTCTGTTCTAGAGCTGGATTAACCTCATGTTTTCCAGAAACATTCTACATCTTAGGGTGGAAACTTACGAGTAAGGCACATTTTAAATGTAAAAATGTGAGCTGAACTCTGTCTCCATATAAATTTATATGAATGCTATAGTAAAAATTATTGCAATGAAATGACATAAAATATCATATAAGCCACGAGTGGCTTTATGGTGAACTTTCTAGTTAGAGTAAACTTTGCAATTATAGGAGATATTTGAGCTATTTCACATCAACACCTTTGTAGAAGTGGAAAAGATTTCATTTGATTCAGGAGCTGTTGGGTGATGTTAGAAAGCTCAGTGTTTTCCCTCTCACTT
Organism: Anomalospiza imberbis; assembly: GCF_031753505.1. Classification (NCBI taxonomy): domain Eukaryota; kingdom Metazoa; phylum Chordata; class Aves; order Passeriformes; family Viduidae; genus Anomalospiza; species Anomalospiza imberbis. The sequence continues at coordinate 18,756,982 of NC_089690.1, read as the reverse complement.
GTAGCAGTTTCCCTGTGCAGCTGAAATATTCCTGGCTGTTAACCAGCAATCAGTGAGAGCAGTGTGGATGTGGTATGGGCAGAGGATTCTCCTCTGCACATACAAGGGGGTCCTGCTTCTGATAGCAGGGAGGGGGTGGATGGATGTGTGCCACAGCAGCTCTGAGTGCTTTTTGGGCTCAGTGTATGGGGCATCTCAAACTTGCCAAGCTGTAGGAAATGAGTTAGGACAGACGCATCTCTGAATTGTAATGTGAAGGCTAAAAGAAGACTTTAAAATGCTTTTGTGGGTGCAGAAATACTATAGTCTGTTTTGCTGCTGAAGTAGGTTTGAAGTGGAGCCAAAAAAATCCTTGTGGCTATAGATTATATATGAATTTGGTTCAAAAGAGACACCACTTGATCTTGTGGACTGACAGGTATTTTCAATTTTCTTGCAGCATGATTTCATTACTCATAGTTACCTAGATTTATTTTGTCCTGCTGGAGGCATTTATTGGGCACAGGGGTAGATTTAATTTTAACAGAGGTTTGGACCTGGCTGTAGTTATAGTACTATTAGTCTGGGGTGAAGAGGGGAAGTCAAACTCGGATTGCTGCTTTGCCTCTTGGCTGAGAGCTTATCCAGAGGAAAGTAAATATGCAGCAATAAAAGCTGTTTTTGACATTGCCTTATGCAGAGGAGACAAAGGTGTTAATTAAATGATAGTTACACATTAAAACTTTGTAGCCAGAGGAGAGAAGAAAGGACACAGCAGGATGATGCCTCTCAGTCTCATTGGGTGCTGCTGGCTTCTGATATTTGGCTTTATTACGGACTCCAAAGCATAAGAAGAAAATTTTTCTCCTTCTAACAGGTAGGATATGTGGTGTCAATTTCAATTATTTGTACAGTTTAGTTGTGAGATCATGAATACATCCCTGGTTAGCCTTTATGCTCCAATTTGGATTTCTTTCCAATAACTCAGGTTAAACAAGATGGTAAGATCAAATAAAGATGTGGGCTGAAACTGACTGGATTTTCCACGCATTCTTGAGCTGAAGAAAAGAAAGTCTTAGAAATATTTTAATTTGCATACAAACTCTTCTCCCCCCACCCCTTGTTAAATGAAGTTTTTTGGAGAATGAATGCAAACTTAGACAGGTTCAAAGGGAAATAAGGACTGTGGTTGTGCACACATAGCTAAGAGTTTTGTAACTCTGCAATAATAGATACTTTGAAGGAAAACGAGCCATGCTATTGCCTCCTGTGCAGTGTCATGTTTTGGGTATCAGTAGAGTAACACTAAAGAGTTTTTGTCCACTGGCTGAATTAGGCCATGATAAGCCAGAGGAGAAGCTGGTGATGGATGTGTGATATGCATGAGAAGTTGTCAGGGGATTGATGCTGGCAAAATGCCAGTGCACTCATGAAAATCATTCACTCATTTTCTTCTGCTATAGTTAAGCAGAGGAGGGAGAGAGAAAATATTTTATTGGAATTCATGAGTTGAGGTAAGGATTGGAAAGAAACACTTTAAGGGCAAAACAGGCTCAAAATGTAAAAGGTATAAAGAAAACTTTATTAACAGAATTAAAAGAAGAATAATGAGAACTAAAATAAACCTTTAAAACACCTTCCTTCCCCTCCCCCTAGCCCTTCTTTCATTCCCATCTGCAATGCAGGGAGGCAAAACATGGGGTTTTTAGTCAGCTTGCCATTCTAAAAATCTTTTTCCAGTTCAGTTAGGGATAGGAGTCTCTTTTGCTATATCATGGCATCTTTTCCATGGGAGACAGTTTTCTGTGCATTTTTCCAATGTGGTTCTAATTTTCACGAGTAGCAGCCTGCCCAGAACCTGCTGCAATGTTAAAGTCCCTCCCATGGGCAAAGCAGTTTTCCCACAACTGCTTTTTCATGGGCCATTAGTTCATGTTTATAAGGATGAGCTGTTCTAGTATAAAAGCAAGGGTCCTCTTCCTCTGTCTCTGAAAGTAAGGGTTCTCTTTCTTTCTGTTCAAGCCTCTCACCAGATCACAGCTTTTCAGTATCCACATGCTCCAGCATGGGTACCTTCTTCTCATGGGCTGTAGGTGAATGCTACATCCCCCCATACACTTCATGAATTACAGGGAAACTGTTGTATTATAGTCCTCACCATGGCTTGCAGAAGAATCTCAGCTCCAACTCTCAGAGCACCTCCTCCTCCCTCTCCCTCCTTTGCACTGACCTTAGGGTCACCATGTTGTTCTCCTCATGGGTCTTTACCCTTTCCTTTTCCTGATTCGGGAGAGAATTGGTGTTCGTAGGTTTGTTTCTTCTCCTCCCCCCCATCCTCCTCCAAGGCCAGCAAGAAAGAGAGCTTCCTGCAGGTTTTTTTTTTTTTTTTTTCCTTCTTAAATATGTTATCATAGAGGCTGATATGTTATCATATCAGCTTTTCTAGTTGGGCCAGCTAGTATGTCAGTCGTTAGAGCCTTTAGGGATTGGCTCTGCTGGACATAGTAGAGGTCTCAAGGAGCCTCTCTCAGAAGTAGCCTTTGTGGCTTTTTCTCTGCTCCCATTGTTAACCCACTGGTCTGAAAGAGAAGTGACTGCTATTCCTGTCTTGGTGATGGCCTAGAAGGGGAGAACAAAAAAACACTGCAATCATACACTTTAAAGAATGTATGTGTGTGTGTACCCAGAAATGCAGTCCCTGGTCTTGTCGGCACAGAGGGCTTCTGTATCTTTACAAGGCTGCATTTCTCTGCTTTTTGCATTTCCAACTTCTTCATGCTATGTAATCCATTATATATAAATCTATTAGAGCTACTTTTTGCCACATCTGACACACTTGTATGAATACTACAGGAATATTGATGAAAACATGATAACTTGGGAAACAATGCAGTTCAAGGAGGCTCCCACTGAACTCTGCACTGCTTCAGTTGTCTAAGCAATCTTTAAAGATTACCCATGGTGGAGAAAACACAAACTTCTGAAGCAATGTGCTGTTCTGTCCTTGTGTTTAGAAATCTTTGCCTTATGTCTAATCCCTTTCCTTACTATTTCATACACAAAACACATGGGAAGCAGCACATTCCCGTCTGCTCACCAGCACTATGTACACTTGGAGGTTATCGTCACACAGCCCCTTCACCCTCTCCTCTAGAATAAACAACTCTGGCATTTCAATCATCCCTTGCAAGTCCCATTTTCTAGAAGCTAAAAGATAATGCATTATCTTGATGGGCCACATGAGAGAAGGAGGCTGCCAAATGAAATTTTGTGAAAAATTATTCATACTTCAGGATGTGCTAATGAAATATTTCATAACTTCATTAATATGAACACCAGCATGGTATTTTTTAGATTCATGGAAGTTTGCATTTCTTCAGCATGGTGCGAATAAAGTTGTTAAGTTTGTTCTTCTGAGAATAAGTGTTGTAGCATAAATTAAAATAAATAGGCTGGAAGTGTATGTACTGGATGTAGCCATCAGTGCCAGCAAACATGTGGCAATGGCTCAGTGTTAAGCTCACCAGGGCACTGGGGGCTACGGGCTGGAAAATATCAAGGCACTATTGATATCAGAAGGAGAGCCAGGCTCTCCTTTTATTGTAATCTCCATCCAAAACCTGTCTCTTTCATTGCAACCGTGTTGATTCCATTGGTGATGCTAGTTTTGAAGTGTCAGCTGCCCCTTTAGAAGACAAATGAGACCACTAGAAATGCTCTTTTAGATGCAATTAGTAATATCTAATATATTTTTTGCATTGACACAGCTTGACTGAGACATATTGGTGTGTAGTTCTCTCCCTTCTCACAAGGTTTTTTTCAGTATTACCAGTTATGTTAACAATGCAACCTAAGACCTTCCTTTTTTTTTTTTTCACTCACCTCTGAACATCACAGTAAGATTGAGATTTTCCAGCATAACATGCAAATGAATAACATCATTGTTTCAACTGCTTCTTTATCTCCTTAATGCTTCCTTTTCTTCATCTTCCTTTCCCTCTTTCTTTCCCTGTTTCTTTTCTTGAACACTTGTAACTTCTGCTGCACAGCCCTCTGGGAATGCCCTAAATCTGAGAGAGATTTCATGGAGCTTTTTCATCATGAGGCTTGCCAGAGATATATCAAGACCTCTTTTTCACCCCTTGATACTGACAAAAGGACCAACAGGAATAAAATTTGATCTCTTTAGAGTAATAGAAGTGGATGATCTGTTGCTCTATGAAGTTTTTTCCCTTCTTTTTCTTTTCCCAATCCCATATGCTTTATGTGGCTGGTAGGTAGAGCAGGACCTTGGTATGTTCTCAGCCAAGAAGCAGCTGCCTCTGGAATTAATTTCATAACTCCTTTGATGCTTCCAGAGAAGTGGAGGGTCAGGGAGAGGCATGGGGACAATCTCTTCTGATAAAAGGAAGAGGAAGTGCTTACTGTTGTGCTCTTCTTGTGGTCTCTTAGCAGATGCTTGTCAGATAAAGTAGGATCTCGTTTCACTCAGTACAGACTTTGTATTAACATGTTATGTCCCTGTGGCTGGTGAGTCTGACAGGAACCTGCAAAGCTGGCTTCAGAGGCAGAAATACTCTAATGTCTGGGATGTCCCTTATGCTTCTTAATCATATGCATCTATTCTGCTAAAGAAAAATGCCCTTCTCTTGCTGACAAGGTTTAACAGTCTGTTTTCCTTATGGAAAGGGCTTTGCTATTTTTTTGAAGACTGTTGATCAAATAACAGCTGTCAAATTTGTTGGACACAGAGCTCTGGTGCAATGCTTAGTGCAGGTTTCTTCCAGAGGGTGATGATGTCTGTGGCCAATCCAGCTGTCCCACACAGAGGAGCCTGGAGCTATGTTTAAAACTTGTTTCTGACTGCTGCTGCTTGCACAAAGTGATGGCTTTGACTTGTCCCTCATATGTGTCTCACAATGAGAAGTTACAGCAAGATAAATGATCCAAACTATTTCAATCTTCTTCCTAGTGGGATATATTTTTCTACATTAATTCCAATTAAATATCCACAGGTAGCAGACAAAAGAATTAGAAACACATACGGAGATTGATATAGAGCTATGTGGCTGTTCCTGTAATAATTGATTTAGAGTAATTGAATCATTTTCCTGTAGAAATCTCTTCTTCCGCAGAACGCTATTATATTCTGCAATACCTTTTGTTCCTTTAGTTAATAGAGCTGTGTAACAAATGCATATCTGCACTGGCAAATGCAGACCATTTGAACTCTAAAATATTAATTTTAAATGTACCTATGACTATTTTTAATAGTAATTTAAAATGATCCTAAAAAGCACATGTTGAGATAATGAGATCCATAAATACTGGTTGGCATTATTGATTCACATGTATTGCTTCCGTAGAGAACTTCCATTTCCCACATTTCTTTTCATGTCTATCCTAATCAGGGGGCTGGATTTTAAAGGTATTTATTTATACTGAGCTTTGTGTAAATACAATGAAAATAAACTTCTCCTGTGGGAGCAGAATAAAGCCAGAGTTTACCATTGTGGAAAAATTCAATCCTTAGTTTTTGTTAAAGATTAAGGGAATGTGTTTAACTTATTCTCTAAGTAAGGATAAGTAACGTCCCCATTTCCAGAAAAATTCAGGGAGCATTCATTATTTTTTTGCAGTCTCTGCAGAAGACCCTTCAAAGACAAAAAAGAAAGGCAGAAATGTGCTGTAGGAATGAAAAATCTTTTTTAATATACACAAAGCAAACTGGTGCAGGCTTGTCCAAGGTACAACACATTATCTCAGCTGAGTGAAATCCTCCAGCAGCTTAAGGTACAGTCAGGACATTTGGGTTACTTTTATTGTCTTTCAGTGTGATATTCTGTTTCTCCTCCCTCCCTGTGTCATTTATCCAAGCAAAATTCCAGCCTTATGAATAAAAATACAAGAAACCCAGACCTCATCTACCTTGTGTTTATGTAGTGATTCCATTATACCCACTCATGTTTCTGCAGTGATACTTATTTTCCTGCCAGGACTTGTTTGTTTGTTTGTTTTTGTTATATATAAACATTTTCCAAAGTGATTTTGTAATAATCAAAATAAGACCCACTGAAAGATAGTTAATACCTGGCAGCTGCCACAGGCACCAAAACAAGCTTTACAGTTGCCCCTTGTGAGAGCAGAGCGCATCCTTATTAGGAGAAGTGGATATGTTATTACCACTGTTAAAAGCTAGTCACATATTATTGGATAAATACCTGTAAAGAATAAACAGGTCATACAGGGGTTCTGAAGTCTTCACTGGGTTTAAGTGCTGTCATGTAAAGTGTCATCAGACTTGCTTGTCACTCTCCTCTCGGCAGAAAAGCACTGCAGGCAGAACAGGAATGGTAGAAAATTACTTTATTCCCCACACTTCCCAGCATTGCTTTTTAAAAGCAAACTTATTTGTCAGATTCTTGCCTGGTTTGTTGATTAGGTTAAATTCTGCAGGGAACTTTATGTTCCAAAAGTATTTTCATGTCACATAGGCTTTACATTTTCTTGACAGAATTCTGTTAAAATAGTCCAGAAATTTATGACTACATAAAAAACTTTCCTTTTTTTGCAATTTGTCATGTGATGTTTTGTGCTTCCTAAAATTAATATTAAAAAAATGTATTTCAATTTCTATGCCATCGTGCAATGCAAAAGTGAGACTAAATTCTAAGACAATGTAGTGTATGTATTTTTTGTATTACTACTGTTTTTTTGGTTTTTTTTTCTCATACCTGTACACACAGAATAATATGAACCATAATCACCACCAGAAGGTGGGACTGATGGGATGGGCAGAGGGGGTATTGAGTTACACCCATGCCTGTTAGTGTTTGAAGTTCTTAATGTAAGGGGCATACATTTCATATAGAGTAAGTGTCCTTTTTGTTCCTTACCTGCTTTGAGATTGACAGGTTGAATTACTTACAATCCATGTTTTCCATTCATAAAACTTTTTCCTCAATAGGGTGAAAGGAAAACATAGAGACAAATCTCATGTGGAAGAGACGACACGTCAGCATTTTGGTTTATTGGCCATTGATGATACAGTAAATCACTAAAAGCAGGTTTAGAGCCTAGGAAGCAGCACTATTGATCTCCTTGAGTCCTGTTGCCAGAAATTGTATTAAAGAGCTTAACACAATGATGTGTAGCCTCGTGGCAGTAACACAGCCAAGAACAACCTTTCCTAGGGATCAGCAAGCTGGGAGTGCCAGTGATATAGTGAATTTACTGGGGGAGGTGTGGTGCCTCTTCACTGTCCTCCTAGAGACCAAACTGAGTATCAGGACCGGTATTTCACATTTAGGATTTCAGTGTTTTCAAAGTAATTATCCAAAGGTAGAACAATTCATGTGTTTTCTTCTTTCCTTCCTTTCCTCCTGCATTTTGAATGATATGAAACAGAGTTATATTTTTCTGCTTATCATCCATTTAAAAAAAAATGAACTATGGAAGGTGAATGTACATGTGTAGCAAGATTTCAGCAACTCGTGTTTGGGATTGCCTATTGGTTTATTGCAATTTATTATTACAATTTAGTCAGCAAAGTATGCTATAACACAACTGTAGATGAAAAATTAGTCTATACCAGTGAATTGTTCCAGGTTTCCTCTAGTAAAAGCGACTACATAACACTTACTGAAAGACATTTTGTTTTTTTGAGTTAAAAAGAAATACTTCACTTACTGTGTTTAAATGCAGATTTTCAGTTATTTAGTCCTGTATGAAATTTTAAATGCTTAGATATGAAAGAATGCTTGCACTTCAAATGCTTGTACTGTTGAAGCAGACCTATGAAGAAATAGTGCATGAATGCCCACAGGATTGGAAGGGCAGGAATAATGGTTCAGGCCTTGGTTTAACAATTGAATGAAAAGCCTACTTAGCTTCCTAAGAATCACATGCCATTTGTTTTTAAATGGACCTGGAGTTTCGGTAATTTGGGGACAGATTTTCAAAATATGTGGTCACCTGAAAAGAAGCCGACAAACAGGCTTTTTAGAAGTTCAGTGTTTCACACTCCTGACTGTAGATATCTTACTGAAGTTAGGGACCCCTTCAAGACATCAATTGCTGTCATTAGGCATTAGGGTCTACCCATAATGTCTCTGAAATCTGATTCTTAGCTACTTAAAAATATATATATATAGTTCTGCTTTAGAGATTCTGCCTGTTTAGAGATGCTATAAATGAAAGCCAGAGGATTTATTTCTGAGCAACCTTTTTTACAATCTAAGCCATATAAAATAAAGTAAGAATGTGCATTTTAATAAAATGTAACTATTTTAAAAATGCAGCTGTTTCCTGGTTGTATAGTACTTAACTGAAAGGGAATTGCTGCTGTTTCTCATGCCCTTACCCACGGAGGAATGTGTTTTGGTAGCAATTAGAGATGGACAGCTCCCTGAGGCACTGAGCTCTTAGGTGTTTAGCATTAGTCACCCTTTCTGTTAACTTTGCAAATTGCTTCATTTTCCAGAAGTGGATGGAACTGCTCTTAAATGGGGTGGGAATACTCTGCTATTTTAGATCCTTTGTTCCTATTTAGAACTTAGAAACAGATACCAAAAGCAAAAAAAGATTACGGCAAAAAAAAGTTAATTAAAATCTACTAGCCCCTCAATTAGACCAATGAAAAAAGTTGTACTGTTTTCTTTTCCTGTGATTTTGTCTTTTTATCTGTGCTAATGTTTCCTCTCTAATAAGAATGTGCCCTTGTTTTCACATGAGTGTCAGTTTTATGTGCTTTCATACAGCACTTCAAAAGTCATTCTGATTTATAAGGCAGCTGTCTCAGAAATTGGGACTCTTCTTTCCCATGTGCTCACACATCCCTTTCTACAGGGGTCAATGTAGCTACAGCATGATTGGAAAATATTTGAATCCAAAAATATTACTTTATTCCCAATAACTGCTGTGATTGTGAGTCACAAGTCAGTGACTAAAGTCAGAATTACTGCTCTGTAGATTTCAGCAATTCATCTCTCCAGTTTTCATTTCATTCTGTGTTGTTTAGAAAAAAACCTCTGTAATTTTATTCAGAGAACAAAACCCTCCACATCCACAGTCAAGATCTGCCTCTAATCATTGGAGAAAAGGGAACTCTGATGGATGTTTGTGCCATTAATAATATTTGCTCCTGGACTTTTTCAGCAATGATCTGTGTTTGCAAATGGCTGAATGCACTGTTCTAACCAGATATCCAGCATGTTTTTATGAGATAATTACTCAGAAAACAGAATATGAAGGAAACCATGAGAATACTGCTTTCTGGAAAAAAAAAAACCCAGACCCCAAACTGAAAGTGACCCATTCAACCCGAACTCCACAGCAACAAAACAAGTCCTTTTAGTAGGAGGAATTTCATGAAGTACTGTGGCTGGTATTTGAGATTTCCTACCGAAAGAAGTGGAAGCTTCATGAATGTGCTCATTTCCACTGTTACATCTGCTCTCTTCCCCTTCTCCTGGAGCACAATACCAGCTTTGGAATGCACATTTGCAGGTTGCAGGACTGAGGTGTTATTTCTGCTACAATGATAGTATTGTTTCTCCTCAGCTGAAATGCAATAGTAGATTGTGCCATAACTAGGTTAGACCTTAGATATGGAGACACAGACTTGTTTTTTAAAGTTCTGTGGATATGAGTAAAGCTTTAGCATGGGAATAGAGCTCAGCAATAGGACACATTTAGCCTTAGCTTTGCTCTTGCTGAGTTCTGTATCTTCTGTCCTGCAAACCAGAAACTCACAGGAATCATATCTCTGGATTTTGTTATTGCTGTATCCTCTAGTTCTGTTTTATTTGCTATTTCAGGTGAACTCCAAGCTCTAGCCCTGGATTTACAGCAGAATGTTGTGCTGCTGATTGCTCACAAAAGTCATCACAAAACAGCTCTGAGAAGCTTCTCCTGTGAAAGAAGTGATGTGTTTGCAATTCGGAAGTTAAGCAAGTTGCTAAGAACCATAAGGTAACATTTAAAATTAAAGCATGCGATTTTTTTTCCTGAAAAATGATTGTACCTTAGGCAGCATCTCACTGAGGGAACTTAGGAAAGGGTGTGTTTCTTCTGCAAGAAAAATATTCTAAGTCTGAGCGCTTCTTCCACATAAAGTCAAGAGTTCTCTTATGAATCTGTTTATAACTTGTGGAGCACAGTGTGCTTTTCCTGCTCTGATGAAGGGGTGGAAAAGCAGTGGGAGGAGTTCAAAGACTTGAAGATTAATGGAAACAAAAGTGTTCTGAAGAGATGGGACACGTACATGAGCAATGGGTAGGAGAGCTGTAGTTCTGCCTTCAGGCATGAGAGGAACGATGGAGGATGGGTGTGAGGGACAAAGTACCACCTATGAGATGTGTTACCTGTCTCTGTACTGGAAGTGGGACTGTGAAACAGCCAGTTTCACTGTTGTGAGGTGTTGTGCCAAGGTCCAAAGGTCATATGGGCTAACTATAGCTTTGCCTAGGGAATATCAGCTTAGCACTTCTGTTAGAGAAGGTGAGAAGCAGTAGGAGATTAGGTATTATTCCTTCAGCCACAATTTTATGCATGCCTGTGCACTCTTATGGAAGGCCTTCCTGTTAAAGGGATGACATGTCTTTTAAGCATTTTGTGTAGGAGAATTATAGAGCAAAGTTCTCTTAGTGTGCTGTGCCCTCTTCACAGGGCAGTGTGGCAGCCCAGGTTCTCCAGCCCAAGTTCTTCTGGTGACTCTGAAGTCTTAACAGCACTTGAAAGAATCACCCACTAAGAAATCCCATATTACAGAATGTGGAAGTTCATGTGGAGACTTCTCACTTTTATATCACCTTGACCTGGATCACCAGGTGTGTCCAGAATCACATTCTTTTTGAACTGATTTTGAAAGGTTTGGGGTGTCTTTTTAAGGAAGTTGGAGATGCAACAGCCATGGGTAGTCAGTGTCTTTATAGAGACAAGGGATTCACATAACCATACAAAGAATTAAAAGTAGTTGCCTGCGACAATTATAAGGACATTTATTTGGCATTTTCCCCTAAAATTCTCTGTGATAATCCATTTTACAAATGCAGTTTCTGATCCAACGTTTCTGCTTTCATAAGGGATTGACTGTTGTTGTTGCGGTAGCTAGGGGGTTGTTCAGACCACAAAAATGAGGCAGTTATCCTGTGAGCTGCTAAGATTAAGCCTTAAAAAATGGCATCAGTACAAAAATGCAGGTAAATATCTCTTGCTGCCTGACTCTCATCCCAGTGCTTGCTTGCTCCTTTTCTTGTTCTCCCTCCTCCTTCCAAGACAGAAACGCACATGTGAGTCTTGGCTGAGGCACAGCTCTGAAGAATTTACTTTAAAATAAGTATAAAATAAAAAATAAGTCCTTAATTCACCACTGCAGTCCTTGTGCATAAACAAGATGTTTCCTGTAAATGTGGTATAAACAAGCACTGATCCCTGAGGACATCACACCCTGTGTGTTCTTCCCTTTCAAAGCGTTAATATTTTACCAATCCCAAGGGAATACATAAACTCCTGGACCATTTTGAATGTGGTGCCATTTTAACATGGTTTTGCCTTTTTTTTGATGTAAAACCTACAGAAATGTCTTTGTGTTCTGTGTAAAGAACTAAGATCTAATCAAGGTTCTTACAGCAGAAGGAATTTTATGGAGATATTTCCATTTCAGCTTAGTTCCCTTTGACTTGTGTTTTGTAGGGAGAGACTGACTCATACTTCACAACTTGTTGGTAGGGGACTGTCCTCGGATGTGGGACAGCCAGAGTAACTCAGTCACTCGGTCCTGTGCACAGAGACCTTGCCAAGAATTAGGCAGAGCAGACTCGCAGCCTTCCGTGTTCATGTGGCCACACACGTTCTTGTTTTGACAAAGTTTCATTGCATAATGGAAACCTTAAGATTTGCCTCAGAGTGGAACAGTCATTTTATTGTCTCTGAACAGTATCTCCATCCCCATTCTGTTAAATTTTATGTGGCCTTGCTTTGGGCAGCATTAGCTGCTGTTTTGCTAAATGCCCCAATTTTTTGTTTCTTTTAATAATTATTAATCTGTGAGGAAAAGGTAGGAGGGGGGCATTTAGATGAAAATTCTCCAGGAACATAGTGTCTTCCCTTAGGTGGAAAATACTTGTGAAAATGAATGAAAGACCTTTTGGGATCTCACTTGGAATTAAGATTATTTTCCTGCAGAGGTGATTAAATTTTTCATGTTCATCACTCTATATGCTTATGTGGTTTAAGAAGATGTAGAATTAGTGGCTATGCTTTTTGATATATTCTAAGGAATCATAACTTAGAGAATAAAGAGGTTTTCTAGACACAAGATTTCTGAGGATCATTTATGAATGATTCAGCCACTTTTTTACTGCATGAAGCAGAGGTGAGCTGGGAGGATACCAACGTCTCCACTTTCCTGTGAATTATTGTTCAGGGAGAAAAATGAATGAGTTAATTGAAATGCATCAGCTGCCACAATACAGTCATGTTGGGTTTGGGGATTAAATTACCCTGAATTTAGCACTGAACAATAGATTTGCTGTCTAAACAATCCAGCTGTGTTAAATTCTCTGGTTATTTCACAAAGTATTGTTGAACAAAGCTGTTGGTTTTCTTCACTTCAGCTTTTAGATTGTTTTCAGTCCTTCCTTACATCTTATTTCCTGAAGTTAGGAATCATCAGTTTTGTTGCTACTTCTTTATTTCCTTTCCGACTTTCTCTGTATTTCCATACTGGAATTCGGTTCACTTCATCCTCTTTGATCTTATAGAAATAAACAAACTGTCTGGATTCTCATCTTAGTAATTTCAAATCTGTATAGCACTTTTGACTTTGAAAAATTAGTATTTTTTCTAGATTTCTCTAAAGCAAAAGTGTTTGGAACCAGGCTCCCAAACCAACTTGTGTTAAACCACAGCCACAGCAGAATGATGAAGGAAAAGAACGTGACTGGTGGCATATATTTAAAACAGATATTTTTCTTGCAGAAATGTTAACACATTATCAAAATCTCTAAAGAGAAACTGTCAAATAATCTTTGTTTTGGAAGCTTTGAACACATTTGTATACCAGGCCCCTCATCTTGATTTAGGCCCCCAGACTCAGTGGCTGTTTTTGGCAACTCTCTGGGAGAGGCAGAAGGTTTTGAAATGGGTTCTTGTGTGAGATGGTGCTAATAATTGGTCCAAGGGGGTTAATCTTCCTATTAAAAAGTATTCACTGCTTAACTCATACAAGTGATTGCTGGCTGCCCCTTTGGAGCCACTGGGAAGAGTTCCCAGCACTCTAGTGGGGTGTTGGTGTTTTGGGGGAGTGTGTTCTGCTGCAATAGGACTTCAGTGGAAAGAGAGCTGTGTGACTTCCAGCAAAAAAACAAACCCTCTATTTTCTGACCAACAGCTTCTCTTTGTTAAAAATAGCTCCTTCTTGTGCCAAGCCTTCTTAATGTTACCTGGAAGTGTCAGAACTTTAGGTCTTTATAAATCAGGCACTATATTGTGCCTGTCATTTATTGTATAAAGTGTCTTATTTTAAATCCCCTTATGCCTAGTCTTCCTTAACAAACAAAACAAAACCCAGGTGGCATAGATTTGGCAGTAGACAGCAAGAATTTAAAATTCCTGAACAGGAACAAATATATCTTAAGGGACTGTATTTACTTTCATATAATTGTAATGATAATAAACATTTTGCTTTTATATTGCCTTTTTCATCAGTAGTTCTCAAAGCACTTTTTGGAAAGAAGTTTGGCATTACTGTACTGTCTTGACTGTGGGAAAACATGTGGATACCATATGATCTGGCACCAAGATCACTTAATAGCTGGGTGGCAAAGCCCAGCTCCCTCTTAAAGATTGAAATACTATTTCTTCTCTTCTTTCTCTTGGTAGTTTTGGATTGCCAATGTATTTATTTAGGAGATGGCAACTTGACTTCACAGATTAGTGTCCAAATGCTTGGGGAAGGATGTTATTTTTGGACCGAAGTTCAGTTGTATCTGGAGATGCCAAAACATTTACAGGCCCAGGGATTCATCTGACCCTTTAAGCACAAACACAGAGAGGCTGGTGTGAGAATTAACTGCACTGCAATTCTCAATTCTCTGAGTTGCTCATTCCTGCCTTCTCTGAGACAGTGAGCGTGAGGCTGAGCATCAGAGACTGGCTCAAGGGAACTGTGCTGCTGGAAATGTGAGCTGGCATAATAGATATTTGAGTGTTAGAGGTGAGAGTGAGAAAGCTGATAGAAGTGGATCTATCATAATTGTGCTTTCATAAAAGATGGAAACAAGCAGTACTTTTAATCCATTTACTTACTAGATCTAAGTAATCTAATTATTTAGGCAGTTTTCAAAGTCAGTAAAAGGCTTGACTAATTCCAAATTATATTTTAACTCATGCCTAACTCTCTGTTTTCCAGATAAAATATGAGCAGTTTTGATGCTTTTATGGGTAAAATACCTTCTTGTCTGTGAGAACTCTTATAATTTATCTGCTTAAGTACTGGAGGAAAAAAAAGAAATTAAATATGGTACTCATTACAGTGTTTTTTTCCCCCAGTTCATTCCACACTTTTTCTATAGATTCTGGAAGCTGTAAGAAGAAAGCAAAGATTCAGAAGTCAATAGAGCAGCCTTGTGTCCCATCTAACATTCTTTCTCTCAGTTAAAAAACTGTTTGGACAGATCACAAATGATTGTGGTCTATTATTACTAATAAAACACAGTTATCAGTATAGTGACTTGGGCAAAAATAATTAACTCTTTTCTTCTTGGAGATTCTTGGTGCATATAAAAGTCATTTGTAGGCTAAACTTTCAAATATGTCAAATAGACTCAATGTACTTTTGAGCAAGAACAGTCTTGTAGTCCTTGATGCTGCTGAGATTAGTCTCAGGACTGCCCTAAATTACTCCAGCTAGTAGCTTAATTGTTTCCATATAGAACAATTCCTAGTATCAAAGGAATTCTCAATTAGGGTAAATTTGTTATGTGATAGAATAACAGGTTTAATGATAAGAGAATTCTGCTGCATATCTCTATAAAGACAAACATTTATTCTACCAATGAGCTTAGATTTGTCTTTCCCACGTCTTCGAATATTTGTGTTCTTATTTTCAGATTTGACCTGTTAGAGTTATGGTGATCTGGCAGGTTCTTGCTGCAGGATTTGAGCCACAGTCACACACATCTGCGTGTCAGGAATGTCAGAACCCAGAGTCTGGTTGTAGACCTGTTGCTGTTTAATGTTTATTAGTTTTAAGTGCAGAAGACACATCTGTGCTAAACTTCGAGAACTGCTAAAAATTGTTGTTTTGTCATGTCTTACACAACTGCAACTACCTGAAAAAGATTTTCAGGACTCTACAGCAAGAAAATATTTTGACCAGTTAATTTGATCCCCACTTTTTGTTCCCTACCCTGCCTACCAAATTTCCTTGATTAATCTCTGAATGATTAGAAAAGAGTGCTGAAAAGAGTAAAGGAAATTCAAAAAATAAAACTCTCAGTGGAAGAACCAAATAGTCAGAAGTCTCATCAGATCTTAAATTCAGTTTTAATTTATAAGCACTATTGGGCTGCAAAGAGGAGATAATCAGAGTTTAGCCTAACTTCTGATGACAGCAGATTCTTAGCAACTGAAAACCTGCAATATATTTTGCTCATTCTGGTAGAGTAGGCTAATTATAAAACCATATGGGAGACATTGGAATACTGTGTTACACATACTTGATGTGGAGTGATGCCTTTTAAATAGAATAAAGAAAAAAATCACTGAAATTTCAAAAGACTTCTTTTTCATCAATCATAGATCAATCTTAGCATGATAAAATGTGAAAAGAAAGTTCCTAAAGTAAAAAATGAAAATGGACTCATAGATAGTACTAAAGACCTCCCAGTTATAAGACAAAGTTGACAGATTTTGTCAAATTTTGATAAATTTCTGACAAATTTTCCTTGGGAAAGGAAAGTAATGAGTCAAGACTACTGAATGTACAATAGTGGGAGAGTTGTTCAGATGGGTTAGTGAAGGACTCAGATTTAACTAACTGACTAAATGCATTTATGGGATGGTGTATTTCTGATTAGTTGTTTTTTCTTTGTTAGGCTAACCTCCCCCTAATCCCCAACATGCTCCCAGAAATAAGTGAATTTGATTTTATTGGAAGTTTAGTAGAAATTACCATTATATGTCCCACTAATTTTATCTGAAAATTGTGAAGCACTTCAGGGTAGTTACAATATTTTTATATATAGTTAAATTAACATTCATGCTGTGTTCTCATGAAGAAAGGGTAGGTCTGACCAATAAAGGGGGCTATAAAGCTGTGTTGGCTGTCATTATTAATCTTTACTTGTTTTTAATATGTGTCTATTAAAAGCTTTTCCATTATTTTGCCGAGGGATCATGTTAGCCTGCATCAAGTTTTTATTTGTTCGTTCTCCATTTGTTTGCCTTCCAAAACTTTTTTGGTTGCTTTCTTACGTTCCTTCTGTTTTTTTCCTTGTTCTCTGTAATTACTCATGTTTCAAAGATTGCCAGACTTAGCAGTCAGTAATGCTTTTGACTTCAAGTGGCTGGTTTTTTTTTCTGGGAGGGAATTGCCTGATTTGGTTGAGTTAAGAATCCCGAGTTACTTTTTGCCAATTTAGATCCGTACTTTTGAGGGCTCTCAGTGAAAACGAGGGACATCACCAATTCAGAAGCCAAGAATACTTTTGCAAGTCATCCTGGTGTGTGGTTCTGTACATCACTGATTTCCCAACCTGCGGACCAGAGCCAACCCCATTGGCAATAATATTGTTCCAGGGTAAAATAGCAAAAGTGAACTCAAAACTGAGACTAATTCAATGGACTATCACATGACAATGAGTGGTTTGAAGCATTTTGAGTCAATTTCTAATCACTGTGTGTCTATTTTTAATAGAGTTTAAAGCTATAAAGATTGGGAACTAAAGATTTGGATTTCACAGTTTCCATCAGCTGGCTAAAGTTCTTGGACTGACGCACAAAATTATCCTTCATAACATAAAAACTGAAAGATAATAAATGTATTTTTTTCTGTTACTTATAACTCATCTAAAGCTCTTTAGAAGTCCAGGATGTCATATCTTACCATCTTGAGTGATGGCTCTATAGGTGGAGCAGATTTTAGGAGCCTTTGGAAGTTTTTTCATTATAAAGAGGTTTCCTAACGCCCTTCACAGACCCTATCATTCACATAATCCTTGTTGTCTTTAAATTATGATAACATTCCTTCTTGTCACATCACACAGACCGTAATGAAAGGCAAAGATCAACCACCTGGGCCATTTACTGCTAAGTGCTAATAACTGCAAATCCAGCAGAAAGGCACTGCCACTTTAGCAGGGCACAGCAGTGACTGCACTTCACAGACAAACCCATCAGCGCCTTAATCCTCAGGAGTGTGAGCATGAGAAAACTTGTTCCTTCCCGAGTTGGACAATAATTGTGATTACCATATTTTCTCGTTGTAGTAGATGTGTTTTCATTAACATTCTAGATGGATTTTTCCCATTCCCTTCTCTTGTTTGATTGACACCAGCTTTGTAGCTTCTCAGAGGATGGGTTGTAGCTCAGCATTCAATTTAGCTCTTCAGATAGTCCCTTCTTTCCTTTTTTATTTTTTATTAAATACAACTTTTTGAAAGTTGATGTTTCTTTTTACAGTATTTTCTAGAGGTTTTAAGACTAACAACATTATTACATCAGTCAAGTGCCAGCAGGAAAGTCTCTTAAAAAAGAAGGGAATAAAGTAATCTATAATCCACCTTGACTAATGTTTGTCAGACCAAAGAAAAGGAAAATTTAGCAAACAGAATTTTTAAGGACTGTTAAGGGGGGCATGGTGGGAGGAAGGGGCATATTTAACAATGATCAGGAATTCAGAACAGCTTAGAAAACAGTTTTTTTCCAGATGTTGTAATGTGAGGAGGCCACATGCTAAGTTTATTTGTGAAATTAATCTCGCGCTGATTTCTTGTTTTTGTATTTGTTCCCATAAACATCTTGATTTAAATATTTCACATATATCAATTGCAAATGGATTGAAGAAAGAATAACGAAGGGGCAGTTATGAAAAGTAAATTTGAATGTTTTATTATTTATAACATATTTCCTTCTGTCCTGTTCTTTCAGAGAAGTAGGCAGATGCCCCTGAAGACTCTGGTCTTTGTCAGGGTTATGTGGACAAAAACAAAAGATGGGGCTGAGCTGGGGAAAGGGGACCATTAATGTGGTGGGAATGAGGGAGCACTGGTTGTGGACCATTAGAAGGAAACAAAGGGAGAGAAGAACCAGGCCTTGCAGAAGCCCAGGGATGCTGAGGTGAAATGGCTTATGCTGATATTAAGGCTCTTTAATTCCTCAGTTTAGTACTCCTGGAATGGGAAATGGAAAGAATCACAGTCACCATTTGCTTCAGAGCCTTTGTTTAATAACCAGGGCTGCAGGCTAGAGGTGCCTGGGGGGCTGCTGCAGAGCATAATGATAATGGAATTATGGGTAGCCCTGCCAAGCATCCCTGGCTGGCTCAGCCTCTCTGTGCCATCTGAATTCTCCCTAGGATGTCCTTGGCAGTGCAGTCCTGGGCCATTGCCTGCTTCCCAGAAGTCTTCCAGTACACAGGTGTCAGGTCTTGCCTCAACTGGAGAAAAAGAAAATTCCACAAATTTCACTTGCCATGAAAATTTTAAGTTGCATATTACGTTATCAAACACTAAGACTAGGCAAAATATAGAAATTAACCTGCCACATCTTGTAATTTCTTTCCAAATCCCATATTTTTATATCATTTACATTATAATAATAGTCCAGAATATTTTTATAAGTTAATTTTTTTGTATAAGATCTCTTTTTCTTTAAGCTATTTATTTTAATAATTTAACTAAGAGTCACAGAATGAGATTTATTTTCATCTAACAGCAGATCCACCTTAATTTAAAATGCAGTTAACTTGGCTTCAAAATTAGGTAGGTGACAAAGGCTGCAAATTTTCATCCTTTTTGTTTTGTGTAAGCTGTAGGTAAAAACTGATCTCCATGTTATTTTGCTTAAACAGCTCTAATGAATTCTGTTTGTCTCAAATAAGCAGCACAGTACCCAGCAGCAGACACTATGCTCTTATCTAAGAATATAGAAAGGCTCAGATCATGTTGTGTTATTTGAAAAATTGTGTGTAATTATGGAAATAAAGAAAATGTTAGAAGGGATGAGCCAGTGTCATATGTGCACATTCAGCTTTTGTTTTCTGGGAAATTGTTTGGGTTTCTCCAAGCATAAATTCTTCACTTGCAAAATCATGAGGCTTCTTCAAAAGGATGAACCAACTTTCTATTTTTCTTTGCCAAGAAAAAAGGAAAAAACTTCCCTGTAAGGTGGGCTTTCCATCATGTTCAATACTGAATGCCTTACAAATTTTCTAAGAGAACTTAAACCTCCAGACCCTAAACTAGCCCCCAGATAAACCATACCACTGCTTTGTGTGCAGTTTTCTACTTCCAGGGCATTACTGTCCAAGGAGGAACTTTCACATGTCACATTTGTATGTCCTTTGCTAGGCTTGGCCTTGAAATTGTATTGGGGCATAAGATATATCTGATTACTGTATTTTATGCTGCTTATTCACTGCCTACAATAAATGTACTTGATGTTGGGCAGCTACTAATTGAAAATCTGGGCACTTATGAACCTGTATATTCCCTCAGGACGCACTGAGCTTTAAAGCCAATGTCCCTTCTACCATCTGTGACCAGCCTGTTTTCTATCAGGGCTCTCCCTGAAGAGATCTGGGGAACTTTAGGAAGCATGATTTGGTCAACCTCTGTCTACCTATGGGTAAGGACAGCATTATTCTAAATATGAGGGGTATGGGGATCAAGAGTACTTTAATCAGTATTTGACAAAGAATTAGACAAAGATTCTGAGTTGAATTTTGAGCTCCTCACTGAGAGCTGTGGTTCTCAGAGATGAAGTGACATTGTGGGAGATAATCTTGTAAAGGGGCAAAAATTTAAAACCCAGTCCTGAAACCAGTTTTTTAATCCCAAAAGACTGTTACTGTTGAATAAACAGTTGTAGAAGAACTCAATGGGAGGCCTTATGTTTTTGAGAAATCTCAGATGTTGAGACTAAAAAATCATGTAGAAACTTTCTTGTCTCATGTTTTGTGCTTTGTGATAATTAATGTGACCCACCATAGCTGTCATTGAATTGTATGTATTTTGTAAAAGAGCCAAAGGATTTGACTTGTTCAGTTGGAAAATCCTACGTAGGCTCATCCCAATTACAGCTGCTGTGTCTATATTTACAGTGTTCTTTAGAATTAAAATTTTATAATGCTACCAAGAAGCTAAGCATCTTTTTCTGTTTGTACTCTTGTGGCATCTGAGAGTACAAAGGCAAAGCCACAGTGACTGATTACAGAAGGTTTCTCCTGGTGTTTTCTCATTGCTTTGTTGAAACAAATCTGTGTCTCACTATCCAGGTGGGATGCTGTGTTGGGAAAGAAAGAGCCAGAAGAACCCAGAATTTGGTAATTAAGATGTGACACAAGCTCAGCTCAAGTTTCAAGGCTCAAATCTGACATAGACTTCCATCTTCCACATAAGCCTGAGAGCCAAAGCCTCGGGCTGTTGAGGGGCACACAGGTGTGTCTTTCTGGCCTTTGCAGAATTTTTGCAATGAACTCAGTTCTGTCTTGAAAGAGCAAAAGAAGGGCTAAATTATCACTATTCCACCTGCCTCCCCTGCAGTGGAATTGTTTTCTAGCTAGCCAATTCCCCAATTACTCTCCTGCTGTGAGATTCAGTAACCTGTCAGAGGTCTGTTGTATTGCAGGAGCTGAGCCAGGCTCTGTGTGCTACTGCAGGGTATTAAGCCCACAGCAATTCCTCATTTGTCCTTTGCTGTACGATGTAGTGTGTCTGATCACCTGAGGTGTACAATATTGTCCATATTTTCTGAATTAGTAAGTAAAACTTTTAAATAAACAATGATTTTTTTACAGTATTTGTAAGATATTCCCTCCTATCCTGTAATTATATTAGCCTGGAATTGAAGCATTCTTACAGAACTGTAATTTCCATACACATCAGTAAAATGAATGTGCTCCTGAAAACTCATATTTTTGTATTGGCACACATTTGCCATACCTAGGTGTAATACTGAACCTGTTCTCCAAGACAGAACTAAACCACAGAGTTTGGTCATGAAATGTTCATATTTAAATGGGATACAGAGCTGTAAGTGCCCCCATCTTATCAATACTTAGTACAATTTTGTACTTGCATTGTTTGCTCTTCTTAGTAAGAACTTTCCTAAAGCTTAAGACTTGAATAAATGAATATTTAATTTAAGTAGAATGGTAAACTATCCAAGGGTTTGTGAATGCCTGGGGTTATCTTTTGGTTACTGCATCTCTGAAAGTTCACTGTGAAGGCCAGATTAAACCACCCAGCCTTTATTTAAATGTTGTGACCTGCCAAATAGACTCATCAGGCAGCTGGAGGGATAGATTTAGATTTCCCTAGGTCTGCTTAGAAAAACAGCACAAATCTCCCTAGCAATTCTTTAGCAACATGGTAGGGGTGGAACTTCAGAATTTGTGACTTCAGCTGGGAATGTGTCACTTGTCTCTGACCAAGCTGACCTCGCTGCAGATGTCCCTGCTCCTTGCAGGGGGGTCTTACTAAAGGACCCTTCCAACCCAAGCCACTCTGTGTCTCTGTGGTTTACACCTCTGTGAGCAGTGTAATACCTCAGCTTCCTCTGTTGCTGTAAAACCAGCACGGGATATTCCAGGAGGAATATTAAATATTATCTGGCTCAGCCAAAATATTTGTTGGGGTGGAAGATTTCTTTGGCAGAGGTGTAGGGTGAGAATCGGTTGTGCTTTAGTTCATCCATGAAATTGATTGCAGGCCTCTGTTGTTCTGATAGCACCCTTTCCAAAAGGGTGCTGAAAATCCTTTGCTAACTCCTTCATCAGGCCTGCTGGAAAGAGGAGAAGGACCCATGTGTAGGGCTGGGGAATATTGACCTTCACAGAGAGGATCAGACTGACAGAATCAGAATGTAAATCAAGTTTTGATCACATTTACCTTAAACAGTATAATGGTGTGTTCCTCTAACAGGCACCACTTCTGTAATGTGTTCTTTTTGTCTCTGTGTTTTGTGGGTTTTTTTAAATTTTTTTTTTGTGCGTGTTTTTAATTTTTTTTTTTTCCAAGCTTATAAAGACTAGCCTGGTGCTAGACATTTTAGCTGTTCATCTGGTCACATGAATTAGAAAATGAAGGGTTTTTTCACAGTTAAAATATTACTTTGCTTTGAAACAACATTCTTGGATAAATGTTCATAATGCTTCTTCAAAATGTTTATAAAACAGACATAAGAATGATTTTTCTGAGATCTTTATAAAAATTTATTCTCAACTTATCAGTAGTGGCTATTTTTATTCTTAGAACTCATATCAATTTACTCATTTTTAATTTAGTTGTCTCAAAGTATTTAGTAGTGAACTTACTCTTAAATAGCAAATGAAAAGATGCTCTCTTTCCCCCAGGTGAATGGGCAGAGAATCTGGATTGTCTGTACAAAGAATATAATTTTAAATAGCGCATTATGACCTTAATTTTGAATTGTAAGGCCCTTCATCCTGAGAGGATGAACAGCCCCCAGGCACTGGTGCAAAGGGAAACTGGAGTAAAGCTCAGGACTTTAGCAGTAAGAAAACTTGATCCCTCAATCTCTGCCAATGAGCTAGTGTGATTTAAAGTTTCTACTGTGATTTTGTTTTCTTGTATATGAAGCCAGGGTGGCCCAGAAGTCTGGTAATCAGCAGAACCTGGCTGGGAGGTAAATCCCCTTCACAGGCTGGCATCTCTGCACTGCCACAGCTTCTCAGGGAGATTACACGAGAATGATGTCTTGGATGGTTAGTCAACCTTGACAGCTCCATGGTAGAGCCAGTTACAGAATCTATTGCAGAACCTGAGCATTTCTGTTTAATTCTAAGCACGGACACAAACCAGAGATACTCTATCTGAAACTTGATTTTAGCTCGTTATGGTTTCATGCACATGTCAATATTTTCTGCTCTGTAATGGTAATCAATAGCTAAGGAAAAAGGTAAATTTATATTAAAAATTATTTATCAAAATATTTGTTGTACAAATTTTTCTTTCCCAGGCTTGCACCAAAAAATTATATTTATTAACTTTAATTGGATATGATTGCATTCAGTATTCTAGGCAGAACAATTTTTTGCTACTCTCTGCCTCTGTATTTGCTTTTCAAATTCAATTTTCTATACCAAAGAGAGTGAGAAGGCCATTTAACACAATGGTACTTACTTAGAATACTGATTATATAGTGTTCTCTGTCCCCTTCCCATCTTTGAGACACTTTATTCCCTGATGAGCTATAGTAGTAGTAAAAATCATAAACTGTGGCAGTAATAGACAGCTGATAGGCTTCATATATGGAAAAATAACTTCTTTCAAGTTTTTTCATCATGATAGACACATAAATTAGGATTGAAATTAAAAATTCCTCAGGGATATTTTCTGTGCTAGAAAAATGCTCCTTACATGACTTGGTTTAGTTATTTTAGCTCTATAAGTAAAGTATATTGCTTGTTGTAAATAGCATATTAATTGATGTTAATAAGAAGTAGCTGTATTGCAAATAGTTTCCGCTGTGTTACTAAGTTATCATCTACCCTCTAGCTACAAAATTTATTGGTGTGCTGGGCCAGCATTATACACTGAAATGTTGTTACTTCAGTTACAGAACTGAAAATGGGGGTGAAAAAGCACGCAGGTTTTTTCAGTCCCTGCTTCTCTAAGCAAATTCTTCTCTAACTCTATTTGATGCTACTAGGAAATGCTGTTAAAATGTAGGATAGTTGCAGAAAGTATAATTTCCCATTTATGCTGACATGGGGCTCTACAGTGGACAATGTCATAAGAAAGTAAGATTAGTTCAACAGTATATAATAGCTGGCTCCAGTGCAGGCCAAAACTCCTGCCAATAGGCTAGTGCCCTTTTCCTGCAGGGAAAAAAATAAACTCTCAGTTCTCTTCTAAGGAATATTGTGGAAGTTTGGAAGTTTCATACCTTCTGACTCTTTGATGAGTATGGAAAGAGAGAAATTGTGTAATGAGCTCATTATCTTGGAGCCAATTTACTGCTCTGATGGAAGTGGAAGGCCTAAGATGCACATGGACTCTTTCCTTCATTTTTCCTGGAAGAAATATGTTGTCCACAGCAATGATCTGGGAGAAGGCAGGGCTGTAATTTCACCGTAACTTCCTCCTGAGCAGGAATGATGAGCCTACAACCAAATAAAAGTCTGAAGTAGACTTTTGGTCAAAAATGTTCTCTTGCCCGCTGTGGAGCGATCCACAATTCCCCTTGCTCCATACAGCTTTCTGCTTCACAGTTTTCTGGGTTTCCCAGTCCAGATACAAGGAATCCATTGTTTGGCAGACAGCGGGTGCTCTCATGCTTCATGGGGAATCTGAAGCACAGGAGAGCTCCAGGATGTTCTCTCCAAGCCTGCTCAGGCAGGCACTGACCCGTTAAAGGCAGAGCTAAGCACTGTCTGCAATGAGTCCTCCTGGTGAAGGGAAGGCAACTGCTTCCAGAGAACACCACTGTGTCTTTCTTCATACTTAGAAGTAATTTCTTTAAGCAAATGTCTATATTTGAAAAACTTTCCGCACTTAGTTCTGCTGTACCTTAATAAGGACAGCACAAATTCCAGTCCTTTTAGAAGGGCACTGCCAGGGTACAATTTTGTGCTACACAGCAGTTTACAGCTGGACATTCAATGCTTTAGTTTTTACTTAGGTTATATCCTTTATTTGGAAATAGGACACCATTTACACTGTAAAATATTCTGTTTCTATATATATTCCATTAATATAGAACTTAGTGTTGCTTTACATCATTCTGTATTTCCCAGTGCTGGTGTATATGTGTAGCATAAGTATTATGATGCTAACTCCTTTAGATTTAATATATATATTTTTTCCTCTGGTTTTCAGGCTAATGTAGTCCTGATTTTTATTCTGTACTTACAGTATGATAAAAACAAAGTAGCAGAATTGCAAATTTTGACCTTTCTGTCTTAATTATGGTGTGTATTATTTTATGCCTTCGAGCGCTTCTAGTTTAGGAGGAAGTTAACTTTGGTGGGGAAAGCTCATGCCAAATGCACTTCACAGCTTAAAAATTTTCAGTTGATGCCCTCAGATTCTGATGTGCATTTTTGTTCTGCTAATTATGGCAGCAGGAGAAGGGTGTACAGTATGTTGCTGCTTTCTTCCTGCAGTGCAGAAGAGTGCATTTTGCTTAATGGTGGAGCAGTAAGATTCTGTAGTGCACCAGGAGCTCTGTCTTGCTATTTGAGCAAAGCAGAAAATGTCTCCCTTGTATGTTGTCACAGAAAAGCACCCGAGTCTTTATTTTAGTACTTGACAAAGAGCCTCTCTAAAGTGAGGAAATTAATATTGGTTGTAGATTCTCGACATAGCATCAGTGCATAATTTTGTGTAGTGCTTTTTCTTAGGTTTGCAGAATTAATGCACACATCCTAATGCACCACCCCCTTAGCTTGCAGATGAATAGTATTTTTCATTCTGTTAGATTCTGGTTAACAAATCCATAATACCACCAAAATGTCTGTACTGGAGATACTTTTCACAGCTTCTCTTCTTCTGTCTTTATAGTGAATAGGTACAATCCAAAGAGTAGATACAAACAAATGATTCCCTGTGCAGAAACTAAGATAGGAAAGATATTTGAAGGATGAATGCCAAACACTCTTTTTAACTGTTTAGTTTGCTCTTCAGTTACTGGTAAGTTGAAGGGATGAAATTAGCTGGAACTAGAGGATGGTTTGAACAAAAGACTCACCTGCTCAGGGTCATGTAAGAAAAAGTTTAGACAAAAGCATCTTGTTTAAAACAGAATGTATCTATCCAAGCTAATCCATGTGGATAACACATTTAGGGCTCCCACTGACAGGAGGTCATTGCCATCTGTATTTGATTGAATAACATTGTATCAAAGTCAACATGCCAAGGGCTCACCAGAAGTTATCAGAATTATCATTTCAATTAAACAGATGGCTGAGGAATCAAATGAAGAGCCTTTGAGTGATGGCTTCGGAATCAATAATGTCTTTCTGAGCTTTATTGATTTATCTTTGTCCAGGCGGTAGAATTGATTTATGTCTCTAGCTTTATTTTGATAAGTCAATGATAGCTCAACTATTCCTAAATTAATGTCTTCTTTTTTGTGGAACTTACATTATTTTTTTCTCATGGTGAAGAGACAGAATTTTACATCAAACCAAACTGATTTTACTAAGTAATTCTGTGGCTAACAGGGTATCATAAATCAAGGAGAAGGATGGTCTCTGCAGTTTCACATGGAATGGATGACTTAGAGTTGTGGCAAAGGCATTTATTTATTTAACCAGTCAGATGGTATTGCATTTTTCCTCTCTGTGCTAACAGACCAGTTGACGTTTGCAAGCAGACAGGATTCTTGCTGTGAAGAATGCAGGAGTGTGAGGATTGTAATGTCTTTCCACAAATAACAGGGAAAAAGAAGAGAAAAATGTGTCTGCGTGTGAGAGAAGAAAAGGGCAGTCCAGCTCCACAACTAAGCTGCTTTTGCCATATGGAGCATTCCAAATGTATGTGAAAAGATATAACACACGGAGCTCAGACTTGTGGTGTGGGGAACAGAGCCTGGTGTGGTACCAGATTGCTTCTTACAAACCCAGATAGCAGTGTTGGTTTTGCTGCTGTTAGAAATATCCATATCGGTAAAGGTTTTGTTTTCCAGGTCATTGAAATATTGGCAGTAATTTTGCAAGCTTGTAAAGCAAGCACTTCACAGTGGCTTGCTTGCCTTTTTCTTTTACAGTATGTACCCTTAAAAGTTCCTAGGAATAGTTCTTGGGGTTTTTTCTAAAAAGTAGGAATGAAAAATAGCACCAATAACTAAACATTCCTCCCCATGGTCTCTTTTCTGCAATTTTTTTTTTCAGTACCAAACCCGGGTAAATTGTTCAGTAAATATTGTGTATTTAGTATAAATACTCAGTGAAACCTGCAGCCAGATCTGATGGTAAATAAAACTGGAAGCTCTGAGGCAACCAAAGGTTATGTTTGAGGCTTAGATTTTTATTGGCCTAATAGTTAGATCCTGGTAGCTCCAACAAAACCTAGGCAAGTTGTGCTTACCTGCTAGCTTAAGCATTAAAAATCTCGCTGCAGCCTTATACAATGTCATATATTACGTATCTCATAACTTACCCTTCTGGGGATCTTCATGTATCAAGCAGAGCATGGCTACGAGTTTCTTCAATTATTTTAATCTGTATATATTTTTTAGAAATGAGAAGAAAAAGTAGTATTGAAATGCAGTGTGTTTGGAAGGAATGCCAGGAGACCTGGGTTTGTAATTCTAGCACTGGCTGACATCAGTAATCAGGTAAATGACTTAATTTCTTCTATCTTCATCAGTGATTAAAAGGCTAAGTGTGCCCAGAATTGCTAAATCCTACCTACTTTTAAAATTCCTTTAGTTTTGTTGGTAGCTTAGGGTCTCAATTCCTTTGAGCATATAGGTTCCTCTCTTTAATTACCTTTATCAGGGAAAGCTGTGTGGTTTAATTTGTGCCAGATTTTTTGAAGGTCATAAATTCAAAGCCCTGTTGTTACTGAGTAGGCAGAATAGAACTGCAATGTTTAAAAAAAAAAAAATCAACTCTCAAAGCTGGAGAAAAAGCTAATTATTTGACCTTGAAAAAGCAAAATGAAGGAACAAATAATACATGGAAAAACTAAAAAATATATTATGGAATTTGAGAAATTAGAAGAAAAATACTTTTTCCATCAAAATACAGGGTTCTTCAGGAAAGTCAAACCACTGTATCTTTGCTCGATTTTTCATCATAATTATAATTATTAAGTAGCATTTGAGACTTGTGTAACTCAACATTCCAGATTAGCTTTTCTGTGAAAACATAAACAGATAACTCTAATCAGATCTAAATTCAACAGGAACATTGTAGATAAACTTAAATATTTAAAAGTTTTTTTTGTATTTAGCGCTCTCTTGCTATTGGATGCTGACTATTTATATAGTAGATGCATAATTTCTTTTCTACTTGGGACAATAGATATACGTACACATACAGACAGATGCCTTTAAAGTTTTAATCCTAGGAGACTCAATTAATGATGTTACAGAGATTTAGAGGGGGATATCACCTAGAGGTGTAACAGCTCTTGCTAGTTTTTATTTTCTCTAAATGCATGTGGTTTCTGCCCAGTCAAGTCCATGATCTGAAAGTTCTGCTGCCTTCTGGGGTCTCAGAAAACTAAGTAATAAAAGGCATTTAAACATCAGTTTGAATAAAGAAGCCCACTTGGGGAGCGTGTGTTTTTGAAAATCTGCATTGAAGAGATTTACAATGCAAGTAAGGCCATTGTGCAAACCCTCCTTTTTTATTACAACCCTGTAGGATGGTCAGTCAGTGTCAACTTAGGTAATGTAGTAAAGTTATGTAGAAAGACTGCAACAAAAGGAGATAAAAGCATTTCAACTGTCATTCCAATATTACCACTTCAGTCAGATTTTGAGCACAATGGAGCTGTGCTGAACTGTGGTTCATTGGTGTCAAGCCATTGTCTGGCACCAGCATCTGCATAGCTGCTATTGTTTTACTGCAGCAGCTGCCACTCAAACCTGTGAGGGAGTAGGTGGAAGGCATTCCAGAGTTACACTTGCATTGTGCTACACAAAAGAGACCTATTGGGATAACTCCTCCCTCATTTTTCTTTTTTTTTAAACTTTGCATTACTTTAATACAAGAAATCTTTTATTTGAAATATTGGGCAGGCTGATAAGCAGGATTCTGAAGATGAAAATTACAATACAGAAATGTCTAGAGATGAAATTATCTGTGTGACAGTATAGATGTACAGGTTGTACTTCTCATCACTTCTCGTGGTGGGTGGACATAAGCAGCCTAAACTGAAATCTCTGGTTCTTTATAGAGATATTTCATTAATGTGTGACTGCTGGGTTATGCATGAAGGAAATTAAATTTGTTCACATTGAGAAAAAATGAATACCGGTTTGTAATCTTCTGTATTCAGACTATTAGGGAATAATAGAGACAGCTCAGAGGATGGCAGATGCAGGAGTCAGTGTTCAGCAGTCAGCACGAGGCTGCTGGGCTAAGGGAAAATAAGTTGCAGGAAAAAATTCTTTACTGTGAGGGTGATGAGACACTGGAACAGGTTGCCCAGGGAAGTTGTTGGTGCCCCAACACTGGAAGTGTTCAAGGCTGGGTTGGAGAAGGCCTTGAGCAACCTGGGACAGTGGGAGTTGTCCCTTCTCATGGCAGGGGGTTGGGACTGGATGAACTTCAGGGCCTGTATCAAGCCCTTAAGGTTCCATGAACTGAGCACAGGTGTTGGTTAAAATGAATGCTTTCCAGGGGTCCTTTCAGCTTCTGCAATTCTTCGAAAAGGAGAATCTTTCATTTTCCCTAACATGCCATGCATTTAATGTTGACTTTAATTTTCCATTTCCTTAGTGCCTTCAGGAAGATAAGTTCCTACTTTCACTTGGCACCTTGCTGACCCCAGTGGTCAGCTGGGGAAGTGTGTTTCCCTTAATGCCTTTCAGAAGAGGAGGGGATCTCTAATATCCACAATTAGTCTCTGATATCATATAGTGATTAAATAACTTAATATGAAAATAACAAACCCCCAGACTTTCAAGGTGTGCCGGCGGAAGGACCAGTGCTCTTCTGTGTCCCTTGAATAGCTCTTTTGTAGGAGTTGAGCTGGAAGAAATGGCTCATTAGCAATGACTGTGAGACAGTGAAGCACACACCGAAGAGTTTCTGTAGACCAACTTTGCAAAAGGCAAAACTTCAAGGATTTTCTCTTAAGAACGTAAAGGATGCAATGCATTTCAAGTTGTGATCCAGGCTTTGCAAGTCCATTGCAAATGAAATGCTAATGCAAATGAGAAAATGCTAACAATTTGAACAGAAGGGTAATCAATCTCTCTCTCAAAAGAAGATATTGCCTGTCATTACAGGATTTCTTTCTGGATTGATATCTTCAGATTGTTCAAATATTGAACAATTTCTTATTTAAACATTTAGCTGCAACAATGTGCTCAGCTGTAGGTAACAAGGGGCCTATTGAATTGGCAAGAGATTTTTTAGTGAGTTTTGTTTGATTTGTATCACATGATGCCAATCAAAGGTAGACAGGAGAGATTATATTATGCCTAAACCTTGTTATTAAGGTTAAAATGAGATAAGTGGAATATTGAGATTTTAATTTTCAGTCCTCTTATTCCTGCTTTGTGAAAGAAAAGGGTAGGTATGGCTTAAATATGAAATTTTTAAAGGGAAGAAAACTGATCTGTGCAGAAATTTTAACATCAAGGGTTTGATGACCTTTGCCATAAACCCAAGGAAAAGAAGACAAAAAACATTCAGGAAGTTTTTGCCAGACCACTTTAATTCTCTAGGAATGGAATCACATTCTCCAATCTGAGCAGTGCATTGGTACCTGCAGTGTTAAAAGGTGGTAAATGATGGGAATAACAATTAACAACCTGCTATATGGGGCTGTCCTAATGATCTACGGTGTTGCTATAGGACCACTTGCATAATTTTATAGTTTTTATGTATCACTCTTTTATAGTTAATTTTCATTTTTCTTATTAGACCAAACTGAAAGAGTGGGGTTTAGTTTGTTTCCCTCCTTTTAGTAATGGTTTTGTAATTTGATTTCTATTATTTTGGGCACTCTGAGCATTTTGGCACTTCTAACTTTGTCTCATCTGGTTTGTGGGAGAGACCATGGCAATGCAGAGATTTATATAAAATTCTATGGGTTGGAATGCTTCAGATTTTAGATTAATGTTGTTTTGGTAATAAAAGAATATTAGAGTGGTCAACTATGTAAATTGTAATTGCTAATATCACTTCAGTCTGAAGAGAGTGCTCACGTGGAGATATGAGGTCTTGAAAACCATATCAGTGTGAGTCCCTTATACAATATGAATTCTAAGGTGTTAGCTCTACCTCAGTTGCACTGGGAATGCTAAAAAGAAACCACAGTGGAATCTTTTTGGTGAAATATAATGTGGACTAATGCAAAAGAATGCATACCAGAAAGCACCATTTGTACAAATACAGTATTGAATCAATTTTAACTTCACATTAAAACATGAATGTTTCTATAGGCACCTCATTGTACCACAGAGGCCATATAAACCACAGAGTCTAGGCTGATATAAAATCATAAAACTGAGATAAGAGCATGAAACATGATAGCACTATTTGTATGGCAGTGTATTCACTTTGTCTTTGAATAATATGCTCAGTGAGACAGCCTTTGCCAAGACCCTGAAGTGGAAGAGGGAAAATGGAATGGGTTGAAACAGAAATGAGGATGTGTCTGTTGCTGCTGCTTTCTCAGTGACCTGTTCCTGTACAGAGCAGGGGCAGGCTGAGCTCCTGGTGTTGTCCATCACTGCTCAACCACAGAGCCACAGCCCAGCTGTATTACCCTGGTGGAGCTGTTGCTGCTTCTGGCCTGTTCCTTCCACTTCTGTGGAGTCTTGAAATAGTTAATAGAACTGGTTAGGGGTCAGAGAGCAGCTGAGAACAGGTCCTCCAAAAGTGGTGGTGGTGGTAGAGCAGAGACAGGGAAGGAGAGCGAGGCAAAAGATGATAGAGAATTACATGAACAGGGAAGGCTGCCTGACTGCTCTTTTTACCAGGCTCTGGAGCAGAGTAGTGGATAAAAACCCAGCGCAGCAAAAGGGAGGAAGGAACCAGAAGTACTTTCCTATTCTTTGGGACATACTTGGTGTGCTTTTGAGGTAGGTCAAGGCGGGATTTTTGTAGGCTCATCGAAATTATCAGGGTTTTGTGGTTTATCTGACATTAGGAAGTTCAGCTTTTCTTGCATCGTTATGGTGTGCTTTCTTCTTGTAGAAGTATTTGCACAAAGACCCAGGTCTGCAGTGGTTGAGTGATTCATCATATGGTCAGTCACACAGCTCAATTCTAATTGAACTGATGTGCTCTTCCCACTCTGTGCCTGTCTCTGAATGTAGAACCCAGTGATACTGCTGCTAACCTCCCTAAACAGGTAGGAAAGCCCCCATCCCCCCAAAATAACACAGAAGTATTTTTTGTTAAAAGGACATTATCAAAGCAAGGCAGGAAGAACTCTTCTAAGCAGAGAGCTCTGTTCCTGCTGCCTGCTCACTGTTAGGATGCTCTGCAGAGTAAACTCATGTGCAGGGTTTGCACCTGGGACATGTTCAGATGGCAGGGAGTCTGCAGGTGGCCAGCACAAGGCTATTTTATAGCCATAGCTGGCATTTCAGCCCTTGGCAAGCCCAGGCTCAGCCCTTCATATCAGTGCTGGAATCAGATGTGCAATGATATTTGGTTTTTAAAGAATTCTCTGCCTTTACAGAGTGCAGTCTTAGCAGGTGTTTTTGTGGTAGTTTGAGACTGGCTTCTGGATTTTGATCTCTTGTCCTTGTTCTTGCCAACTCAATCAGTCATTCATGAAAACATCAGCTTCTACTCTTAACAGTGTATTCCTTATTTTGTAAGGGTTAATACAAGCTGCTCTACCAAGGCAAGACAGATTCATTGCTGTAAGTGTATTTTGGGTGACTTGCAGGCAACTAACTGGTCAAGGATTATATTTCTGATTATCCCTTTGATTTAGTTAAAATAAATGCACCAGTGACATTGCCAATGACCCAGATGTTTGAGAAAGCCATAGATAAAAATATTGAGGTCCGTACCTCCAAATCCCACAATATTACATTAACACACGTTCAGAAGCTGCAGAATTGGATTTAAATCCAGCTCTTGAACCCCCTTTGTAATCTAATTTTGTGCTTGGAGTGGTGAAAATAATGGTAATGCAGCTGCTGCAAGAGTGACTGTGTGAGCATTTTTCACATTAGAAAGCCTTTTAATAAAGTAAAAGTGCCTTAAGCACAGAAGAATCTTCCCTTCCTTCTTGCAGCTTTGATAGCAATGAAAAAAATGCAGAGTATTTTAACTCACTGTGGGCTGGAGATTAGTGGAAAAGGGTTATGGTCTCTGACTCACACACAAGTACAAGCTTCACATATTAAGACCTCATTAAAGATTGATGATGTTTACATTGTTCATGGTTACTTTCAATTTTTGTGGCACACATGACTGTCAGATGGCATTACAGGTGAAGATCAAGCATGAGAGCAGTGATTGCATCAATCTCAATTTTGAGTCTGGAAGTTTCCTTGAAAGAACAAAGGAAAAAAGGTGATGAGAAAAATAGCTACAGGTATTGATAAGGAAATCCTAAAGTGGGTTAGTGTATCAGGTACTGAAGTTCCTCAGCAAGGCTCATTCATATGTGTAAATGCAGTGGCTTACAGCCAAGCTCATTTTGCCATGGGCAGGTTTGGCACTCTTCTTGGAAATTTGATGAATGGGCATCAGTGTAAGAGAATGGACAAGTAGTAGTGTGCACTACAGGTGTGCTCCTGGAGCAAAAGTGCTAAATCAGACAGGCTTTGTTGTGACATACATTGCTGATTACCACTTGGTGGTAGAATTAGAGAATGGGGTTTCCAGTACAGGTGATCCTTTTCAATGCTAATTTACCATCTGCTAGGAACAGGTGGTGTTTCCCTTTGAACATGTTTCTATTGTACATAAATGAAGTGATGAATTTAAATTCCAGGACATTTTGTTCAAAGAAAATATATTAATCTGCATATTTTTCAATGGGTACAGGAACCTGCCAGAGAATTACAGTCTAGAGTGAAGGGATGGCTCATTTGCAGTAGCTGATTCAGTGGGAACATAGGAGTTTTATTCTAAGATATCTGGAAAGGGAATTTCCCAGTATTATCATTGGTTTCCTCTCCTGCCTATGCTCCAGATATAGTAGTCATAAAAGCTTTTTTAAAAAGTTCTGTATCCTGAGGTAAAATGCTGAGAACATGAGTGTGATTTAGACTGTTTTTCATCTGCAAAAAGAGGCAGATCTTTTACAGGCAGTTATTTTGCTGGTAGAGAATGGATGAAGATATATGGAAGATGAGGATATAGAGGATATGTGGAAGGCAGAAATGAGGATTATAGATCAGCTGTGTAGTTTTGTGTTACAAAGCCTGTGAGCACAGAAAGAATTATCTGTGAACTGTGGACAGCCAAGGCCAACTGCCCAAAATCAGGTCTCGCTAAATCTGGTAGTTTTTTTGAGGCAATTACCTTTTTAGCAGTTCATGGCTGTTATGGATCATTTCCAATAGCTACTCAAGGGACTAATGTTTCCCCTTCTTTTTGGAAAACATTGGAAAGAACAAAAAAACCTCAACAAAACAACCCCAAAAAGCAAAGTACGTATACATACACACACACACACATATATTTCTGTGCTAAATTGTGCTCGTTTTATGACCACTTCCCTCTGAGACAGAGGGTATATTGGCTACATTCAAGAGACAGAAAAGTTAGAAATAATTAGCATGAGTTAAATGATGGCTTCTTCTTCCCCCTGTGTGGGTATTTGGGCAGAGGAGCGTGAGACCAACCTGGTGATCATCTCAGGTGTGCATGTACAGCTTGGGAGCCTTGCTTGCCTTGCCCAATCTAGGTACTGTTTTTCTGTCACACGTCTCAAGCGTTGAGATGGAGCTCCTGGCAGCGTGCCCCAGCTGACAGCTAATCTGAAGAGCCACAAAAAGCTCAGCAGCACATCTCTCCTTCTGGCTGTGCCCTCTGCTCTTCCTGAGGAGAGCAAGGGGCTGTTGCCTTTGGATTCTGTTTGTGCCTTGGCAGTTCATTCTTTCATTCACTTCCTTCCAACATGGATTTTCTCTCCAGTGAACAGGGGTCAGAAATGAAGCTATAAAAGATGAAAAAGCAAAACTTGTAGTTCAGCTTCTTCATTCTTTTTGTATATCACTTTGGATTAAGCCTAATGCTTTGCTTGTGACCACAGCTGAGTATTTGTACTAATTAAAAGGTCTTTAGTACAAAAACTACTAGAAGTTGTCTTACTGAATCACCCTATGATGTGGGTAGTTGCTGCTAAAGAGCAACATAAAAGAAATCTCTCAGTAAGATGGAGGTGGCAAAATTTGTTCCCTTAATGGTAGTGTTCTGATCTATTTTGCTCAAAGAACAGTTTAAGGCATGAAAAAAAGATGAGTTATCTTCTGAGACTTTTTCTTCGTGTTGGCTCTTATAACTCTTTATATTTCTGTAGAGGAGTAAATGATCAATTAAGTGATAAGAAGACCAGGTAATTATTTTAACAAGCATAGGCAGATATGCATTAAACTTGAAAATGGTCTGCCATTAATTTGATAAATGCAGTTTTCTTTGTACATGTCCTTTCTCCCCAAGAATGTTAACATATGGAGATTCTAAACCACTGGTGGAGAAGTCCAGCTAGAAAAAATACAGAAGTAAAGATACAAATAATTTGAAGGACTTCTTACTTTTATTTTTATTTGTATCACCCTTAACCTTGTGGTAACAGCACTTGTATCTAATCAAGTTCTTGATCAGTGCCAACTGATTGTAGGCATTAAGGAACAGTGTTTATATAAGTCCTGCCATTCTAAAGACCCTTCCTTGTCATTATAGAAGATGTCTGTGTGATCTAGGAGGCTGCTTCTATCCTATAACTTCACCTCTGTGAAGAACAATGGGTTGGCAGATATTATAACTCTGGAATTCTCATTTTTGAAGAAATGAGAGACACTGAATGGTGCAGGAGGCACCATCTCCTGCTAGAGCATTTGACAAGCTCAACTTGTGCCAGCTCCTCAAGGCCAAGCAGTTCCATTTGAAAACAACTGTCTCCAAAATGAGACCTTTCCCTAGGCATTTAAAGTCCAATTCTTATCTGAATTGGATACTCAGCACTCAAGGTTTACATTAATTTCTTTTAATTTTTTTTCTTTTCTCATATATGGAGTGAGACAACACTTCTCAACACTTGTATCAGGACCATTGGTGCAGATGGAAATACTTTGTTGTGTGGTTTAGTAATAAATATTTAATTCTGTTTATATGGGAAGGATTTGTTTTTAATGAAAATGCTACTGACTTTTACATTTTCTTTTTCCTTAATTTTTTTCAGAATTACATATGGTTTTAGTATTGTATACTTTTTGACTAGATAATTAATTAAACCTTTAATAGCCCACCAAAATCTATTGCTTGCTTTTAATTTTTCAGCCTAAATATTTGCCTTGCATGACTTATCCAATGTTTCTTCATGAAAGTATTTTCATTTGTTTCAATTTAATTCATTGGCAGAGAATTTAATTTGGTGTTTATATCAATTTATTAAATAAAATACTGTATGATGATTAAAAATAATTTAACTATTTTTTCTTTGGGTTTGAAAGAAGTATTAAAACCTCATTATGTGTGGAAAGCTCCAGACCTTATCAGCTATTTTTTCCAGAGTTGTTGCTAAATCTTCAAAATATATCACTATCTATGTGTTGTTGTATTGGATCTAGTGAACACATTGTGCAATCCCAGACAAAGCTTTCAGGGTGAGAATGATGGAGACTGTGATGGAGATACTGTAACAGGAGAAGCATCCAGACTTTAAAATGGTGTAAACACCTAAGAGCTTACTGTACCTTTCTTAAACAGTTTGGCAGAATCTATTTTTAAGTTCATTACCTTCTTCCAAGGTGAAATCTTTTCCGTGTATGAAAAGGTTATCTCAAATTAAGGAATATGTTTTCGAGCTGCTGTTACCAGGATACTGAGGGAAGTGCATTCACTCATTCAAATAGCATCAATAAGTCTGATGAGACCTTATAATGAAGTGCAGTTACACTTCTATTTATGTCTTCTGTTTGACAGCTTCAGTATCTGAATGCCCACTATTGATTGATTAAATAAATGTATAACAAACCCCTTTGCTGTCAGATTTTTTTAAATAGAAATCAGCAGTGTGACTGAAATGCTTACCAGCTGCTGTTGCCTGAGGTGGTGTATGCAAATGTCTGTGTCTGGGCACTTTAAATCACTTTTTGCAAATATAGTGGCATCAGCTGAAAAACATGGTTGGAAGAAGTTTGAAATTCTGTGAGGGTCTTTTCAGACTTTTCTAGATGTGGCTTATGTGAGAAGTTGCACCAGGAGATGATTTGTGAAACCCAGAGCATGAATTCCTACTGTCTTAGAACTGCACTTTTTATTTAACTTGTGTAGTTTGTGGGTCTTAGACAAGTGTTCTCAAAATTAGTGCTCAAGAATGACACAAACCTCGGGGAGCAGAAAATTCAGTACAAGCCTAAATTAGAGACTATTGAAGGCAAAGGGAGCTTCTCCATTGACTCCAGTGGAATTTGAATCAAGCTGTTGGTGTTTCTGGGATTCTGTTGCAGGGCTGGCTAAGGTCATATGCTCAGAAACTTGGATTACTTGTTTGTCTTTCTCTTTCTCTTTCATTGTGTGTTTCTTTTCTGAGTTATTCCTTATGTCTAGAGATCTCAAAAACTTGTAGTGGAGTGTGGTTTCAGCAGTTGTGTTGTAGATCTCTCTTTGGGGGTGGTGCAGAGCAGTTCCATGAGACAGATCACTTTATTTGTCATGCTTGACAGTTACAGCAGTTTATTTTTCATAAGGATCTAGATGTGGCCTTATTCATTGCAGAGACTTATCCTTCTAAGAGATGCTCATTTAAACACTCAATTTTGGTACTTTTGGTATTTGAAATGGATCTGTACCAACAGAAATCATAAAATATTTCAGTTAAAAGGCTGGGATTTTTTGTGTGTGTGTGTGTAGAGACATAACTGACAAAGGACTCAATTTCCTGTCTTGTTACTGACAATATTTTTTTATGTTCTGGAAAAGTGTGTTAATATTGGTCTGAAAGCTCTAAGGCTAAGTGTTATGTTATACACAGTATATTAAATTGTTAACAAGGAGTGTAGTAAAACAAGGAATGTGTCCCTTTCCTGTCTCATAAGAGTATTTGATTCACTCTGAAATCCATGATTCAGTGCATTAAAATACATAGCTAATTTTTAACATGTACCTAAATCTTTCATGTAGTTATGCTCATTAGCATATTTAAGAAACCTGCTAATGAAGGAGTCAGTAATTTTTTTACACATTTTAAGTAGGAAAAATTTAATTTCAATGGCTTTATCACGTGCATGTAATTTGGCTGGACTAGTGTCTTCAATCTGTGGTTGCAATATCACTGGAAGGAATGTGTGTTGCGTATTTTCCATTGGTATGTTTCTGCTTGCTTCAGTTTTGATGAGTTGGCACTCACTGAGGGGAAACACCAGGTTAGGAGCAGGCATCTCATTGCAAAATTTCAAACTAGATTTACATAGCAAAGCAGTTGTGATAAGAAGCAGAAAACAACCCCAAACTTCGTGGGGCCATCCTGTAAAAGAAAAAATCTATTAGACTTATTATCCAAAAATACATCTGAAATGTATTGGTTTTGAGTGCAACTTGTCTTTAAAGGTTATTATCTGAGCTGCAATGCCTGACTGTGTGCTCTGTGCATTTTCAGAGGAGTTTGAGCCTGTCTCATGGGAAGAGATTGTGTGATGTGTGTCACTGTCCTGTAGCTGCCACACTGTGGCAACTTTATGGTGTCTCTTTTTTTCATTAGGTAGATTCCTTAATTATTTTAGTCTCTTGGATTGTTCCCACCTCTTGGTTACTTGTTGTCTCATTGGTTTAATTAACAGTAAAAGACAATTCTTTTTCTAAATCTGTGCTTTTATGGAGTGTGTGTGTTTGTATGCAATGGGTGGAGAGAAAGGAGGGAGGGGGTAGGTACCTACCAAATGTGCAGCATTAATGGCTGTCCTGATGCATTATTGTTATTTTCAGAATGTGAACTAGAATATATGACTCAGGTAAAGGCTTGATTATCCATTACACTGGTATTAGCTCAGAGAATTTAAATGAAACATAAGGAAAAGTCAGTCCTTCTTAAGTAAATAACCAGGTTAAAGGAAAGGCAGCAATTCCAGTCAGTTTGGAGCTGCAACTGAAAGGAGTGCAATTTGTTATTGCTCCAGTCAGTGCTAGTGGCTCAATGCAGTGGTGTGTTAATGGGCTAATGCTTCCACACCAAGACTTCACACTTGTGAGTCCCAGAACTGTTTGTTGAGGTGTAATTTCCAATGACAGTACTGCAGAGGCTGCAGAAAATTGTATGGTGCTTATGAGGTTTGTGATTAAAAGAATGAGAGGGAAAAACTCCTTCTGAACAGAAGCAGTCTTGGGGTGAGAAGTCTGATATCCTGGGCCTGAATGCTGCAGAACAGACTGAAAAGGCAGGTCTTCCACAGTGTTGGTGTGCTGTGTGTTTGATGTCTTCTTGGAGAAATTATCTTCCAGATATGTTCTGAATGGGCTGGTGATAGACCAAAAAATATGAAGGTGCAGTTAATCTGTCTTTTCTGTTAACAACTCAGGGTGTACAGAACTTGAGTCCATGGGAGAAATGGTATCTTGGTCAATTCTCCCTTCATATCTGGTGCTGTCATCCACATGACTTTTTGGGTCTCACCACCCCAGTTTCCAAGCAGCACATGGAGTTCTCTGTAGCAAAGCAGAAGTTAGAGCAGCCCAAAATCTGGACTTTCAGATTTTCAGAAAGAGGAGATATTTGCAGGAAATGTTAAGGCCTGAAAACTGGGCTTGGTCCAAATTGCTTTGGCAGCACTTTGTACCAGCTCTTAATATCTCTTCACATTGAGCTGCACAGCACTGGTGGAGCAGGTGGTGATGCTGGTTTGGGATGTAGCAAAGCTGTCACATCCTATGTGGTAGGAGTCAGTGATTCTCCTCCATAAAACACATTCCTCAGAGGAAAATGAAATTAGCAGATCGGCTAATTGCTTCAAGGGTACAACATTGGTGGTGGGGGGTGTGGCACCAGTCAAGGGGCAGCAATGCTGAACAGGCAGGCACTGGAGGACAATTAACAGAGCACTTGTTACTGCAGGGCACAGAAACTGGCTACCGACAGGAGCAGGGAGAAATGGAGGAGAAATGGTGAGAATGTCCATGAAAGGGAATGTGGAGTGAAGACTAAGGAAAGCTTTGGGTTTCTAAGTTTCCCGACCTCCACTGGTGGTTTTAAGCTTTGTAGCTTTGTTATTATTTGTCAAGTCACTGTTTCAAGGAGTGAGCAACTGTTGTTCTGTTAAGGTTGTGTACAGAGCCCTTTTTCTTATCTCTCTGCATCCTATCATAGATATATATAATAAGATAAATGAATGTTTCCCATTTCAACTCCACTTTTCTAGATTCAAGTTATCTGTCTTTGCTCAGAGATCTGATAAATGCGGCTTAATAGTTGTATAGTGTCTTTGAGTCAAATTAAAAAATGTTTATAGTGAATGAAAATCTAAACAAATGTTGAAATGGATAAAGTACAGAGAATTAAGCTTGTCTCTGTCAGTAGAGTGTAGATTACAAGCAAAAATGATCATTCCTAAATAGGTAAATGTGAACACGATCTCAGACTAGGAAAATAAAAAAACGCAACACTGCTACTGCTCTTTAGCTAGGCTTGCTTCTCTAGCACACTTTTATAGGCCAATAATTTCCACTAAATTAGCTATCCTATCAACTAATGTCCATTACGAGGATAAAGGTTTTTTTTTTGTTGTTGTTTCATTATAATTTGGCTGTGAAAATCAGCTGCCAGATTTTCGGTAAGAGGGGAATGTATTGAATGTGTTTGATGTTTTCATGTTGTCTAATTTGCTTGCTCTACTGTTTTTTGGGTGGTTTTTTTTTTTTTTTTTTTTTTTTTTTCCCTCCTTATTTTTCCTCTTATAAGCCTCTGTGGAAAAGGAAAGGGCAGTGTAGCACCCCTGGTTGTTATACACTGAATATACAGTGCTTTTCTCATGACAGGAAATAAAGAGTCTGGGAAAAGGGTATTACTTGAACCAATAAGATCACTGCTGACAAAACTCATCAATTTGTTTGCTTTAAATTTCTTAAAGCTTGTTTGGTTGATTTATAGGTAGTTCCTTGTTATTACCTATAACCTTGGAGAAAGAACTGACTTGTCTGGATAATGTCCAGTAAAGCTGCACTGAGGCACAAATGCACTGCTTGTAAAGCTGGCTGAAAAACATTCAATCATGGAAAGTTGTCCTTGTTTCTTGGCTTTGAGACTGTGACCTTCAGGGCATGTAGTCAGCAACATTTGGGATAAAACAACATGTTTGAGAGACAGAGGGTTCAGAGCTCATACAAGTTTTTGAGCCTACATGTCCATTTATTTAACAAAAGCAGGTGGCTGGATAATGCCTTGGTTTCTGTTT
Source organism: Anomalospiza imberbis (assembly GCF_031753505.1). Lineage (NCBI taxonomy): Eukaryota > Metazoa > Chordata > Aves > Passeriformes > Viduidae > Anomalospiza > Anomalospiza imberbis. Next base: position 18,715,549 of record NC_089690.1, on the reverse strand, counting down.
GCATAAGCAAACATCTGTTCTAAAGATCCACTGATCTTCATTTCAACAAAGAAACCATATTTTTGGACAAAAAGGGCTGCAGAGGCTTTGATGCACTGAGGCTCTTTCTGAAAGCCCCAAGTGCATGAGGATGCCAGCTTCCTCTGCAGAACACTCCACATGCAAAGTGCATTAATTTCATTCCATTAGTCATTGGTGGCCATTGGCTCATAAATGAGCTAAAATGTAAATTTGTGAATACAGTGATATCACAGAAAAATTCAGCATATATGTATTTGTTTATACATACATATATAAAGTACATATGTACTTTCCAATATGTCCAATCTATCCTCTTGCCCCCGCATCAAAATTTCAGTGATGAAAATGTTTCTGTCACTCATTCAATCCTTGCTGAGCTTTGCCTTAAAAAAAAATTACTTAAAAATTGCTAAACTGCTAGCAGCACTCCAAATGCATTAGTTCATGTGTTTATTTTCTACCCAGAAGCTTGGATTCTCTGTGCTTAAGTTTGAGGAAGCAGGAAAGAAGCTGTGGATAATCAAAAGTGCACATTTGTGGGAATTCTCTAAATCTGTGTCATGCACTGCTGGCAATGCACAAGTGTAGTTGTGATGAACAGAGATTTGGAAAATGTGTCATTCAGCCTTAAATTCAAAGGGACAGAAACCTTAACTCCCAAGGACTGTTGTCATGGCTCAGAAGCTGTGCCGTCTTGTGCAAGGGTTGGCTTTTGGTTTTCTTTGGATGAGACACAAATTCAGCCCATTTACTTGTGCCCATAACTCTGCCAGGAGGTATGAGCTTCAGCACCAGGAGCTCAGTGAGGAGGAAAGCCCTTGCAGCTGTTTATTGCTCATGCTGAGGTCCCAGCACCAGTTCCCTTTCCATTTGTCACATACTTTTGATGTACAGGTAGTGACTTTGTGTGTGCATAGAAAAAATTATAATTTTAATTTTTTTTCCACATTTACAATTTAATACTTTTAATACCCTTTAAAAATAATCATAAGAAAGTGATACAGAGCTGTCAGAAAAGTGGAATGAGATTGGAAAAAGAAGGGAGGAAGAAAGAAAAGGAAGGTCAGGCTATGGGAAACAGTTAAAGTGGTCTGTGGCTGTCTTTTTCCTGCAGCTGCTGCATTCTGATACAAAATTAAGCTGAATTCAGTTAATATAGGAGGAATCTCTTAAGAAGATTCTAACCTAATACCTAGGGTGAAACATTAGGCTACTTAAAAAACGAACACCAATTAAGTAGTCTTTAGCACGTCAGACATTTGCAACGCACTCTGCCTGTATGCATGGTGTATGGGACAAGATTTTACCTGGAGTGTTCTGCATGGGTGCTGAGAAGCTGAGCCAGGTCGTGTTCACCATGAGAGGGCAGAGAACTGGAGTGTGGCCACACTGAGTGTGGCTGAGTCACTCCTGTGTGTGAGCTGCTGCACAGAGTCTGCCTGGGACAAGACTGAGCAAAAGTGAGGATGTTTCTGTAGAGCACAGATGTCACTTTACAGAGATGAGGCTCAGAGATGCAGCTCTTGAATAGCAGCACCCTGGTAGCCCTCACTGCTGTAGAGACAGGAATAAGAATGTTGGTAGAAGCAGGCAAGGAGCTTGTCTCTGTATGATACCCTCTGCCTGTTTTCTATGGCTGCTTTTAAGGGAAGGTTAAACTATCATCCCCTATGATCAGAAAAATCCATTTGCTGGGAAACCAGGACCTGGGGGGATTTGTTAACTGGTAGAAGTCTTATTTCTTATGTCATTCTGGTGTCTTCAAGTAGAATCACAGTCAGTCACTTGGCACGTCTGAAAATAGCACATCTTCCTCCAAATGCATATGACTTGTCTTTGTAATGTGGGAGAGAATTAGTGCATATCAATCAGTGTTCCAGCAAAGCTTCCATGTAGCTTCATTGGGAAAGGCTGGAGAAATACTCATTAAATTCCAGTGGAAAGCCAAGGTATTTTGTTACCTTTGACTGGGGCAATAAATTGTAGTGGCAAGGAGTGAATGGAGATAAGGCGTTAAGCAACGTGGGCCAGAAAGAGCAAAGTGATACCAGTAAAGCTTTGGTTTAAACATTGCCCCTGGATGTAATTTCAGTGACTGTCAGTGTGCATTGCACCATTTCCTAGATAATTCCCTTTATCAATTGCAGAGTGAAAACCCCTTTCACACAGTACCAGTCAGATAGTATTTGACCCCATCATCAGGCTCCCAACTCTGTTTATAGTGCTGTTTCCTTTTGCACGTTTTTTGTAGCTGATCTGCAAATGTGGCTGAAAGCGGTGGTTTGTGACTGCTGGAGAGCCACTGATGGCACTGAGGTGTTTCTGGGTGCAGATGTCAGAGTGAGGTCATTGGCATAAAGGAAATTAATGTAAATGAAAGCAATTAAGACGTTTAATCATGGGAATAACATTTTCTCCCCTTACTGCAGTGATGAGAGACCTGTGCTTATTTACAGTTCTTGTAACTTATAGTATGCTTGTCCTTTAGTCTCAGCACTGAAAGTAACTGTAATCCAAGTAAGTTGCTTTTTTGATATTGTTTTTACTTAAACAATACTTATGATGAACTTGTATGCCCCTCGTGCATTCCTTGACCTGGTTAAGGTAAAGCAGAAGGTTTACAATGATGTAGTCTTAAATAAATGTTCAACCAATAATGCTGAAGATAGATTAAAAGAAAAATATGTTGTTAACTGTATATGGCAATCCAACAAACCATTCAAAGCAGAACTATTCAATAAAAGCCACATAAGAAGAATATATGAGTTGCTAGGAAATATATTTTTTCTTTTCTTCAGTCTTGTTCACTTTGGTGATAGATTTTCTAAAGTCTTCTACCAAGGATGAGAAGGGGAAAAAAATCTCTAAGTTGGTTCTTGTCCTCAGTTAAAATGAGCTGACATTGTTTCTTATCAGTATTCTGCTGAGGCACCCAAGCCTGTTCATTTCTTTCTTTAACAAATGATTGATCTGGACCTGAGAATTGAGGGAACCTTGTAAAGTGCTAAAGCAAACAAATGGAGATAGAGGGATTGATTGTGCTCTGCTGCAGTGATTTTATGCAAGTGTTTTTTATCCTTAAGAGACTTCTAGCTTTTGAATTGGAAAAGGTTTATACAGGCTTGAATCATTAAAACCTGTATTTACTTTCAATTAGGGATGTGCTGAACTGTTCAAGGAAAAGTTCTGGGATGGAAAAACTTGGTGTATCTGCTTATTGGGATGGTGGTAAAGGGCAGCTTGTTTTCCAGGTTTTCCAGAGCTTTTGATGAGGATTGTAATTGCAAGAGCTAAGATTTGTAGGTAGAGAGTTTGGGTAGCAAGGGTAAAACTTCTTGTTAATTCCTTAGTAATTGTTTCTGAGTTCAGTTGTGGATTTGGGCTTTATAAGAATAAAGAGATAGAGAAAGTGGTGCATTGGAGAAATTATGGGATGGGTCAGGTTTGAGCACAAATGACTGCTTCTTTCCACAAGTGAGTTGTACAACTGGAACTGAGAGAGGTGAGGTATTTCCCCGATGCTTTAAAGGAAAGGGAGGTGGTATCTTGATGTATTGTAAATAAACATTTAAATGATTCATACTCATGCATTTCATCCTGACGTGAGGTTTCCAATTAAATCTTGAATCTTGATTTCTTCTGCCTCCAGAGGGCTTAAGAGCAGGTATTTCTCATGTGATCTAATATCTTTTAATTGCTCTTCATTAAAAATAAAGGGGTTAAAGAAGTGGCCTCATAAGGATTTTAATACCTGCTATTAATACCATGCTGCAGTGTTACTCAGTATCTTGCCTGTCTGTGGGGAATTCCAAGACTTAAGGACTAGAAGGTAAAAATATTTTGCCTTAAACTTTTTTTTTTAGTTCTTATAAAAAAGCAACATAAGAGGTAAATGGCATCAAACCTTAAACTTGCATTTGAAGATCATTGCTCTTCAGTGCTGAACATCAGTCCAGTGTTTATTAGACCACTTGAATGAGAGTGGTATTTTAAATCAAAGTTTATTTAACTACTCTTAACATAATAATCAGCAGGCACTCAAGTCAGTGAATTCAGGGGATGACTCCCTCAGTCTGAAGACACTAGCACAGATGTTTTTCTAATTATTGCAGTCATGTTTTATAAAGAAGAAGAAATTCTGGCAGAGAAAAATCTGGTATTTAAAATATTGGCAGTGTTTTCCAGTGAGGACAAGCAGAATTTGTCATGTGTCCACTGAACTAAGTGGCCAAATAAACATACTTGATTTTGTCATTCAGGGTGTCATTCATCATCTTTTTAATGGAGGAGTTGAATTCTATAAGAACATACAATTTTCTAGAAGAAGTAGAAGAATTTTAGTTCAAGGAGCATTTTCATTCCACTGCTATTCTTTCATTGAGACGTATATCTAGCATTTGTATCAAATGCAACAAGAATTTATACTGACAGCAGTTGTATTTTTCTACCTCTTTATATATTCTTTATAAATATAAAAATAGAAATGAAATTTAAATAGATTTATTAAATTTATTTAATAATTTATATTTATATTGAAGAGATATATATATAATATTTAATTTAAATTAAATAATTAAAACCATATTAAATAAATGGTTTGCATTATAAAGTCAGTTGCTATTTTCCTGACAGTAAATGCAAACTCTTTAAATTTATTTTCCAGAAAAACCAGAGATAGACCCAAGAACTGTTTCCCAAGGCAGTGTGCTACTAATCTATGTCAATATAAGTTGGCAAGAAGTAACAGTAGACACATATGAGATTTTTTTGGGGTTGGTTGTTGTTATTTTTTTTGTAATTGTTTATGAGATTGGCAGGATCCTTCCCCTCCTGTAATCTCACAATATTTGTGTTGGTTTTTTTTTCTTTTTTTCCATTTAAATTATTTTTTCTCCTTCTCCTGAGAAGCTGGAAGGCTTTCTTCAGCAGTAATACCACAAACCATAGCACAGTGCTGGCACTGCAAAACTCTTCACAGGGACAATTAAAGTACAGGATAAGTGAAGGTCAGAGCCAGGATGAGAACCTAAATTACTTTACTCTTCCTACAAAGCTTTAATCTCATGACATTCTTGAGTTTACTGTTTTGCTAATTACTTTCTAACTACTGAAAAAGAAAAAATGGCTGATACCATCAGATCTTTTCCTTTCTCCATTCCATTGCTTTCATGTCTATTATGGCTATAACTCTCCTTTTCCTTTCATTTGCCAAGCTTTGACAGTGTGTTATCCAATTTTCTTCTTCTTCCAAAACCTACCTTAACAACTAGACCAAGGAAAATTCTGCTGTATTTTTTCTCTCTATCACATTGGGAAAAAAAATATCATTCCTTTCTAGTTTTCTTTATAGCAAGTGTTGTTCTTTGTACTGTAGTTTTCTGTCTGCTTTTGTAGCCTAAAATGTAGGCTTTACTCAGAATTCAAACCTTCCAAAGCCCTCCAAAATTCCAGGATGAGAATGCCATGAAAACAAATACAATCTCCACAGTGCTTTTTGTAGTAAAATCTTTTGAGACATTCTTTGTATAACTCCAAATTTGGAATGTGACCCCAGAAATTATGTGTACTACGGGTAGGTGGGCTGCTCTGAAAGCTTTCAGTGAAATAAACCCCAGAATGAATTAACTTCATGAGTAATAATAGGGTTCTGGATATGAATGATGGATGAAACCATGAGTAAATTAACACTGACCTGCTGCTGGAAATGAAAGTAGAACTCAGATTCATCACACAATAATGAATTTTTGAGAACTGTGTCTGTCGAAGAGAGTACAAGTATTTTGAGATCAAGTAATGGGTGAGGGAGTTTTATGCATTGTTTTATATTTACATGTGTTGCATATGCCAAATAGCCATGCTAAATTTTAGGCTGATCACATGATTTTGCACTAAGTAAAAATATTCGTCCTAAAAGTACATTTTTGAAATTTCACTAAGGAAAGCTATGTTAAATTGTTAACAAATTATTAGTGCCAAGCATCCTAGAGGTGTTGTTCCACTGTTCCTGGTATGGCAGACCTAAAAAAATGAGTCTAATGATCACAGAGTCATAAATTCACATTATCAAGCTACTTGAAAGGCAATTCTAATCAGTTATTGGAATAGTTCCTGGGAAGCAGCAGCTTAGATATGGCCAATTAAGGAACATAGACAAACTTCTATACTGAAAGGAGGGCAGTATTTAACAGGAAAAGCTCAAATTTAACTGGAGATCACATCACAAAGGATTGATAAAAGCAAGGATGACAAATTTCAACAAATGTTGCTGATGCAGGATGATGTTTCTTACTGTTGCAGAGCTGAGGTTGTATTTGTAAAGCAGTGGGGATCCTGCATGCTGTCACCAAGTAAGGGTTTAAATAAACCTCCGGGGAGTGGCTGCTCCTTGCCTTCCTAACTCTGTGTCACAGGGAGAATGCACTTAAAAAAAGAGAATAAACCTTATGGAACATTAAATACTGTATTTTGCATAAATCCACGTTATGAATTTTCTGTATTTTATACATTCATGTCATGTTACATTTATGTTGTGTTAGTAACTTTACAGTTTTGAATCAAGTTCAGCAGTGAAAGTGGATCATAGAACCACAGAATGTGTAAGGTTGGAAGGACCACTGTGGGTCACCTGGTCCAGCCTCCATTGATCAACTCCTAATTTATCTAGTTATGTAGGTAGGTTATTAATATTTTATTTAGCATGCAGTAGCTGCTAAAGGACTTTAGCTGGGCTGGTTTGGTGTGTCCAGCACTCCCTTACCTGCTCTCAGGCTCTCACACTTGTACGCAGTGTGCTGCTTGTCTGCTCAGAATTGCCCAACTCTCTGCACATCACTGTGCTTTGCCACACAGACACTTTCTTAAATACTTTACAAATTTTCTTTCTCTGTAAATTACATATTGCTGCAGGAGTAGAGGTGTGCCACAGGCTGCCCGCAGAGATTAATTCTGTAGCACTTTCATGTTCTGTATAGTCTTGAGCTATGTATTTATAAGTCAGAATTTAAACAAGCAGACAAAAACTTCTTCCTGTATCACCTACCTACTTGTCTCCCAGTTTGGGACAAAACCCACAGAAATGTTACCCATAATTAATATTTGAAGCCTCTTCAGTGTGACAATGACTGAATTATTTATGGATGCTCCAGTGTCCTTTCACCTGGAGTCATCTTTCCTATGCTGTTTTTAAGACCAACTACTATTTACATATTTTGGCGTGGTGTCTAAGTCTCTATGAGGTTAGAGTGCATTTCAGTAAGTTCTTACTGACAGTACAGAGCTGTTGAAGCAGTCAGCATGCCAAATTGCAAGACTACCTTTGGAAATTTATATTACAGAGAGCTAGAATTTGCCAGAAATTTAGTTTGATCGCTCTCTATTTTAATAAAAAATAACAGCACTGCTTTGTAAGTGGTTTCAGGTTGCTTTAAGAACTGATTTCAAGGAGGAACACTAAGGAAATGAGGTTTTACAAACAAATTACCATGAATGCTCAGAACATGCAGCTCAGTTTCACATTCTTTTGTTAGACTAGCTCAATAAAATGAGCAGAATAGCTTCCTGACAGCAAGACTCACTTCAAGCCCTCACCGTGGTAATACAGGGCTCTCCTGATAAAAAGAGACAGGTGCTCTTCTGAAGTTGTCTCTGACAGATGCTGCTCTCCAGTCATGCTCTTGCTCTACTGTATGATTCCGTATCAGTTTTTCATTAGAGCTGTTCCTTGGGGTGAGCAGGTCAGGAATTTCAATTCTTTGGTTTGGATCAGGTTCAGGTCAGCAAAAACTTTTAGTGACCTGACCCAGTCATGAACCAGAGATAGTCCCAGAAGTTTCCCTTGAGATGGAAACTGGACTCCTGATGATGTTTATCAGCTGGTGACACAGTATGGCTTTCTAGATAACATATGACATTGTGGGGTGCTCATGATCCCAGACCCTTGTTTGGATAAAGAAAGAAATGGACTTTTTACTGAATTTGATAAAGTTGATAGCCAGTCAGTCACATTGTCATTTGCTTTTAGTTCACTTTAATGGGCCTGGGGATCTGTAATTTTTACAATGTGTTCCAAGGCTTTTATCTCTGCTTGATCTATTTTTAATAGTGTTCTTTCTTGCTTATTTTCTTTTTTTTTTTTTAGTTTTTATTTTCACAGCTAATTTGCAGATTCTCAGAGTATAAACTTACCATCCAGAACCACAATACCATATGGCTTTATGGTTCCATTGATTAGTTTCACCTTATTACCTTTAATTTATTAGGGAAAAAAGGAAAGTTCCTATATGCCGTAGGTCATGTAGCTGGGATCAAACCAATGAGGATAAGAGCTGGTTCTGCCTCTTGAGTTAAACAGAGCTAAGGATTGTGTGCCTGTAGTGTGCTCACTGCTGTATGATCCAGCTTAGTCTGAACAAAATTGACTTCCTTTTTCCTTGCTTTCTGTTGGCTTTTTTTTTCTGCCTACCTCATTCCACACCTAGACACTTATTATTTTCAAGAATCTCCTCAAATGTTTCACATATTCTGTGATATAGCAGGAGCAATGATATTCTATGAAATAGAAGGATGAGTGAGGAATTATTAAAAATACAGGTAACATTATTCAAGGCTTAGACACCAAGAGACTCTCTGCCTTTAAAGCTTCTCCTTGCCAGACAGATATTTGTACCTGAGCAGCTAAATAATCTTCACCCTCATGATAACTTTTACTATTGCTACCAAAATTATCATTATAAAGTGAAAATGTATAAAGAGGCTTAACCATTTTTTCCCAGTTAATGCTCAGTTCCTAATTTTTAATTTCCTGTTAATAACAGCAAGAATGTGACTGGCAGCACTGTTGGTACAAACTTTCGCTTTGGGTCCATTTTTCATTTGTTTGTTGATTTTAGACATTTTTAGGACAATGGTTTGTTTGTAGCTGCCCAGTGCAGCCAGTTAAATTGGTTTGCTAGCAGGATTTTCACTCTTGTCCAGGTAGTGCTGACCTGTAGATCTGTGCACTCTCTAGAGTGCTGAGTGTCACTAGCAGACTTCACTGGAAGGGAAATTCTATTTCACTCCCTAGGCTTGAGCATATGCCAGGAGATGAGCCTTCACCCCATCTAAATGACTTCCCTCTTCTTTTTCTTCTTAACCCATCTGTGTATGCTCTTTTCAGTGGAGGGCTTGTGACAGAGACTCCACTGATGTGGGAGATGCCTCCCTGTTTTAATTCAAAACAGTGAAGAAGTAGAGCTTGCTATTATAATTCATACTTCATCTTTATTCATCTTCATTTAGAGAGTGGGAAATTCAGCCTTCATACCCCCAACTCTGCCCTCACCCTGAGCCCACTGCAGAGAATCCCCACAGTGAGAGCTGTAACAGTCTGTGGGGCAGGGAAATCAAGGTAAAACATGCACCAAGGCTCTCACATTTAAAGAAAAAAAAGGGAGGCACAAGAGCATAAAGGGGGATGTTTTATTTCTTAATGAGATTGTGTTACCACAACATCAAAAGATTGATTGGCCTTATCACAGTTAACCTTATTTGTAACCTCTTTCCCTTTAAATTAATCCAGATCAGACAATAATAATGAAACCTCTAAGATAAATAGAGATGGATGCTTTATTAAGATAAATAAGATGAATGTTTGAGGGCAGAACAAGTTTCATTTTGGAATGCAGCATAGTTTGAATTCATTCTTTCAAATGGATGTTCTCTTCCGGCTATTGTCAGAGAGTTGAGCAAGCATTAAATTAAGGAATGAAGGCACTTTGGGTGATAAATAGGTTGAGCTGATTGCTCTGATGGAAGATCTGTGAAATTGTACTGTCTTATAATGTTTATTATTTAATAGGCCAAAGACAAGCAGGCAAAACTAGCCTGCAGTGGTACAGGAGAGGTGTTTTGAGCAGTGCTCCTTCCTGTCCAGCAGCAGTCCTGCTAGAAGCTGCTTCTCTTGGTGCTTCTAATTAATAAACTGAACTCAGAATTATTGGATTTCTAACCTGATTTCAGGTCATTCATTTTGTGAAAAGTTCTTCTGGGGAATGTCTAAGTCAAGAACTATCTGTGTAAATATTTGTTGGGATTTTGTGGCTTTCCTTTATGGTATTTCTGGTTTCTGAACACCTGCAAGTCTGAGATATAAATCTGTTCATAAGGTCAGTCTTTCCAGCTTCAGTACAAAGCCTGCTTCACCCCACCATGCAAACACTGTGTTTGTACTCTGAGGCCTTTCTGCCTGCTTGGCCAGCACAGTTAATAGATTTTTAGGGGTTATTTTAAGGCTCTACAAGAACATCGTGCTGCCCACGGATTGGTTTTATCCACTTATGATCTACAATATAAATTTTGTCTGAAATATACCTTTCAAAAAGATATCCAGTCATGGTAGAAAACATCAAATAGTGGAGGATTTCTTAGTAGCTTCTTCTCATTTCCCACTGAAACTGTTGATTTGTGTTAATCTTAAAAATGAAATTTATCTGTCTTTTTCTTTCAGCCATTTATTTCCCCATTATGACTTTCTACCAGATTAAAGAACTCTTAGGGTCAGGGTTTTTTTTTTGCACTGTTATCATCATCTCTCAGTCCCTTAGATGAAATAAAAAAAGTGGTTAATCTCTTTATCTTCTACTGTGAGATGCTCTGTTTCTTTTGCCAGCCTCTTATTGACACCTTTTTGTAATTTCTTCCTTTTTATTGAAGTTACTGCACAGAGCAGCTTGATACGTTTTTACTTTTCACAAATCTGCTGATCTGTGTATTACATAATCAGATGAATACACCATCCACCCAAAATGGCAACATCCCAGGTGTCTGCAGTTACCAGAACTGTGTGGCCAGAAATTTCCAGTGAATGTGTTTGAGGCTGGAGGCTGCTGTTCTTGGAAATGAGATAGCCCTTCTATGTTCCAGAGCAGGAACAGTGAGACTCATTCTCAGAAAATATTCTCAGAATCATTTTCAGACATCTCTTTATGAGCCAGATTTTCAGCTGGGATAAGCCAGTGTTGGTCTGAGGTCAGTAAGACTGATTTCAGCACTCAGCTGAAGACCTGAGAGTAGGAGCTGAAGACCTAAAGACCCAGATGAAGACCTAAAGACCTCTATATACAGGAAATATATATTTTTTAAGACAATTGTGGCAAACTTTTAAATTTGTAAAATGTAATGCTGACTGGTTCTTCCAGAAACAGACTGACATTGGATCAGTAAAATACCAGACTTGGTCAGATTTACCAAATTGTTTCTCAGTGTAACTTTAGCTGCTGTAACCTGTGGTTTTGCATTAGATTGATGCCCTGGTGACAGGTTAGGTGTTTGTCTGATGGGGCACTAAGACAGCCAAAGCAAACTGCTGGTCACCTGACCTGTGCAGTGCTTGAATTGTGAAGATTCAAAGCTGGTAAAGCTGACCAAATATATACATACATATATAGATATAGATATAAATTTGTATATCAACCTATGTAGATTAGTCTCGCATTAAAACAAAAGCTTTTGTGATCTTCCAGCGCTTGTCCTTCATTATAATTTCAAGTATTATTTGCTGAAAAGCCGCAATATCTAAAGGGAAATGCTCTATATGTTCCTGTTGTAGCTATTACCTAGTGTTATTTCCATGTGTGCTGAATTCATTGAATGGTGCAGTTGCTGGGGCACTTTCCTTCCATATAGATGGCTAGAAAGTTTATGGCAATAGGAAATTAAAAAGGGAGTTTTGGTGTTAGTTTTGTTTTCTTGAAGTCAGATGAAGGAATTTTTTGTGTTTTCCATGTTTTAGTGCATTTTTTAGTGCTTTTGGATTTAAGCTATTAAAAGTGTCTTTTCTTCAGCTAATTACACTGGCCTAAAACATTTGTGTAAAGAGTGACTGAATTTGGCAGATGCCTTTTCCCCTGAAATGTGCTTTGATTGACTTGGACCCACACAATTTAGGAGTCTCATGTTTAAGTTTTAGAAAAGGTAAAATTGAAAATGACTGGTTTTGGTCATTCTCTGTGATCAATAAATAACAGACTTCATGAACCACTGGGGTGTGCTCTGAGCTGGGTGAGAGTTAAATAAAATGACTTTCTGTTTGTGTAGCTTGTTTGATTTAGCTTCATCAGCATCCTGAATGTTTAAATTGATTCTTTCTGCACTAAATTCATTATTATTAGGTAATCTAACAAAACAGAAAATGCCAGTCAAGTTTGATATCTCCTCCCAGAGGAACTACAACAAATATCTTATAGCAGTAGACTATATTACATCATAGCTTTTGCTGGAAGTGAACTTCTGCTGGGAGCAGCAGTCCCAATTCCAAATTCAAGCACCGGAATTGTTATTTCAGGGTTAGGTTGGATTGAGGTAATTTTTTGGTTTGCTGTGGTTTTTTGCTGTTGGTTTTGTTTTGTTTTGTTTTTGTTTTTTTTTGGGGGGGGGGGGGGGTTGGTTTGTTTGGGATTTTTTTTGACATTCTCTTATGAGTTCAATTTCCTGGAGGGCAGGGGTCACGTGTGTGGTTTGAATTAATAGATTAGGGTTTGAGTTAAAGGTCTCTGGAGTCAATGAAAAAAATCACCTCAGTTGGGATGGTTTTGCAATTAGGCCTTGATGTCCACACAACTGGAGCAGAAGAAACTTAAGAATATTGTATTTTACTGTAAGCACGTGGAATGTTGTTGCTTGGCTGCCACAGTAGCAGTTCTTCTGGCATAGCTCTGTCCAGGTATGGGGCCAGTCAGAAGGATCAATTAAACCGAGTGAAATTTGAAATCTAAACCTTTTGAAGGTTGAAAAAAGATCTGGATGTTCTTTCTGATTGATTATTGTGAGCCTGACATCCCCAATCCTGCAGACAGCTCTGTCTGCATTGCCTGTTGATGGTTGCTCTCTTCTTAAGGCCAAAGAGGGTTACACTGAAAATTTCTGGAGTCAAACCATAAATGAAAATCCCATGCCTGAGTAAATAGAAGTGCTGAATTCTCTGGGTACAGTGAGAGAACATCTGATAGTTTATATCATAAAATAATGCATAGATTTGTTATTTTGAATACCGCAAATTAAATGTCTGTGAAGGACCTTCAAAACTTCTGCCTTATCGTCTACATAAGAAAGTGTAAAGCTAAATTTCCTCTTTAAATTAGTCCATATTAGTTGGATACCATTTTCAATAATAAAACTCAATTTTGTAATTCTGTACTATAAATCTGGCAGCTCTAGCTGATGTAAAAAAATTACATTATTTATCCACTTTTAATGTGGAGTAGTTGACTCATTTTTTTAACTACTTCCTTTGAAAAAAGTTTTCTAGGCCTTAGTAATACAATTTGAGATGAGATATGAACTTTCTCAAAAGAAGAATCTTAGTTTTTTTCAAACAAACCCTGTGTGGCATATTTAAAGATGTTAAAATATGTCGAGCCTGTTTTTTCCAGTATTTGTGATGTGCTTGGCCCACTGAGTCACGAGTCTGCTCCCCTGTTGAGCCATTTAATAGAGGAATATAAATGAGTACATGAGAAATGCTTTAAAGTGATATGAAAAAGATTAATATAGTCTCAAAAATTTATTTCCTCCATGTGGCATGCAAATAATTGGATTTTTAGGCAATGAATTCATCTGAGTATTCATTAAGAGGGAATTCATATAAGGAAAAAAAAGGCAAGAGGGAAAGGTAAGAAAGGATCTTTGAACCTGATTAAGAGAAACAATTTTTGCAAAAGCCTTTTTGTGCTGTAGTGGAAGAGCCCACTCAGCCTGAGGGGAAGAGGCAGCCCTGTAACCCAGCAGCCTCAGCCCAGCTGTGATGCTGCTCTCTGTTTTATTTGACATCTCTCTCTTTCTTCATTACATCTGTTAATTAAGAGAGCTTTACTATGTATTATCATCGCAACATGCTGGTTGCTCCCAAATAAAAGAAGCAGACCTCTGACCCTATGGATAAGAAGAGTAATGCTGAAGTTAATGCTCTGAACATAAAGTTTCTGGAGATGTGTTTTTGGACCCCTGACTGCAGGTCAGAGTCAGTGTGAGGAGGGCTTGGAAGACAACTGCTGGGTGTAGTTATCTAAAAAATGCAATCTCTGTCCAGACGGTGCAAACCCAAACCATAGAGGGACAGATATCAATGAAACACTCCCCTTCTTGTGCAATTCTTTTGCATTTTATGGATTATTTTCCTGGAAGACTGATATTTCCCTTCATTTTACTGTAGAACCTTATCCTTGTAGCCTTCACCAAATGCAGAATCTCAGAGAAGTGGTGATGATGAGTAGTAAATGTCATATATCTGATTACCTTTTTACAAATTTATTTTTCACTGCTCCATATGAAATAATAATAAAACACATGCATGTTTGCAGTATCTGGATTGCAACATATTTAATCTGTGTGAAAAAAAAAAAGTATTTTAGAAACACTCTTTTATTTGCAAAATTTTTGATAATATTTATAGGGAATATGGATATAGAGAAACACCATTGAAATTCTGTGAGAATTCACTTGTTCTTGGAATTTCAACTAAAACACCTCAGCAACAGCAACAAAATCATCACTCTGTGAGAGCCAATTGGGCAACATGTGATAGACAATACCACCAGTAGAGACCACTTTTATGTTACATTATTGAGCCTGAAGTCAACAGAGCAGTACTAGAACGAGTCAACAATTGCAATCTGTTACTCTGCCAGAATCATTATAGTGACAGCTGTAATTCAAGGACAGAAGACTTCATGTACCCTTAGCTGTTTCCACATTGTGTAACTGATGCCAGCATAAAATGCTGTAGGCTTAAGATTGGAGTTCTCTTCTTAGCCACATTCATTCCTTATTTGCTAAATTAGGAAAAATTGGTCAGTGATAACCTGGAGCTGCTGCTTAACTTGCTATTGCACAAAGAGTCTAAAATAGTGCTATACACATACTAGGATACTTGTCTAAGCATAGATTATGATTTTTCTGGAAAAATATTTGTGTATATTAGGAGAAAACCTGATTTTCCTGTTTTAATTATGTATAACATCATTTTTTTTTGCAAAACAGTTACTAAAAACTATTGGTAATATTTAATTTAGCACTGCATTTAAGGCTGAAGTGTCAATAAGAAAAACTTCTGGTTTTCTGAATGGAGAAAGGTAAGTTGGGCTCATGAATAAGGCTAGAACAGGACTAGAACTCAGATCTTTAGCATTCAAAGCCCTGAGTATGACACATAATCATGTTTAATTTCACTTATTTTGTCTCTTAAGATCCTACATTTTCTGAGGAAATGGCTCTTTCTACTCCATGAGGTAGAGCAAGGTCTGTGGTAATTTTCTAGATGCTACTGTTAGAACTGAAGTCAAAGGCAAATATTAAAATTAGCCAAAAACAGTGATTGGCACAGAGAGATTTGATGTCAGGTGATTGCCAGGCCTTTGGATTTTTACCTGCGTTTTTCCTCAAGACTTCCTGTTCACAGTCTGAGCAGAGAGCTTTGGAAGGCACAGCAGTGAGAACCTCAGTGACTTTTGAGAACAGTCTATTTGGGTATCTAGAATATTGGAAAAGTATTTCAGTGTTTGCCAAAGCAGCTTCTGTGGAGGTTATGAAAGCAGGCTGATTATTTCACAAGTGTGTAGGTGAATTTTATGATGCTGTTTATTTATTTATTAATTTAAATTAGAAAACTCTGATGCTTTTTTCCCAGCCTTTGCCATTGATGCAAATTTGCCTCTCTGACATAGAGAAGAATTGGAATGTCTGACATTGGAATGTCTGACAGCAGCACAAGAAAGAGGCAGATCATGTGGTAGGAGAAGTGGCTTTCATCTCTGAGGCAAGGGGATGCATTTAGTTAACTAAATTCCTTCAGGTCCAACTCAAAGTCTGAATGTCCTGTCCATCAGTGTGAACCAGTGGTGTGAAGGCTGCAAAGTGCTCCTTTTACATGCAAATCAAACTTACCCTTGTTCAGAGCAAGCTGTACTTTTCTTCCTTTTCATTTCCCCCTAGACGTGGATTAAACATATTTGGTGTTACAGTTTTACTTTTTTTCCCCCTAAGAATATTACTGGATCAACATATGTATTTTTGCTTACTACAAAGAAAATGTAAATTTCCCTTCAAAGAAATGCTTTTTAAATTATAATTTTGCAAGCTCACTGAGAAATATGTATGCTTGTGGGTACATACCATTAATGCACCTACAAAATGTGGGCAAAGTATTTACTGCTCATGTAGAAATGCTTCACATACCTCTTGTAAAACAAAGGCATTTTTCAATTTGCTCTGTGACATGATACATATGTAGGAGTTCATAACAATGCAGAATCAAAAAAGGAACCTGATGTAGTGAAGAACATAGATTATATATAGAGTAGACATATATTTTTATTGAGGCAGAAACTACTTGGAGGAAGTAAAGGATTTGAAGTTTGACCATAAATGTTACACCCATGCAGTGCATTGCCACCTTTGTGCAGTGTTACATGCGTCTATTAACAATATATGATTGTGTGGAATTTACATTCTGGGGCTCCCTCCTGGAACATCTGGGGTTCCTGAGTTCTGCTCACGGTGCAGGGGGTGCAGGGCTCAGGTAAAGCCCTTGTGAAGCTGCGCTGCCTGCAGGGTTTGCTGTGTGCTGCTGTCACTCCCACCTGGCATTCCCAAGGTCTTTCCCCAGGTCCTTCAGTAGCACTGTTGTTGACGTGCTATGCAGAGGTCTCTCCAGGGGTAATGGAAATTTAATCTATTAGCAGCAAGTGATAGAGGTATTATTTCTTTAATTATGCACCATAAATGGTGTTAATTGAATTTGTTCTTGGTTGTGTTTGTGCTGTTTTGATTTTAGCCATTGAGGAGGCCTGACATTAAGTATTTGAGTAATTTCCCTGCAAAATACATGCTTTCCTTTCAATGGACACTGACAATGCAGGAGGCTGAGAAACTGCTCCCTTTAAAAGGATAATTTTTTCCATCTACTGAGAATACTTCTCCCAACATTTTTTTAGGAAAGAAGTTTTGTGTTATTGCTGAGGTTTATGCATAATCTGGGCACAAACTACCTTGTCTTTAGAAGGAAATCTAAATGGGGCCAGAATCTGGGGTGCAATAATATTTCTGGGACTGTAAACCATAGCTCTGTAACAAAAGTGAGGTTACTACCAGGCCTTGAAAGATCAGAAAAACCTCAGAGCTGAGGTTTTTCAACAGAACAACAGCTTTAACCTGCTGAGCAGCATGAGGAGGTGCTGTACTGAGGAACCTTGTCTGAAGAGTGGTGAAGTACACTTAGGAGAAATGTCGTCAGAGACACACATGGCAGAGGCAGCTACATGGTCTCATAAATGCTCTGAAAACCCTGAAGTGATACATTTCATTTACATTTTCTTTCACTGTCCTGTAATGAAAACTGTTAAAAATTCTTTAGCTTGCTCTAGGGGTAAGAGCCACTTTGTTATGAAGGAGAAGAGTTAATTCACTTTGTTTTTAACATGTCTTGCTATGAAATATTAATTCTAGTATTGAAGTCCCTGTGCTATAAAAAAAATTACTGTCAATGTAAAAAAGAAAAGTTTAATTGGAAAAGAGAAAATACAATTGGTTAATTTTATATCATGATGGGGATAGACTGACTTAGATCTTGTGAAGATTCATGTGTGGTAAGTAGTAGAATGAAGTTTTAGAAGAGCAAATGAAACCAATTTTAACTGAAAGGTGAAGAGAACAACTGGCTCTTGGTTAACACCATCAGGTCACATAATGAACAAAGAAGTAAACCAACATTTTCAGAAGAAAAATTTGAAAATTACTCAAAGGGAAGCTACACTGAGCTGTGTGCAGTCAACGCTAAAAAACTTCATCCTTCATTTTCTCAGAGCCTTGTGGCTCTCCTGTGGGTGGGAGCTCTCCATCAGTGCCAGGCACAAATTGTGCACCACAACCCTCATTACTGTTCTTTGTAATCTCTTGTGTTGGAAAGAGCAGGTATGAAAAGAATCTGTCCCTTACTTTGCATTTTTCAGAGCAGGTATGAAAAGAATCTGTCCCTTACTTTGCATTTTTCAGACAGCTGAGATCAAAGAAGTGAAGTCAGCTACATGGTAAGAAACAATTCCTGAGTGGCAGAGCATATGGGAGTGGTTCAGAGCTGCACAAGGAGAGGTTTACACTTGGAATTAGAAAGTGTTTCTTAACTGCCAGGGAGGTCAAACTCTGGAAAAGGCTTCCTGGAGAGAGGGTGAGTGCCCCAAGTTTGTCAGTTTAGGAGGCATTTGGACAATGCTCTCACTAAAAAGCTCCATCTTGGTCAACCCTGAACTATCGTAAAAATGCGGTGGACCCCGACTCAGGGAAGAAATGATGATGTCTGGCTCCAGATCAGAAGGCTTTGGAATGCTGGAACACTTGGTTTATTAAAACTATACTATAGTACATTAATATACTATTTAAAGAGATTCTATACTATTCTACATACTTCTTGGTTACCTATCTAACTAACAACTCGTGACTCTCTGCTGAGTCAGACACAGCTGGATCCAATTGGTCATTGAACCCAAACAACTTTCACCAGAATCCAATCCAGCAATCACTTCAGGTAAACAATCTCCATACCACATTCCACATGGGGAAAACAAAGGAGCAGAGATAAAGATTATTTTCTCTTATTCTCTCTGTGCTTCTCCTGAAAGACAGAATTATGTCTCTCTGTCCAGCAAATGTGAGTGTCACACTGAACTGGTCAGGCAACTGGACAAATGATCCCTTCCAGCTGATAGAGTCTGTTCTGGTCTTTCCCAACCAGTGAATGTGGCTAAAGCAGAAGGATGTTGCCTTCTCTGTGTGCGACTTCACCCAGCTTATTCCTGGAACTGTGCCCAAGGCTGTGTGGGCTTCATGCAGCAGCCTGTCACTGTTGTGGATATCCCTGTTGGAATGAGGACTTTCCCAGCATTAATGCTACCTGGGAGTGTGCTGTTGGTGAACTATTATCCCATCGCCTCTGCAGTAATTTTCTGCTCCATGAAATGTTTCTGAATTGGATCACAGCAGGTGTTTATTTCCTGCCCTTGTGTTGGAATATCTCAGGGTGTTGTTGCTGACATGTGGGCAGCTATTATTGCCCTCCCTGAGAGCTCCTCAGAGCTGCTCCTCCCATTTCTGGTGGAAATTGCTGTGTTGGGAAGCACTTCCTCTATCCAAGCAGAACACTCAGACTACATCCAAAAATCCAGAACCGAGGGGTGTGGAACACTTGAAAAATCTACTAAATCTACTTGATCAGTATTACTGCTTTTATAGATAGATGTACTTATGCTTTTATAATTTCTGGTCTTTACACTGGTTTTGCTAGTGGCCAGGTTACTGGTCCTGATTAGGAAGCATCTCTTTGTGCTAAAGTTGTTAAATTTGCAAATGATTAGAGGGAATGTCTTTGGGAAATGTACAGTCTTGTGTTTCAAAAATTATAGACTACATATGGCAGCAACTGGCAATAGATTCAGAACTTTAATAAATCCAAGCCACACAAACCTTGCAACTAATGAGAACTGCCCTCAAGAGATACCATTACACTGCTTCGTTCAAAATACAGTGCTTCTCCCAACATAAGTCATGCATTTACTGCACTTTCATTGACACTGTTCCCAGGTGGGTTTTGTACAGTCTTCCAGCTAATCATAAAGGCATTAAGCTTCATTCTCCTCTGACTATGTCACAATAAAAACCCAGGAGTAACTCCACCTAAAGCAAAGAGATTACACAGATAAAAATTTTTGTGAAGAGGAAATGCAAATAAAATATTGATGTAAATATACCTTGTCTGGGATAGCACTCACACTGTAACTAAATAAGGAGCCACTGCCTTGGAGATGCAACCACATCAGGAGATGTGACTGACTGGCTTTGGCTGGATCATACACAGCTGAGAGCAGAGAAACGCTAAAAACTCTTAAACTGAAAAATTAAAAACAAACAAGAATGTTTAGGCATATGTGTTATATCAAAATGTAGTTAAAAAATGGGTTTTCTCAATTAAGCCAAAGCTAAACAGTTTGTGTGACACTACTTTCAGATAGGAAAAATATAATTTCTGCTGGGCAAAATAAAATTTAGATGAATGAAAGGGTTGATTTAAGTGATCCTTTGTCTTACATATGTGCATACACTTAAGACATAATGAAATCTTTTGGTAATTCATTCTAGCCATGGAAATGTTTCTCTGAGTTTCTTTCTGGAGAGAGATCAGAAAACAGTTATTTCACAGGAATAAGGATTTCATATTGGACCACACAGTAAACTGGGAGTTAAAGAAAAAGTGTTCCAACATGTAGCCTATTTTGTATTTCCGTACAAAAACATCAGACTTCTGTTGGTCCCTCTTATGGGGGAGGTGTCAATTGGACATTTTGCTGTTGTTGGGGTGGATAGAGCCTTGTCCACTTGGACACTGAATGTGCATTTGCACAAACCTTTCCAGTGATCTGGTCACATTTTACATGTAAAAATAATGGTGAGCAGAAATATTTTTGGCTGACATTTTTGAGGTTTTGTGTAGATGGTGTCTTGCTATGGTTACTGTCTTTTGGGTTATTAGGGGCTTTGAAAATCTCTTATTATATCCAAAGAGGTCTACATAAAGCTACCATTCAGGTTCATTTGCTGCTGCTGAAAAAGAGGAGTTCTATCTGTGCAGAGGCTAAAGTGACTTCATTCCCCTAGTGGATTTCGCTCCCCCCACTTTATATTTTAATTCCTGTTGGTTTGGATATACAAACATAAAATATATAAAATATATAAAAATATATAACTAATATATAAAAAAGACATCAGTGACTTCAAACCCTGGCCTTGAGGAGAGGAGCAAAGAACATGTTATAAATGGGCAAGAAAAGTAGTGGTGTTAAAAACAGTTTCATGCCTGCTTCATCACATACCAAAATATGTTTTTGTACAACCTGTTAAAATGTGGGATTGGACAGTGTCAATTTCCAGGGTCTATAGTCTAATATTGCTAGTAAAAACAAACAAAAAAACCCAAAAACCCCAACAAAAACCCCAAACAAATAAAAAAAAAAAAAACAACAAAACCCCCAAATCCTGTTAGTTTTAGTCTTTTTGTAATTATCATCTATGATGTGGATATTCAGGCTTGTACCATTTTTTTTCTTTATTCTTTAAGGGCAAATTAAAGGCTCAGGTATGCTCCAATCTCATGATTTGCAAAGATTACTGCAATAAAGATGACATTCACTGCATGCATAATTCAGCAATGTCTTTGACATGACTTCCTTCTTCATGAATCACCTCCACTTTTGTCTGGTTTAGTCATTATTCACCAAAGAGCACTCTCTCAGAATCAGCAGCTCAGCTGTGAACAGCTTTTGGGTTTGCCATTTCTGAAGTTCGAGCTCTTTTGGTTGCTCACACCATACAGTGCACATCTCCTTTTGGGCAGGATTTTGGTAGTGTTACAAGACCACATCTGGGCCAAAATTCTTATTTTTATAAATAACAAGCAAAGATATTTGCTAGTGTTGTTGAACATTGATTAATCATTGTAATTCTGTGGTTGCTGGGAAAACTTTGCTGCAAGGGCCAAGGAAATTGAGCAAATCAGTATATTCATAATGAGAATAAATAAATAGGAAAAGTTTTTTCAGCACTTGACCATATTTCATTGGTGACAAATCTCTTATTAAAAAAAATGACATATTTTCTGGGACTCTTGGTTACTCAAAAAATCCCTGAACATTTGAAGCAGCTGGAGTTCTTAATCACATTCTTAAATGATTTCACCTAGGAAACCAATCAGGAAACCAAGAATAGAACTCCTGGTTTTGGACTGAGTTTCACAGGGGCCTATAAGATGCCATACCTCAATCAAGGAGTGATATATGGTGCCCTACTATTTAATTACCTGAGTCTTTGCAGAATTTACCTTTGAGTCCAAGTTCAGGTTCATCCTTCCTTTATGGCAGAAAAACAAAGACTTTGGCTTCTTCCTTCTTGTTGGTGAGTTCAGAGTCCTGTTAATGTTTTCTAAGTTATGTCCTGTGTTTTCTAAGTTAATTTCCTAAAACATTTCTTAGAAGTGGTACTTTTTAAATTCTGAATGACTTCTGCTTTTATTTATTTTTTCCCCAAGTTAATTGAAAACATTTTGCATTTTAATTTCAACAAGCACAAAATAAATTGAAATACATATCTGCATTGAGTTCTGGTGCTGCATTGCTCCATATTCTGCTCCCTCTGACTTGAGCTGGCTATAACCAGTTCTTGGCTTTGAGCCAGAGCTTTTCTGATAGATAACCAGCATCCACTCTCCCTGCCCCTGTCTCTAGCTAGTCTGCAGCGTGTCTGAATTGCCAAACACACATAAATCATGTCTTAAGGCCATCTTTATTACTTGCTCCTGCTTCTTTAGGAGGGGTATCATCAATCAGTGTTTGTGAGCCCGTGTCCCTGTCATCCCCAGGACTGCTGTTAGTGCTGGAGGCAGGGAACGAGGAGCCTGCACTTGGAAAGGCAGAGGGTAGAGCCAGGAAGGAGAATTGGGACAGGTTCTGCTGATGGAGTGGAATGAAACTGAGCAAGTAACAGGAGTGTTGTCAGATCAATGATGTCCTTGCAGTTTTTCCACTCTCCATCTGTGAAAGATTGCACTTGAAACCAGCCCGAGGCAGAGTGGCAGTGCTGCTGAGGAAGCAGCTGTGCTAATGGGCATTGTGCATTTCTGTCTCTGTCCCTGGTGAGCTCACTAGTAACTCCTAAATTCCCTGCAGCTCCTGAGAGAGCCCTGCTTTACTCCTGGAGAGGCCGTTTTAACCTTGGGCGGGTGATAAGCAGAGAGTGAATGTCAGGTGCACAGCTACTTGTTAAATTGCCCAAGGGCCCATGAGAAATTCCTTTCTCCTTTTGGATCTGGGCAATGTGGGGAAGCATTCATCTTGCAGAGGTGCCTGGCAGGACAAGTCTCAGTCATAGAGCCTTACAGAACATAGGTGGGAGTGGTGACTGCCTGTGTCTCCTCTCAGTGCTCACTCTTCATCTGCCCAAATTGAACAGGTTCCTTGAAACAAGAGAAATTCTGTTTGCCTTTTGGAAACGTTCTTGTGTGGATAGGGCTGCAGAGATTTCCTCTCAGTCTGCTCTTGTATGACCTCAGGCTATGCTCTGTCAGATATTTGTAAGTCTACAGAAATTCCGGCTGAGTCAGTGTTATGATAAAATTCTTATGGGAAGAAATATAGGTGATTTTAAGGCATTTTCACTGAATCAGTTTTCATTCACTCCTCCTTATACTGAAGCTAACTAGCACTTTTGCTGTTAATAAGACATAAAATCAATCTGGAATATTGGAACAGTTTTCAGTTATTAATTTAATTTTCAGTTAATATATTATCCCTGTTTTCTCTTCAGTTACCATGAATTGTCTGTTAAACCCTGATTGCAATTGTTTTTGCAAAACATGAAGTATTACTATTAAATTTCTATTGTGTGAATACTTGGGGAAATTCAGAACAATTAGCTTTGGCTAGGAGAAGCACCAAAAGACTTGGAAAATCTTGGTTGGCATTCTTGTATCCAGTTGAATTCTTACCCCATGGAAAAATCTTGCTCTGAAATTACAGAGCTAGGTAGAGAGATCTGAGATTTTTCTTTTGGGTCCTGTTCCCAATCAAGAAGTACATACAATATTTTCAAGGTATTTTGATACTTGTCTTGATGATCCTTGCCAGGGCCCAGGAGTGCATGAAAATGAATTTTAAAAAATAAACTCTGTTAATCCGCTGTTAAAGCGGATTTAAGGCTTGGGAAAAGAGTTAATTTTTATTGCTAAGATTTCCCTTCTCTGTTTTGTGGCCTCCCTTCCTTTTCTAAAATTTATATTCAGAGGTGGTTTTAGATTTTTTTATCATAAATAACAGGGTGATGTTGATTCAGTTGCCATGTATTTTGATAGATGAATTCCTCAGCGTTCATCAAAGTGTTTAGGGCCATCTCTAGTGTCAAAAAAAGTACTTATGGAGGCAGCACTGAGAGTGATGAGTAATGGGCATAGAATTGTTTGAATAATGACTTCTTG
The DNA here is from genome assembly GCF_031753505.1 of Anomalospiza imberbis. Taxonomy (NCBI): domain Eukaryota; kingdom Metazoa; phylum Chordata; class Aves; order Passeriformes; family Viduidae; genus Anomalospiza; species Anomalospiza imberbis. Next base: position 18,691,485 of record NC_089690.1, on the reverse strand, counting down.
CTTCCTGACCCTCCTAGCATCCACATTTTAGGCATGTGAAGAGGTGTCTGAAGTCTCAATATAAGAGAGTCTTTTGGCTGACATTCCCCTCAAAGCTTATTCTACTTTGAGTGCATTTTTCTGACTGCACTCAACACAGAAAGAGAAACTGTGTAAGGTTTGATGTCACATCTTATTTAGTGTCAGTTCAGAAACTCAGAGAAGGAATTCTGTAGATGCAGAGGTTTTAATGTATAGTGCCTACCAATAATAAAACAACTAAGGTAAAAGAAATTGATATTGAGCATGAATGTCAAACTGAAACAAAAGGTGAAAATCCACATTTTTGCATAAACTATGCTGGGAAGTTAGTAGTATCTTACTTGTTTTTGAAATTGCCATGAAGTATGTGTTGCTAAATAGGATGGGTTCATTTTGGGGTCCATTAATTTTAACCAATAAAAATTTGGCTCAGGAGAAGGTGAAGGAAATAGCTTGGAAAAAATAGAAACTATGAGCAATCTGTCACTTGTTCTTTCATATTAGCTGTGCATATTCTGCATAGGAAAGTTAAAGCTAAGGAACATTTTGCTTTAATTGGGTGAAAATCTTTAGCATTTAAATGAATTGGTCTTTGTAAAATAATACAATATGTCTTTTAAGATGTTTAAGGGAAATGGTTTAAAGCTATTAAATTGATATAATAATTCAGAATTAAGTAATACTGAAACTGTGTCAGGGACTCTGGATATTTTATTTTTCTTTATATGCAGAGAGGATTATGCCAGCAGAAATCGACTTTATTTTCCTACCAGACTATCATGCTGGTGGCTGAAACTCAGAGACAACACCTGAAAACACTACTAAAGGCTCAGTTTTAGCATCAGAATGAAAGAATGTTTATGTGGACAGATATACCGGAAGACCTCTCCATTCTGGCTGTGCCATGTAAAATGGAGGGTGCAGTTTATCCTAAAATAGTTGTAAAATTTTCCAATCTGCTCCAACCTTACAGTATAATTCTTCAAAGAAATATAATTAAAGCATGTACACGATCTTTGAGAAGGAAAAATAAATATAGTTTGAATGAGACCATTTCTTAACAGACTCCTGTAAAAAAGGTATCTGCCTATTTTAGAAATGAAAACTCATTCATGAAACAGACTTAATCTTTGTTGCTTTTTTCCAATATAAATGATCTGTTGATCAGATTTACTTATTATAAAAGGTATAAAGGCAAGTGCTGACCTCCTGTATGTCATGGAACTCTCACTGTGTTTGGCCACTCATTTTCAGCAGCTGAGCATCTTGATCTGTGTCCTCACCTTAAGTCTCAGGGATACATATTTAGTTTGTTTCAGTGAGGTAGACTTAAATATAGCAACCTTTGGAAGGAGTTTGGAGACTTTTGGTGTCTTTTGGATTTTGTTGCTCTATTTTTGAGGATGTTGTCATTTTTATCCCTTTTTTATTCAAGATGGTCTGACTCTCAGCAATGGGACATTGCACAATCGAGCTGTGTGCAGGGTTGCTGTAGGTGTGTTGTTATCTTACCTGCTGCCCCAGGAATCCTCGAGCCTTTTCTCCAACACCCAGCGAGGCAGTGTTGGGAGAAGGGAAGTCTTCAGCTCAGAACTGCATCCTGATTACAGTTATCACCTTAAACCTCCTCCTTTTCTAAAATCCCTTATCAAAGTTGTTCAGTGTCTTTCCAGATGTGTCCCTGAGCCTGTAAGTCCATAAACACCTGAGTATTGTTTTCATCCCAGTGGCACTGCTGACTTGGAGCAGCAGGACTGCAGTGGGAGTGCTCAGGGAGCAAGAAAGGGCCACCATGTGTTTAGCTGCTGGCAAAGTGCAATTTGTGGAGTCATTGGGCATTCTGCACCTTCTAGAAGGCACAGCTGATAACCATGTGAAGTTCCAAGTAGTACTGGCTGTGCACATCCAGTTAGAGAGGGCTGATTCCCATATTGGTCGTACAAAAGCAGTTTCCTTCTTCAGGTGCTTTTCAAAATCTTACAAAATCATCTGTCTCTAAAGTGCTCAGAAAGAGCAGGGAAGGGACAGAGTGCATGTGTGATTCTTTGTGTGCAAAGGTGAAGAACTGCAGATGTTCAAACCTGACATCAGGGGAGTATTGCAGCCACCTTCATTCTGAACCAACCAGGCCTCTGTCTTTCTTTCTATTTTTCTCTCATCCCAAAACTTAATTTTTGCTCACTGCCTAGTTCCACACTGAGATTGGCAGACTATGTTTTTGTGTTCTGTTTAATATGAATTCTGTTTTCTGATAGTTGGGAATATTGCAATAGAGAGGATTGTTATTTTTGCACTTTCATTGCTACATATTGTGCAAAGGAAGTGTCACCTTTCCTCCTGTTCAGAGTAATTGAAGAAACTCCTTAAACCAGCGGAAAGTGATGTGCTAATACAGGAGAAATAGCTCAGAAGGAGAGAGTTGCATATGAGAAACAAATGGTGAAATCAATAATCTAACTAATTATAAATGAGATCAGTTCATTTGGAAGAAAACTAAGAAAGATTCACTTTGACTCAACTTTTAGTCAGAAGGTGAGAAGTGTTTGTTATTGTATTTTAACAAGGTGATGTCAATGGATTAATCCAAATTCCTCTTCCCATGTGCTTTTAGCCATCTCCCAGTTGTGAAACAGGCCTTGGTAGATTAAATGATCATAAGATGTACTCTTAAAAGTTGTTTTTCTTTGTAAAGATTTTGGGTTAAGAGCTCACTTGCCTCACTTGTATGACTCAGATGTGGATGGTAGCATTCAACTAGGGAGACTTCAGCAATTTCAGTTGTGTCTGTGCCCAAGCCTTCTGTGATGTTGTGGAAATAAGAACATATGGAAACACAGGAAGATCAGATGTAATTTCTAGGTTTAGTTTGGAACTTTGATATATTTGCAAGAAATTTAGGTGAAATTGCTAATCAGCAGCATCCATTTTAATCTATGGACTGTGATCAGTTACTGCATTTCTGTTTCTTTATTCCATCAATGCTGTTCAAAGCTGTCTTCTGGCTTTAATGTGTGTTAGGAATACATTTTATTGATTACACTGTAAAAGTGTTCACATTCTGTGTATGCCACAAATTGTCCTGGACCTCTTCTGCTCATCATTTATTGTTGGTACCTTTCTCTCACTGTATCATGAAACCATCTATTCAGGATATTTACACTTCATCTGTGCATCCTAATGACATCTGTAGTTAACATTCCCTGATGGTGTTCAAAGGGTTCCCTTGGTGCTGTACTTGTCTCGTAGGACCTGACAGAAAACTCCTTGCTGCTTTTGCAGAGGAATTTTCCACTGACCTCCCAGTCAACTCAGAATCAGATACAGCAAAATGGGTGAAACTCCATGAGCAAGAAAATATTTCTGCATGTCTGTGAAGTTAGCAGAAACTAGCCCCAAGAGAAAACAGGAATGATAATCTCCAGTGTTTTTTTGAAGTCATGTTTGTCAGGGCATTTTTAATCTAATATTTCTGAATTTTAGACCAGTCTTATCAATTGTCTAAGCAGTTTACTGTACTAGTGGTAAAAACAGTTCTGGGCTACTCAGATTTTCTTTTGGGCACATCTCCATCCTTAAATGAGGCAACCACTTTGTCTAGGGCTGTGCAAACTCCTCACCATACTAGACAGTGATAGTCCAGTGGAAACACTTTTAGGGTTGAATTTTGAATATGTTTTGTTAAAATTGTTTCAGATACTGCTGGGATAAAATAATCTAATTGTTTTCCTATGATAGTAGTAGTTTTGCAGCTGCTTCTTCCTATAACATTTTCAGATTTAAAACTTGAGTTTCATATTCTCTTTTAGATGCGTGCGTGATTTTTATAAAAGTCAATTTATTGTCTGTATTGCACCTTCTTTTCTGCAATCAATTCTAAAGCATACAGTGGTACAAGGACGTATTTTAAATCAATGATTGAGTTAAAAATATTTGTCTCTTTAGATTTTGAAATGTAACTGATTGCTTGAAAATACCTGAATTCTACATAAAGCATGTCCTATACCTGTGAGTAAAGGCAATTTTCATTTGTAAGGCCTCCCACTTAGTTCATACATAACTCACTAAATTGCAGTTAATGCTTTTTGGTTTTTGTTTTCTTCTGGAGGGGAATACTAAGATTTGCAATATGGAAACATACTTTTTTTTTTTTTTTCCCATTGCAAGGAAGGCTTCCCACTGTGCAGAGCAGTGGTGTTGTCTCACTGATTCCTAAAGTTCATCAGAGTGTAGAAGGCTGTGAGCAGCAGAGATGAGGAGTGGAAGTCCTGTGTTCAGAGTGCTGGCAGTTTAGTCCAGGATGTTCTTGCATCATCCACCAAAGAGGCCTGTGCACCTCTTCCCCCTGTGTTCAGAGCCCTGCAGCTGAACCCCTCTGCTGTGGGAGCTGGGCAGCTCCATTAGTACAGGACTGTGAGAGTAGCATCCTGCTGGCCTTGACTAACAAAACCCACACAAAGTCCAGACAGCATCAGTTCAGGCCCAGTGACCTTGCAGCGTTTCACTCCTTTGGAGTAGAGGCAGCTTATTCCACTCGTGGCAGAGCTGACCACATGTGCTCATAGGTCAGGGGAAGAAAAATGCCCATTTCTGTTTGTGACTGCCCTGGCAAACCAGCCCATCTTGCATCTTGTGTGGGAACCCAGCAAGAGTTCAATTTAGTTTCCTGTTTTAGGCAATGGGAAATGTATGTGTTTGTGGGTGAATGGGAAATGAAAGGGAGTAAAAAATTAGTATTTTCAAACTCTGTTTTTGCTAATAAATGTGCAAGTTTGTTGCAACTCTGAAGCTGCAGGGAAAGATTGACTTAAATGTTATAGATAGTGTTTACATTTTCTTTAAAGTGAGATTCCCATTCCCCATGTCAAGGTTATCTTTGTGATAGCCTTTGAAAGAGTCAGAGCACTTACCAATGGATGGATGGTCACAAGTTTGACAGTCTCTGCATTGATCCTACTCTTGCATGAAAATGGCTTTATCAAGCCTATAATTAGAAATGAAATAGTCTTAAATGGTTTCCACACAGCTTGACTTTCAAAGAGGTTCCAGTTTCACATAACTTCATATAAATAGGGAATCAGAAGATATAACCAGATACCACAGTTCCTGCTTACTAATTGCCATAAAGCAGAGCCATCTGCTTTATACAAAGTCTAGGTCAAATAATCCTTCTAAACTGTGACCTTTGGGGCTCCGTGGAACTCGTTCTTGATTAAATAAAACCTTCTTAGGAAGTTATTGGCAAACGTGGTGCAGATTCAGTCTGAGAAGAGAATTTAACTGATTGGATTTCTATGTAATCTTAAGCAGATAGCTCTGAGTCAGTCTATCTTTTGGACATTTTTTTTAACCACATTAATCTTTCATAAAAATTCAAGTTACAACTGAATTATTTCAATTTTTAAAGTGATTCCTCATAAAAGTTACATTAGATGACAAATGAATGATTTAGACACAAATTCTTGACAGTTAAAGTGAAGTTTCATCTGTCTAAACCAAGCTGAGAACCTGGGCTGGGGAAGTGAGGGGCATCATCTGCTATATGCAGTTGCCTGACCTTGTTTGGGGGGCATGTGCACAGCACAGCATGAACAGAGCAAAATAAAGATGATTTCAGCTCAACAAATATAGTAGAATACTTGTAATTCCTCACATCTATTTCATTATGACCAAAGATCATCTCATAGATGCCTCCAAATGTGTATCTTTTCCATTATATATTTTATTTAAATGTTTTATTCATTTTATGAAAATAGTTTCTGTGATTAAATAATCAGTTCTTTGGCATTTGTGACTATTATTTTTGGCTGTCTATCTTTGGCCATGCAATTTCCAATTATTCACTGCCAGATTCAAAATAGGAGTGCTATTGCCAAAGCAAAGAATACATTATTTTGCAATTACACAGATCTTTCCAGCTGAGGATCACAATACATTTTGTAACCACTAATGAATTTATCCACTTACCACCCACCAAACATTCATGCCTTAGGGATGAGAAGGTAAAGCATGGAGTGGAGCAGGATGAGATCTGCCCTTTCCAGGGGCTGGAGCAAGTTAGCACTGGGGGAGGCACCAGGATGCAGCACACAGTGGAAATGCGTTTTTCCATCTCAATTGAGAGAGCACGGTCTGGAAATCCAGACAATTCCACAAAAGCTGGAATTTCTCTGCCTGGTCCATGATATCCTGTTGCTTCAGCAAACAAAGAAAAGCTGTATTGTAACTTTTTTGTCACAAAAAATGTATCCATACACAGGGTGTTGCATGAATGAAATAGATTAATGATTTGAGAGTAAATGCATTCTGAATCTTGGTGGCTCCCTTCTGGTTTTGTGGAAGATCCAGGGAGGAAGTCAGTCAGGGAGAAGACCCAGTTATCCTGACTGGTGAAACTTCATCGTTGTCCTGTTGCTCTCAGCAGCTGGGGTGGTCAGAAGGCCTCATGCTGGCTGGGGTCTGCGGAACCACTTCACATTTGTAGCAAAATGCTGTGAAGTACTGTAGTGGGGGAGAGATTCTTACTGAATTAGGTGATCCCTCATGTCTGAGAACTACTGACTTCTAAATTTAACCCATTTCTGTAAATGTCCCTCCAGCGTCAGGATCATAACCCTGAACATCATCCCAGACTGGCATTTTCACACCTTTGAATATTCTTGTTAGGACCATGCTGCCACGGCAGCCAAGCTCTGCACTCCACATTTCTGGTGATGTTCATTCAGGTAATGGTCATTTCTTTCCCATCTGCAGTGGATGAGGGGTGCCCTCCAAATCCTGAATGGGTATTGTTTTAGACAGGTTCTAGGTTGTGTTACTCATTTGTAACCCAGCCTAAAGATGAGAGTCTACCTTTCTTTGCTCTCAACTGCTGCAGGGACTGATATGGCTGGTGATAAAATTGTCTTTTCTTGGCTGCTAAATTAAATGTTCTTCATTGCTGTACATTTTTCAAATTGCCAGGGAGAAAGTTTTTGCTCTGGGAATCACCTCACATACACCTGATCAATTTATGTAAAATTTAGTAAATTAAATGCAGAATTTTGCTGGATTAGACTGTCTGTGTAATTTTACTAAAGAAAGAGGCATCTTAAATTTGATATCTAATATATGCTGTGAGCAGAGCAGCAGTTGGGGGCAAACAGAGGCTGTTTGCCTTGAAATTCAAAGTGCAGTAGCTCAAAGACAACCACCTGTATGTATTTAGGGAACCTGAAATTACCTGGATGCCTGGATATTTTTTTGTAATTATCTCAGAAAAGAATTATGATATATCATGGATAATTCTCTAGCTCTTTCATTCCTACTTTGATAAAATGTACTAAAAATCTGTTGCCTATTTTCTTCCTTGCTGGGATTAAAAAATCCCACAAAGAAACAAAATAGCATTCTTTGAAAGATCTGATTGGAAAGCATGTGTGTGTGTGTGTGTTTTAAAGATTGCACATTTTAAAGACAAACAAGGGAGAGCTGAAATTTACTACAACAGCTTCACTGAAAGTTATGCCATCACTCAGATCAAAAGCAGAAAAAAAAATCACAGAAACATTTGGAAGAGGCAGCAGTGCCAGAGCATGATTTTAACTATTTTGGGAAAGCAGCTGCTTCTCTCTGACATGGACTTAAAATGTAGGATATTCTGTAAGGTGGATTGGCTCTTTCAGATCATTCCCTACAGCAACTTTTTTATGGGAACATTGATTAGCATTGTTTTTTGGGAGAAGCATTTATTTTGAGCTAAAAAGAAATCTTTCTTCTATGAAGTTGCACAATTGCTAAATAGCAGTTGATTTTAACCCCTGAATGCTTATTTCCAAATACTCAGTATAGAATGGCAAGAATAACATAGGAACATGACTTTATTTTATATTGATACGTTGATTTTGTGTAACTAAAGAGATGCAGAAGACTGAATTAGCAGTGGAAACCAATGCCAAACAGTCACTGCTGCTTTAAAAAGTTCCCTTTGGTTACAGAGAAGAAGCAAAGCTGAACAGAATGTCACCAGATTACTATCTGCAAATTCCAGAAATAGGAAAATTGGATAAGCCCTGGTTATTGGACATTCTTCATTTCTCTTGGCTAAATGTTTGTTCTGGCAACTGCAAATGATAGGGATGATCTTCCCCCATCCCTCCTGCATCTCAGAGTCACAGGAATCACAGCTGGTTTCAGCACAGACCCCTGCATTAGAACTTTCTGTGCTTGACAGGCTGTATTAGGCAGCATGAGAGTAATATGCTTGCTTTATTTGATTTTGCATTTGATTGATTGCTTTTAATATAATTTATTTTCTTTCTTGTGGTTTATCTGTGTTTCTTGCTGATGGCAGCAATATCAATCTGTACCTCTTGTCATCTATGGCTGGTTTCTATAATTTTCAAAATAATTTTTGAATGAAGGCAGATTGCTGCGTTGTTTAGGTTGGATGCTATATCAATTTTTGATTTCTAGCAGCACTGGAGAATATGATAAAATATTGTAGCTGGTTCAGGATACAGTTGCAGACAGAAGGCTTCAGAGTCTTTGTGATTTACTCTGTGTTTTATGATGTGACAGGATAATGTTGTAAAGATTTCTGGCATTTTGTTTCATAATATTTTTCCAGTGGCAAGTGTTAAGTATTTTTCTCTAATGGAAAAGTTCCACCTTCATACCCCTTTTTCTTGTTTCCTCTTGGCCCCTCTTCCCCATTTCTGTTAAGAATCATGGTCACTGGTCCCAGATATAATTCTGACTGCAAGATTCCTATCCATAATGGCAGGAATCTGAGTACACCTATTAGTGTTTCAAACAGTCTGATTTCTTACTTCTTTTGGCAATATTCTTTGACATCCTGTCTAGCCAGAATAGCAGCTTTTTTTTTCTAGTGGTGTTCTTGAAGAGTCCAAAGATATTGTCCTGAATGACTGTGATTTCATTGGTTGGACTCAGGCAGGAGTTGAATTTCTGCACCTCAGAAATTCTGCACATCAGTGCAAGGTGGGTACTGCAGGGTGCTCACCTCCAGGAGGTAGTAGAAAAAGGAGTTCTGAACCTGCCGACCAAGCTGAACAGGGGAAGAGAATTTCCCTCTGAATACAGAGGGATCATTGCAGAAATATTCCAAACTCGGTGAATAAGTATGAAAGGTATTTCCTATAGAACAAAACAGGATGGGTAAGAGGCCAATTGGAGCTGTGGAGGTTGAACTGTAGCCATGGCTTCTTCAAAAGTTGCTTTACCATAATAATATATGTGCATGTGTCTTTGCCTGGTATTGGCAGAAGGAAGAATAAGGTGTTCCTTGAACTGAATTAAATTTAATTTAGTTCCTTGGACTAAATAAAAAAGCTATCTGTAAGCAGTGGGACTTGTGATGGAAAGGATTCAAATCCAAGCTGCACAGCTTCTTCATTGTTAAGTTCTCACTGTTGTGTTCTTGTCTAGATCTCAGAGCCTGGTATTCAATGGAGAATTCTGTGGTTGAACCTCAGATATTTTATTTTCTTAAATAGCTCCAGGATTTTTGACATCATAGTGTTTTAGACATATCTCCTTACTTGAGTTTGACTAGATCAAAAATATCTTGGATATTTTGTTTGATCTAAATTCCGAGATGTTCCCATTTCAGGTTAAAACCAGAGTTACCTGACAGCGATGTTTATTTCTTTAACCTGGCCTTTTTCTGATTCTCCAAACAAATACTGGTTGCATGCCAGGAACACAAGTGGAGTAATCAGTTAATTAAAAGCAATTCTGGTCAGGTGGTGAGGCAAATGAGAAAACAATTTCTGCTTCACTGGAAGGGGATGCTGTCTTGAACATTTCTGAAGAGAGGAAAGAGGGGAGTCCTCTAAGCAACCTGTGAGCCTTGGAGCAGTAACCCACAGCAATGCAGAAAACACAGAACAAGTGTGCTTCAACACTGGTTGAAGCAGTGAGTTCAGTGTCCTTTCTTGCACACATGGGCTCTCTACCTTTAATGGACTCCAACGGTGACTCAGGAAATCATTATTTAACTTAGCAGAGATGCCACATATGTTACTCTATGGGAGATAAGAGAAATTAAAAAATCTTATTCATATGGCCCTGTTTTATCACTGAATCCCAGTGAAATTAAGGCACTTATCTAAGATGCATTAGGGGATAACATTAACAAAGCACAGAGCACTATTACTTGTCTGTAATCTCTCAAGAACTTTTGTTTGACTTCAAAATTTGTCTCTCACTTCTGTGCCAACTCTCCTACCTGTGAAATGCTGCTGCTGGTGCTGTGCAAATGGCTCCTAAGGAGAATTTTTGCTAATAGATTTTGGAGGCTTTTTGGATGTTCATGATACAGCTTTATTTGTTCTAATTAAATCTGACATTTCACAAGCTGCACATTCGTTATTTGATGGGCAAAACATCAAAAATAATTAGACCAAATGATCACACAAAGCCCAACAGAAAGCTTTTTCAGGGCATGTTAGCTAGTTTTTATTAATAATTATCCTCATTAAACTTTACCAAACTGTCATCTTATTGCCTGCTCATTGTTATGGAACTCCTAAAGTCAGGTGAGGATTTGAATTTTCCTGTGAGATGAACAACGTTTACATTTGAAAAAAGAAAAAAAAATTACTTGTTCAAATCTAACTCGCTTCCTTCCAGCCCCTCTTGTTTCTGATAGGAAGCAGCTTTAGGTTTTCCACGGTGCCAGGAGAGGTCACTCTTTCTCTTTTGTCCTGCCTGGTTCAGGCTCTTGTATCATCAGGGATCCTCTTTCCTTCTCCAGTAAATTGGCACATTCCTTGAGCTCCTGTTTGGATGCTGTCTGACACACAAACGAGCACTGGAAGGATAAATCCCACTTGCCTGATATCTATATGGAAAATTCTTAAAGAATTTTTTGGCAAATGAGATTGTATCTCTGGGTTTACCTCAGCCATCTGGTATAATTGTAACAAAAGCCCAGAATTCTCCTTAGTTCTGTTGCAGAACTATAAATGGAGGTTTTAAAATGCAGAAACCAGTGAACATACCACTTAATTGAATGGAATGTTGATAAAAATCAGTGTTTAAAATTCATGTATGAGTGATAGCCTTCTGTGGTGTCCAACACAGGAATAATAATCTCAGTAGAAATTGCTAAGAATTGTTCAAATAACTTCAATTTGAACAAACCTAAGCCAAACCCAAGCCCTCTGTAGTATCTCATTTCTAAATTTGTTAAGGAAAAGTATTCATGGCTGAGTTTTCACTAAAGCATGAGCTAGAAAATCCTCATTATATCATTCCTGATTAACAGTCTGAGCAGGTAAAAAAAGGAAAATGTATTGATAATTTGGTTCAAATGTTTTTTATCTCTACATAAAATAAAATTCAGTGTCTTGGATGAAATAACATCACAGTCCCTCATGCCCCAGTTGAAACCTCAGGTGAACCAACATCTCACATTCAAAAACGAGTTCACTTTCCCTGCCCTTTAATTTTTGTTCCCATTTTTGCACTTTTACATCTCCAGTGCCATAGAAACAGGAGAAAAGCATCAACAGCTCTGAACCAGAGCACTGTAAAACTGGCTAGGGACCTAGGATTGCATGATTTCTGCTGGGCTGGCAGTGCCCCCAAACCAGACTGGCTCTTGAGGTTACTGGTTTAATTTTGCAGTTTTAGGAAATTTAGAATTGCATCCAAATGGCAGAGTTCTTATTGACAGCATTTATGAGATGTGACTCTTCCTGATTGTATGTATGTATTTTTTATATATATAGGAAAAAAAGGGCAACACAACCCAGTGGAAATAATCTCTGTATTAGTGTTCAAATGCTTATTTGGCACTTTCTTACCTCAGTAGGTAGGATTCAAAAATAAATGGAAGATTTATAAAATTTTTTTAAAGAATTTGCTACATTTCTATTCTACTACATTTCCATTTCTTTTCTAGTAGTTTGTTTTTTTTTTTAGGATGTTTTCATAGCTGTTCCTCAATATTGTCAGCTTTTGTGCCATGATGTGTTCTGGAACCAGCTGGATATGATGATCCTGAGACCTGCTGGGAGTGCAAGATGTCACCCACAGGATCCTGGTGTAGTGAGCACGTCTAAGCACCTGACTCTTAGGGGCCTGCTTGATGGAAGAAATGAAGTTGTATTAAAATGATGGAAAAGAAAGAGATTTTACAGTGTACAGAAAATGTGCATGAATCATTCTTGAATTTGGATCCTTTGGGGAAAGGTTCCTTTTTGTTTTGTTGTTTGCAATCTGAGTGAGGTAAGAGCTATTTTCCGAAGGGTCTCCAAATATGATGATAACAAAAATAATAAATAACACGGCCATTTTCCTCTCTCCATGCTCCATTCTGTTGCCAAGGGGGCAGATTATCAAAAGAAAACTGGAAGTACTCCATCAAACCAAGCTCCTGGCAAGCTGGAGCTGTGGCAAAGCTGTCTCCACTGGAGGTGTGAACAATGGGAACATGTCCCCTTGAACACACAAATATCTGCTCCCTACTCAGCAGACAGCTCCTCATCACAGACTCACAGTGCCTCTATTGTTATATCCCTCACTCTTGTGGGAATATATGTTCAGCTTGAGAGGGAGAATAATTCTGCACAGAGAATGCACGTTTGAAGAGTCATCTGGCTTCTTCGTTACCTCTTTGTTGACTTTTAACTTCTACTTTGCTGCTATGGGAAACAGAATCATAGAATATGCTCAGTTGGAAGGGACCCCAAGAATAATCAAAATCCAGCTCCTGGCCCTGCAAAAAGCCATCCCCAGGAGTCACACCATGTGCCTGAGAGCATTGTCCAAATGTTTCTTGGACTCTGTCAGGCTTGGTGCTGTGACCACATACCTGGGGAGCCTGTTCAGTGCCCAACCACCCCCTGGGGGAAAAACCTTTTCCTGATACCCAGCCCAAATCTCTCCTGACCCAGCTTTGTGCCATTTGCTAGGGTCCTGTCACCAGAGGTTACCAGAGAGAACAGATTGAATAAGTACTTTGTGGCCAGATCTATATCTCTATCCAACTCGTGCTCCTCTGTTTCCTGAAACATGCAGGAGTATATCCAGGTTTAACTTAGAGTAGAAAGCTGTGCATTAAAGAATATTACTTATTTATTTAATATTATTTATTATAATATTGTTATAAAGTATTATTTATTATAATATTGTTATAAAGTATTCTTATTATTAAAGTGTTAATTATAAGTTCATTATTAGGAATTATAATTAATTATAATTAATTAGTATAATTATAATTAATATTAAGTAATTATAAGCAACATATTTTTCAATAAATTTTGTTGTATTGTTGAAAAACCCACCCTGTAATTTCTAGGTAGAAGTAATGAAAATATACCACCTATCGTAAAGGAGAAACTGTCAGAATAGCATACCTTTCCTAATGTAGAAACTGATTCCTAGCCTATCTTTAGTAAATTTGTTTCTGTAGTCTAATGATGTTCCTCTTTACTATATTAATTTCTGTATTACTTCAGAAAATCTCGCTAAGATAGTACTTTCAGTATTGTTTTAACTGATACTATTTTTCGTGCAGTACTGAGGACATGTTTGAGGATTGGGGCAGTTAAAAGAGCAGGAGGAGAGGTGTTAACTGAGCCATTTTCTGCTCATTTCAATGTATTTGCTTATGCAATTTGATTTCTTTGTTCACTTTGCTTACTTTTCAATATTAGATCATGTTTCTCATCTTTATGCATGTGTGGTATCTTCATTGGGGGTGGGGGGAAGTATATAGCTTTATTTTTGTCATGTTTCGAAAGATCTGCATTGTTGTAGGTCATCCAGGCAGTGAATTCCCTTCAAGGAGAAGCCTTATGGTTTCTTAGCATGTGGTGCTGCAGATTCTCTTTGCTTTTCTTTTAAGGAACATCTTAGCCTTCCATGGGTGCAGTTCAGGGAGCAGTCCTTTGCTGCATGGTCTGAAGTCTGAAGTGTTTCTTCCTTTACCTGCTCTCCTTCCCTGGCACTCCCCAAGCCCTGCTGGGGCAGTGCTGCTACCAAACAGCTCCTGGCCAGGTGCAGGTGCTCAGGGCTGTTCTGCAAAGGCCCAGCCTTGTACATTTGCTTGTTAAAAGGGAGCATTTGCACTGCACTGCCTTTGCAAGAAGAGTCAGACTGATGTGTACAGCAAACCCAATATTGCTTCAGTCCTTGTCTGTGCTGCTGCCTCTGGCTATTTCCCTCCTCTGACTACTTCCCTCCTCTGACTATAGGGAAAATATTTAAATAAACTGGCTAGCCATTTAACTCATCTATCAGTGCCTCCAAGTTTGCAAAGATGCTAACATGAACACTGCCTTTTGATGCATGAGACAGATTTAAATTAGATTTAAATTGAAAAATTAACTTCTTCATTTGAGGCTAGATCAAACATAGAGAGTCCTGCAGTGTGTATAGGGATGTAACTGCCCTAGGGGCACACAACCCAGACCTTGTGCCAACTCTTGGGGTATCCACAAGTGCCAACTCTTTGGTCTGGGTTCTCAGATGGGAACATGATGTAATAGATAGGATTCACACTCATTTACATCTTAAAGAAATCTGATGTAAAACTTATCAAAAATAAGATGTTTTTAGGTGAATCAGTTCATTTTTTTCCCTTTTGGTGATACTTTCTGTTGTTCACACCCTACCCTGCACCTCAAAATCAACAAAAATAAAAAATATAAACCAAACCCTACCAGATTTATTGCTAATTGGAATAAAACCTGAAATATTTTGGGAAGCAAAATCTCCACAAAAAATACCTTCACAAAGCATGCTAGCATAAGGTGGCTAAACTCAACTTCCAAATTCGAGTGTTTCATTTTCTTTTCCTTTAGCTGGTTTTACTTTATGTAATAACACATTACAAAATTTTGGTAATTTTGTTAGTTTGATAATACCATGGTCAAAATGATGGCCCATCCAGGTGCCACTCCTGCAGCAATACTACTGTCTGTCAGCTGCAGAAAGAACAAGCCTTCATTTGGGTTTTGCATCAACACAAAGTACTGCTACATTCATAGATGAATACCAAGTTTACAAATTTATGGTTCCTCACGTACTTATCTCTGCTAATTTTTGAGTTACAAATCAACAAATAAACTACACCTACCTTGTGTGACACAGATTTTATCATAACTTGTGAAAACATTTAAACATCAGCATCTTTATAAACAAAACAAATATTGTACTGCTTTGAAGTTATCTGAAGAGAGAAACTATTTACATGGCAATAGAACAAATGTCTTTAAAAACTTGAAGTGCTTTGAGACTATAGTCCAGAACACTCAGATTCTTAAATAAAAACCCCCAGGGATTTAAATAACACTACAACGGGGTGGTCTTTCACAATTTGGTTTCCCTCTTTTGCTTCTCAAAGAATTCCATTTAAAGAGTATTTAATTGAGGACATTTTCTTTACTGCATTTTTCCTTTTCTTTTTTTAAAGGTTTAGAGCTTTCTTCTAAGTGTTTTAACTTGTAATCAAGAAATGTGTCAGGTCTGTTGCCAATTAGTGTAGCTCATGTGAAAATGGATTGAGTCTTGGGAAGGATGGCTAAGTCTTGTGAAACAACAGAACAATCTGTAAAAGAGGGCCTGGGAACAGAGGTAAAGGAGAGGCAGCAACATGAGAAATTACTAATGAGAAAAATCAGAGAAGAGGAGCAGGAGTTTACAGAGATAGTAAGTATTTGTAACATTAACTAAAGGTTTACTCAGCTATATCAGTTTATTATAAGGAAATAACAGTATTCAGAGCTAGCTAGAGGGCCTTCACTGCAAACACGATCCCAACTTTGCTGGCTGGTTTATAATGTAGAATATCTCTGTATGTTGGTTGAGGAGAGGAAGTGTTCACACCCCTCAGAACAGTGTTGCAAACTCCTACACCTATGCCAGGGGAGGGACATCTTCCTCTTGTTTTAATTGTCTTCTTTTTTTTTGTTCAGGAGAGGAATGCAACTATGCTGGCACACAGTTCCTTAATGTGAGGGCCATCTCCTGAAGTGGCAAGAGGCTGTTTTGTAGAGACTTTAAGGTAGGAGAAAGGTTCCCTGGCACAAACTAATAATAATAATAACAACCATAATAATATCTAGGGAAAAATCAGAAGGAAAGGAAAAATGTTTTTAGACTCATGTACTGTAGATTTACAATACATTGTGTAGGGGTCATGCTTTCATGTAGAACAAAACACTGTCTGCAGTAAACTGGGAAGGAAGTTTGATTTGATTGTGCTGCAGAACGTCAGCAAAAGACTTTTTGCTGTCAGATGTGCTGTGAGTTAAATAAATACATGAGAAAAACTGACTATGGGGTTGCAGAAAGCCTTACAGAAACCTGTCAATGAACAGGATGACCAAAGCCAGTGGGACTGTGTCCCTATGTTTGTGCTACTGTGTGCCTTCAGTAAAACTAATTTACTGCTGCTGACTGGGCTTTTGCTGCCAAGTTTCCCCAGCTGCCACACAGGTTGTCATGGAGCAGTACCTCTTCCTGTCAGGCCTTCCACGGCTAGCACAGCCCCGGCTGTTTCTGCATGGAACTGGGATTCCAATGCACTGCCAGGTTCTGGCATTGTCATTCAGGGGCTTTCCCCACATGAGGCTGTCGTGACACCCTTGTGCCTCCATGCACTCCTTTATGCAGCTGTTCAGTTTTTTGCCACTGTTTCACATGTTGACCTGCTGGGAAGGGGGGCTTTGTGATTATTGTTAGCAGTGGGAAAGGATTGTATCTGTGAACTGAGAGTTTCACTCTAGATGAGATCAGATCCACCACGTGTGGGAGACAAATACAGTCTTGGCATATCCTGCAGCACACAGTGATCTTTCTGGTTGTGAAAAGCTTTCCTGAAGCTGAACAAAAGGGATGGAGTTTGTGCCTAAAGGTGAATTTCACCTACGAGGAAGCCAAAAGAGCTGGAGACACGCAGGGAACGAAAGCCAGAAGCAGGAGGACGGTTCAGGGCTGTTCTGGTTGAGAGGAGCTCCTGAAATGCCTCGTGGAGGACCCTCCACAGCTCACATTGGCTGAGGCAGGATCCGTGGTGATGGGGACAGCCCAGCCTGGAGAGAGGGATGGGCACAGGGACCCCACGGGAAATCCGCGCTGTGGCACCCAGAGCTCCGCGAGGCAGAACATGAAGCGCTCTTTTCACCTCCCTTCGCTTAATTTCTGCACTTGTTCAAAACTGGAATTAACTGTCTTTGGGAAAATATTTTCTTCCTAACATTATTGAATGATAAATTGTAAGAAAATACTGGAAAGCAGGACTCTCAGTTGCCTGAAATCAAATTTCAGGAGAAAAATTAATAAAAGAAGTTTATAAATGTGTTTTACAGCACGGTAAGAGGGATTGTAATTCTGATTACTCCTGTTTCATGTACATGAACTTTGTCATTGTCAGGCAGCAAAGACAAATTTTAGAGTAGTTTATTTGCACCATAAAAATATATATTAAAAAAGGACAGCTTTTCTTTATTAGAAGGTGAATATGTAGCTTTGTAAATATGTTTGAATTGTATTTAAACTTTACATGAATTAAATTGCTTTGTCACTGGAAGACTGTGAGGAAAATTTAGAAAAGCACAAAACCGCAGAAAAATTCTAATTTAGGCAACAGTTATTCAAACATTAAAAGGTAAGTAGTTTCTTCAAAACCAGAATGCAACTTTGAGATTCTTTTAAATAATTGCTCTGATTTTCCATCAGTAATATTACTTCTGTGATCTTAAAAACCCAACAAAACTATGGAGATGGGGCTATCTTTTATTGTTATGATCCAATGATAATAAATACATTAAAACACATGTGATCTATTAATCAGAATAATTATAACATAGCTTCATTGACACCAGTACAACTGCAGTGACCCACATAAACTGACAGGTGGATTGCAGAATCTGATTAACTATGCCTAATGTTGAAAATGTATTTGATTTATCTTCAAAAACAGAGCACTTTTTTCCACTTAGCTAGAGCTATAGGGAATGTATAAACCTCTCAAGTCTGCAAATTGCATGTTGAAAATTTACCTGAAACTCTATTACAGTTGTTAGTGGGTATTATCTGATAAACCAACTTGCCCTGAATTAAGGTAAATATTCAGTAGTGTTTATGGAATAGAATAATAAAGTAACATTCAGTATTAAAGTTGTAAAATAGAATCACAGAATTGTTAGGGTTGGAAGAGACCTCTGTGTCTTTTCTACAAGTTCTCATTTTTCTCTCCTAATTTTCCTTGGTTGTTACATTTCAAATGAAATTCATTTTTTTAAGGAGAGGTGACAGTATGGGATAGGGAGATCATTTTGGAACAGACTGAAAAGTAAAGTACTATCAATATGTAGATGAAGTGTGAATGAGGATATATATAAAATGTGAAAGGCAAAAATACATGCTGGAATTATAAATATAGGTAGAAAGTAGCAATGGAAGTAATTAAAGTAATATTAGTTACAGAAAGCAGTGCAATGGGAGGTGCAATATATTTGTTTTCTGCAGCCTTACATTTGTTGCATGGTTTAGTTGTCTCCCTACTGTTCTGCTGAAATCAACTCTGAAAAACTTTTGTATTCAAAACAGTGAGAAATTGTAATTTCTTTTCTTAATTTGTATGTATATGGCAATGGGGAGGTATATTTGGTTTAACCAAAGCTGGACAAAGCATTTTATTGCACAAGGTAAAAGCCCAAGTTTCATTCCGCTATTCTGCATTGTTGTGGGAAATTGTTTTTCCAATGCATTATGCCTTTACACATTGGTTGTTCTTCACCTATTTAGTACTTTTGTCTGATGCAAAATTACAAGTGAATAGAGCAAGGCAGCCTATTGGCTTACATTTGATAATCTTTGTAGAACTCTGTGTTAAAGCTTGGGAGTTCCTCTCTGTGTGACAGAGTTAAAATCCTCTGTGATTTTAAAGTCATGAGAAATGCAGCATCAGGGTCTGTCATATTCACTGTGAGAGCCAGGTGAAAACTGGGCACCTTCTGTCTTCTTTTTGCTCTGCAAAAACACTGTGTGCGTTATTTTGTGGTCTCTAAATCTCTCTCTTTGGACTGCCTTATAAACTAGTAGTTTGAACAGAGATAATGTTTTGGGGTCAAGAGAGGCTGTCTTTTTGAAAGGTGCTCTGTATTCAGTTTTTGAGGGTTAGTACAGAATTAGGGATGCATACATGTCTGTGCTTTGGTACAGGTGCTCTTTTCTGTCCTCATAGTCTATGGCTGCATGTGATCAACTTTCCAAGGATAGATATTTTTCCCAAGTTATTGTAGATGCTGGTGAACCCAATGGGAAGAATGATGATGTCTAACGCCAGTTCAGAAGGCTGAATGATTTCTTTATTATAATTATGCTATAATACATTAATACAGTACATAAAGGAGGATGCTATAATACATTAATATACTAGATAAAGGAGGATACTAAAAACTACATGCTGCTTTCTCTATCATATCTAACAACTTGTGACCCTGTTCTCCATGGTCCAGACACAGGTGGATCCGATTGGCCATCAGGCTCAAACAATCCTCACCAGAATCCAATCAAGCAATCACCCCAGGTAAACAATTCTCCAAGCACATTCCACTTGAGAAAAACAAGGAGCAGAAATATAAATTGTTTTCTCTTTCTCTCTGTGTACCTCTATGAAAAATCCTGAGAGAGAAATGTGCTTGCCACACCAGGTTAAGTATTCTGTTTGTGAAACAAGGACTGTTGGTCACTGTCTTGGGTTTTCTTGAGTACCAAAATGAGTTGGCCAGCTAATACAATCTTTGATTTAAAATTCTGTCCTAGAATCTAGAGGGGCTAGCAAGCATTTTTAGTTGATTAGTAGAATGAATACAGATTTTGTAAGAAACTCAGTCTAAACCCATGTGATAAATTGGTCATTCCACTTTCCAAATGGATATATAACTGTGTTCTGGATATTTTTGCTGCATCTGAGCAGCAATAAATAAAATGAAGAGCTGAGAGATTCTGTTCTATCTCCCCTGCTGCTCTCAGGCATGGTGGCACCAACTTTTCTTGATGGGTATGACAAAGTCAGTGAAATCAATACAAAATCCTGTCTACCATTCATCCCAAACCAAAGAGAAATCAGTCATTTTGAGAGCAGAAGAGTTCATGAAGCCTGATTTGTTGAATATTTGTGTGCCTCATAGTTGATGCCTCTGGTGTTTGTTGGAATGAAATAGCGTGCTCAGAATTTAGAGAGGAGGTGGAAGACTTGAACAGATGCACCAAAAGACAGGCACAGACACATTTGTGCACATCCTATAAGCACGAGTCTTGTTTACCTGAAATCAGAAATAAAATTCAACTCCAGAAGAAAAGGCAGGGGGACAAAGAAATTACTTCAATCTTTCTAACAATCTAATAGCAACAGAAAAGAAGTCTCTCCTTGCTGAACTGTCTGAACATTTGAAACACAAGCTCCCAGTCACATCTCCCAGCATGGTGTAGAAGTGAGTTCAGCTGCCAGGAAGTTCAGCTGCCCGGATACCACAGATACATCTACCCTCCCTCTCCCCAAGACAGCAGATAATCCTCCTGGCTTCAACACAGTTGTTTCTTGAGCTGCCAGTCCTCCCTCAGCACCAGCTGAGACATCCTTTGTCCTTCCTCACCTGTGGTATTTGTAGCTGTGTTTCAAGGAGTGCACAATCCTCCGGAACTCAGGAAGAGTGGTGTGGAGAATAATGACATAGATAACTCTCACTTTATCTCTTGGGATGCCAACCTCTGCAAACTGCTTCCTTCCTGCTCCTGGTGTCTGAGAGAGGTTTTGTGGGCCAGATGATTTTTGGCACTGGATTGTCTGCTGACAGCACTCCAGGAGTCATCTTGAAATTCAGGCAGTGAAATGTGAACATGTGAGCCAGTGGTCAGAGCAGTAAAGTTGATGAAACCCCTCAGATCCTGATTGGAGAGAGTCCCCTGGCATTGCCACATTCCTGAGGAATGAGGGACTGACATTGATTGGCCATGAGCTAAAATGAACAGAAAATTTAGGACTGTGCAGTTGTATAAATAAACTTGTCTCTTTAGCTCTATGGTTATGGTTCAAGGAATGTAAAGACTGATTTGCTATAAAACTCAGATAAAGATTTTGCTCAAGTTCCTAATTATGGTCTAATGATAAAAATGCCATCAAACTCAGCAGTGGAGAATTATCTGTAAATAATAATTTACACTGGGTTAGTAGAGATTTTCCATTCCCTTGAGGGGAAGGAAGGGAGGAACACATGAGAATTAAAAGTTGGAGCCAAGATAGGCAAGGCTACCAGTGAAGAACCACCAGGAGTGATCAGTCCTTGCATGGAACAAGAGAGGAACTGAGTGTGACCAGCAATGGTGGGTAGAGGTAATGGAGCTTCAGGTAAGAGAGGTGCTGAAAGCAGATTATAGTGAAAAACTAGATGTGGCTGCTGTTGTGACACAAAATGGGCTGGGTAGAGCCAATCACAGTTGACTTGTTCTGAGTTTTTTCCAGTGCAGATTTTCCAGGAGCAGGCAGGAAGATGGTGGGATCATATCTGATACAGCTCACAGCTGGAGATCAGCTCCTCTAAAGATGCCCTGTGTGAGAAGCACCTTGTGTAGGTACTTCCAAATTATTTTAAACTAAATGCCAGGTTAGTTGATCCAGTTATATTTTTATTACTGCCTGGTGGCTCTGCTTGGGGGGGATGGATGATGACACTGCCTGTTGGGATGGAAAAAAGACCTCTGGTTTGCTTTTGTTGAACAGAATTCTGTAGAAGCAGTTTATTTTGGATTGCAAATATGAGCTGTTAATTTCTCTCTCTTCCTCTTGTATAGGGAGAAGAGAGCTCTCAAAATATTTCCAAAGGAAATTAAATCGAAAAAATACAACTGTAAAATATTTTGCATAGATAAAACTATGCACTTGAACAAAAATACACTTACAAGCTCTACTAGCTGGAGTGCAGTTTCATAAAGAGTAGGCTTCTATCTGTTGAATTTACTGTTGGCTTGATGATATGATTCAATTTAGTTGTTTATAGCAACACGTCCAGGACTGTTTAAACATTTTCATTTTTGTTTCTGTTTATAAACTGCTCACATGTACATATTAAATATTCATGGTTAATACTTGCAGGAAAATATTGCTAGATAAATTATTGATGTCTTAAAATAATACTTTTTTCCATTTTAATGATTAAATTTTTTCAATATGTGATTTATTTAAAATGTTTTGTATACTGCTGATTTAATTCCTAATTCTTTATTCATTTTGGGCTGCAAGATTAAACTTGCCAGGAAATAGTGGATGAGATTCTGATCTCCCAAATGGATTTGCAATCTTCCAGTTTCATTATCTTCTGTGAAATTTTGTTGCCATGGCTGGAGTGAATCTTACATCTTGACTCTATCCTTATCTTTAAGACTGGTTTATGTTATTTATATGTGAGGCTGTTGTGTGTATTTTAGGAAAGGGGGAGGTTAATGGTGAAATGCTATTGACCTTCTCCAACTAATCATATCTTAATTCCTGACAATACTTGCATCCATTTTGGATGCTGGTATTTTAAGCCTAAACTTCACTGAGACACTTTCAAGGTTATGGATGAATTCAGCTCAGTGTTTCCACAGCAAGTGTGAAAGTGTCAGTTTGGAAACAGCTTAGGATCAGCCTCTGCAAACCTTAGTTCCAGGAAGCAGTGTTTTACCCTGAGATTTCTTCCATTTTATTTAAATAATAATGGCAAAATTGCCACCACACTACCATTAAACAAAATATGTTTGAAATTGAAACAAGAAGCACAGAACACCTCAGGTATTTGAAGGTTTAAACATTCAAAATTAGACTTCACAAAACACAAAAACTGCTGTGTAAAGTAAGTCTTGTTCATACTGAAAGCAACAGCATAAACCAGACATAAAATCCAGAATAACACTCTCTCACAAACCTGGTGTTACTTGCATCTCCTTTCAGCTTTTCCCAGCAGACCTGCTCAGCTAATCTGGTGGCATCACTTGTGACACTTATCCACAGGGCATAAAATAGCAGTTTGCCACCCACCTTGAGCAGGTTGTTTTTGAAATGTTTGAAGGCAAAACAAAAAAGTACCCTGCCATTAGAGGCAAGCTGGAATTTTATATCCACTTTTTTTTTGACAGTTATCGTTGAAGCTGTCACTTTTTTTTTCTTCTCAGAGCCTTTAAAGTAGATCTTTTTACATGTGAATATGAATACATTAAAGTAGAAAAAATCCCTGCAGCTTTACTGGGTGCTAGTTGACACATGGAGACCTCGGTATTCAATGCACACACAGAACACATGTGATTAAAATTGCAATTATAGCCCTGTGTTAAGCATTTGAAAGCATAAATTACAGGGGATTGGTAATCTTTTATATTCCTAACGTTTCCCATTTCCACACATTCCAGCCCAGGATCTATGCAATCTTTAATTGGAGCACTAAAGGAATTGAGGCAGCAAATATGTACAGCTGTTCTTGGGATGAAAAGCACAAAATGTTTTCACTGACATTACCCAAAATGCATGGTCTTCAAACCAGATTTTTTTTTTTTTCTTTTCCCCACATGTCCTTTTGTAAATCCAAGTGGCTAAAAAACTTCTCATATGAGAAGAAGTTGGCATGGGTTAGCCTGGAAAAGTGAAGGCTCAGGAGGTAATCTCATAATTTTTTACAGATATCTGATGGAAAGGTGTGGAAGATGTAGCTAAACTGTGCTCAGTGGTGGACAAGGTCAGAGTCAATGGGCACAAACAGAAGTACAGGAAACTCTGTCTGAACATAGAATGGCCACTTTTTTACTGGAATGGTGATTGAACATGAGAACAGTTGCCCTGAGAGTCTGTGGAGATTCCATTTGGGGAGATATTCAAAACATAACTGAGGAACTTGCTGGAGTTGACCCTGTTTGAGCTATAGAGTTTTACAAGATGGTCTCTGGAAGTCCCTTCCCAAGCCCACTATTCTGTGGTTCTGGGAGCTGTGGACAGGGTGCCCAGGTTTTGTAGCTAGCTTGGAAAACTGTCAGCATGGTTTCTTATACATGGGACTGCAAAGTATTTCCTGGGCCATGAGATTTATTAAGCTTGGCACTAACACAGACTTTGTATCAGGAAATTCTATTTCTAAAGCTGTCTTATGTCCTCCACTTGATAAAACATTCCTTTATGAACACAGAGGCCACATACATGATGTGTTCACTCTAGGGAGCTATTGCTGTGTTTGCCTTCTGCTGAAGTTCCACGTGTGTGAGAGCCACCTGGGTCGTGTTCCCTTCCTGGGCTGTGGGTGAGCAGTACAGGGTGGGCCAGCTGCTTGCCTCGTGCTGGTTGCTGCAAACTGGATCAAGTGGACTCAACAGGTGGGAGAAGGACTTTGTTGTACTGAGGAGTGAGGAGGACCAACAGGAAGACCAGGGCTTGGCTGAGAGTAGCAATGAGATAATCCCACAGTTCTGAGGGTCTTGGTTTCAGAGGGTTGTGAAGAGTCTATTGTCACCCTAGAATTTTCTGCAGTAGAAAACGAGTCAGAAAGGAAATGGAAATATCAGTCCAGAAGTAGAGCCTTTTCAGACATTTCTATTTTCTCTAGAAAATTTGTTCTAACTAATATAAAATAAAGTTTCACTTTCAAAACTCAGAAGTGGTTCTGTAACTTTAGTAAAAAGGTGGATGGTATTTGACACAGCCAGCATAAAAGTCTTGAGGTTCTTTTGAACCACAGAGTCTTGCCTAAGTTCACATCTTAGCCCACATCAATGCACGGTGCAAGTGATTCTTGATTCTTACTGTTCTCTTCTTTTATCTTCTCATCTAACCAAATAAGCCAGACTTTAGTTTCCTTTTGTTGTGCCCATTTCTGTGCAGGATGTGGAACGCAGTGTGCACGATACATACATATAACTGTCATAAAATACAGAGCATAGCACACAGAACAAGGTTTATGATATTTTAAAAACCTGTCTGAAATGATCCATGTCAATACCCAAAGAGCAACTTCAGCAATCAAAAAGTGCTTAAACCTTCACCTTGATTTTAGGTAAAGAGCATCTTTTAACTCTTGTTTTTACTGGTTGTATTCAATCAAACATACAAATAGCTCTTTGCTGGAGTGCTGCTTTAGCAAGGAAAGCTGCTTTCCTTGACTGTCACTGTGAACTGGTGCTAATGGGCCCATTGGGTTGGGGTGGGATTGCCCAGAGAGCACGGCCCTGGGCTCACCTTGTCCTGAGCTCAGTGACCCTTCTATGTCCTTTACAAGCTTTGTCTCTTATTACAGTAGCTTTCAGGAAACAACTGTGCCCTTCATTTTATGCATTTCTACTTATTCAGCAACCATGGTGTGGAATTTTCCAATTTTCTATATCCAATTAAGCTCTGATACTATGTTCGTTTTACTTAGTCTAGGTAATAACTTTGCAATACTGTGAATATGAATGCAACATTATTTGGATACAAAGGTAATTGAAAAGTGGTTTTCATGAAAATACCAGGCTTCCTAATTTTCTTTTGCTATTGTGAAATCTCTTAAATACAGTGGAGAGGAAATTCTTCACTCTTGTCTGGTCATTATAACCTGAGGTCTGAAAGCTGCTCTGAGAAGACTGCAGGACTGTCCAATAATTAAATGGCAAGAGTTCAGCTCTCCATGAAATATAATTTTGTTATCTTACATTCAATGGACTATTGAAATTTTATGGAAGCATTTAAGAGATTTCCTAATAAACTTTGCAACACCTGCTCTATTGCTGTGTTTATGATTCTTCATTTTGCACAGTCAAATTTTTAATTCATCCTTACAGAGGTAATTTCGAGCACATGTGCAATGATTCTATTTACTCTGGTTTTTAAATTCTTTTCCTTTTTCTTTTTTTCTTCACTTTCAACATTTATCTCCTTACCATTATATACAGTTAAATTTGCTTTTTGGACTATGCTACACAAGCCCAAAATAGACCAGTTTAGAAATAATTTCCTGCATAGTGGTTTCATAGTTTAGCTATAAAGTTGAATGACTTTACAGTTTGTGTCAGGGCCATACATCAAGAAATCATTTTTAAACTAGCATATAATTGAGTAAAGGAATTAAATTTACTCATATGAAAGAGGTATGCTAAAATGTCTTCACTATTAATTTTCCAAAGTAAAAGGTTTTAATGGGAAGGAGCCACAAGAGCTTTTGCAGATTTGGAAGGTAGCAAAAATAAATATGCATCTTGGAGTAATGAATACTTCTTACTTCTTCTAGTAGGCTTTTGCAGGACCAGATACAAGTATAGAATCCTTAGCAAATTGCATCCTACATAAGGAAAGAGTGGTCAGTGAATAACAAGATGCTGTATGTGGGGAAAGAGAAGGTGGTTATTCTTGGAAAGAGATTTTATGTGACTCTCTTCCCCCCTGTTATTTTCCTCTGATTATTTAGCATAGGGGAAAGGGCTAGGTTTAGTTGCAACAGTTTTGTACAACATTAATTGTTATCCATAAATTTCCAGCTTTAAAACACTACCTCTGTTCAAAATGTCGTCCCTGAGATGTGTTGTAATTATAGATAACTGCTCCTTGAGTTATAAAGAAATAACTGAGGGTTTGTTTTTTTTCTGGAGCAGGATGTGGAATGACATTACTGGATATGGTAAAACATGTTTGTGTGTGAGGGGTTTGAAATGAATCAATAGGAAGAACTGGGAAGTGCTTTGCAATGTGGAAGCGATTCAGGGAGTATCCATGAGAATTGTGTAGCTGGGCCTGGAAACAAAGACCAAGCTGATGGTGATGAACTTGTGTTGCCTGGTGCTAGGTGAGATTTTTCATGCTGTCTTGGCAGGTGGGAGCTTCCTGGTTCTATGTGTGGATGGAGGTTTTGCTTTACTGTTCCATGTTATTTGCTTTAAACTCTGTGTTTCATTCCTTTTGAGAATGCTGGTTTGTGGCACTTTAAATATTTGAACATTGAGAACTCCCACGGGGTGGATTTCTAAATTAATTTTGAAGTATTGCAGAAATTGTAGAGGAACAGCACTGCTGAAGCTGGACTTGGTCTGGTAGTACTAAAACTTTGGAGTTTCTTCTTTGGTTACTTATTTGAAGGGGTTTTTCAAAAGATACTCTCCCAAATGTAGGATAGAGTGTTAGAGCATGTGGGGATCCATGTAGTTTACAGTTCCGACAAGAATGTCCTTCCATGATAGGAGCAGAGTCACCAAGAAATTGATTCCATCTATTCCTCCAAGAATCTGCAACTAAATTAATGATGTCTCAATACAAAAATGTCATACTAAAAAGTTATCATCACAATATTCATCAAATTACATCAGGTATCCATTTTGTTACACTTGAGCTTATCTCTGGATGACAAAGATAGAATGAAACAAATATCCAAATGATAAACCCTTCAGAGCTTCCTTTTCACAGTGTTCTGAAGCTCTGTAAAGTACAAAAATTTATGAATTACAGGAATTACAAACTCTTTTAATAACCAATACTGTAGTTTACTTAGAGTAGCACATTTTGTCTTTCTGAAGTTAAAACATTCACCTGGATGCCAACTGTAATGATTGTGAATTGAGCAATCATTGTGGAAAAGACCAGGCTGGGTCATTGTGTGGTAAATTAAACAAAATGTATAGCTAACTATGTGGATTCTTGTTAAGAGCTTTGCTTCTGCCATATTGTGACTGTTTTTGGGAAATTGTCAAGACATGGATGTGTAAAGGATTCTCAAAACCTGACCGAAAGCTCACACAGTCTTGTACATCTGTATGCAAACTCTGAGATAAGGTGTGCTGACTTAGGAAGGCCATGGAATAGAGGTGACATTGTTGAGAGAGAGATTGAACTAGAAACAAGTTTGAAAAGATGGCCTTGCAAAAAGACCAGTTATTTTGGAGACTTAGAACCGTAAAAGATGCATCGTAGCTAGACCACGTGGGGTTTAATAATAGGTGGTTGGTGTTAGAAGTATTAGCAGCATTGTGTGACAAAAGCTAATAGGCTGAAAAACATTTATAAGTTATTTTAACCAGGAAATAGGGTGGCTTCTGATAGAATGGCATTGAGTTTTACATCTCTTACGTCTCACTCTTCTATGAGACTGACAATGGAATAAAATCTTATATTGCCTCTTGGTTGTTCCGTCTCTGTAGAGCTGGGAGTCTCCAACAGAACTTTTTTCTGGATTTTAGATGTGGAGTTTAGATGGGGTTTGAGAATCCATGTGTGTGCCTACTGAGGCTGTCAAAACCAGTTTTCATAGAACCATAGAATGGTTTGAGTAGGAAGGCACCTTAAAGCTCCTCTTGTTCCAATCCCCTGTCATGGCCAGGGATATTTTCCACTGAATAAAGTTGCTTCAAGCCGTGTCCAACCTGGCCTTGAACACTTCCAGGGATGGGGCAGCCACAACTTTTCTGTACAAGCTGTGCCAAGGCCTCGCCACCCTCATAGTGAAGAATTTCTTCTTTATATCTAATTGAAATCTACTCTTGGTTTGAAGCCATTTTCCCTTGTCCTATTACTACCTGCCTTTTTCAAAAGTCCCTCTCCAGCTGTTCTGTAGAACTCTTTGAGTACAGGAAGCTTAAAAACTTTTCAAATGTCAGTTAAAAAGTCAGTGTAAACAAAGCTCTCTCTTCCTTCCACATTAACACTGATGGTAATGAAGGAACTGTTTAGGAAAAGGCCACTGCAGTATGATGATCAAAGCTCTGCATGACATGTTTATTAAAAAAGTGATATTTTGTGAGAAGTGATATTAATGTTTCTCAAGTTCAGCTTACTATTTTCTATGCTATTTTATTTCATTTTGCATCCTATGATTTTGATTGCTTTTCAGAATAGCTCTTGTACCTCAAGAAACAACACGTCCTGAGTCTCAGTTTAAGAGGACAATTTCTTATAACATGTTTTGATTTAATAGCTGCAGTTTGGGTAGTGTTTTTTTCTACACTATTTCAGTAGTTCAAGGATATCAGAACTTCCTGCCAATGGTATTTTTCTTGGATGATCTGTCAGTTTGGTTTTTGTTCCATAGGTACAGCCAAAGTTTGGCAGAAAAGCCAAGCACCAGAAATACTTTAAAATGAGAAAGAGTGTGCAAGAAGAGGGACAGCTATTTGATCAATTGTAAAGGAATTGAAATGCACTGCTTTGACCTATTGGCTTGCAAAAATTGTAAGGGTTGGAAATTAAAAGTAGCTTTTATTTTCAAAATGGTCTGAATTCCTGCTAGATTTTCCCACCGATATATTGAATTTAGATCTCCAAGGTGTTTTTTTTTTTTTTTTTATTGTTCCCCATTAGGGCAGTATTCTGTTTTCAAGAAATAACTTTAATGTTTGAAGAAAAAAAAAAACAATGCAAAAAAATGAAGCAGAGAAAGGTGTTTAGGCTGTGGGTTACACAAAGTATCTACATTTAGCTTTCCCTCAGAAAACAAGTGCATGAAAGTGCATCTACTTATCTTCACTGAGAGATTGAGTGAACTCAGCCCACAGGCAGCTGAATCCAAACTCACCTGACCTGAGGCATATGACAAGTACCACCAAAAGATTATTGAAGCCCAGATCATTACTCTTTGCAAATGGTTCTATAAAGAAATGCAAAACTTCTGCAGAGATAATGGGAAAAGCATCTTATTCCCAATTTTGACAAAATATTTATTCATGTAATAAATTATGTGCAAAATGTTGTCTTTTGCAGGAAGTGGAAAATGTTGAGTAGATTTAATTTTGCTGCAACTATTTCATGCATTAATTGCTCTACGTAAATTTCCTACCTTTAAATGTCAGAATTACTTAAGAAAGCATTAGCAAGACCAATGTAATTTAAGGTGATTACCTTTTTGAACTGTGAAAAGATAATTAACCCCAGGAAGAAGTAATTTTTTTGTTGCTTATGTGTACAAATCCTGGTTAGCTGTGTTATAACTTTTTATAATTCATTCTTGTACTGCTGTGTTTATAGAAATATATTGATTTGTAGGATTTGTTTTGCTGTGTTGGATGGAAGTGTAATGAAAGAACAATTTTAGGCACGATTCAAAGCCTCCTAAAATCAATATGGATCTTCCTATTGACTTTAGTGGGCTTTGACTCATATTAAAAAAATTAGGTAACACAAAAAGTTTGGTTTCAGACTGTATTCCTAGACAGACTTTCAGCATGTTCTCTGGTAATCCATTATTTTCCAAATTGCTAAGGTTACTCTTCTGCTGGAAGTGACCACTTGCAAAGCTCTTTTGTTCATTTCTGAGGTTAGATTAGCCTTCCCAAAGTGTTTGAAAACTGGGCCAGTGTGAAAACACTGCTTGAAAGCATTTCTCATTTTGAATCCAAAGAGCTAGAAGCAGGACTTATAGATATAACTGTAAAGGGAAATGAGAAATGACTTTGTAACTGAAACAGCAGGATGAGGAACAAAGACATTTCTCCCCATTCCTAAGTGAAAATGTAAACTGCTTTGTTTTGTTAGACCACTGGTCTATCTGGCTGATCTTTGATGCCTCAGAAAAAGCATCAGAAAAAATCTGGATAATGGACAAGCATTGAATAATATCCTTTCCAACCCAAGGCATGTTGTGTCAGGCATTCACCTTCTAGTGTGAAGGCTGTTGTGGTAGTCTTATAAATTATTCTTCTAGATAGTCTAATCACAGACATCTTTTAATCCCACCTGCTTTCCTGTGTGTGTTAGCTTGTATTGAGGAATACAATTAATTTACATACAGCTTGAATGCATGAAAGGAAGCTAGAAAGGAGTGGAGGGGGTTAATAGAAAACTCTCTTTGCTGCAATAAGATTTTTCTGATGTGAATCTGAATAATCATGACCTAATTAACTGAAAAGGATGTGACTTCTCCTTTTTTTTTTTTTTTTTAATCTGTGTATTAATAGGTGCTTGTCTGAGCCCTGATTTAAAAAGACTGAATGAGATAATGGGAGACTCTGTGTGCCTTTGATCAGGCTGCAGTTGGCCTCTGGAAATGGGAGTGCAGAGAATGAAAAATCAGAGCACCTCTGGAATCCTTCCCCATCTCAAGGACAAATTCTATTTCTTCTGAGTCTCCTTTACTCTTATTTCTCATCTTTGATAACACTTAATCTTGGCAGAACCCATATATTGTTGAAAATGTGTTTCTAGCATGAAATTAACAGTAGAGTTTAACTTAACAAATACCTCCCAGTCTAAGTCACTTAATACAGGAGAATATTTCTAGCGTTGGTGGCATACCCAGTCTGCTGCACCAAGTTAATGCATATTGCATGGCTGGGGCCTAAATCTGCGAGAACTTTATGCCTAATGTTTCATTAAGTTGATTTATTGTATTTCTTAAGCATAGGTAATGATTTAATGCCTATTTTTGAAGACTTCATTTCCTCACAGAGAAGTACTGAGAATTTAGTTATTTCTCTGAAATGTCTTTAAACAATATGAAACAGTGATTTGGAAAAAACCCTAACATTAATGACTCTAAATATTTTTTTTTATTTCACATGATTACTAAAATTTATCATTAATTTAATGTTTCCCTTGTCATCGCTAAAGAATCATAGAGTGTGGTACAAAAAAATAAAGGAAAAAATCATTGGGCAGTCAGTGGCTAATGGGGTTTGTTGAATAAAAATGTGGTATTTAAATAATACAGCATATAACATTTTGCCTCCACTGCAGATGTCTTATAAACAAACAACCTCTTGTGTGATTTCCCATTTTTTAGTGCAGTATCTGTACTCCTTTCATCACTAAGTTTCCCCAGACTTTGAGTTTGGGTTCAGTTCATTTAATAGTGATCACCATGTGTTCATATCAGTCAAGCTCTAACAAATAATGAATGAATCTTTGTTATGCACAGTCATTCATTTTAATTCCTGCACAAGGATGACATCTGCTCTTGATCCTTGTACTTTTACCTCTAATGAGAATAATCACAAATTCCTGACAAGTCATTCTTATTTACAGGTAATTTAGATTTGTGAAAATTGTTAACAGTCTTTCAGTTTCTGAATGCAGAGGGCCAAATTCTGACTTTTCGCGGTTTGCTCCTACTTTGCATTGTGTCTGTGTGATAAAATTAACTCCCAAATTAGTTTCCAGTAAAGAAAAAGTCAGATTCCTGTCAATTGATGCTATATAAGACATGAACGGCATTCTATGTCTGGCATGGCTGGATGATGGAGAAGATCATAATGAAAATATGATGGGGTAAAAAAAACCAAATTCCTAACTTTATAAATACAATCCTACCAAAATTATAAAAACAAATTCCTGTGGCTTGGAAGAACACGAAGGAAATGTGTAGAATTTGCTCTATTGGAAGTTCATGAATGGTTGAGGCTCTTCTAGCAGAAGTGGCTTTTGGCAGATGATTTCTTTTATGGTAAAAGTAGTTGGAATAGAAACTGAAATCAAGGGGCTGGAAAGAAAACTAAAATGCTCCCACCTCCCACTCCTGGAGTCAGGTTTCCTTGATCTTTACAGCTGTGTCACATCTCACTTGAGGTACCAGCACAAAATAGGGTAGTTAATCTGGATTTAGTCTTATCTAGAGGCTGAGGCATGTGCAGCCACCAAGAATTGTTTTCAACTCCCAGAAAAGTGTTTCACCTCCCATTCTTTCTTCCCCTGGTGCTGGTGTGGCCGTGTCTGGGCACTGATTACACAGGGTTAATCTGTGGAACAGTTGAAGGAAACTCAGGCAAGTGTGTGTGTGTTGGGTGGGACTGGGACTGTTGCCTTTTAATTTCCCCAGGTCTCCCAGGCTCTTTGCAGTTGCTCAATGTGAATATGATTGCCCAAACACCTTCCATGAAACAGCTTGTTATCGCTTTCATTTAATGGAAAGAAATAATTCTCTTCTCTGGTGAAAATATTGATAAAGTATTTTTTATTCCTTTCTCTGGCATCACCTGCAGAAATAAAACCAATTTTCCTTTGCACTTAGGATCTATTTCTCATTTCCCCCTTTTTCTCACAAGTCAGTAAGGAATGTGCTTTAGCTGTTTCCCATCTTCAGAAACCTTAACCTGCAGGTTCAGATCATTCCTGACATTCCCTGAAAGGAAGGTCCTTGATTGTGTTTCTGGTGAGGCAAGTATTTAAAGTGGTCAGGTTACAACCTTTCCTGTATGCACAAGGCAATTCTAAACCACTTCAATTAAGATCTATAGTTTTCATTGTGACCAATATCAAGGCTGGAAATATTCTGTTTTAAACCGACTACAAAATTGAAGTAATTTCTATTGAATAAAAAGTCTTTTTCCCTTATAAAACACCTGAGATTACATAATTTTATTGGCTGGACAGAAGCCATGTTTTTCTGTGAAGTTTTGTATCAGAAGGACCACGAACAACATGTGACACTGAACTCTTTGGTTCTTCTCTCTCACCACTTCAGTTTTGTCTGGTTCTCCTAAGCATCTAGTGAATGTCCGGTCAGTAAGTCTTATGTGGGTTTAAAAGCAGAGCCTCACAGTGCTCCTGTCCTGGTGGTTTGCCCTTCATGCTAGAGATCCTCACATTTAAATAACCCAGATGAAAGGAATTCAATACCAGCAGACATCTAGCATTTATGTAAATAAATGCACGAGTTCATAAAGCAGGCTTTGGGTGTTTAAGTGGTTTATTTTTCACTAATCTACTTATGAATAAGAGACAGTTTTTGCCTTTTGTTTGCCAGTTACAGCTCTGCCCCTCTCACCCTTTATAGTGCTGCTGCTGCTATGTGACAGTAGCAACTGCTGGTATGATTAAAACTTGAGTATTAATTCAATTTTTAATCTTCTTTCTTTGCATGGTTGATTACAGAAAGCTAGCAGCTCGCTGGAAAATTATTTTGTGTAATGCTACAACATCACAGTGCCCTGAATGTAAGATTCATATGTTCTCAGGAGAAAGCTGGACCTGTTTAATTCCATGAGATTCCTATTAATTTGAAGGAGACCAGAAAGTCCCACTCATTTTTCTTCCAGGCTCTCCTAAGACCTTGTGTGTTATTTTACAAGTGACACTGCATGCCATTTCTCCACGTGTAAAAAGGAAGAAAATGCTATTTACCTTCTTTAACTACTAAGAGAAATTTATGTACAAAAAATTGGGCAGGTCAACTTGATTGCATTTGTTCCTTTTAAAATGCATTACATATCTTTTTCCAATCAAAGGATGAAGTGTGTGTGCTTGAATTCCTTTTGTAGTCTGTCTATAAATGTATCCACTCCTTTACTCCAAGATGTGTATCTGTAGTTTCACACACAAACATTTTTGTTTTCCAGTGTTCTGTGACATTCTTAATTATCATTAGGTAAAGTGTTATGGATTCCTGTTGCTTGAAACAACCTGACTATGGTGACAGCTTTTGCATCAAGAAGTGGGATAGTTTTTACCTGCATCTACTCTGGTAATTAAATTCAAATCTCTTTTTATCTGCTCTGATCTGCAGGAATTTCCATGTCAGATGTCTAAGCAAACAGTAGGAGCCATTATTGGCATGACAGGGTCTACTAGTGCTGCCAGGAAAGGAAAAGTTCAATTCTTGCTTCAAAAGCAGAAGTACTGAGTGATGGGCAGAAACAATTTCTTAACTACCATCCATTAACTGATTAGTGCCACAATGGAAGAACATGGAATTAAACATTCGTTCCACAATTTGTTCCTAACTGTGCATATAAATGTTGATCCTGATTATTTTAGCTCCTATTTCCTTTTTCTGTGTTGCTGTAACACATTTGCATAAATGATGCTATCTGCTACTAGCAATAGTTCTCCTGAGTGCTTGGGAATGTAAAAGCTTATAAATCTTTGGAGAGTAGAAGGAAATAAGAAATAATTTGCTGGTTGAAGGCCCTGCCATGCCATGTTATCTGATGTGTCTGATACTTCAGATAGCATTCAGGTTGCTGACTGATACACTAAGTGATAATGATGGTTTGCAGAGGAATTTCTGACTCCATCATGATGATTATCTGATGGACACTTCTTTGATAAATTGCCTGATATTAACCTGTAGTGTGGGTTTTGTCAAAGCTGACAGCAGGAATGACAGATATTGACATTGGTGTATGAGTTATATGATAACTATAGCTCTTTCTTCAATCTGTCCAAGATTCCCAACTTTCATATTCATATATGTTTATATATGTGCATATTTACTTTTCAAAAATTATTGGAAACTTCTCTGTGAGTATTATTTGACTTCTGTGCTTTGTGATACAGGCAATAAATTTTGCTTGCAGTCCGCCTCTTTGCTAAGAGTGTCCTGATAAAATGCAGTGAACAGGTTTGTATATTATGGTCTCCAACAAATAATTGTTAGCTAGTAGGATCTGAAAAAAATATTCTTGAGTACCATCTGTGGGGCCTTTTTAACTGATTCCTTTTTTTTATATTCAAGTGGATTTCAACATTCATTCTCCATCTTGGTTCACTTGGTGTTCTAAGTGCGCACTGGTTTTCACTTAGTAAATTATCCTTATTTACTGAAGATACTTTTAGCTGTAGTCTCACGTTTTCTTCCCTCCTGAGCAGATGCTGTGTAGAAAGAGTGAAATAGTCCTTTAAGCTGGAGAGTTTTTCCCTAGGATGGCTTAGAAAATAAGTTCTGTCTTTCACAAGAAAAGGGGGGAAATAAAGTAAACTTGGGTTCTGGCATTAGAAAAGAATGTCTCACCTGAGCTGTGTTGTGTGAAAACAGGAGGCGTCTCATTGTGCCTCCTACTTGTTCACTGGTGCAGGGCTGGATGCTTACTGGGAACAAATTAGTTTAATTAATTACATGCATCAGTCTGACCAGAGCAAATGCCAGAGGCTGGAATTCATCTTGGTTGGAGAGGAAATGGCCTCTAATCCAGGGTTTTCCCGCTGACTGGAGCCAGGCACGAGGCACTTTGTCTTGCAGAAACTGTGTGAAAAGTGTCTGACAGCTGCAGCTCCATCATCCTGCAGGACTGCTGAGCTCTTCATATTTCCTGGGTATCTCATACAGCTGGTGAATGCTGGCAGGGAAAATGAGAGCAGATCTCTTCTGCTTAGTTGTGTTTTTGTGGCTGAAGTGTTCAGTGGTCTTTAGTGGCATTTGTGAGTGATTGCTCTGTGCTCACAGCGTAAAGATCGCTGGTGGGTTTGATTTCAATGCCTTTCATCCATTGTATATCTTTGGTTTCCAGTTAATTCAATCTGAAAACACCTGAGACTATTCTAACTAATAGATTGCAATGGAAAATTGAGAAACCCACACATTTTTACAAGCATTAGATCCAAAGAACTGAGAAGTTTATCCTAAACTTCATTATCTATAGCTTTAAAATTCCACTATTATGGGTTCTTCATTTATTTTCTGAATGTATCTATCATGTTTATTTGATAATTAATTATAAACTCTGCAATTTTACAAAGAAAGCAGAGGCAAAGTAGTCATTAGGCAAAAAATTCCTGTGTTGAACAGCACTTCATGTTAGTACTTTCTAAGTTAGAGGGAAACCATTTTGTAATGGTTTGTTTGTTATGCTCTGCTCTGTTAGTCGGGTTATAATCATAGTACAAGTTAAAAGTAAAGACAGATTGTGTAAGACAGATGCTTGCTACACCTGTAATTTTGAAAGAATTTATCATGGCATGAATTTTGTAAATTTGCTGTGGAAAAAGGAGACTTGGGAAGCATTGCTAGTCTTACTAAAATATTTTATTTTTTGCATTTGTTTCTGTAGAAGAGCACAAAAATATTTATTTGGTTTCTTATACAGAATTTTTTCCTGTGCCTTGGTGCTTTCATAGATCTAGCTTACAGGAATTGGACTCTCAAGTTCCATTAGCTGTTAGTAAAATATTTGGCCCCTTCATCCCAAGGAGGATTGTAGTAGAGTATAGATAGAGACAGCAGCATTGTCTGTGCTCTTCTCAATATCACTGACGGAGATAAAGCTTCAGGAGATGCCCAGTAGAAATAAGCACCATGTAGAACAGTTCATGAGAAGAAAGGAAGAAGTTCTTTATCACAATCAGCTGGTGTAGCCACCCCCATGTTGAAAGGAAAGCCTGTAGAATCTGTTCCCATACTGCTGGGAAATGCATCCAAGAATGCTGATTATTGCTGAAGGACACAGACAAACCTCTAACTAGAAACACAGTTCCTGGGAGAGCCACACAAATGCAAATTTTAATTTTATAAACATAAATACTTACAGAAAATTTCACATGCAGTTACTGTGTTATGTTTCCATGAGGCAGCCCAGACAAACTGCTGATAAACTAATAAAGCCCCAGCACAGTCAAAAAAGTTGTATTTATGCCTGTAACAATTGTACACTGATGCATTTATATGTGATCTCTCCCGGGCACTGAATCTGAGAAAATACAGACAGGAAGCTCAGCACCTTCTCATATTTTCTGAAGGATTCCATGAGGATACACAAAACCTTGCAGCACTTTTGCTGCTTGTCTGTATATTTTAATTCCCACCACTATTGCTCCTTCCCTGTGGATTCACAGCTGGTATAAATTAGCAGTGCACTATAGTTTTCAAAGGTTATCCCAAGTAGCTTCTGCTTGAGATCTGTCCCTTGATGTTCCCTTTGTTTGGATGTTTTTAGTTCTGCTGGCCAAGATTTGATGAAATTTGAGTCCTGTGCAGTTATTGTATGCCATTTATTATCATGTAATCTGACAAGCTGAATGTTTGACACACCAACTTAAAAAAGTGAACACAGGAAAATTATGGAGGGAAAGGAAAATGTTCTGTTAATCATTAAAATACATTGATACTCTCAAGTGTTATAAAATCTATTTTTTACAGTTAAAACTGGGATTTTAGAAGAACTTGTTGAAGTTGAATAGTTTTGATATGTAAGGGTTTCAGCCCTCCTAGCTAAAGACCAGTATTCTGTCATTTAACCTATGTTCAATATTTAAATATTATAGCAACATAAGTGAAGATTTCAAGAAAACCTTGCATTCTCTTTTACTGGATCCTCCATGCAGTTGTTTCCTATTTAATAAAGATTTTGTTTGGGTTTCATTTATGCTTTTCCATCCTCAGCACAATGAGGATGCTGCTTTTTGTGTCGGCAAAGAAAAAAATCCTCTTACATTTGATAAGACTGAACATTCCCATGTACAAATATGATGTGTAATTAAGGGGACAAAAGAAAGAGACACTTTAAATTAGCTTAGGTGAATGCAATATCAAGTAAATGAGTGAGAAACATATCTTTAAAAAACAAAATTCCCCACAAACTAGAAATGTTTCTCAATGGACTTCTGTTCATGTGGCAGAGTTGGGACTAAATTTTCTTCCTACCTTGTCTGTGTGTTTACACATCTCCTTCCCTGAATGACAACTAGAAGAATTCCTTGATTGTCCTGATTTTTTCTACTGGTATAGAGGAAATTGCTTGCAGTTGCAGGACTGATTGGCTGTCTCATTGCAGCACTGAACATATTTTTTGCTATTTTCTGGGCCAGAAACTGGGCACTTGAGTTCAATACAGGAAATAATTTAACTACTGGAGAAACTAGTTGTAAGCTTCCCAGTAGCACAGAAAAATGACACATAATTTCAGATGAGTGGTTTTCAGTATCTGGTTTATGACCACAGTGGTCCATGAGCTATTCCTGAGGCATTTGCTGATGGTAACTCAGACAAGCAAATCTGTTGCTGCTTGAAGGGAATCTTGTGCACAGCTCAAGGAAGTTGTAAGACTTCTGTGTGGCTGTAGGGCCCTGTGTCAGCTGTGTCTGCTCTCACTGGTCTCAGAATGGCAGATGTATGGAGGTCCAGTAAAACAACAAATTTTGGCTTCTTGTTAGGAGTGGCACTGTGTATCAGAAAAATAGCTGCAGTTAGCAGAAGCTTTGATTACTGAAAGTCATCTTCTGTTCCACTTACTTTACTCAGAATATGAGTTTTAGGAATTTAGTTGCTAAAATTTCAGAAAGCAGAGTGGCTTACAGCTACAGGATAAAGGCTGACAGCAAAGTTGAAGACATGAAAATCAGGGACTTAAAATCAGAGAATTCAGTGTTACAGTTCTACTGTTGTTTTCCCCACAAATGTTTGGCAGGAGAGGTTTTACCTGCATTCATATTTTATGACACAGAAATATTCCACAGGGCAGCAGTTTTGGAGGAAAAGGAGCCTGTCAGTAGTATGAAGTTGACCCTGGAGTATCAAATATTTGTCAGTTAAATAGCTGAGAAATTAATCTCGTAACAACTTCTTTTCTCTCTTTACTGTCAATCTCATGTCAAAATGCTGAGACCTTAAATGTTTTGGTGTTGAAGTTTATTCTGCACCTTTTTCTCCACAAAGGATCTTGTAAAATAGGGAAAGGGAGATACCCTGATGACAAAAACAATGCTGAATTGCTTAATGTGTGAGTCACAATAAGCTGGTGGTGTTAGGGGGTCTTACTTCAGGTATCAAGTTGGGAATCTCTGAGTATGGAATATGTCTCAGGAATGCCCCTTTTGGTCTCATTCCTATAGCAACTGGGTGAAAGATTGTACCTTTGCAGCATAAGTGTATTTTCTTTTTTCTTCTCTTTCTGATTTAATTCTAGAGGAATGCAGCCATCCTGACCAGAGAGTAAATTTGGACTAACTACAGTGAATACATTTCAGCTACTCCAGTTTCACAATAGCATGAGAAGAGTCTGTTCTATGCTGTCTATCCATGAGTGTGGAATACCTTTTTCAATGAACAGAAAATTAGTCAGATGGGAAAGTGAGAATATTGGAGTTGTGATGTAGGTATATCCTTTCAGGACTGTTGGGAATGGAATGGCATTTTACAAATGTAGCTGGGCTGATGGGATACATACATTGGAAAAAAGGATATGTTTCACTGTTGGTGTGAAATCCTTGCTGGCTGCATTGAAAAAAAAAAAAACCAAAACAGAACTCTGAGAAGAGAGTGAAAGAAATAAAAACTCTTTTCCAGGAGTTGGTAATTATTCTATGTGTCTCTAGCCCTGTTCTTGTGTTAGATTGCCCTCAGCCTTCATGTGCCCACCACTGCCTTTGGCTCAAAAAGCTGGAGTGACAAGACCCATCTGTAGAGAAGACTCATTATCTTCTCTGGAACTTCATAGGGCATAACTGGAAGAAAGACAAAATCAGAGGATGGATTTGGTTGGAAGAGACTTTAAAGTTCATCGAGTTCCAGCCCCCTGCCATGTGCAGAGACATCTCCCAGTGTCCAGGTTGCTCCGAGCCTCGTCCAACCTGGACTTGGGTCCTGTGCTGGGACCCCAGAGCTGGATGTGAACTTTCTCTCTACACTTGCTACTTTACTCATGATCTATCAGAAAAATTGGTAATAATGATTTCTTTTGTTGCCTTCTCTTCTTTCCAGTTTAACATTAAACGATTTTTTTCCCAGTGACTAAAATTCCTCAATTTTTTGCAGTTGTAGGAGGTGTCAAGTAATTCATGTCAAGAAACTATTGTACAGGTGATGAGGGTTTGACAGGGTAGGCTTCCCATAGGGTATTCTCATGTCTTTTCTCTATATGCAGTGGGTCTTTGAGAAGAAGGAAGAAAGAAATACGACCCCTTTGAAACACAAATTTTCTGAAAGTTGGTGTTTCACATGAAGAGTCTGAATTACTTCCAGGATTTTCTTGAGGTTTTCTAGGGTGTGTGTTTCATAGCATTTTCATTAGAAAATGAAACTACTTTTTATAAGTTTTCTAGCTGATTCTTGATTTTCTGACTTGAAGTTTTGGCACAGCAGTACATACAAGCCACCAAAGGAAAAATATTTCCCTAAATATATTGTGCTTTGTACATTATACTCTGTATCATGTTTTTGGGGGAATTCTCTTAGCTATAAATCAGTGTCTGTAACCTCTGGGAAGATTCTTTAGAAAGGCCATTGCCCTGGAGGGACATAATCCTGCACTCCAGAGTACTTTACAGGGGAGTGATAAAACAGTGAATTTTATTTACAGACAATTGCTAATCACTGCTACAGTTTATCAGTTGTTCACAAGAAGAAGAAAAATCAGAATGAGGAAAGATGAAAGCTAAGATAGATCCTATGCAAGCAGAATAAATCTAGAGAGCTTGAATTGTCACTGATGTAATCAGGAAAGATCATCAATGTGGTTT
The DNA here is from genome assembly GCF_031753505.1 of Anomalospiza imberbis. Classification (NCBI taxonomy): domain Eukaryota; kingdom Metazoa; phylum Chordata; class Aves; order Passeriformes; family Viduidae; genus Anomalospiza; species Anomalospiza imberbis. The sequence continues at coordinate 18,650,372 of NC_089690.1, read as the reverse complement.
GAAAAGTATCTGACTTTTTTTTTAAAGGAGATTTACCTGGTTTCTTTTTGGGACAGAGAATCATGGACAATTGGCTTCTTCAGAAAGAGATTCTTGCACACTGTTCCTGTTTTTCTCCAAGGACCCTAAAAGGAGTCTAAAGGACTCCTAAAGGACCCTAAAACTGATAATTCCACAGGACAACTTGGAACAGAAGCTAAACTTACTATTCTGAATCTGTCTCTGGAAGTGCTTTTCCTTTTCCATTGCTCACACAGGCAGATGGCTGACACTTGTGTTGTTAAACTACAGTGAAAGGATCTGTGAATGCATCTACAATAAATCTGATCCTCAGGTCATCTCCTGACTCCAGGTCAAAATTCACAGAAAAGCTTCAATTATGATATTGTTAATGCTAAAACCAAAAAACATAAGGGAAGAATAAGTTCATCCTTAGGTCTTTAAAGAAGTCAATTAAAGATAGTAGCCAGTTTAGAAAGTCCCTCAAATGTTTGCAGACAAAACTGGGAGAACATGTTAAGTTTATGCTTTACTTTATAATTCATTGTGGGAGACTTGAAGATAGTGTGGACGTGATGAACCTTGGACTGAAAAAGTGGGAATGATTTTTGGTTCTTATGGTATAGCAATAATTTTAATGGGCTGAAATGTGTGGTCAAGAGAAATTACTGTACAGCAGACACCTGGAGCTGGTAATCAGTTACACAGTCAGACTGAAACCTGTACCCTCAGCCCATGGACAGGCACACTGTGTTGAGAAAGAGACTTCTGAAATGCCTGTTGGGCTTCTTTGACATAATAGAAAGTAAAGAAAGTGAAGTATTTCTATTTTTAGAAGTTTGAATAACTTCTGAGATTTTAGGTAATTGGTGCCATTGAAGTCATTACTGCCATGAAGTAGATGATCTGCTTATTTCAGTCATCTTGAAAGTGATGGATAGACATAGGTTAACAAAGCAGCTGCAGGAAATGCACAGAGATTATTCCCCTCTGTGAGAGTTTCTTGTGTTCAGTTTTATAATTCTGTCATTCCTATTTCCCTCCTGGAAATCCATACTGCTGTTCATATGCATTCATGATCTGATGTGTGAAACTATTAGAACTTCTGTTTGCATGTATGCTAAGAATAATGACCAATTGCAAGTAAAGCAGCTTCATGTCACAAATTTCAAATCAAAGAGGTATCAGCTTTTTAGAGGACACACTCTTGCAGTGAATTTAAATGCAGAAGTATGCATACAGAGGATAAAACTATCTAGAAACAAACCATGTCTCATCTTGTTACAAGCATGCATTAATGATAATCCTACACAAGTCTGTGGTGTAACTCTGGAGTTGTACTGAAGAGCATCAAAACAATCCTATCAGTTGAAGCAAAAGCAACAAGTTATTATGGCTGGTATAATTGAGATCATAATTCATCTCATGCTCTTTGAAAACCATTGGGACATATAATAGTGATGGATTAAGTTGTTGTCTTACACCAATTTTACTATGCTTTAATTCTCAAATGAGATCAACCATGACTTTCTTGCTCAGGAAGGAAATCAAGCCCAGATACACATTGGTCATGGTGATCCTCACGATGCAAGCTCAAGACATCACTTTTGCTTTATTCTGGATTTGTAAAACCATTTTTCTACTTGCACAGATGATACAGCAAGCATTAGGACTAGCTCTGCTAATTTAAATAACTCTCTCTTTGTTGGCAGGGAGAAGATGTTTGTCACCAAAAGTTTTCACGCTTGCCTGGTTTCATGGACGGTATAGAGGTTTGAGTAAGTGTTATATAGACAGCTCAAGGGCCCTCAAGTTAAGACATTGCTTCAAAATTTTGGTTGCCAGGTCTGAAACTCAGTTATTCTCCTATGCTTTGCATACAAAATCTGTATCAGCAAAACAGTGGATATGCTTTGGTTCTGATTTTCTGGGATGTTTGTACTCTTTTCACATCTGTTTGAATGTCTGCAGAAGATCACAGGGGTCATATTTTAATGCAGAAGATCACAAATTATGGGTCATATTTTAATCCTATTTGAAAACTGAAAAGTCCTTAGCAAGGTTTGTCCTGTTAACAAGGTTTGTGTGTGTTCAGTATAGAAATTTTCCCAATGGAAATAAAGGCACTAACAGTCACTTTGGGCAGTGGAAAAATTGTTGCAGTTGGGGGAAAAGCAGAGAAGAAGAGGCTCCGTCAAAGCATAACCAGAGCTGAATGCATCAGAGCAGTACAAGCAGTAGAACAATGCTCCAGTTAAATGGAAAGGAAGATTCTGATTTCTTTAGGATTACTGATGCCCAACTCTGATATCAGTCTAATGTTCTTCTGAATCTTGAAAGATTCATCATATCGAGATCCCTTCAGCAGCATTTCCCACTTGTAGCGTACTACATGGTTTCCTCTGGCTTTTAGCTCATATGTTAGAATAATGAAGGGTTTGACAGAAAAAGGCTCATGTTGCCTCTTTTGGGGACCCTGCTGCTGAAAGTCTTTGTCTGTAGATGGGACAGTCTGCACATGTAGATCATGTTTCTGTGATTTGCTCCTCCAGCTATCTGACAGAGTGGAAGATTGCAGCTCTCAAGGTCATTCCAGAGTATCTTGTTTCATTTCAGATTTTAATTTTATTTAGTGGGCTTGGATGTTTGTGAAAGCATTTTTTATGTGCTGAGGATTTTTCTGAGTTTCATTACCTGACAGGGCCTCAGTTACACTTCTTCAAACACCTGTGATATTATGCTCTAAATCCTTCCCTTAGCCCTGGTGTCAATAGGGACACAGAGGTCTCTACATCTTTTGCTATTTTATTTTATGGGGACATGAATTTCTGTGCCAAAACCAAGTAGGGGGACTGTAGGCACACAGTTTGTGGTGATTGGGAGTGGAGCTGAGCCTCATCCCCAGTGGGCACAGCTGTGAGGAGCAGGTGAGCAGCACTGACAGCAATGAGCCATGGAGTGCCCAGGTGCACTGAGCAACCTCCAAGGGAACAGAGGGCACACAGGTGCCGTGCATCAACATGAGGGGATAAAAGGCTGGGCTGAAGAACAAGATGAGCAGATACCTGAAGCTTTCTGAAGTGGAGTGATGTTACTCCGTGTGGGCAGACACCCGAAGCCTTCTGAAGAGGTACGGTGTTGCTTATGGGTTGAAGCTTTCTGAAATTGTGTGGTGATGCTCTTTGTGTAGTGGCCATCTCAACTGTGACATGTGCTGTGACAGGGGATGTGTCTGCAGTGCGCTGTAGGACAGGCGCAGCACCAAGTGGGTGCAACATACTCTCCTGGCTCTGCACAGGGCCACGGTTGGGACTTTTGGAACTGCTACGGGGAATGATTATCGAGTGCTGGAAAAGCTTTACCTGGATACAGTATTTTTGACACAGTTCAGTTTCATTAATCCTTCAGGGACTGTATTGCCTCATTTGTCCCTTTACACACACATGATTTCAGAGTGCTGGAAACTGGAACTGTGCAGGTAGAAACTTCTGGGTTCCATTTTGAACACAGCACAATTTGCAGTGAAATCCAGGCTTTTCTGCTGATATGGGAAAGAGCGTGGTATGTGCAGCCTTCCTGTAATACATGGGGAACATTTCTGAATCCACTGGGAGCATGATGAAAGGATATGATGGATGTGGTGTCTTTTTCTTTCAAGTTCTGTTAGGAGCACTTATGAGGGAGGTGGTAAGTGAAATTTATTTTTTTTTTCTGCTCAGTGGAAGGAAAGTGTTCAGATCTTCTCTATTTAGGTAAAAAATTAGAACTGAACTTGGTTGATCAACAACCTATTGATCAAAATGCTGGAGTGCTGTATCTTCTGTCAGTGATGTAAATCTAATTTTTTTTTACTCAGAATTTTTAATCCAATGCAAATCCCAGGCAAATATGTGGATAATTCTTGAGTTGATCAAAATGGCCTTTTTCAGCAGTCTTGAAGAGAGAAAAATAATCTTAGTCTGTTTTGCATTTTTTCTACTTTGTCTTTTCAGGAAAAACAATTTGCCAAAGCAAATGTAATTTGTGTGCTTTGTTATGCATTTTTCTTTGCTATTTCTTAAAGCAAACTTTGGTAATGTGCTATTATTTAAAGATATGGGTGTGAGTCAACTATAAGGTTGAAATAGGGAATGCAAAGAGCACAAAATTAGGTGTTATTTGCTGGACTGATGGCTGTACTGTTGTACACATATAAACAACTTGTGGTTTCTAGCAGGTGGATTTCTTTCACAAAAAAAAGCCTTTAAAAAAATTTGAGTTACTGTCTGTAATCATTGGATAATTAGAACTGATTTAGCTGTTCAGTCCTTACTCCTGTGTACAATGGCACAGTCATGTGTTTGTGCAAGAAGCACAGTTTGGAGGCAGAATGGAAACTCCCACTTTTACCTCATCCTTACAAGTACTAGGAGAAAATCTGCAGGAATTAACCAATTTTTAATTTTTTTCCTTTCAATTTTCTGTCATTCATTGTCCTCTTAGCTCCTGTCCAAAACCAGATTGAAGTATGTTGAATTCTCTGTGTGGTAGGCAAAGCTACGGTGTTCCTTAGCTTTTGCTTCCCTGGATATGAAATCTGTTGAGGGAAATTTTCTCTTCTGGATAGTAACAATACATAGAAATTCTGCTCATATTCATGACAGAGTGAATGAGCAAAAGATTGTGAATGAACTTGTATCTTGCTGTAAAATTAGAGAGATTGATGGTCATATTCTCTTCTGGCTCAGAACAGTCTAAAACCCTGGAGGCTGATTTGGAGATGATCTCAATTCTTGACAAAAGCACAAAGTACTTTTAGTTTTGGGTGCAAATTTTGGGTCATCTGTAAAGACAGCAATTCCCTCTGTCCTTTAAATCTGCCAAGATACAGGCCCTGAAATGCCCTGCTGTACAGAGCTGCACCAGCCCCATCAGGGACTGTAATCTGGTCTAAAAAAAAAGACCAGACTAATACAGGTGCTGAGGCTGCCTGGAGCAGGAAATTCAGGGGATTGATTTTCAGAGTGATCTATTTCAGATGATCTATTGTGGATAAAAAGAAACAAAGCATCTTTTTCCTGTCAGTTCTCCAATTATTCTAATTGGAAAGGGAAGAGGCCATTGTGAAGGATAACATAAACACCTGAGAGTGCACTTAAACACAAGTAGCACTGAAAAAATGCCAACTTGTTCTCCAGTGTGCCCTTGTTCTATGGCTAGAAGTTAGCCTTGAAATTTGCATAGCAAAAGGTTCAGCCTAAGTGGCAGCATCAGAGTGGAATACATTTAATTAAAGACAACAGCAAAGGTAAATTATATCTTTTTTTTCTTCCTTCATTTTTGCTTTGCTTTGCTTGATTAGGAGCTACTTGTTTCAGGAACAGGTGAACAGAGCAAATCTGTTTAGCTCACAAGGGCATAAAGAGAGGGAGGGATCAGAGCTTTTGGATGTTCCAAATAAGAGCAGGATTTCCCCAAGCTCCCATCTGCATTGTAACTCATAACTTGGAGATCAGCAAGGCCTCATGATAGCACTTCAAGAGTGATTTTTTTTTTGCCAGAATGGCTCATGTGCACTCTAAAAATAGGGCCATGTAAGAAATCTCAAGGAAATTCTTCTGTAATTATAAAGGATTCCAGTTTGAATAAAATTAGGCTAGTGAAAGCTTACTTTGAATATTAAGCCTGGATTTACCAGTATGTGTGGGGAGTTGTTTTGCTGCCATTCCTGGCCTTCTTTTCCCCACCTGAAAAATATGGCCTCCTTTCCATTTCTATTTTTCTTAATATCTTATCATGCCATATGTGGAATTGTTCAAAACTTTACATATGTAAGAGACTGGGAGGGAGAAGATATATATAAAAATATGTATATTAATATGCACTAATAAAAATGTCTTAACATTCCCATTGATTCTTGCTGTTGGTCACTTTTAGGCCAGAATTTAAAGAATACTGATATTGAATAGAGTGATATTGTCTTTCAGTGTTAGGCCTTCAGAATCTAATCGTTTTACATAATCATTACCAAGGTATAGAGCTGTGTGGAGCCTCTCAAATTCAGTCTTATAGAACTTGTCCGGGAAAGTTACTATATTCTTTTTTCAAGGATATTTGATAAATTCTTTTCTCTACAATGGTCACAGCAGCACAGGCTTCTAAGCCCCACACCATTTCCTCAAATATACAGCACAATTGAAGTCTCACAGAAATTCAGTGCCTGTTACCTGCAATAAGCACAGTCAGTAACCTGGAGTTAAAATATCTTTAAAGGATAGAAGTCATCATAAATGTTTCTTAGGTCTTTAAAGGTAAAGAAATATGCTGGTGAAGATGTCCTCTGAAATATAGTGTTGGTTTTCTTCTTCAAGAGGTAGAATTTGATGGGGTCTACAAAACTGTTGCAGAGCCCGTTGGAGTTAAACAGGGACAGTTTGGGATGTTGCTGTCAGCCAGGAGTCTATTAAATACCCAAGGAAATTCAGGATTGTTGATTCTTCTCTTGTTGGTATTAAAATGGAGAAATGAAGACTAGAACTATACCAATAGAAGAAATGCTTAGTTATGGCTTCTGTCTGTTCCTGCTGAGTGGCTGCACGTCACACTGCAACAGCTGTAATTAATCTGATCTCTGCCAGGCTCAGAGTCCCTTACACATGGCCTGAGAGTGTCCAGGGGTAGATACACAAAAGGTTTACTACCAGGGTCTTTGGTTCTCTTGAAAGTGCTTCAACATCTGTTCATTTTTGTCTGGTGCTTTACAGATAGACAAAGCAAGGCCAGTGCACCATGGGTCACACCTTACCATAACTGTGCTTGCAGAACTTGTTGGTAGAGAGTAATTTAATTGTGTTTAATTTTTCTTCTACAGAAAAGTATTGAAGACAAAATCCTCTTTAAGGAACAGGCAAATTTGAGTGATGGAAGAAATATGTAATTCTTTACAAATCTGTAGGAAGGCTGTTGCTGACTGACTTCACTGCTTAGGGTTTAAGGCTGTCAGCTACAGATGAGCTTCTGATCATGCACTCTTTGAGGGTATATGAACTTCATTAATATTTGCACTTGTTTCAGTCTCTGTGAGTTTATGAGAGAACTTGCCCAGTTCTCCTACTCTGCACACTTTGCTCTTGTGATCTTGAAATGCTTTCTGGAAGAGCCCTGGAGGGCTAACACATCATTTGGAGATGTAAGCTCATAATGTTTTGTTTTCAAATCCATGAAGAAAAATAGGTAGAGAGCAAGCTGTGCTTGGGAGGGAATACCCTGGTGTGATTTATAATTCCACGTGGATTAATCTATCAAGTTCTGATTTATGAAATGTATTATGTTGACCAACTATATTACTTTCCTGATTCAAAAGTCTGGAAATTAGTATGAAAACCAGCAATCCATCATAACACTGAATTATGTGCCAGTGATGCATAGCAGTATCTCTCAAAATGCTTGATTTGTATTCACCCTTTTTGTTAGAAAAATTCATGTTACCTAATAGCCTTCTTAGAAAATTATGTTAATATGAGTGATGGACAGAATCCATTGCTAACTTTCTAGGCTTTTCATTAAGGCAAAAAAGGTTTACCAAGCTTTTGAATTTTTCAGTTTGATATAACTGTCTGCTTCAGAAATTTCCTTTTAGAAAAGCACAAATCTTTGATCACGCATATTTTTAAAATCAATGACTGTTTCTAACAGCCAATCTGGCAAGTGATTATTATTGCTAGAAGCTGGAAGAGCAAAGGACTGAAAGTTTAAGCAGAGGTTGAAGTTTTTAGATATCAGTAATGGTGTGGATGCCCTACTAATATTGCAGAGGTATCAAAAAAGGAATTTTGGCATTAATTCATTGTGTTGTGGTCTTCTTCAAACAGAAGCAAATCTTTTGAGTTTCACACAGTTAATGGCTTTGGAAAAAGGCCTTTTTTGCACCATCAGGAATTTCATCACAGACTTATAACTATTGCTGATATTCAATCTTCATTGGGGATCTCAGAATACATCTTTGTCATATTTGAAGGGCTTAGAAGGGGAGAGATGGCTGTGGTAAATTCTAGTCTACCTTATCTGCAAGAACATTTTGCTAAAGCAAACGGGTGCTGTCTACAAGGGCTTTAATCACACAGCTACAGCTCCACTCTTGCTGTTTTCAGACCAGTTCATGCTTGCAATAGAAAAATGCATTAATAACACCTGAAGAAAGGCTGTGGATATACAGACCTGGGCCAGCAGAGAGAACAATACAGCACAGAAAGGGCCTTACTGTACAAGGTGGATGAGATTTGAGCCTGGGATGGGAGAGCAGGACAGGAACAAATAGAAGAAAAATGTCATGTTGCTGACTGGATTAGTGTTGGTACAGGATTATTTGATGCAAGGATGAGGAAACTCCAGTATACCAGTCCTTCTAGAAGATGTAAAGATTTACATCTTCTGTGTATTATAATATTAATTGGAGTTTTTACAGCAGCACATTTTAACAACTGAAGTCAGCTCCTTTCCTGGTCCCAGCTCTGAACTGCTCCATTCTGCTCTGTTTGCACTCTGCCCATCACTGTGATGACATGATGTCCACCACCTTTACTTTTCTAATGTGGATGTAGATGCTGTGGAAACTAAATCTGCCCTGCACTAAATCTCACTGAGGTACCACTGGGTCCTGGTTAATTGGATGCTGTATTCTCAAATTAAGTCAGCACCGTGAATTGCCAATCTTTATTCTTATTTCATTACGTTACTATTGTTTTATTATATGGAGACCTATGTTTATGCAACTGAGATGGCAGTTCCAGTCTGGTAGATATTTAGGGTGAGATAGTGCCTGTGCCCAAAGGAGGAATAGAAGAGAGAGCATGTAGGAACTCCTCAAGAAGAGCAGGTTTTATATTGCCTTACTGTATGCCTCAGTTGTTTTTTGATAATGAAGACCACATAGAATGAAATCTGATATGTTCTTACTATCAGAAGAGTTGAAAATCTCTTTCAGTACCTTTTATGCATGAAATATGTCTGTATGGATGATGCAGTTTGGAAAAATATAGCATACTGGGTAGTTAATTATTTATTATAATTATGTTACACATAAACACTGTTTCAGTGCAAGTCTGAGTAACTATAGATAAATCAAGAAGTAAATAACCTGATGCAGGTCCTCAATTTTCTAATGACCCTGCACGAGCATGTGGGGTTGGTTAAAGAAAACCATGTACAGAGACTGTGTGACCAAGGGCATCTCTGTGGGGGTCTTATCACAGAGGAAAGTACAGAAATCAATTGGCCTGACCAAAGGCCTGAAAAGTAAAGAAGATATTTAGGTCAATCAACAGAATTGGCACTGGGGATTCTGTCTTTAGAGCCTTACTTTAGCAACAAAACTAAGGCTTAGATATCCTTTTAATAGCAAATAATGGGACTTATAGCACTTAGTTCCTCATTAGCTAGAAATTGAGGGGATAAAGCAGATTAAATCAGCAAGAAAGCAGAATTACTTGATTAAGTTCTGTATTCTAATAATTTGTGGACTTGAGGCTCTCTGAAAAGGCCACTGAAATCAGAGAAACTCCACTGAATTTTGAGAAGGCCCTTGAGCATTACTTCATTGCTGCACGTTCTTTTACCTGTGTACTTAACAATGCCATTTAGTTCTGCCTCATAAATGGTTGCTTCACACAGACATACTATGCATTATCTACAAACTCAAGTCTGGCAGCTGGATTTGTACAGCTCTTCTGAGGCTCAGGCCCTACATCAGTATTCTTTCAGCACAGGCTGCTGGCTGCTCAAAGCAGCAATGTATGGCAGGCTCACTCTGCAGCTGCAGGCAGTTTGCTGAAACTACATCCACAGCACAGCTTTCTCAGATAGGATTTTTTTTTCCTCTTTCTCCTTTTGTAGATGGCTCAGTTCTTCCTTTTGAAAGGCTAAGACCGATTACAATGGGTTCAGACTGAGTTGTCTTGAAACAGATCCTGTTATTTCAGCAGCAGCAGGAATAAGTTAAAATGAGCAATGCCATTTTCTGCTTCCATAGCTGTACAGTCCTTCCAGTGAGGGGAAAAAAACTGCTTCTCCTTATTGCAACGGGGAATTCAGTTTGTTTGTGTATACATGAATGGCATGGGAGGGGATATCTGTTTTACACAGTTGGTTCTGCTCCATTTGTACCCTCCTCACATACAGAACTCCAGAACAGCTGATATGGTACAGGGTGTCAGTCTACAGCTATTAACTGTGACCAAAAGTAACCTGCTTATTGTGCTGGCAATCAGAAATAATACCAAAAGGATTGTTCAGGCACAGGGGTTCTGTGAGTGTTTGGGATAATCATGAAATACCTCTTGAGTGTGCTGCATTTTGGGAGGTCCTCAGTGTCATATGGACTTTCTGTGACAGGTTAAACTGACAAAACATAGACCTGGTGCTTGCAGACTTTTCTCTTTTGCAAAGCAATTAAGCTTTACAAAAAAAGGTAAAGCATGCAATTCTAAGGGCACTCCTACAGGAATGCAACTGCTCTTTAACTCTGTGTTTCAGTGTACAGAACTGGATTGTCAAAGCAGCATCAAATTAACCCTCACACTGATATTTCTGATATCACTTACATGGCTTGGGTGTCAATTTGATTCAACTGCCATACTTTGGGGGTTTATTTTCCTAGGTATTTAGTTCATTTTACCTTCACATGTGCTGTCCCAGAATTATATTCTCAACTATGGCTTGAATAAAAAAACGGCCTTGCTCAAACTTAAAGTTGCGCAAAAGTACACTTCATGATATGCATCAGTGTTACATTGGAAGCTTTAATAAGCCAGTATTTCATCCATGCACACTTTTATATGTATAACATCCTGGCATACACATCCAGTCATGAGACCCACCCAGTCATGAGCTTCTGTTTGCACTGCACCAGCTAATGCAAATATGGAGGCACTTGCAAAGGAAATCAGGGTTGCTGAGCCACTTTTTAAGAATCTCTAAATAACATATATTCTGAGGAATTTTGTCCTCTAAAAGAAACAACTCAGAGCTTCTGTTTTGCTCCAAACGTTTCTTTAGTGATGTGTTGTATTGAGAAATTCAAAGCTTATTATTTGCTGTTAAGCAAATAGTAAAACAGCTTTGCTGAGTAACTGCCTGTCAGGATCCATCTCACTCTGATCTGTTCTTGAGTGTCACCAAAGTTTGATTTTATCTGCTTTGGAGATAATTTCAGTCCCCTGTTGTGCTTGAGAACCAAGCACAGCCTTTAGGGAAAATGGAGGGACAGTATGACATTTATTAGCCCAGCTACTTTATGCACTCACCTGTTTCCAAGGTCTGAAAGGCTGGGTTTTTATTCTCTCCTAGCTCTGAAAAATGAGGATTGTATAAAAGATTGTGAAAGCTGAAATGGTAAGATGGGTCTTTTAATTTCTTTCCTTGTTATTTTCTTTTAAAGCACACTTTAAAGAAATCCATAAAGCCTAATGTGTAGTGCTTGAAACTCATCTGTTGTATGGTTACTACATTGATTGCAGCCTTTCACCTCCCAGCTGGGCATTGAGCTGGTAAAGAAAGAGTTTAAATATGATCTTCCTGACATTAACAAGGCACCTGAATTATGTTTCAAAGGGATGGAAGTAAATGCAATTTTTGCACATCTTTGAGGTGAGGAGGAGGGGAAGTTTTAGGACTTTGTTCTCTTCTTTCTGGAGCTTAGTATCATTTCTGTGTAATTCCGTTGCAGTTGGGGGATGTGGAATTGCAGTGGGAAAGGAAGCCAGCCCTTCGCATATGCCTTTGCAGCAGGTAGGAGCAGGACAAGACTGATTCACAAGGGAGTGAATTCCATGTCGTGGGCAAGAAGTCATGGTCTTCCTGCTACCTTCAAACAGGATGGTTTGGTTCCTCACCAGGAGGGCCTGGGTGAGGAGGTCTCATGAGGGCAAAGTTCAAGAAGCAGAGAGAGGATTTGCCTGCTGGGCTTTAAAAACTAGCAACCCTGTAATCTCAGGCTGCATTGGTGTGTCATGGTGGAAAAAATGCAACACTCCAGAGTTAACTGGACTGTGCCACATATGGTGAGCACTTTTCAGAGAATAATAGTCAGCCCTTGGGAGCAGGAAATTTCTAGAAGTGAATGTCATTGGTCATGTGGGAATGGGATGAGGTTGGAAGGTCACACTGAAATTTGAAATGCACAGGTAATATTGTCCTCTGGGATTTCAGGCTGTACCTGTTAACATGGCTCTTCTGTTAAAAAATATTTTTAAGAATATTGACATCACTCTTAATTTGCATTCTTTAAGCAAAGTTCCCCCCTAAAAAACTCAGAAATATGAAACAGAAAGGAATCTTTTCCTAAAGCTGCCAGTCAACAGCCAGTTTTCATAGTGATTCATAGCTGAGCTTGAATGCAAATATAAGGAGGATATTCTAGATTGTGTATGTAAGTGATCTTATAAACATGTTCATTTGTAAATGCCCATTTATTGCTGGCTACTAGAAATGATTCATGGCACTTCTCAAAGACTGAGTCCCTTGTTTTGTGTGCCCACAAAAAAAGTGACGGACATTGATGTGTATAATTTAAACAATATGTATCACTTGTGGGCAATACTGTATTGTAAGTTGCTACCAATTATGTCGGTCACACCAACTCCCTCATTGCTGATATATTTTAAAAAACACAATGTCCCTCAAACTGAAACAGCAGGTGTAATAGCAAGAAACAAGCTGCTGTATATCTCCTGGAAGAAAAGACCTTTTCAAGTTAGCTTCTATGAAGGATGGTGGGAAACTAGATGTGGGGAAATTGCTCATGGGTTTGCAGGAGACAAATAAATTCTAAGGGAGATGTATATGTGACACTGTATTCCCTAAGATGAGCTTTTCATCACATCTACAGCAATTTCACTGACTGGCTGAGGTTCTGGTGAAGCAGTAATAGACTTGCATTGCTGGAGAAAAGGCTGCTTCTCATAATTTGATAAATGGTTCAACTTCACTTTTTACCAGACAGGGGGGACTCCTCTCGTTTGTGTAATGGCCTTTTAAAGTGAGTGTAAGGCATGTCTGTATCCCATTTACTCTCATTTGATTCTGCCAGAGTAAGTAAAGGCATTAGTGAAAATGAAAATCAAAGCCTCATAAGCCTTGAGTATCCCTTTTATTAAAGTAATTTCAAGTCATTGTGGTTTCAAATACATTTTGTTGTATACAGAAGATCTTGTGCTAAATAACTGGGATATTTAACATGGCAGGGATTTTTTGAGGAATCAAGAACTTACAAGAATAATAGAGAGGTGTATATATGGCTATTAAACTGTCATGAAAAAGATTATTGAATATCCCCAGGAATTGCTGTAAAAACCAATTCTCCACTCCAAAGTTCTCCAGAAATGTAGGTCAGGCACTAGAAGCTAATCTCAGAAGCTTTTCTTGCCAAGTGAAAAGAGCAGGCTGCAGTGTTGAGAGGCTGGGTGTGAGAGGACTTACCAATTGCTCAGGGCAAGAAGGAAGTTAACTTGGGTACTAATCAAGAACTGAAATAGGATAAAAGCTCAGGATAGACAATTGGGCAATTTAGACATGTAGGAATTAATTGTTTGAACATGAGAGTGGAGGAAATAAGGAACTGGAACTTGGAAGAAGACAGTGGTTGGAAGTTGATTAAATAGCCTTAACAAATCAGGTGCCTTTCTATGTCTGGAGGAAGTACAGAAAAACAAGATCCAGTAAAAACTTTTTCAATACTGAATAGGGATTTTGCTATGCCAGAGTCCATAATTGGATGCCAAATTTTCCTGGGAGGATCGAGGAATTAGGAGTGGTGGTTTTGGAACCTAATTCTTGGGTAGTTTGTAGAATCTGATAAAAAGCATTTGAAGTTCTCTGGCCCTGCTGTAGTGATGACAATGAAAATTGATCCCATGCATTCCAGCAGCCCTCATGTGTGAGTTGCATTTTAATTAGCTTTGTTTTTTTCACATTGTCCTCTTCCTAGTCTGCTGTATTGTGGAGCAGAGGTTCTTGAATGAGTCTGTGCTGGAGAGTTAGATCTAACCCCTTTCTTACCTTGTAGAATGTATTGACCTTTCAAATGTATTTATTTAATTTTTTTTAAACTCAGTGCATTTGTGAGGTCCTGAAGAAATGAAGCTGCAGTTTCTCAGCAGATATCTCTCTGGCAGCTCTGCAGTGCACGTGGCAGCTACTCGGTTTGCTGTATCCACAGCTGGGATGAACTGGTGTGTGCCCTTGCTTTGTGCAGGAGTGAGAGGACCTCTCACCACTCCTGTTACCTGTGTTAGGACAGGTGTCGGGTGCTGCACACTCAGTGGAGCCTCAGCTGCTGCAGCAGGGCAGGGAGGAAAGGGGCACTTGTCCAGCTGAGCAGGACTGCACCTGAATGCATTTCTGTTCAGTGACACCTCGAGCCTGCTGCCCTGGGGAGCTGTCAGGTGCTTCATGTTCTGAGTGCAGGAGAACAGGCAGCTCCCGAAGTGCTTACAAGTGGTGAAGACAGAGAGGTGGCTCCACGAGCTGGTCTGAGCAACACCAAAGAAACAAACAGGGTAGTTCCAAAAGAGATTAACAGATTGCTCACAACCAGCAGCTGCCTGACCACTGCTGCTGTGCTCTGGTGATCAGAGGGATGGAGGCTGGAGGTGGTGAGTGAGAGGAAGAGAGAAAGGGGTTACTGGTTACATTTCCTTCCTGCTTCCTACACTGGCTCCCAGGAGCTCATGTAATGGAGCTGGGAGGGTATAGGCATTGCTAATGACTGGGAAACACTCTTCCTTCACTGTTATCCCACTTGCTACTTAAAAACAGCTCTGCTCCACCTCAGGGAGCAACTTCAGTTCTTGGCTTGGGGATTATCTTACATTGCCATAAATGAAGCCAGGTTATTGTAGTACTCTCTGATGTGAGCATCTCCAGAAAACCTACAAATAATGATTCATGTGCATGACAGACTTGCAAAATAGAGTAACAAATCTCATTTTACAGGTGGAAAAAATGAGGCCCAAGAGCATTGCTGGTCTGATTTTTTTCAGTGGCACCCCATAGGATGGGTGGCTGCCTGGAGTTGCTGAAAAGCCAACACTAAGCAATGAATCCCAGGCCACACAGCAAGCTGGTGGCAGTGGGGAGAAGAAATCCAATCCTGGCTCTCAGTCTTTCAAGCAAACCACCAGATGACACTTAAAAAGCACTTCTGGGGATGAAAAGTATTATATAATTATTGCTTTCAATATAAATATTTTCCTCTTAAAGTCAAGCTTTTCTTTTTTATTACCACTGACTTTATTAAGCCCATGTGATTGTCTTTGTTTAAGCTGTTATAGTGTGGATCATTGAAACCATGTAAAACATCCAGGGCCTGCATGCAGAATTTATGTAGTTAAAACACATTACCCATTATATTGAATCATCCTCTTAGAAAAACATTGTCTCTGCAATTCCCATAAACTTAAAAGCCCCCCAAAACAACCCCTAAACAACCCCTAAAAATAGCTACTCATGCATGAGCATCCCTCAGAAATAAGAGCTCTTGTTACTGACATTAGTGCAGATGACTGGTGGAATGTGCCATGTCCAGTTTTAATCTCAGCAATCTTGTATAGTTTTTTGTTGAACAAATGTAAACACAGCCTGAAGCTTCCTTCTGCAGGGAAACATCTAACTGGTTCATGTTCATGGCAGTGAAGTGTTTGGTGCCATATTTCTATCTGTGGACTTCATACTGAAGTTAATGGTGGGATGAGGAAAGGGCAAAGTGATTGCCAGTGCATGAAAGTCACTAGATCAGGGGAAATCCCTGGGTAAGCTGAATGTGGAACAAAACCAAGAAAAGAGGAGCAAATTTGCATCGTAAAATAGTGCCTTTACTATGTTTTTTTATAGCTATTAAGAGACTGGCAAGGTGATCCTGCAAATACCAGGAAACAGAGTCTGAAGTGTAATCCTTGTCGTCATTTTGCATTCATTCACACATGTATGCACTCTGTTGCTCGAAAACCACTGATTATAAAGTTTAGACAATGAATGAAATGTTAGGTGAAGATCACTGTACCAGAAGAGTGGGGTGTTGCTTGAAATGCTACATGATATTGAGTCCATCCCCCTCTTGTTCTCCTTCACACCAAAAAAATCCCGTGTAATTATTATAGGAGTAAATTAATCCACTGGTTTGATTTATACTAGATCTTGTCGTGGTTCCAGGCAACTGATTCCTGAAAAGAAAAAAGATACAGTGACTAAAGAGGAAAACAGATGTCTCAGAGTTACAAACAGAAGCCATTAATTTGCTTGGTTCTTAAAAAAGGGACAGTGTCAAGAGGATTAGATTCTGTGTAGAAACAACATAAACAAGGGTGAAAAATAGTCTGGGGGCAGTGAATTGCACTCACACCTGATGGTGCCTTGCTGCCAAGCAAGGATCGTATTTAGAACAATGATATTTTCCTTTCTGCGTTCTTATGAAGTTTATTGTGGATGCTTTTGGGGATGTTATGATTTAGAAGTTGCCCACTGTGTACAGGTTCTTTATGGATATGACTTGTTTTTCTGAAATATTCTTTATTAGCGTACTAAGCCATATAATTTGAGAACTCTGAATGTGTTTGGCTTTAGGTATTAATCCTTCTTCAAGCAGGAAGATCTTTGTTTTCATAGTTCCTTGTAGGAGATGGAAAATTTTAACAGACTTACATCTATTAAAGTTCACTCTAATCTCATATCAGTTTTTATCCACTTGAAATCAAGTTTTCTGTTGGATATCACCCCAATTTAATTGGATTTTTATAAACTATGTGTAATAGCTTGCAGCATCCCTTTAACTCTGTATTTAAAAATAGCAGAATTGTCACATTCTTTGTAGCAGAAGCAAAAGGGCTTCTGTTTCCATTGCTGATAACTCTGCTTCTATCCAGTCCATTTCACCATTATTTACTTGATCCTTCTGAGTTCACTAATGTGTGTATTGAGCAGATTTTAGGGGTTTTGTCTGCTTCTTTTTTCAAGATCTGTACCCTCGAGTTCAGGCTGGGAGAGAAAGCTCAAATAAAAGACATCCAGTCAGGCTCTGGGGCATGAACTTCAGGGCTGCCTTCGCATTTAATCCAAGGTCCTGGAGGGCCCTGGAGTTTCTCCCTCTCCTTCTTGCAGTGTTGTAGTTCCTAGGAATGCTCAGAAGTGCAGGTGCCACTGCAGCCCCATCAGGCATTATAACCCCTGGAGCTGTTCTGGTGTGATCATGTTTCTATGGGATGTTTATCAATACCCTGACTCCCAGGAAGAGCCTGTGCATTGCCTGTACACAGACCTACAGCATCAGTACCAGCACCTTTTGGGTTCCGTTGACCTCCATTGGAAGCAGACACTGTTGATCTGACTCTGCTTTACCTCAAAAACATTGTTTAGACCTGAGCTGACTCTCTGTGGACACAGTTGTTTTTTCAGACTTTTAAAGAAAGAGAGCATAGCAGACTGCAATTCATAACCAGAAGAGAGAAACAGAGATATTTTGGGGTAAAACTAATGGTCTGAACAGGTTTAGAAGTTTGGTAGTTTGAAGTCTGGGCGCCTGCATTGCCACTCTGGTTTTCTTGCTGTCATGGGCCAGGTACTGCATCTACATGAACTGTGCTTTAAAATGCATTTCCTGTATTTTTCTCCTTATTTTTTCTGGGACACTGGAAGTTTTAAAAGGTATCAAAATTATTAATGAACAGGTAGAGAAGTTATCCTGCTCTAATTTCACCTCTGGTATGTCAGTACACCTATACTTTTCACTCTGGCAGCCAAAGTAAGAAGGTGTAACAAAGTAGGTATTGTCATATGATCACATTAATATTTTTATGTATAACATTCATTCTGGGTTAGCCACTTTGGGCAGAGTAGTAACTTGAAGTCAAATAATTTTTTTTTCTGCCAAAACTAAGTGAAGAAGGGGTTTTAGATAGACTAGTTAGTCAGTGGGATCTACCTAAGCGTCAGTTTAAAATAAGAATCTGGGTCATGAGACTACAGTTGCACAATTGTAAGCAAGTCACATCCCCATGTTTATATTCACAAATGTCAGGTGTATTCCAGATCCTAATGATACCCTTTAAAGATACTCAGACTCTGTACAAAGAGTATTAGAAGTGTGGAGGTGGAGAGTTAATCATAATTTTGTTGTGTTTTTTGTTTGCTTATTGCTCTCAGAGGAGTGAAATTAAAAAGAATTCTTCTTGTGGATAGCCTTTAAATCAGTTTGTGTTCTTTCCTAAGTGGAATTAATTTGTAGTCCTCTGTTTCCAGGGAATTATTTTGATTCTGTCTGTTGAGTTGAAGTTTATACATTGCAACTTCTATGTAAGCAATATTTCCTATTGATCTTTAAATGATCCTATTAGTTTCTTTCAGTCCCTTAATAGAAATTTTAGCAGTAATAAAAGATAGAATCAGGCAGTAATTAGAACTGTGATTAGTTACAACATGTGTTTCTTTACCAAAGCAAAAAACCCAATAAAATGTAAATTAAAATAATGGATCTGTGTCTAGCTATCTTGAATTATATTAGAACATTCACTTTTCCTTCTAAGCATTAATATATGCTTTAAATGGCAAATGCTTTTATTATGCAAATTCAAATCACAGTGCAGTAACTGTATTACTTTGCAAATTGCTCTTTCTAACCCACAAATGGTATAAAAAAATGAAATGACTATGTGAGAGGATGTGGATGTTTGTGCTCTCAGGTCTTGAGCCCACCAACATTTGTGTCAATAACCCTTGCTAATTAAAGCCATCACAGGGGTTTCTGTGACTTTAGTCATGTATAAAACGGAATGTAATGCAAAATGTGGATTTCCATGGACAAGCTTGGGTTTTTGAACTGAGCAGTGGGATCAGGTTTTGGTTCTTCTGTAAAGTAACTCAAAAGCTCTCATCACTGCAGAGACTGAAGGACATTATGGTGGGTTGTCCCTGCCACCTCTTTTTCTCATTACTGTGGAATTTCACAGCATCTAGTGACATCTTATTCATGACCATCAGGTCATAAACAGAGACATTTTGGTTTCCTGTCTTACCTGAGCAGATCTTGTGACTCTTCTTCATTTCATGTGACTGTCCAGAGAAAACAGAAAGCTTTCTGCAACTGCAAGGTGGTGTAGGGTATGGTTTGTCCGCAAGTCTCTTAGCAGCTGTCCTTAGTCATAATTTCCTTCCTCCTTTGGTTAGAACAGCTGTCTCCCAAGATTAGGAGCCTGGACAAAGCTTGACTGTGCTAGATCATGTTCAAGTACAACTTAAGTTTATTCTGGTTGGTGTAGAAAAGTGCTCTGAGATCAGGAGTTGTGAGGATCCTGTGGAAAGGTGGGACTCATCCATGGGGCTGTGCACTACTGCTGGGATCCTTTGGGCAGAAGTGACAAACCCAGTTCTGGCACGGTTCTTGGTCTCTCTGCTTTCTTGGAGCCTACAGGGTACACACAGAATTAGCTGTCTCCTTTTGCCATCTGAGGGATCTTCATGTCGGGGAAAACTCATGGCACAGTCCTGGAAGCTATTGAGTGATACAGGAGCTAATTTTTGTGGGTGTCACATTTTGGAAAAAAGGCTTTTGAAGATACATAAAATGGCCTTGCCATCTCTTTCACTCAATGCAAGGTAAGATAGGAAGTGGCTTGGGAAAATATGATTGGGGGAAAAAATGGGAGTGATTGTTAGTCGCTGTTCTCCCACCAAAATAGTAAATATTGAAATTCTGTGTCTAACTTAGCTGCAGTTCCTGAAACTGCCTCCTCTGCTGCTTAGTGGGCCATAGTTTCTGCACAGGCAGCCAGAGTATCCTGTTCTGTGCTTACAGTGAGGAGAATTTCAGTTTTCAGGCACTACAGTGACATATGTCCTCAGGTGAGAGAATCCAGCCAATCTGTATAACTTTGTGTTCCTCACTCAGTGGAGATGTTAGCATTATCATAACTTAATACTGCAGTTTGGGCAGCAGATTGTTGGATTGGTGCCTGCCTTCATCAGCTCCAAACTTTCTCAGCAAAGCACTCTACAGCATGGTGTTGCTGTAACATCTCTTGTTGTTTTTGCTATTCCTGACCACAGTATCTTTCACATACTCATGTAAATGTCCTTATAACCATGAGCAGGTATCCTGTTTTCCTGTGGCTAGGCTGATTGCTTGTTCTGCTACTGACCTTTTTTCTTTTCTAGTTAAATCTGTGTAATGTTTCTGAATACCCTGCATAGCAATGAAATACTGCACTTTTTCTAACTGTACATACAGGTGGATATAAAAATACTATGTTACTGATACCTGGGCAAAACTGGAATTTGTTCTTTTTCCCATAAAGATCACTGGTTATTTCCCATGCATTAGACAGATATACAGTAGGACTAAGGCCTGTTTCCTTGTTCTTGTAGTGTCTTGTTTTAGAAAAAAAACCTGCATAAAGAGAAATGGGTGTCTTGTGGAATGGCTGTACTTTTGTTAAGCTTTTTAACTTCTGTTGGGTTTGCTGCTATTTGGATGGGAAGTAAAAGGGGGACTGGGGGGTGGTTTGAACTAATTAGTTTCCTTGCACTCTGAGGCTCTTAGCCAGATTCCTGTAAGTTTGATCATAAACTTTTATGGCATTTGTTTTGCTCTTTATGGGAAGAAACACCATGGGGAGCTGTACTTCAAAGAGTCAAGCTCCCCTTTATGCCATTTGAACTGTACAGGAAAATCTTCAGACACATTACGTAGTGTGACCACTGCTTAAGAGCTTGACTTGGATTTGCTCTTTTGCTCTGGCTCTTTAAGGGAACTGTGTGTCTTTGGGATGAAATTGAGAAGCAGAAAAATAGGATCTTATTAGAAGTTGTGAATTCCTTTAGATGTGTGTGAGCAAGATGCAGCTCCCTGCCCAAAGCAGCACATCACTGCTGCTCGGGACTTGTCACACACCTGATTTTTTGGGAGTTTTGAAGAACACTGCTTCTGTATTCTTCTTCAGCCCAAATTCTGAGTCATGCTGAATAGTAGGTAGGAATATGGATGTAGGCTTGGGGGTGGCTTGAAAGACTCAGAAGGTCAAAGTGTGTGTTTAGGAAGATGGCCTGTGTTACTGTATTAGTACATAGACTTTCTGATAAATAGATACATATCTTACCATAATTGTGCCTTAGGGCATGAGCATACTAAACAGAACTCTGGAATGGTCCCACTGCTTGCATGCTGCAGTTCCCTTTCCCAAAGGGAACAAAGCCCTTTGATTTTCCTCACAGACACGATGTTAAGAGAAAGACCAAAGGAGAAAACCAGTGTGTAATGCCTAATTGGCACAGGGTACTACTTCTGTTAGGAAACTTAATGGTACTGTTTGCTTCCCAAGGGACATTCCAGTATTAGAAACTGTCCAGCAAGGCCAAGACACTGTGGACAAAGCCATGCAGTTCTCAGTGGCCTCCACCGGGACAAGGTTTCCCTAGGGAAGCATTACCTGCCCTGCAGTGGGCATTTGCTTCTCTGACTGGTTGCCCCTCGACCCTTCTGCTCATTTTCACCAGATCCTTTCTGACCTCACCTCTGCATGGTCAGCCAGGTAAATGCAACATCTCAGGTTATAGCTTTCAGCAGCTGCTACATGGAATGGGGACCCTACTAAAGGAATTGACATCCTACTGAATGCCATGCTACTATGGGATTTAAAACCCTAACTCGTTGATTTGCTTCTGAAGATATCTCCTTGGCTGACTACTTAGTTGAAGATAATTAAAGGGGAGCTGTTAAGTTTGTCAGTTTTAAACATCATACTGCTAGCTTATGTGTTTAGTAAATTGAAATTCTATTTAGTAATAGAAAATTGAAAGTAATTAAGGTTAGTTGGTTTCAAAAATCCCTTTCCTGTCTGTGAAGCAGAGGTCGTGTCATTGCTTACATAGTACTGAATTAAATGGCATCTATTAAAAAGTGTTTTTTATCATCCAGCAAGCTGCCTTCTGAGATTTGAGACAGGAGATATTCTGGAGAAATGCTGCTGAGAATTTCTGCTAGTGAGATATTTTAAAAATGTGGTAAACTCACTGGACATTTGTGTTTGTATGTATTTTGTTTTCATATAATGTACCATATATCTTTACCCAAGGATGCAGGTGCTTCTTGGTTGTTCTTGTTCAAGAGCTGCCTCTGTGATATGGATAGGTTGCCCAGGGGATAGATGTGCAGACTGTGAAATACATGAAAAATGACCAAAAGGAGGCATTCATATCTAAAGAAATAAAAGAATTGAAGAAGTTACAAAATATATTGTAATGTGCCTTTTGCTGAACCTTAGTTTCAGAATCTAACCCTCTTGGTATTCATAAATTATTTCGATGTAAAGCACTGAGCCATTATGTGTGTGACAGACATGTCCTTCTCCCAGCCTGGACTGTTTCTGGACAAAGGCAGCCAAGCCTATGCCAAACAGAAATGCTGCATTTGATATACTGGGTCACAAAAGTAATTTTTCCAACTACTATTTCTACCCATCAGAATAGGTTTGTATTTTTTCAGATAAACAGCAATTTGTCTTTATTTTCACTTTCTCTTTTTTCTTTTTTTTTTTCTCCAAAGGGGGTTTCAGTTACTGCATCATTCTCCATCAGCCTGCATTTTGTTGGAGTGCACAGAGACTGATCTGGGAAGGGAGCCTGACCCAGGACAGAGGGAGAGGGGAAGGGGGTGGGAAGTGAATTGAGTGACCCAAAGAGATTCCCTAATCCCCTCTGCTCCTGGCTTTCATAGCATTTCCTAGCATTCCATTCCATCTAATGAATGCAAGCACAAGGCCAAATGGTCAGAGTAACACGATCAGATTCTTAACAGGGAATTTCTTTGTGTTTTGTGGCTTTCCAGGACTCACAGTGTAGATAGTGGGAAATCCAAGCACTGAGGTGAGGAAGGGCCTTGGATTTGGGACAAAATGCAACACTACTAGGAATATTTATGAAGAGAAAAAAGGGAAATAGAAATAATTAAGCTTCTTTGAACAGTTTTTTTCCTTAAAGGCAACTTCTTCAGTCGACCCTACATTTCTGTTCATTCTGAAATGTCAGTTATTCAATTTCATTTGATCCCAAAGGTTCTTTCTGATTGATTATCTCATATCCTGGAATGACACTTAATAATGCATTGCACTGTAATGTGATGTGTGCCAAATTTCTTAAAATATAAAATAGCATCAAATGATGTGTCAAAGGTTTTGATGTGTCCTTTCTTGGCCTAGTGCGGCAAGGATATCCATTAAGCCCTTAAATAAACAGTTTCTGGAAAAGCTGTATCCTTATGAGCAATTTGCTGGATGTAATAAGCAGGTATATAAACTCTGCCAGCAATATGAATTGTTTTCTTCCCTATTGATTTGCTGTGATCTTACCCATGTGCTGTTTACCTAATAAATGCAATGTGACACTGGGAAATGTGATGAACTTGTAAACTGAAGTAAAAATTCTGCAAATATCTGAAAATCACATGTGGAATTTTTTTTCCCTGATTTTTCAGAGGCTTCTCTCACAGTTGAATTTCCTTCTGTTTCGTTGAGAATGGGCTGGCTGAGTAAGTCTAGGAAAAGGATGTGAGTTTCTGCTTTCCCAGCAGACTGTAATTTTACTGGTCTGCTAATCAAAAAAAATGTTTTTGTCAGTTCTTAATTGGTAATTGATACTAGAGAGTGCTTAATGTCTACAATGGATGATGGATTGTGCCACATGCATTATTTTAATGGAGTGAGCACCAATAAGCAACTCTACCCCAGGCACTGCAGAGGAATCTCTTCCAAAGCACTGAACAATGTTTTGCCTCCACCACTGAATATATTGACAAAGAAGGTGCTGGAGGTGGTGACCAATGTTGTTTGGATTAGTGTTTAATAGCTGGAGTCCTGTACCTGCCCATCTTCTAGAGGCTGACAAAACCAGGGTTTCATACAGGTCATGGATGGCTTCAACCTTCCACCTCAGAAATAGAAGTGAAGGCTCAGCTGGCAATGACCTGCTGAAATGTGCTGGCTAAAGTGTATAACAACTTGATTATTCCCAGATTTCAAGCTCTTATCTTTCCTGTAATGGAGAAAACATCTAAACCAAGCTGGTTTGTGTGAGGATGTGCTCTAAGAGATGCATTAAAAACGTCTTGTTCCTGCCATGTCTGAGAGGTCTGAAGCTATGATTTCTTTGTGATACTGCAGCTTCCTTGCTATCTTTTTAGGAAATCCTGGTGCATGTGGGGCTGTTAGTGAAGAAATTGTCAGTTTAAATTGGACATGTTTTAACTTCACCATCAAGTGGGCAGATGGCAGCCTGCCTTTACCTCGGGTACCATCCCACTGCAAACAAAAGTGCAGCTCTTCCTGTGGGACATGCTGGTTGATAATGTCTCAGAGCCAGACTCCCTAATCAGTTGTGTAAAAGGAGTGACAAAAATCTCCAACTGGCTCTTATAAAAGCTGTTTCCATCTCAAAGTCAAGATTCTTCATTCATACCTGGGTATGTAAACAATCTTGCTTTCAAGAGGATCTGAACATGTACTGCCCTCATTAAAATCAGTGGGAACTCAGCACATCTGAAAGTCATGCAGCTGCTTTATTTATGTACCTGGCTTGGATTTAAATACCTAACTTCAGGGTTTGAAAACTGTAATAACTGTTTTCCTCAAACAGTGAGGTGTGCTGCAGAAAACTCTTCTCTGTTTCAGGAGTCTGCAGGTAAGAATTGGGATATCTGAACTAAAAAACTTTAGCTTCTCTAGTGATTGGCATCTTAAAAAAATCTATCTTGTCTTCAGTGGAACTTATGCACAGGCTTAGCTTTAAGCCTGTGCTGAGGTGTTTTGTCAAACTGGGATGTCATACTGAATCCAGGTCTTATATAGGCAGATAGAAACACACCCCCACCCCAAGCTTCATTTCTCTGGCCTGATGAGCATATTCTGCCACTTCCTAGGTGCAATTTCCTCCCCAGTGCATCTGATTTAGGGCTTATATTTTCTTCTAACTCTTCATACATTAGCCTTCTAACAAAATTAAAACCCAAGCCAACAAATCCAGAAGCAGTATGATTTTCCCAGGGTTACTGTGACTTCTGTGTGTGAAGTTGCCTTGAAAACCATTTAAGTTAGGATTCCTTCAACATTGCACATACCTTGGGCAAAGCCATTTAGAGATGCAGCACCTTGGGGGTCCATTTGACTGGCAGGGAAATGTTAAATGTCTGGGTTTTCTTGGATGTTCTTAGAAAGCTGTGTGGGTTGCAGTGCTCTTTGAGACTGAGAGATGCTTTGGAGTGAAAAAACCTCAGACTTCCAGTAAGATGGTCTTCCAGCAGAAGACCTTGTTTTCCTTGTTTTCTGTCAGCTTATTTTAAATGTCACTGTACTCTTATAAATAGATTTCAATGACTTTCATGGGGGAAATTTTGAACCATTAGGCAACTTGAATAACTTGCTTCAGCTGCCCTTTGCATGATGCATTTTTCTTACAGTGTTTGGTCACTCTGCACCTTAGGTCTGCTGTCAGCTTTGTAAAAGTAAGGTAAACACTTCCCAGTTATGCATCATTAAGAGTTTACACTGGAGAGTGAATGTATATGAAAACAATAGGATGAATGATTTTTGTTTAAGGGATTGCACTTTCAAATCCCTAATATTAAAATATAGCCATACTATTTCTGTCAGAACAGGTTACCAGGATGGATACATGAAATGTTCAAATCTCAGTGAGCCAAGGAACCTAGGTAAAGACAAGATTAAAAATTTGTTTTATAGGAATTCAATTTGTTTTATAGGAATTCAATTAGGATCCTGCATGCAAGAGGAGGGCGTGGCTGCTGCAGTGTGTGATTCAGTAGAGATACAATTCTGTGGAGCCTCCTGTGGGATTGCTTCTATTTGTTGTATCCATCTAGGGTACAGAAAAGCTTTTCCCCTGCTTCACATGACGTATTGACTCTGACAAAGAATCACAGTTTGTATTAGGATATGTTTTTCTCATATCCCACTTTAGTCAGCCTCACTTGAGTATGGTAACAGTTTGGCATGATAATGTAAATATTGGATAAAATAAATTTTGCCATGGATCTTCAGACGTTTTTATCTGAAACATTCTGACTTGAACAGCTTTGCAGAGGCTCATGGACTATTTCTACTAAAAGAAACATGGTATTTGGAACCTTTTATGCTGAAAGGTGGGATCGTACCAGCTTGTTCCAAACCAGCCATGCACCAGGACCTGTCAGGCCAGTCCCAACATGTACCTGGCTGCTGGAGGGCAGCATGGCAATGGATGTCTTCAGAGACAACGAGACTGCCGATGTTTTCTCAGTGTAGTCACTTTGAACAGGTCCCTGAGCTCTCTGGAATCTTGTGTTTTTATGGCCTTGGTGCAGTGGAAATGTTCACCAGGGCCTGGTGCACACAGGGGTGTCAGGCATAGCCAGGAAGATGAATGTCCTGCTGGAAACTGGAGAGATTTAACAAGAGATAATGTGACAAGCAGTACGGGGGCAAGCCTGGTGAGAAAACTGTGAGCCCAAGGCATCCACCAGAGCTGATCTTTGTTAATGATCAAAGGCAGTGATCTTTCCACTCCCACTGCTTCATGCTTTGAGGGCTCAGGGCAGAAAGCCCTCAGAAACAATGTCTGGTTTACCAAAACAAAGAAATTTTGTAGAAGAACAGAAACTGGCAACTTAACTTGCATGAACTACACTCAGCAATGCTCTAGAAGGTAGAGGGTCTTTTCCTAATTGTGTTTGAGTGTCATGAAAGAGACTCCAGGATGTTCCTTGAGAAGCACTATGATAAAAATCTTGAAAAAGGAGCATTAGTTTTTCAGCAAGCAAATAAAAGTATACAAAGTAAAAAAAAAAAAAAAAAGTGTAACAATTCTTTAATGTGTAGAAATAATTTAATGATACATATATCTGCACATATGAACCCCTGGTGCACCCCTCAGTTTTTGCATGTAGGTTCTGTGGCATACAGGACAATGGGATCTGAATGTTTTCCAAAGGTGCAAAATGTTCCTGTAAAAGTGTCCTGTGTTACTGGTGTGAAGTGCCTTCCCTTCCTTCTCCAGGGCCTGTCTCTGAACCACAGAGCACTTCCTTTTGGAAATTTGTTTCAAATTCATGGGCTGGAAATGCAGTATTGATAAGCTGTTCTACAGTAGCCTAGCACAGAAGTCAGAGGTTTAGCTTCAAACTAAAATTAGGTTTTAATACCTGGAAATGAACTTGCCTAAGTGAGGAGAAATCTTGTTAGAAAGAAAGAGCTGTCAGTACACTGATTAATTTGGCTCTTTTAAACTAGGGTGTCCTGAGCCTCTCACATGATAAATGATCCAGAAACACCCCCTTCTACTGAGAAAATAAATGGATGAATCAGCTGTTCTCAGGTTCTGACTGGGGCTCTCTGTGTCTTGTCCCATGATGTACCTTTCTAATTAAGCCTCAATTTATCATCCTGCATAAATGATGAATCAAGGCAAATGGAATCTGAGTTTATAATTGTTGTACATAAAAGATCTGTTTCTTTGTTATAGCACACTGTGTAGTAATTTTCCTGTAATGTTAGAAGCTAATTTATAAATACAGAATGTGGGTTTGGAGAGGGATCTTCATGTTTCTCTCTGTCAGACTGTTAATGCCCATTGCCTACTCTAATTTAAAATATGAAATTTCTGATGTTTGAAAGATAAAGGCAATTAAGAAACTTTTCCACTTTATAAGGTGATTAGCAACAAGGATGTTTTTTATTTTGTACTGTAGATATTGAATATGATGTGGTACTTCATTATATTGAAGTGATGCTTTAATGCATAAAGCAAACAAATAAGAATTGCTGTCAAGACATGAAGGGGAGTCAAATATTTAATTGTTATCTTGGAGACTGCGGCTCTAAGGAATTAGCCACTTAGATCCCAAATAATATACTTTGCTTAGATTTTTTTAAAAACAATATACATTAGTGTATTTTATATGATACGTATTCTAAAGCATTCTATAGTAACATTATTATTATGAGTGGTAAGTTATTGTCAAAGCTTTCTCTTTTGCATTATCAAAATAGCCAGTACCAAAACAGTACCACAGCATGGACTGCACACATTTGACTTTCAAAAATAACCTTGATCTGGCCCCCCAAAAATGGCTCCACAGCCCTCTTTTTAATGTGGGAGTTGCCTTCAATATTGTGACTCGTTAGATTTCAAAGACTTTCTACTTTTATTTAGATTAATGAAACAGCTTTTTCTGGTGTTGTTTTTTCCTTTTCCTTCCAGTCTCAGTCATCTAACATTGTGCTTGCAGCTCTTCATTGATAGAATAATCTTATTCTTTTCAAATTTCAGTTGTGTGCTTTGCAAATTGCATAGGATATATTTTTCCTTTCAAAGCTATAAACTGTGGAATGGGGAGGCAAGCTGATTTTCTAACTGCTTTTATCATTATTAAGACACGCAGTCCCTCCCAGACAAAAACATAAATATATTAAGTGCATATCAACATTCAGTCTAGGTTCACAGCACAATCACTGGTGCTCACAGTCATCCAAAAGATGTGGGTTTAGAATAATCTCCATATAAATTTTGTAATTTTGTTGCTGAAAGGATATGCATGATGAGGTAGGATTAATCTCAGAATATTTTTTGTGAGTTGACTTATGGTCCAGTTGTTATAGAAGTGATAGTTGCTATTGTGAGAGACTTAGAATTGAGAGATCTTAAGGAAAAGAAATAATCTCTTAGTGCAAATTCACTCTGATGAAGAGATCAGAATGTTGCTGTTTTCCTTTTGATTGGTGTGAAGACTAAGGATTTAGGGTAGAAGGCTGATTTTTCACACTGACACATTTCCTGACCTTGGGTGTGTTTCTGAGCTGGAAGCCCCATCAAAATGTAGAAACAGTAATGTCTCTGCATGAAAAGTGTCTGTCCTGGACATGTACTTAAGAGGCAGCTGAGGAAGAGCGAGAACTCCAAAACCACCTTTCTTAAATGACTGAGACATCCTGTTTACATAAAAAGGAGGTCTGAAAACATCTCAGTGTTACAAGGTTAAGATGATACTGTAAATGGTTGATTTAGCACCCTGGGTTATGTATTCAGTCTGATTCAAGAATGTGACCCAATTCAGTTATCATTAATCTAATCATTAATCAATATTTTTAAATTTATCTAAGGTTAAAATGTTTTATCCCACCCAGCTTAGAATAATGCACCTATGTTAGCTTTTATGTCAGGTTCCTTCTTTGGGCAGATTTTTATGGACAGGTCACAGACCCAGTTCTCCAAGGTTCACCATGAAAATGCTGACACCCACTGAAGTGTTGCAGCAGTGGTGTAATAACCATGAATTCATATGAAGCACATATTTCTCTTAAATGCATCATAAAACCAAAAATGAAAAAATACCACTCTGAAAGCTGGTATTTTAAATAGTTTTTAAAATAGCAAAAACTGCTGATCAGATTTTTGTCATCATCATAGCTGCTCTATTGATAGCTCCATTTCATCTTCTTTTTAGCAGCTGAAAGATTTGTCACCATGTATTTAAGCAGTTCTCTCTGCAGATGCTTTACATATAGGATGTTTTTCTTGTGAGTGGAAAAATAATCCGTGTAAGATCAAGACACAGTTGGCCTGCACTTCTATGGGCTCTTGATGTACATTGGACTTGACCTTGCAGTACAGGCAGCTTCATAAAATATTCAGCAAATATTCTGAGTTTCTTCATTAAATTAAGCAGAACTTAAAGTGGGTCTAGCTTGATGAAAGTGCATTGAGTCTTCTTGAAAATCTCATTCTTATTAAAGCTGGATAGCTGTATGAGGCCAAATGTAATCTCTCTCCCAAAACAGGGTATGGACACAAAAAGGTTAAAAAACAAGGGAAGGAAACTGGATATTTTATTTTCTGTTTAGGTGTCTGCATTTGATATTCTTAATGGCTCATTTAAGAAAAGAGAGTCATGATAAGGAAATTATTATAATATTGTCCACGTTCTCAATATCATCAGTGATACTGTGGCCACTGTCTTCTTTCTTGCTTTCCCATGTGAGCTATAACCCTTTTCACATTCAAATAATTCTTCTCTTACAGCACCACTTTCCCCAGTATAGCTTGTCATGTAGATCAGGAGAACTATTTGCAGTTGTTTAATATGGTGGATTTCTCCCCAAAGCCACATATGCACAGAAACCTTGTGAAAAAACACTGGAAACTTTTACAGATGGTACATCCTGGGGGAAAAGAGCTGAAAAAGCAAGTGAGCAAATGATCATGGTAAAATGATGCTGGACACCCAGGCAGTGCTTGCTATGAGCAGGCTGAGGTTGGCATATTAAGGTAAATTTAGAGCTCTGAGATAGACATGAGATTTTTTCCACAGGAGCAGCTTTGCTATGAAGATTTAGTTAGCATCTGCCTTATGAGCAGCTTGGGCCTATTTTTGCAAGCAACCATCTGAGACTGTGTGTAGCTGTAACCAAACTTCCTTGGTTTTCCTTGCTCTTCTTTGAGCAGAGAATCAGTTCAGGGATTATAGTTCTTCTGTGAACTCCAGCCCAAAGAATAACTGGATTTTCTTGGCTTGTAATATTGCAACTGGCTGCATGTGTGCATTTCTGATAGGAAGAAATTTGGGATATCAGGACAGTTGAATTTATGCTGCTGTCATAGATAGACCTGTTACATTTAGGCACAGTCTGCTGAGTTATCTAGGAAAATAGATTAAACCCTTTGAGTCTAATTCTGGCTGGTTTTATGTGTGTACAAATGTCAAGAAAGTCAATGAAAACAAACTTAAGTGTGTGGTCTGTGTAAAATGCCAAACTTTGGAAAAGATGGGATAAATGACTGGATAATATATAAAAATATAAAAACTTTTGTGTTTCTGTGTAAGGGAGCACACATCCTCTTCACTAGCCCTGTCCCTGAGACAAACCAAATATTTCCTGTGTTTGGGGTAAGTGATGTGTAGACTTCAGACAGATTTAGATTAAGAATCCAAGTTATACCAAAATAAAGTGATTACATTGAAAACACCTGCAAGTGAAATCTTACATATTTAATTTGAATACTTCTGCATCATAAAATTCAGGAGTACCTAGCTTTCTTTTGCAAGATTTATATGCCATTATTTATGTCCTGAAGTGTACAACCTTGTGTGTGTGATCTGCAAACAGAGACTGACAAATCCTTTTCTGCTTGCAAGACCTGATCTCATAAACTTAAATCAGATTCAGAATCTCCTGGCTCTTCCATCATGCAAATTCAAAGTAGTGTCTTTAATTCCTTTCAGAATGCATCATAAGGAACCTCAAATTGTGTATTACAGCTCCACTTCTGCTTATATACAGAGCCTGTGAGATGGCCAAGTTCCCAACTAGGGACCTGATTTTTTGTTTAGTGCAGCAAAAGTCTTGACAAATCAGGACTGGCCATGATTCGGGCTGTGCTGTATTGGCCAGGATGGAGCTGCAGCTCTCGGCCCATTCTGACTTTTAGCCTCCATTACACACCTATGCAGATTTTTCATTCATTTCCTTCCTTGAGAAACATCATCATGTAGGCTTTCACTTTCTGGCAATACAGTGAGGAACTGAGGTGGGACTCTGTTAGAAAAATACAGTGTTAAAGCAGGTGGGTGAGTCCCACATGACTGTCCCTGTCTGTTTTCACAGCAGGGTCAGCTATGCCTGCTATTTCTCTCAGTCTCTGTGAGATGCCTGTGTGATCTGTTTCGTGTTTTAGTTCAGCCTGAGGCTCCTCCACTACAGCTTTATCTGCTGTAGACATGGCAAACTCATATGTATCTGTAAATGATAATTGGAATCCTGTTCTCTGCATAAATCTCTTGCAAGCCAGTTTTTCCCTGTGAATCATCTAGACATGATGGAACATAAATGTTGAATTTTTAATCCTGTGCTGCTTCAAGTATAAGTACAAAATCTGGGCACAGTAGTAGATTGGAGCCTCACTAGGGCTGGAGGTGAGAAAAGACTAGTTAACATAATATTTTCAGAATATATTCCTGTTTATACATCCCAGCATGACTATGTCCATAATAAAGGTGATTAATATTTCACTTTCTACTAAACTTTGCCCCAGACTGTATTTGTAGTTTAATTCTACATCCTTCCCTTGTCCAAGGGACTATTCCTGTATAAGTGTGACAGCCTTATATCCATTCTCATTATAGAATTTTCTTAATTCCCAGGGCACCTGCACAGGATAAGGACACAATTTAGCCTTAATGAGCACTTGTAAATATTTTCTTATATGTTTCCCTTAAGTGCAAAACAGTAAATCTTCAAAGTCCAACAGGCTGGCACATCATGACCAGGAATTCCCTGGGAACTAATGCAACTGCTGTTGTGCCTGCTGTTCAGCCATAAAAATTTATGCAAGAAAAGATTAGCAGCAAAAAATTAAGGGGTACATTCCTACACATTCTCTTATTTAAAAAGGCTGAAGTCATGGTGTGAAGGCCCCAACTTGGAAATAGCTGTAGCCCTTTTCAAATCTCACTATAATAGCCCAACCCCAGTGAAGAACTGAGACATGGGACAAACCTGGTATTGTGGAATTAGGGGCTTTGTAAGACCCACATACCCAGAACAGATCTAAGGGGGCAAAGACTTTATGGAGAATACAAGGAGCAACTTTTGACAGGTTGTCCTCTATTGATGGCACTATTTTTTTTTTTTTTTAGTAAAAGATGCAGGATAGTTCACAGAAGCTATATGAACATAGAATTTTTGTATTCTGTGTACTTCACCATTTTAAAATAAGAGCAGGTATAGAAATTAATTTATTTCCACAGGTGACAACTGTACTTTTTTAACTCAGTCTCCATCACTATATCTGGTGTCCAGGACAGTAGTCCAAAGATTATACAGTATCAGTTTAATTTGATAATTCATTTGGCTTTGGGTTACTTATTTTGTGTTCTTCCATCTTTGGTTTGAATATGGACCTAATTGAAAGCTAGTTTTACTTTATCTAGGTGGCAAGTACATTTGTAAGCAATGGAAATGACATAGTAACTCACATTAACAGGACTACATAATTTCCTGGTAACTCCAATTATCTTCTGTCATCCTTGTAATGTAATTAAAATGTTTAATTGTTTTCTCTAGATAAGAAAAGGTTATAAAAGCTATAACAATTTGTGTGGACTTAATGACCAGCTGGCATTAATAGCCTGAAGCCCCCAGTTATCAACCTTTCTAGCAATCATTATTTTCAAAGAATTGCCCTGTGTCTCTGGAGCATTCACATATTCTCCTGGACTTTAGTCATATTAGACCCTGCAATCAATTGATCCCACAGATAACACTGATGCAATGTATTTTACCCTGGCCTCAGGCTACCAGAGAAGATGTGCAATGTGAATCAGGTTATGCCATGTCAGTGAGTGTGATAATCTGACATGATGGCCTCCATGGGATGGGGGTGGGAATTGCATGGCTGTGCTGTGTTAATGTTGACAGGGCTATATTTAATGGGAAACGGTCCAAAGATCAAGCAAAAGGAGATAACTGGGAAGCTCATGATTTTTCATCTGTCTAAGAGTTATTCCACTGGCAGGATGCATGTATTTCTGCACTTCTAACACTTGGAAAGAGAGGGGAAAAAAGGGATTAACTGATTTGTTTGTATTAAGAATAGTGATAAAACCATAAGAGAGGATTAATATACCACTCTTATTTACAAAAGTTCACCTCTGTTTATGGGTTTCTCCTCCTTGTCTTTTTAGGATCTTAAAACATGTACTAATCTGAGGGTGGGGGTCAGCACTGCCGGCAAAGGTGTTTGCCCCTGGTTTCCATCATAAGGGACACAGTTTATTTGTGTTGAAATTTTAATGCTCAATTCCTTCCTCAGACTGAGTTTTCATATTCATCTCCTTAGGATGTAAATGTAAATTCTGTGCCAAGATCTGAAGTGGACTACTGAAAAACAGTTTATGTTGTTGTGCACTACATACTACACTACACAAATTTGTGTTTCGTGTAGTGTCATGGATGTCTATTGCCTTTTCAATACTCAGTTTGTATTAGGCATCACAGAAGAGAATTAAAATTTGGGCTATGGATAGACCTTTTGAATGGTGATGTACTGAAGTATAAAATCAAATACTTTGTCTTCCCCTTTATTTGGGTGGTTTTCTGGTTACATTCCTGTTTAACCTTGATGCTTATTTGCTTGCCTTACCCATTGGTGGTGCTTCCCACTTTCAGCTGTCTTTTAGGGTTTGTGGCTGTCTATGGATAAAACTCCCCTGAACATCCTAAAAGCATCCAGTCCCAATAGACCAGACAGATAATGACTGTAGTAAAAGCCAGGCTTTTTTATGGGGCAGGGTAGCAGCATTTTATGCCATGATTAAAAAATAAAAGTGCATGTGAGCAGTCAAATGGTATTTAGTAGGGATCTCTGGGTTACAGGTATAAGTAAAAGTAATTTACTGCAAAGTTTTTTCCCTGCTTTGGATTTCTTTAGTGAGGTTGGCTAATATGTGGGAAGAATACAATTGCTAGAAAACGCTGTGGCATTTTTCCTGTAATTTCTTTAGGAGTCTATTGGTTCCATTCTTTTTAAATCCTGTGAGACTCTTACAATGCAAACGTTAGGTTCTCCTGATTTAATGTGCTGTTCAGGCATTTTGATGTATCTCTCTTCTGATAGTTATATTGTCATTGTATAAATGTGGTCTTCCATCCTGTAATTAGATTCATGCTGGTGAACCCTTCTGCCTGCTTGGAGCTGGGGTTAATTCATGGAGCAGTTTGCAGGCCTGGCAGCCCTTGGGTTCTGTGGTATCAACGAGGTGCTCGGTAGAGATGCCGACTTTGATGACAATGATTGAAGTAAGCCATGAAAAATAACATTTGTTCTGGGGCCTCATGCTGATGTTTCTCTACCAGCTTCTCATTACCTCACAGTAATTCATAATTTTAAGGATGTCACCTGCAATACTGGGTTCTATTTGTATGTGTCATGCTTACAGAAGGCCTACAGATGGAGAATCTGTGAAATCTTCTCTCTTATTTTTGAGTTCTCTACAATTGCACCAGCTTTTCTGCTTAATTGAGATCCAGAGAGTGGCAGCTCATTAAAGTGGATGAAATTGCTGAACAGACAGGTGCTGGCAGAGGTCCAGGTCTATTGTATTAAGCTGTCCCTGAAAAGAATTAACTCTCTTTTCAAAACTGGGAAGTGTTTGACAAGTGCATATTCCTCCAACCTGGAGGAATGTTTTGCTCTGTCCATTAAGAAACAGAGATTTTTCTTTGAACATTGTAAATGTGTTACCTCAGCTTCTATATGACAGTCTAGGTGCCAGATGATTTGATGATTTGATGATTAATTATCAATACATGGAAACATATGCAATTTGAACTACATCATTTAAAAAATGTTCTGACTGGAAGTAACAAACTGTAGAGCTATGAGAAGTGCTGTATTTTAAGACAAACAGGCTATATATTTCTCTCAACACGTCTAGCTGGTGTCTTTGAGCTACAGATGATAAGAAAGAAAGGGGGGCAGCAAATTCCCTCTCCTAGGCTGTCTGCCTGCCAGTGGCATTCCTAACAGCCTGTCAGAGGAGAGCAGCCTGCAGAATTTCAGCTCTAAAGGGTCTGGTGTGACTGGTGCCTTCTGATGGCCGCTGTCCCCAGGCTGGAAGAGAAGGTTTATCCTCTCTTCCCCACCATTGCCTGCCAGAGAGAAGTAAGGATGGCTGATTTCCAGAACAGGAACCTTTATGGAGGTTGGAGCACCAAAACTGTCATCTACACTGTAGAAAAGATTAGGCAGTTATTCTGAAATGAAGGAAAGAGTTCTTTTTTTTTTTTTTTTAAATTCTCTTAACCATTGAGTGATGAATCTATCTGAGGATCAGAAGATGCTTCCAAGAGAGCATTTTGACCATTCTGGTTTTGTGTAGTCTCACAAAGGAAAAGCAGGACCCAGCCATGGTTCAGCCTTACCTGCAGACTCAGATGCAGTCTAGCACTTCAGTGCCCAGTTGGATGGGCCAGTCACAGTGCTGGTCCCATAGGCACATCTGATGCACTGCTGCATCCCTTCCATCCCTGGATGGCAGTGTGAAGCCTCCTGATACCCCCTAATGACATTCCAGCTATCAGAGTCAACTCCAGTGCCTGTGGTACTTGAGAGAGCAGCTCTGCAGTGACAGCACTGAAATCTTTCAGAACCTTCTAGACAAATCCCTTCAGGAACAGAGAGTAATAGGGTGCAGAACAGCTCTGGGGAAGTGAAAGACAGTAAACAATTTCTAAAGCAGACATAGGAATGAAACAGGGCAAACCCAGCACATTGCAGGGATCTAACTGGCGTTAAATGGTTTGGATAAAATAGTGCTTAAAATGGAATAGACAGACAGTGGTTTAGGAGCTTGTGATTCACAGACAAGCAATGAAGTGGAATCTGTGGGTATCAGCAATGGAAAATGTTGCCTCTGTTGATAATATTTAGCAAATATATGGAGTAATTCCATCCTCATCCTGCCCTCAGCAAAACCACATATATAAGTTTAATTTAATGTCAGGCTTTCAGAGATTAGGAATGAAGACTTGTGGGGCTTCTGTACAAATCAAAACCATGCAGAGCTGTCAGGTATCTCCTGATCTCTGTGTGTGTACAAGACTAGATTCTTGACTATGAACTTTACCTCGTTGAGTACACTTTTTATCTTATTAGCGAATGGAATTTCTGTTTCTTCCACCATCTGTTCATGTTTAAAGGTTAAGTTTCATTAATTTGCTTACAACACAAACCAACCCCTTCATGGAACTTCCAAACAAGCACATTTCTAACACATACTTGCTTTGCTTAGATAATGAAAGTAAGTTAACCCGGGGAATTATCACTCATAATACATGCAAGGTATGCAAGTATCTACTGCTGTCCTGTGCTTCTTGCCTGGCTCCATGCACATCCCTCAAATGGTCTTTAACAGCAGCAATAATGGCAGTGGAGCCCTATGCAAAGACCTCATTAAGGAGTGAGCCCTGTGGTGCTGTTGAGAGATGCTACATAAACATATACAAGAAATCAGTCTGTATCCCAAAGCTTTGGAAGCTGAGCAGCTAATTGGGCAAAAATGGGCAAGAAGCGAATCAAACTCTGTACTTAATTTGTGATTAGATACTGAAAATGTTACATATTTTATCAATTTGCTAAACTAAGCTCTTTGCCAGTCACTCAAAACACTTCTTGTTTTGCTGGTATATTTTAAAAGTACAAAAATCTATATTTTTATATATATATTCATTTTATTGCCTCTGTTTATGGCAGTATTTCTGTAATTGTGTTACATTGTTCTGTCGTTTATCTATTATCAGATTAATATTGCTTGTTGAATTGCAAGACACTCATAAACATTTTCTTTCCCTTTCAAGGACAGTATATACTAGATTATCTATAAAGTTAGCTATTTTGGAATGTGTGAGGAGACATGAATGGTGGGCATTACTACTTTTATGTGTGCCAGCTTATCTTCAGATATGGTGTCCTTTACTGCTGGCAATACAACTGAGATAGAAAATGCAGTATTTGGAGGAACAGTCTCAAAAATGGCAAACAAGCTTTGCTGCTTTCAGTAGGGAGGGCAGTTATCATGAGAACACGAACATTAATTGTTTAGTGAGGTGTTGTCAAAAATCAATGGGGCAGGAAACATTTTTAAATGACTGGAAAACAAGACTTGGGAATTGCTTCAAAAGTCAATCTGTGCATCTTCAAAAGTCAATTAAAGGCTGAAGTGGAGAATAATTCCTTTAGGCTGGGGCAGATGTGGTAAGCCATCTTGCAGCAGTGCCCACTTTCCTTCAGCACTGTGCTAAGTGGTCCAGAGCTTTTCCCTTTGGCCAGGGTCATCATTCTAAAGGTCCATGCTATCCACAGTCATTCTTTTCTCATAAGATGGAGAAAGCTATTGCAGACTTTCCTGATTCTAGTTCTAGTCTATTTTTTTGGCAGGTAAAGTCTTGCAAAAGCTTACTTGGAAGGTTGTGTAACTGGCTGTTTGCCAAACTTTTGCACATATGTAACGTGCAAGGTTTGCTGTGGCATTTGCAGTGATATTGTGCAAGAAGTCCATTCATAATGAAATTATGTATTTTAATGATGATATGTTCTTGGGTTTAAAATGTGTTTGCGGATAAATCTTCTTAAGCAGAAAGAAAAGTAATTCTTTACTGGCTCCAGGTGAATTACTGCTTTTATAAACATTGACTTTCTCTTATCGGATCCCTTTGGAGTCAAGAGGTGTGGGGAAGCAGAGAGCACTAGCAGGTGGTGTCCTGAGGACATGAAGGATTGCTGTCAAGCATTGTTAGGGTCTGGAGGGGAGATGTCCAGGGAGGAGAGTAGCAGGAGCAAGATAGGGAAGTGGATTGTTGATATTACAGAACAAGGTGATGGAAGAGAGTGCATGGCTTGAATCAGAAAATAAAACACTTCCTGGGATGCCAGGTTTCTAAAGTGTGTTTTCTTTCCACAGTGCACTAATATTCACCTATAAATCATTTAAAAATATGCTTATCTGTCTAAACAAACCTGTGATCTGATAAAAAGGTCCTGACTTTGCTTCAATAACAATGCCAACATCATCCTCACTTTCCATAGAACTCTCTCCTTTATGCAATTTTCTCATATGAATGGGAAAAGCTCCCAGTTCCTGTCAATAATGACACTGCTGTGCCCTTAAACTCCCTCTTGACAATAGACATTTTCTAGAGCAAATGTGAAATAAAGCAGTGTGGCACTGTGTGGGCAGGTGGGCTGCCGTGATTATCGCTCCTGCTCTTTCTTCCACCTAACCTGTCTGTATCATCCCCCTTCATCTGCGGTGACTTCCCCATGGTTTATCTTGTAGGAAAAGTATATCTATATTCAGCTGTCAGCCCAAGATCACTCTAAATGTCACTTGTTTGCTTTTATGTCCTTGGTCTTGATGGATGTGTCTGAATTCCCCTGAAGGCACGTCGTTAGGTACTTATCTCATTTTGTGGTAGCATTATCTGCTTTAGGTGCAGCACAAGTGGCTGTCCTGGGCCAAGAGGGAGGGAGCTGGGCATGAAGAGGACAGGAGGAGGAAAGAAGTGCACTTCTGTGTGTTTGTCCGAGCATGAGGCTGTGCTGTGCAGCAGGGACATGGTGGAGCCATGGCAGTCTGTCACAGAGGCCTCCAGCACAACTGGGCTCTGCTTGGTTCTGCTCAGTCCTAATTACACACAGCAGAACCGAGCCTCAAGATCCAGCCTTTGTGAAGTTTACCCATCTCTAGTTTTCCCAATGTTCAATATAATGTCTTTTCTTTTTTTTTTTTTTTTAAATCTTACCTGACTATTTGCTTCAAAAACAATTCTGTTGCTCCTGGCTTCATTAATATGCATCCAGTGCAATGTAAATGGCTCTCGAGGCCTCCCCTTGGTAGATGATTTAATGTGGCAGTTATGAAAGCTGCTCAGCCTGTGCTCCATTAGCATAATAATGAAGCTTCTGCAGCAGCGTTATCATCCTCAGAGGAAATAGCCTGAGTGGTCACAGCTCCTTTAACAAGTACCACTTTAGGATAAAAAGCAAAGGGCTCTGTTTGAAATGCTAGATTGGAATATGCAAAGTGGGAGGGAGTTGTTGGTTGTCTTTGCTGTGCAGGGAGATGGGAGGAAGCAGCTCATGCCCAGCTGGGAGCAGGCAGGGAGCTGTGCCAGGCACGGTGCCCCTCCTGGCATGGGTTGCCTGGCAGAACAGGACTCGTCCTCTTTGGTTCCAAAGTCAGGAGAATATAGGAACCAGTCTCTCTTTTAAATCTTTGTCTCCTGTATTTTGCCTTGGAGACTGGGACAAGGACTGGCTTATTTCCCCATGCTGGAAAATTCAAAAATCCAAAATGCCCTGGTTCAGGGCTGTATGTTTGGGTTTTCTTTGTTGTGGTTTGTTAACTGGTTAGGGATGTATTACAAGATGGAGTACAAAGCTTTTGGGTGGGTGATAGAAGCTTTTCTCTGTCACTGAAGGGAAAAGATGACTTTGAGGTGAAAACAATAAAAAATCATAGGTAGCACTCCAATATTAGAAAACTACATTTTGAATAGGAAACAGCTGAAAATGCAGAGGTGAAGTTTTAGGGGGTTGACAGACTTTGAAAGAATGAGGATGGTTTTTTTCTGGTCTTGTTATGGAGTAAAGTGGATAGAAGGAGATGTCATTCCTTGTGAAGGGACTATCTCCCATGTTTCCTGGGTGCCAAGGATTCAGTGAAGAGTGCTGAAGCACTGCTTGGCTGGATTTCCCTGAGGCTGCTACCCCTATGGCAAGAATTGTTTAACAACTGCAGCTTACAACTGAGTTTATTGAGCTGCTAATTTAATTTCTTTTTAATATGGTGAACCAAGCCAACAGCCTTCAGAGGTGAT
Source organism: Anomalospiza imberbis (assembly GCF_031753505.1). Taxonomy (NCBI): domain Eukaryota; kingdom Metazoa; phylum Chordata; class Aves; order Passeriformes; family Viduidae; genus Anomalospiza; species Anomalospiza imberbis. The sequence goes on along the minus strand of NC_089690.1, from coordinate 18,609,936 downwards.
TTTACATCCTCCTGTGCAGCTCGTAAGTTCCAGGGGTCAGACAGTGACTTTGGCCTCTGAGCTTGATCCATCTTTGCCCTGTCAGGGCCAGGCACGTGATGGATCCAAATTCAATGGATATGTTCCTGAACTCAAGAGCAGGCAGGAACTGGGGCTCAGCCCTGAGCTCAGAGGGCTCCTGAACCAACACGCAGAGGGTGTTCAGGTAGAGTCAGTCCCACAGCTGAAGTTCAAAGATGCCAAATCAAAATGCCCTTATGCTTCTTCCCTGCTAGATGCAAAAATTTTCCTATTCCCAGCTTTTGGAAAATGTGAAGTTGTCTGAACCTGTCCTTTCTCAGTGACCCTTGATCTTTAATAGTTCTTTGAAGGCATCCGATAACTTGTTTTCCTCTTGGACAAAGATTTTTGATTTGCTAAGGGAGGATGAGGGAGAATAGCACCAGAGATAGGGTTGTTTCACATACCATCCCTAGAATTTGTCTTTGCAATTGATCTCTGCAGAGGTTAAATTTTTCTGAATAATTCCTTTTTGGTAATTTTCAAGGATTCTTGTCAAAGAACAGAAACATGTTTTGCAGTATAATGTAATTAATGGATATAATAGAGGTTAATAACATTTTAAAATATTACAGTAACTCTAGTTTACAAAGTAAATGCTTTGAAGACTTTGAAAAAACCCAGAACATACTAAAGTGTTCCTCAGGTAGCTCAGTGGCTGGTAGGTAGAAACAGGTAAGAAAGGAAAATAACTCATTCAACAATCCTGCTTGATTCCAAATGTTTTTAATTGTAAATATTACTTCACATGATATATCTGTGTGCTCCTGTATACTGGTAAAAAATCTGCCTTATTTCCAAACCTGGAATTGCTCTTCATCCCAAAGCTTTGCTTCACTGAATGTCTGAAGGATTGAGAGAATCCAGCCCTGACTGAGAGAATCAGCCCACTGAAGTGGGAATTTAGTCCCTGTCCTTCAAGAGCTCCATGGAACAACCATGTCCATGGATGAGTTCTGTTGTCACTGGAAGTGTGCAGGAAAGGTGGTGGGAGAGGGAATGACTTTGAATATCCTTGAATTTACCTCTGCATGCCATAAATATCTGTTAAATGCTTAGTTTGACCACTAATGACTGAAACCCAGCTGAAGGATTTGTCCATACCTTGTTTGCACACATTCTCCAGTTAACAAAAGTCATGTTGCCTTGGCTTCATCCCAAAGTCTCACATCTCATACCTTGTGCCTCTTCCTGTTATTGCCCTGGGCACATTTACTGGGGGTTATGGACTCTATTTTGAATTTGCTGACACCACTCTTACACTGATTATGTTAATCACATGCAGTTTGGTGACCTCTTGCTCTTTTTGCCTTTCTTGTTTTACTTACAGAGGTCCATTGGGAACACTTCGTTGCATCACTTCATCACTTCTTTCTTTTTCCCTTTTGTTCTTTGCCTTTTTTTTTTTTTTTTTTTTTTCTTCCTGTTGAAACAGCAGTAAGGTAAATTTTGACAGTTTAGGGAGTGATCTGTCCTATTTTTGGTTTCCAGGGAATTAGGTTTCATGATTTGATGGTACTGGCTGGCAACTCTGACCTTGGGATGTGGATGGTTCAGTCTTTGTGTAATTCCACAAGAGTTAGTTTTAGCATGCATAAGTATGCATCAGCTGAGAATCAGACATGGACTTTTCCTGGGCTTTAAGGCTGACTGCCTTTAGTTATTATGCACCCTCACAGGAAGAGAGAAGAAGGTGCAGTGAGCCTGACCTAATCCATTCTTACACATGGGGAGCAGGGACAGAGAGAAAAATGATCTTAAATTCTTTTTTTTTTTGCCCAGGATTTGGGCAGTTGTCAGCAGTGACCTTTTGCCAATCCTGTCGTCCATTCACTTTATTAATTACAGCCCATTCAAAAACAATTAGGCAAATTAATGGAATAAAAAAACCTTTGAGGCTGTGAAAGGCACTTGGCATTTAACCAAGAAATTGCCTAGCTGTAACTTAAGGAGCTTATGGAGTGTGCTGGAAAAACACTGTCCAATTCTCCTGCCCTTCTGTGCTTCCATGCCTGGAGGGTTTTGCAGATGGACAGTCACTGGGACAGTGACTGGCATGAGTGAAAATAAATGAGGAATCCTGCTTGGAGTGGCTTTTCTCCTGGGAGTGGCTCAGGATGCGCTGCAGGAGGCTCTGCAGCACCAGAGTTTTCCAGGAGGTGCACAGCATGCCCCAGTAGATGGGGTTTTGCTGGTATGGCTCACACCAGTTCATGAGAAAGGATAAAGAACCAAATCTCAGTGAATGGGCATCACTCCCTTCTCTGTGTGGCTATAGTAGAAAAGTTCAAAAGGAGGCTTTCTCTGTGCTCTGGCCATCTGCTTGCTCTTGTTATCAGTTTGCACAATGTTTGCTTTGGACCTGCTTCTTTACTTGGGATTGGTGAACCAGTCCTGTAAGATGGGTGATATCTGTGAACAGCAGGATAGAAAACCTCCAGTAACAATGTCTACCAATGTCATATTTGCCATACAGAAATCTGCAATGAAATGTATTTTTGTTAATTGTCTGAGCTGGGCTCTGCTCTGTGGAACATCTTTGACTTGTGTGCTGTTAGCTGGTGTCGCTACCTTCTGCTAGCTTCTGCTGAAAAATGCTTTCTTATCCTCTTATTCTACACTCCTCTCATCTGCACACAGTCCAGACATTTATGGTTTACTGTTCTTAGCAATATTAGGGGAAAAACATTTTGCAGCATCTTGAAATGAAAGGCTCTTAAGCATTAGGTGTAATGGGCACATAGTGCTCCCTGCAAAGTGAACCTCCCAAGTGATAAGGCCTGTCATTTCAGATTGAAGAGAAAATAGCAGGAATTGTGAAAGGAATTTGATGGTTTCTATTTCTCTTCCTAAATAGAGAGTAGGAGGGCTTTCTGTAAAGTGCTTGAAGTTCTTATTGTCTTAGAGATGAAGAAACTGTAGTCAATAATCCTGTCACCGGGACTTTTGCCACTGATTTTGGTAAAGGATAGATTGTCCTGAGGGCCTATTCAGCAGTGTCATATAGCCTTAACAATTAGCATGTTCAAGGAAGTGATACCTTTCCTCTGATCTCATCAATTTACTGAAAGTGAAGGCCAAGGCAAAGTGTGTCTGCATTACCGTGGACATAAACCTGTTCCATCACCAAATTTTACCTTTCAAGCCATGGGATTCTGGCACAGCTTGCAGTGAAGTCACCTGCAGAGAAGGCTTCCCTGGCTTGAAGTGTATTTCCAGGAAAAAAGGAGAGGTAGCATTGGTGTCTGTATCTGGGACAGTCATTCATGTACGGGGGACAGACATATGACTGACTGGGGGCTTGCTTGTGTGAGTTTATTAGTGATCTTTAATCTTATCCCCGGTTCAAGGGGACAAAAAGAAGGGTCTTCTAAATTAAGAGTCCCTTTCTACCTGCCCAAGGGACTCTCTAAGTTATCTATGTGCATTGGTTTTAAGGCATGTTCCAGCTTCTAGTAAATAGTTTTGTAACTGTTATTTTCAGGCCCAACCCAGAGGAGAGATGCATTTTACATGTCTTTTTTTCTTTTAAATACTACACTCAAGCTGAAAAAACCATGCAATGCTACCTACTTTTAGTAATGCTTCATTTTTATGGAAAGGCAATACTGTGTGGACAGACTGGTGTTTGTTTACATTGTTTAACAGACCTATGCAACTGGTTTATGTGCTCACAGGCTATCAAACATGAATTTCTCTTCATATTCCTTGCAATAAAAAAGTGATTTTGGACACTCCAGAAATGAAGTGCTACCAGCCTCATTGTATTCCCCTGTGCTTTTCAAGGCTGAATGCTTTGCTTCTAATGTGAAGATAAAGAGGAATGTGAATATTAAAAAGTAGCATTACCAGCTAGAGTTAAACATTCAGGATGAGACATTAAGTTAAACCACATGTGAAATGCAGCTGTTTTTACTGAGGCTTTCATCAGTCTACTGGGAAGATTGGTGGGTTTTAATATGTGGTCTCAAGCAGAGCCAATAGAAATGTGTGGAAAATGTGTGTGAAATCAGTGTGTGTCCATGGGGGGTCTGTGGTGTTGCGCATAGCATTTTATTTGTGTTAATATAAATAATGGTGGTAATACCTATCTGATCACAAATGCTTTTATTTCCCAGGCATACACAGAAAGGACTAATCAGATAAATAGATCTGGTGAATCACAGTAATGTCCACCTACATAATAGATCATGTCCTGGTTTGTTTTTTTTTTTTTTCCCTGTTGATCAGATCAAGTAGGAAGAGGAAATCATGACCTAAAAATCCTTTGCAGAAAAATACTGAACACCTGAGGCATGCTGGTCACAAAACCACTGAAGACTGATGCTTGTGACTCAAACTCTTAATGCCACTTAACATTTAGGTGCTAAGGATGGATCAAAGAGGCACTGAATTCACAGCCGCTAAAAGAGAAATTGCTGTGCCTGTGAGCAGGGATGAGCAGAGAGATGAAAGCTGATCTGTTAACAGGGCATGTTGTATGAATTCATCCACAGGAAAGGTTAAGGGATGGGAAAATATGCCACTAGCCACAAGGAGAGCCAGATTTTCCTTGGCATGGGAGCTAAAGGTACTGGTGATGTCTAGTGGGTTTTGCTCACACGTTTCTGTCAGGACAGTGCCTGGACATGGTACAGATGTCACAGCCCTAATTAACTCCATGTGCAGCCAAAGCCTTCATAAAGGTGTGCTAAAGAAAAGCCTTCCTTCCTCTGCCTGTGCCAGGAGGGGATGTGCTAAGCCTTTCCCAGCTGGAAATCACTCCTGTACCTTTGTGTACAATGATAAGCTACCAAATTTGGTAACAACAGTAGAGCAGCCCCTGACAGGAAGGGAAGAGATCCAGATTCACTGAAGTTTTGCCCTTGTGTGTCGACATAATAGGATCTGGTAGACATGAAGGACAGATTTAGAGCAGTTTTTCACTTAATACAAAGGCAGCTTGGGTAAAAAGAGAGAAATAGGAAACCAAGGGAGGTGGTGAAGCCTTATTAAGTGTGTGTTTTTTTTTAACCTCTGATAAGTGATGAAAGTGATTTAGACTTTATCAGCTCTCTGTAATTTTCAGAAGTGTGAAAGGAAGTAAAAGTAGCAAAGTGGCAAAGGTTGGTTTTGTAATGACAGTCTTAGAGAGACTGATTTTGTTTGAACACACTTATAACCAAAGAGCAAATGGAGAAGAGGTCAGGGAACAAAACTCAGTTGACTCCACACAGGAAAGGTTGGAGGGAAGAACTAAAAGGTAAACACAGTTATGGCTCCAGCAGGAGAAAGTGTGATTTACTGAAAAAGGCAGGGGAATTGCAGAGTGCATTCTTGGTTTATGCTTATACCTCAGCAAATTTTAGGGGAAAAAAACCTTGATGAACCGTTAAATAAAAGAAGAGAAGAGAATGTGAAGTGCATCTCAATTTTTAGTGAAGTACTGTATTATAGTAGCAAATTATTATTCTTTGTAACAAGAGTACCCACACACATATGTTTTGTAGACCCTGGAAATAATAAAAAATCCAAATAAACAACAAACCACAAACCTATCCTGTCTCTGTTGAAGGGCAAGAATTCCCCTTTGGGTGCAGACACTGTAATAGTTGTCATGACAGCAGTCCAAAAGGGGAAAAGATTTCCTTGATGATTTTCAAACACAATCTAGAAATGCAATTAGACCAATGTTAGCACAAGCACATGCTATCACTTTGAGGAAGAGCAGTTTCACCTACTGAAAATCCTTAAATGTGCATTTGATATGTGAAACTTGTTCAGCCGGGCATGAAGGCTTGCCTAAGGGGATGTGCTGTAACACAGCAGCCAGAAGCTTGGAACTCATGTGAAATCTTCACGTTGGCAACTCTCAAAAGGGGTGCAAACAGACTGATGTCTCCCAACTTCAGAAAATCAGCAGCAACAGTGATGAACAGCATCAAACACAAGCTTTCTATTCCAACAAACATGCTGTGCAAAGACTTAACAAGAGCTAAAGAGTTTCCTGCAGGGGGCTTTCTAATTCCCATCAAAGTAATCTCCTGAAGGGTAATGGAAAATGAGGGAAGGTTTATTGCTAACTCTGATATTTTTTTTTTCTTTCACTCAATCATGCTTCTGGCAGAAAAATAAGATCAGTTCTAGCAGCTTTCTCTCTGAACCTCACTGCTGGTTATGGCCCTTTCCTGATGCCTGCAGCATTGGAGCACACAGGCTGTCCCATTTTGTCTTTCCTTCTCTGTCTTCTTTTTGTTCTGTGTGGAGTACTTGTCATTTGTTCATATGGGCCAACAGAAAAAAAAAAAAAAAAAAGAGGAAAAAGAAAAAAAAGTCCAGTGTGATTACATGCAGACTCCTTTTTGGACAAAATTTCTCACTTTACTTCAAAACTCTCTATGGAGATAATTAAACTGAACTAGAATTGTAAAGGGAACTGGGTAAATAACTTGACAGAATTAATGCATTGGGTTGTTTTTGGCTTTTCACTTCTCTTACAAATTCTTCTGGGAATAGACTGATTGTTTGCCTCAGACATTTAAATGGGTCTGTTCAGAATCTTCAAGGAAGTTTAATGCATTCATCATAAATTCAGTGGACAAATTTTCAGGTTTTCATTGTACACTTGAAAACGTGTATTTATATTTTTCAAATGAACAAACTTGGTTGCTTCAATTCATGTTTCCACTGTTTCCTGCAAATACAAGCAGGTATGGAGCAGTGGGGGTTGGTCTCCTCCCTGGTGACAAGAGATAGTACTCAAGCTGTGCCAGGGGTTGTTTACATTGGATGTTGGGGAAAACTTCTTCACTAGAAGGGTTGTCAGGCACTGGAACAAGCTGCCAAGGGCTGTGGTCCAGTTGCCATTCCTGGAGGGGTTTAAGAGACATGTAGATGTGGCACTTGGGGACAGGGTTTAGTGGTGGACTCGGCAGGGCTGGGGGAATGGTTGGCTTGGTGATCTCAGGTCTTTTCCAACTGAAACCATTCAGTGAAATCTGTTCTTATCTTCTGGATCATTCAGGCCCTGACACTGTGAAGTACATGTGAAGTGAAATCCCTTGGCTGTAATTAGAAATGAGGTAGCACAGAGCATGGAAACAATTCACGGGACAGTAAGAAGTCTTGAGAAGAAGTTTAGGGTCAATTTGGAGACAGTTCTTAATAAAGCTCCCTATTTTTTCATTCTCTGTAAATTAATATAATTATGGTCAATCAAGAGGTATTTTTATATATCTAAATATTTTTACTGTTTGAAAATTAAACTTATTCTTCAATTTTGTATTCCAGTGCCAGCAAGAGCTGTGGTGCTCCTAAAATGATAAATTGATAAAAGTCCTAATAGGAGAAACTCAACAGGAAAAAACCAAAATGAATTAACTTGCCAAGACATGGCTAATATCATTGAGTTTATATATGTTTCATTAAACCAAGGCTTGACAGCTTTATGAGGAAACAGTGGGGTTTGCAGTGTATGAAGAACCTGTAATACTGCCAAGGCTGATCAGGTCCTGTGCCATACAGCCTATTTAATAGACAAATATTTGTACAATGAAAATGTCATTTTAAACGACTGGTTTAACAATCCCTTAAGTTTTTAAATGATCTGCAAAGACTGGAAATTCTACCCTGGTGTTTAAGATCTAGTGGAACATTAGATAGATAATCAAAGGAAATTTTTAAAAACCTAATTTAGGGTCCCTAAATTAGGGCTTTTTTTGATGACTTCTGCTGCTTCTTTTGCTCACCATGTTTCTGCCATGTTTGTTGGGGGACAAAGCTGGAATTTACTTGATGTCTGTTCTCTCTGTTGCTGATCCAATTTGTTTCCTACATGCACTATCAGTTTGTAAGTTACTAACTCGGATCCACATTTGTGCTTAGTCCGTATGTCTAAATATCTTCATGTACAAACTTGACTGTCTGAAAAAAGAGTAATAGCAACAGGTAAAATCAAGGCTATTTTTCATAGTTTTTTTTTTTCTCATTGCCACCTGCAATGTGAAGAACACTATAAGCTTGTATTGGTGCAGTGAGAAGTTAGTGAGTCCACCAGGACTTGTCTGTGAGTTGATCAGCTATTTGTGATGATCAGAATGATGCAAGGATGACTCCTGCAATGTGTATATCCCACTGCAACCTCTTAACCTGGTTGATTTGGTGTGAAGAACCGTGGCTATGAAGAGCAAATGCATCAGGCACTCAAGAGTTGGACTTAATAGTTCTTGTGTGTGCCTTCCAACTCAGAATATTCTGTGATCTGACTGTAGCAGTTAAAGGAGGTTAACACAGAAATCTAGTTCCATTTGACTGCATTTTTGAAAGCTGAAATCAGTTTCAGGTTCCCTCTTGTTCTAGCTTCTGTATAAAGCACAACTTCAATTTTCCTTAACAGAACTGTGATGGAGACCTTTCATTTCATTTTTCCCCTTTTTCATCTTTACTTCTATGATCCATGACCTTACCCTGCTTTTTGCCTTTTTCTCCACAAAAGTCAGTGGCCAGTTTGATCTTGGAAAGAGAGATCACAACACAAGGCATAGTGCTTATTTGAGAATGCAGACCTGAAAAGGCTGATAGTGAACTAGAACAATAGAGGAGCAGAGCCAAAACATTCCAAGAAAGAAAAGGTTAAAGACATGACAAACAGGAAAAACACACACACACACACAAAGATAAGTACAGCACATATTTTCCTCTCTCATACATGTATTTAACAGAGATGTTAGAACATAACAGGCAATTTAGTAAATATCACAAATATATTGAGCATAAAATGGATACATAAATAATACCAAGCTACCCAGAATCTGGTTAAAAATAGCATATCGGTAGATGTATGTTTCCCTTAGACTGTGTATTTTAAAAAAGCTAAATTTCATAAATTCTCAAAACTAAATTTGTATATGCCAAAGTAATATTTGGAAGTGTGACTGATTTGATTCAGGGACAGATGTCTTCCATAGCATTTTAACTCTAATTGCAACACAGAAATGTGTCAAGACTGGGCAAAGAATTTACTGGGGTGAGAAGCAGGAAGGAGAAAAAAGTCCTGAAAATTGCATTAATGGAAACAGCAGGCAGGTGGCAATAACCAAATAGCTTTAATTGTCAAAGGAGCTCATGGGAATCAATTTGCTGTGATTATTACCCACATGGTGTAAGGAAGAAATAGCAAATTAAATAGAATGACACAAATGGTAGTAAACTATACCATAGGATTCCCATAGCGAGCTTACAGCAGTTTTGTCCTCAAGGACACACTGTTTTAGGTAATTTTCTCCTGGAGAAAACAGTGTAGATTCCAGTCAGACAGTGAAACACAGTTATTATTAGTGCACACTTGCAGCCTGACTTGGTAAACCAGATGTATTTTGGTTTTGAGTAGACTGCAGAACTTACATACCCACAGGGTGTAGGATTGATTTCTCCCTTAGAACTATCTTGACATTATTTAATAGCTTAGGCTGAAAAACAGAGTGTTGCTATTAACTTCACTTCTTGTCTATACCAAGGCACACTGGGAGACACCCTGAGCACTTATCTCAGACTTACTTAACTTTACAGACCGACAGTTCTTGTATGGCAGAAAATTATTGGCATTAAAAAAAAAAAATCTATCTAAAATTTAACTGAGGGCTACTAAGATTTTAAGAGAAGGCTCATTCAGAGCAGCTGCTATTCAGCCAACTCATTTCATTCACAGAGGACTTTGGCAATGCACATTCAAGCTTTTGGCTTGGTCATTTACATGAGAGGGATTTACTTGACTAAACATAGCCATGTGAGATGCCTTAAACTCTCATTTGGGCCCAGTTCCAGGCCAGCAGCTCTCTCTGTCATACCTGCAGAAGAGATGGCTCACACTGAGGTGTTTGAAATGGCACTGGAGTCCCCTAACTGGGCAGCTGAATGCTGTCTCAGCCTTGTGTATCCACGTGCTGCATGGACGCGCCATTCAGTGCACGGCTGTTGCCTACAGCAGGCTGGGGATGAATCTCCCAGAGCATTTGCTGCTGTTCTGTCTGTGTAAGGAGATGTCCCTTGATAAAGGAGGGGCTGACTTGCCAGAGCAAAAGGCAAAGTATTTGCTGGGGACGTGAGAGACTGTGGGGTTTGAATTGCTGGTCTGAATCAGGCGGGCGGGGTTTGAACCAGGATCTTCCACATCCTCAGGAAGTGCCTTAATCGTTCGGCCTTCAGCTAATCACAGCCCCTGAGTTGATTCGTGCCAGACCTTAATTATTTGAAAGCAATGCACTTCTGCAGAGAAGCTTTGATTTTTAAAGAAATGACATTTCTAAAGTAAAAAAATCATTTTCAATGAAAGAATCCTAACTAATTAGGACATTGATTGGTATGGGTCTCTCAGACAGGATATTCCCTCTTCTTTCAAAGGGAGCATTCAGGAAACAAGGACAGAGTTTTGTCTTTGAAAGAAAAGAGTACTGATGTCTGAATCTCTGCTTCTTAAGAGGGAAAGTTATTTTTAAATGGTTCAGAATGGTTGGGATGTCCAACTAGTCAGTCTAATTCCACAAGTGAACTTTGCGTGTTCAGCTGTGTCAGATGCCAGGCACGCTGATTCCAAATCATCACTTGTTTGCTGCTTTCTCTGCCTGCATTTCCCCACATTTTCACAGGGTAATAACTGGGTGTGTTCTAGTGAGGCACCTGTACCACCACCTTCAGCAAGAGGACTCAAATGATGATGCAAAATCTGCACAGTCAATTTAAAACTAATCCTACTTTATATCTGGGAAGCATTAATTGGGATCTGCACAATACACATAATATTTAGTTTGTCTGACAAGGTCTAGCAGACAAACTAAAAAGCATACCTTTAACTAAACTCTAATCTTTAGAGTAATGGGATCAATTCATAGATCTGGCTCAGCATATAGATTTTGAAAAACTTCTTTTAGAGTCTGCACTCAGAGCATATTCAGACATTTTAAATGTATAATGCAGTTTTGATTTATAGCACAATTAACTTTAAAAAGTGCACTGCAGTTCAGAAAATAAATTTCATATACCAAATATCTCAAGTAATTAATGTAACTCTCATCCCTCCCCCTTTTTATAGAAAACCAAAACAAAATGAAACAAACACTTTCCTTTGTTTCAATACCCTTTAGAATCATTACAACAAGCTAAACAAGTCCAGTGATGAGTATTCTCTTAGGAAACCTTTACATTAATTTCCTGCACCACATAATTCATTACAGCTACCACCTCTGGCAACACTACAGCATTCCTTAATAAGCAATAGTAGGGAATTTACAGAATATACAGTAAAGAATTTAAAAAGAAAGTGCTTGAATCATATGGAAATTCCCTTATTGTGTATACCTTAGCAATTGTACAAATTGTGACTGGTTCCTACTTACAAGCAGCAGGTGAGATCTTATTGTATGCTAATAATAATTAAGGCAAAAATAGCCTTTTCTGTGTTGTGATAGCAAAATTACAATTTGTGATTGAATTAAATTCTTCGTGTTTTCACAATTGCTTGTTCTGAAAAGAGTACAGAATTTAGGGGATGATTATTGAAATTAAATGTATGAACATTGTGAGAGGATGTGTTTGTGTACATGTGTCTGATATTCAGATTATCACAACAACAGCCAAAAATTACTTTTCAGTGATAAAATTTCCTTGTAAAATCCTTTTAAAATCTTTTAAGCTTAACGCTGTCATGGCTGGTATGGGAATAACCTTTGGGAAATTGATTAAATCCTTTAAAAATCCTTATATATTTAAAAACAGGCTTAAACAGCCTTAAACAAAAGTAAACTGCAGCTGATGGCAGCAATGAGTATCTTGTGCTGTACAGTATTTATTTAATGACATTGGCAGCTCTATTTTTAAATCTATATTTGAACGTCATGATTCAGTTCAGGGAAAGGAAAATTTAACTATGTAGCATTTAGCAATCAATTATGGAGTGTCTCGGGTAATAAATATAGCATGTAATGGTGCTGTTTATGCTGGTAAAACATTTATGCTTTATATATGTGTATATAAAATCATAACAGTAATCATGTGAATATAAATCAAAAGTAAAGCAATGCTATGCATGAGGGACAGATGCAATTCAGAAAAGGACCTTTTGGTAAAGTAGTGTAGAAAACATGATCTGAGATAATTAGCAATGTGCATTCTTAGGAAATAATGAGACATACATCTTCTATTAACTGAGACTCATGGCAGTGCACAGACCAGTGAGGATGGATTTGCTTGGTAATGTTGAAATGGGATTGGTTCATCCAGCTGGGCTGTGTGCAGGCACAGCTCAGTGACAGCTCAGCAGCGTGGCACAGAAATCAAACTGTGTGTGTGACACGATGGGATGAATGTCCAGCCTCAGCCCTCTACTCCTGACACAACCAGATCTAGGGATATTTAGTGCCAAATTAAAGAACCCAACTGGCTGCTCTGTGCTGTTGGACACAGTGTCAGTCAATGTGGTGGTGGGAGGTTGCCTGAGAGAATTCAGTCTTGAGAATGTGGATGTTGAGTGTTAAATTAATTCATTACTTTTCACAAATGTAATTTTGGTCATAAATGCTAAGGAGAAAAATAGAAATGCCAAGTCCTGACAAGATTGCAGAGGAAATTTTCATGTTTACATCTTTATTTGCTTCTTTCAGTAAAACAGCTGGAAATGCTTGGAAGAAAATTAGACATAGTTAACTCTTAATTATTGTGTTTATATACTAACTAAAAACCTTCTCCTGTCATTTGTTCATCACATTCCTAGCTCAGATGGCTCTTGAAGAATTAAACATTCTCATTAAAACGTGCTGCTTGTAGCTGGAACTTCCATGTGGACCATCTTTGATCTGAATAAAATCACATTTAGGAATTGTCTCACTAAGACTGGAATGTGGATATTTATCTTAAGAAGAGGCATGACAGGAGGAAGATGCGTTTGGATTCAGAAATACAGCCCTCTAATGAGATGGAAAGGTGTGCTCTACTTTATGTGCCTGTTTGCCTGAGGTATGTGTTTCCTCCAACCCACAAACTTAAAATGTGTCACCTAAAAAACATTGCACTCTGCATGCTGGAAGTCTGGCAAGCAGTGCCTGGACTAAACTGAGACTCTTAATTCTTACCAGTACGTACAGATAACAATAATTTTCATTCTGTAAAATGCATGGTAGCTTAGAGCTCTAAGACCTAAGCCTGGTATCATTGATATCTGGTGTAAGTTTGAAAAATATTCAGAAATCCATTCTGGTGGGAAGAATGTAAATGTTGAACACTTTGTTTTACACCCATGCTTACATCTTTGGAGGTTTTTTACTAATAAAAATGCTTACAAGATTTTTATTTCATAGGAAATAACACATTCCTGTTTATAGTTTCAAGAAAGTAAAAATAATAGTTACTTTTTCCTGTGATCATTTCCATTACAGTTTGCTGAGATAAATAGGGAGCTTTCACAGGGAGCATCTAGAGTGACTCTAGTTTTTATTAGAGACTGAGTCTTCCATAAAAATAGGAATTCTGTAATTCTTAATTGTTATTTATAATTCATATTGAAATAAAGAAAAGAAATAAATACAGAAATTACGATGCAAATTTTTCCCCAGAAATTTCAGCAGGCTTTTGAAATAATATTGGCACAGACACTCAGAAATTCATATTCTATATGTGATACATACATACAAGTCCTACATTTGTTCTCCTTTTTGAAAGGGCTGAATATTTATCCTGAGGAAATCCTTGACTAGTTGGAAAAACTTCCAAAATACCTTGCAAGGTATGTTTGAGTTCATTGTGGTGGTTTTTTGTTTGTTTTTTGTTTTTCTCCCTTTGGTAATTATGAATGGAAAATTAGCTCAGCCTAACAATCTGAGTTGGTTCAGAAAAAAGGAAAAATTCAACTTTAATATCTAGATGACACAAATATTTATTACAATAATAATAATAGTAGGTAGAAGCATAAAATTTGCTTAAATTAAATAATTTTGAAATGCTGTTTTATTGTACTTTTATGTTTATATTTTCCTCATTTTTGCTGGATGCAGCAGTGAGCAACACAAATGGATGGATTATGCTTACTGCCTGGGCTGTTATATCAGCTCTAAAACATTTCCACAAAGCAACCTGAGATCTAGTATAACTTTAATATAAATGCATTATAGGAATTGAAGGGCACTTACAGATCTCAATTACTTCTGGGAACTGAGGGTAAAACCAGTCCAACTCCAAGTCCTTTGAAGCTGAAGGCAGACAAAAGAGATTAATAGCAAAACATTTTTATTTTATTTGTAGTAATGCATGTTTGAATTCCACTTAGCTGTAGTAGTGGTTTAGAATTTGGAAACCAGTAGCTAGGTAGAAGAAAGAAACATAAATTATTGCCCAGGGATAAGAGAGCAGAAAGAGTTCATCTATTTTCTTTGGCAACAGTAAAGGACATAACCCTTTAACAAAGAAAATTATTTTAGTATAAGAAATTAAGTTTTATTCTGTTGCAGATAGAAAAACTGTGCTGAGCTGTGAGCTGTTTGTTTGTGCTGCCAATGTTCTACTGTACACTGAGCATAAAAGACAGTAAAAATATTTTTCTAGTATGTTTCTTTTTTTAGTATCCTTCTAATAATTGAAAATTTTATAGGCTTTTCTACTCTTATTATTAAATTCCAAAGCTACTTATGAGCAAGAATTAGACAAAGGTACTTCTCCTAAAGTGTAAAAGCTTTCCAAAGTTACTAATGATGAAATGACAATGGAAGATGAAATAATAAAGGGGAAAAGCAGGTCACAGATTTGCCAATGCTCTTGTCAGTGTTACTGGCAAAAGAATTTGCATTCCATTGCAACATCTAATAGACTATTTGGGAAGTAAACTATTTGACAAATACCTTAATATTTTATGGGAACACTTATGTGTCTGTAAAGCATTGCAAGGAAATCACCTGTGATTTTTCAATGCCAGTACCCATCTCTGCCAGGTGAAGGGAGCAGGTGACTTGGTTGATGTATACAACTGATAGAGCAATTAACAGCAACCACTTTATTGTGCTGTAAAAGCCATGTATACCCTTTCAGGATATACTCCCCGAGGTTTTTAAACCTGTTTGTATGAGAAATATGCATTTCCTGTAAGAACATTTAAAATGTCACTTCTTTACAATCCTGAAATCTTCAGGGCTGGAAACAAACACACTGAAACCCATGGGGAGGCTGGCAACATTTAATCACTGGAGGGAAAGGCTCCCATTTCTAGCTCTGCAGAGTGACATAATATTGATTTTTAAACCCAGCACTCAATCTTTTGGGTTCAGCATTTGGCTCCAATGCAGCCTGGGGAGAGAAAGGCTGGAGCAGAGATGGTGAGGAGGAGGAAACCTGTTAGAGTGGCAAAATAAATGTAAGCATCTTGCACCTCCTGGATGTTTGACATGTTCAAAATACTTCTAGCAGAAATGGGTTATTAGGTAGAATGCAAAGTCAGAAGTGTCTGGTAAGGACAATTCAATGTCTGCCTCTTATTTTTATTGCAGGGGTAGAATTTCCACATAGTTCTTTTCAGAGGAGTGTGGTTGTGCAGGGAATTGTCTGCACTATCACCTGAGAGTGTTTCTGCTGTGAATTCCCAGAGGAACGTGGGGCTAGGACAGTGCTCTGTCCTGGAGTGGGACTAGGTATCCTCCAGCATCCCTGGCTAAGGTCCTGGAAGGTGATGTGGTGCTTTGTGCTGGGTTACTGTGGAGCTGCCCAAAGAGTCAGGGTAGGAAGAATGGCCTCAAACTCGAGCATGAACCCTGTTCTGTGTTGCTGACTTTCTGCATTAATGTCCTTTTCTGCTTCTACACCTGTGCCTATTTCTCCTTCCATGATTGTGCCAGTGTTCAGATGTCCTTTGATATTCACATTGCTGTGCTTTCAAAGCTTAGCTTCATTTCTCATTATCTCCTTTGTAGACCAAGTCATTGAAATAAAATGTTGGATTAAAATTTTGGTTTTTTTGAAAATTAAATGATAAATATGGTGCCAACTGAAACAATGTATTTAATGTCTAATCAAACAAAACATTTCCTTCAGTATTACTTTTGTTATTCACTGTGGTGAAAATATGCCCCAAAGAAAAACCCAAATAATGTTGACAACAAAATATTTTAAAAATTTTTAAATTGTTTTTGGCTTATCCAACAAGCCCCAAAATACTAATTATCCAGCACCAGCCTTCTGTTTACTATCTGATGCCAGCATTCCGTCCCTTTTAAAAAAACTTAATTTAAAAGACATACAGCAAAGAAGAACAAATAGACTGTCTCATACATGAAGGGTGGTTATGATTCTTTGACTTGCTTGGAGAAAAAAAAGACAAATCTTTTTTGTTGTTCTGGCCTTGCAGCCTTTTTGACTTATGGATCTTTCATAACCAGGAAGGGAACTTAGCACTCACCCTTCACGGGTGAAACAGCCTATTCATATTCAGGAACAGGTAGCAAACAATTATAAATGGATTTAAAGAGATGCCAAGATTATAGTCTGGGAATATCAATTATTATAAGATGGTTTAATTCTTTCCTCCCCCTCTGCTTGTATTTCATACACAGGATCTAGCAGTGGCAACTGGATACTTGATACTGACTAGAGTGCTGGAACCATTAACAGAAATAGCATTACTCTTAAACTTAAAAAGAAACAGAACTTACTAAATTCTTCCCTAAATGCAGCAGACAGTAGTCAGTATAGTGCATTTCAGCTCTGAATATGACCACATTTTGCAGGGCTGCAGTCTGTGCAAGGTGCCTTGGAGTGGCTGTCTGTGGCTGAGAGGAAAATAAGATGTTTTATGGCATCTGAATTGCCCTGGGCTTTACTGGCACTGCAGTTTGTGCTTCTCTGTATTCCCTGCTCTGTTCCCATATTTGTGGGAACTTGAGGATGGTGAGACAAAGATGTCACTCTACAGCTGACCATAAAAACGGTCATTCCATCTGTCATGTTGTGCCACTGACAGCAGCAGTATCCTCTTCAAGCTCCATTTTCCCCAAGAACAACTTCTGAGGCGACAGCTCTTCCTGAGCAGGATTCTTCCTGGGCAAATGAGAAGCAGAGAATACAGCCTGGGCTCTCCTGAGTCAGCTTCAGGCCCTTAACTGAGCCCTGCTCACAGTCTCTGGAGAGAGATAAATACTCTGCTCTTTTGCTGATTAGGATCCTAACTTAGATGTCTCTATTAGCTGTCTACAGCCACTAGGAATGAATCTCCTCTCATATGAAATTTGTCATCTTAAATTCAAATATAAAGAAGGATGGCCTGAAAGTAGAATTTTTAGCTGGGGATAATTAAAATTCAAATGGCACCTGCATGGAGTAGATTAGAGTCAACCTGTCATCTTTCTCAAGTGCTCACATAAGAGAACATCATTACTAGGGCACCAAGTAAAATAGCCTGAGGCTTCTTTAGGATATATTTTGCAGAAGTGCTGTGTAAGAATGAGAACAGATGGAAGCCAGTGGATATGAGCTGTGTAAAGCACCAGGTACAATGGAACTACTGCCTCCAGAGAAGGGAAAGCAAAGGACAGCAGCCTGGGAATGGAAAGAAAACTTGCCAGGAGCCAAAATGGTGGCAAAGTTGTTTCTGTCAGGATGTGAAAAGGCATACCTGGAATAGTGCTATCCCATTTTTGCTAATTTACAGGTAATATATTCCGCAAATGACATTCTGCTATACATTAGTAGTAAAAAAATACTTCTTTTTTCTGCTCCACTTCCTTTTCCTCACTATGGGATTAAAAATGTTAAGAGGAGGATCAGAAGAAGAAAGATGAGGAGCTGTTGCTTGACTCTTTAACCCTGTCTGAAAACCCCACGGTGCAATATGACTATTCTTGCAAAAAACCACAAATTGGTTTCTGGCAACGCAGGGTGGATAACAGCCCTGCAAAAGTGAGTTCTCCCTAAATATCCAATTGTACTGGCAGTGAAGTAAATCCATTTGTTTCAGTGGTGCAACACTTCCACTACAGAAGAACATTTTGACTGCTGAAGCTTTCTAGACCTGAGGTTTGTCTGATTCTCAGCAGGAAAGGAAGCCTAAAGGGCCTCTTTCAGCAGTTGTTCACTTGAAGCTTTGAAAGAGCAGCTGGCAGAGATCCCTGAGCTTCTTGAAGACTGTTTTGCTTGATATTTCAAGGGGTAACTTTTGTGTACTAGAAAGCTTTTGGCTTGCTTTATAATTTAGCCTTTTATATCCTGTTGAAACAAGAGTATACATATCTGTGTTTTGTGTTTGCATGTGTATAGATATATTTGTATTTATATCAATCCATGTGGGTACATTTGCAAGTATGCATATATATATATATATATATATATATACACACATATCTGCATATGTTTTTATGTTCCATATTTGTCCTATCTATAGGTACATCTATATCAACCTATTTAATTTTTCTTTTCAATTCCCTTTCTTCTCTGCTTTCTGCATCCTGGAGCAGACCACCTACACGTGTGTTTGAAATGGCTTTCAGTCAGTGGCCACTACAGCACAAGGTGGTGGAAGTGCACTCTTATTAATGGGTTTAAACCACTGTCTTTGTTATGCTCCTGGGCCTAATTCTTGGCAACAGCAAATTGCTGAAACTCTGCTAAAATTGTTCCATTGACTTTTCTGGAACATTTTATGTGCTCTGAGGGTTGGCCCTGTGGGAGTCAGCATGGATCAGCAGCTGGGGCAGCTCCAAGCCCACGGCTAAAACACAGTGAATGTATTTCAGTCGCCTTGCTGAGTGGGGGATCCCAGAGCAGCACCCAGGCAGGGGAGATCCTACCAAGGATGCAGAGGTACCATTTCACTTGGCCATGCTGGAGGTCACTGCTCTTCACACTGGTTTAGCCAGGGTCACTCCCAACTGCAAGGGTACCAAGTGTACTTTATAGTCCTCATCTCCAATCTTCTGCTTTTAACACATCCCTCCCAACAGGCTAAAAGGCTTATGGCTGTAAGGATGAACTAGAATACAGAAAAATCCACAGGGAATGTCTGGTTTTTGAAACAGCAGAAGGGGTTTTTTTGGTCCTTTCTTCTCCTTTTTCAGACATTACTGAGTGAAGCTCTCAGAGCAGGTTCCATGCATGTACCTTTTCCCCATGCTGCTTGGAAATGCTGTCACAAAGATCAGGTGATCCTCTTCCAGCCAACACTTCTGGGGGCACTTCAGAAATAGCAGAGGAATAGGAGATACAGTTCAGTCACTATAGCAGAAAAATTCAGTGTTTGATTTCCTCCTGAAAAAAAGATAAGGAATTCAGGAGAACTGTCTTCCTGCAAATGACATAAAGCAAATGAAACTTCATTCTCCCCTGGGAATGACTGTAAGCTTGTTCGTACTTGGTGAGCTTCAACCAAAGGTGGCACTAGGGGATCACAAGTAAAGCTTTAAATACACCACTGTGCTCTTCATTCTCCTCCTGTCATTGTGTTCTCAACTCCTTCACTTTGGATTTTTCAGGTGATATTTTCTAAAAATGGACAAATCTTTTCACTGACACTGGCTGGAATAGCAAGGAAGGAATGGTGAGGAGGATGGAAAGCTGATGGTAATCTCCCTTCTTTTAATGCTGAAGGAAAATCTACGTATAGTCTGTGTAACTATGCAGGATGATGTTAATTCTGTAAAGAAATGTGGATTGAATTCCAGTTTTAAAAATGCATCAGGAATTAGATCTAATCAGGTACATTCATTTCTCCTTCTCTAACTCATATCTGCCAAACTCTAAATCCCCCCCCAGTCCTCTTGTGCTCCAACTCCATGTGTGTTGTTGAGACCTTGGAAAACATTTCATTTTCACTGGTGGACTTTGACAGCTGACCATGCCTGCATCTTTGGAAAGTTCCTTCAGATCCTTTATGTTTACCTGTCTTTCAGCTGGGACAGATTGTGGGAACAAGGCTGCTGCTGCTGCCAACACTTGTGGGAGCTGCTAAACTTCTAATCTTCCTTTAAAATTAACCTGACAATGGAATGTGATGCTGCAGTCTGCTTAAATGGAGTGTTTCCTGTGGGGTTGTAAGGAAGTCACTCCTGTTTCTGCTCCAGTTCCCTGTCTGAGCAATAACTCTTCCTCCTCCATGAGCTGCTGAGACAGTAAATCAATTCTCTTACATGCTGCAGATCCAGGTGACATATACATTTCCATCTATTCCTTTGAGTCTGCCCCAAATCCTTGTGGGGTTTCACCTTCTGCTGTTAGGCAGGGCCTGTCACTGCCTGCCCAGTGAAGATTTTAAAGGAAAAAGGGGCCAAGCAAAAGACCCAAACTGTTTCAGATCAGCTTTGCCTTCTGTTTCTCTAGGCACACCTGGCCTTCTCAGGTCCCTATGTTTTAATCCTTTTCCTGACACAGATCTGAATGAAGCCATCACCTTTAATTTTTACTAGACTCTAATACTTCAGGATAATACATCTGATATTTTAAAAGGACCACTGAAATCAACGGATCCTGGACACTGAGGGGCTGTTGGGGAGCTCAATGAAGAAATATTTGTGTCTTTTGATGAGTAAAGTTGATGCAGAATAACTTTGCCTGAAAGCAAAAGAGAGGGAATTTTATTTACTTATCTATAATAAAAAGCATAGGTGAAGTACTACTAATTTTAATCCATATTAGATGTGTGTTGCAGATTAGCACCATATTAAAAAACTGATAAATTAGATTGAATTAAGAATCATGTCTTGTCTGATTAAACTCTATAAAATCACCTTCATGTGTGTCACCCTCTTTCAGTACTGTCCCTCGCCTTTTGGTTTCATTTTTTGTCCTTGAATGAAAGGTCACAGCTAAGGTGAGTGCTGCTAGCATCAGAGCACAGCAGCCTGCAGTGTACCATGTACCAGCAGAGAGGTGAGGACACAGATTTGTTAATGGCTTGGTGTGTCATCTTGAGCTTTGACAAATACTTCTTTTGAGCTGCATTTCATTGTGCAACTACACAAAAATGCATCATTAAATTTTTAAAAAGGGGAAGGTGCTCTCCAGCCTAATGTGGTGTTTGTGCTTCCAGCCTCTACCCGGGGCTCTGCTCACTGCAGTACCTGTTCCTGTGAAGAATTCATAGGCACAAAGGGTTAATATATTGCAAGTGAAGTGGTGACTGCATCTATTAAGAAATACATCACATTATGTTTCTGTGTCCACAGTAGGGGTCTAGAGCTGCTTGTGCATTGCCAAAGCCTTCCTGAAGCGTGGGCAGTGTGAGCAGACTTTCTGACAGACTGGGTATCACATTGTGGGGGAAAAAACCAGCCCTCCAAACCAGAGGGAGAGCATGGAAAATTTGGGTCCCCTCCCCTCCCTGCACAACTCTTTATTTGTTTAAAGAATTTGTGTGGTATGTGTGAACATATCCAAGTGAAGCCCTGCCCCCTGCCATGTGCTAATGACACAGTTTAAATCACTCCCATATGCTGAGCTCTCTGCTCTGTTTACCCGACCACAGTAAATACATGCTGGTAGTGCCAAGGGCCTGAAAGAGGCTCAGAAAAGCAAAGAGTGTATTAAAACCTGAACTTGAATCTTAGTCCTGGGTGTAACAGATCATTTTGTGTTTGCTCTCAGAGACAGCAGGGAGACTGAATGGCAGAAGTGCTTCTTGGTGGGCACGGGTAAAGTTTCAGATGATTGTGGATTTTTCTGAGGGAAATAGTGTTCAGGGAGAGCTGAAGAGATAATTTTCTGGTCTAAATGGCCAAATGCAGGGCCTTGTGGGTTGAGAGCAGCGCTGTGACCTCCCCTCTGCCAGGAGAAGGCTTCTGGCAGACAGAGAAACTGGAAAAGTCTCTGAGAGTGAAGGGGTCAGGACAGTTTTCACACCCTCTATATCCCATTTGAGTGGATATTGGAGATAGAAATTGCAATTGATCTTATTTTTTTCAAAAAATTAATGAAACAGGGTAACATTTTCTGAGGGTACACATAGGTCTGCAGTTGACCGGGAGATAAATCTAAATGGCATCATGCTTGTCACTATACATTTTTCTGAAAGTATGTGTTATTCAACCCTCACATGCTTTTTAGTCCATCAGATATTTAAAGAGCACCTCTGGAATACCTTTCTCCCCTTTTTGTGCTATTCTGTTCTTGTTTATTTTATGTGGTGGTATTAGACAGACTTTTTCAGTTTCCTTTCAAGAGCTGTTTCAATGCTCCAGGATCTTCTGATCCAAAGCCCTCTGAAGTCAATCAGCTGAAACTCTCTGAGAGCTCAACAGTATTTGGGTAAGGTCCCAGGTTAGCAAAGGACAGAGCTTAACAATGTGAGTGCTTGGATTTTAAGATGAAGTTGTCCTTACAAACCACTCTTAAGGGTACACGTGCCTCTTCAGGAGTAAACCTCCACTGACATGAGACAGCCTCAGTGTTGGTAAGAATACAGGGATTTTGTTGTGTGATGTCATCCCTCTTACATACTGAGTTTTCTGGAGCTCTTCCACTTCATAGTGCAAAGGCAGAAAGGAGGAGGTTCTCCATTGGGTGAGCTTCTGTGTTTATTAATCTTGTTCACCATGTATCTTCAGGTTTTTTAGGTACAGTTGACTTCACAAAGTTGGTACTCTAAATTTCAGGAATGTTGTCAGCTACCAGGGTAAAAGGATAGAGTTTTTACTCTCTCATATCAAGGATTTTAAATTACTTAGACAAAGGGGGAAGTGAGGGAACAGTGCAGAATGGGACCTAACTGGGGGAGGGAAATCAAAATGTTGCACTCAACAGTGTGCATCTCCTATCTTAATAATTTTTAAGTTTTTGACTCAGAAAGATTTTTTTTGGCTGTTTGCCAGGTTTGTGTTATCATGTTCCCACCACATAATTGCATGTGCAGTATTATAATGAAATGTTTCCAGGCTTGCTCTCTAGAGCAAATGTATAGACTGTGTGAACAATACAGCTCATGCCTGAAAACTCATTCGAGACTACAAGAATTCCTCCCTAAACACTGGACATTGCATAACTCCTAGAAAAATGAAGAGAAAGGATTACAGAAATTACTCATATTAAATATGTTTTAAGACCATTAATGAATGGGGGGGGGAGGGGGGTAGCTTTTCTGTTAAAACAAAAGTAATAAATAAATACAAAGTCATATCCAAACCATGCTGATTAATACCTACACTGTGTTGGTTGTGGGAGGAGTAAAGTAACAGTCAATTCTTCTTGTCCAGCACCTTTTTCCCCTGCTAATATTTACTTCTTAATGGATATCATAATAGGTACTGCTTGCTTGCTTTTGGTGAGCATATCATAATATATTTTATGGAATTAATCAATTTATCCTCGGAATTTGAAAGTTGAATTGAAGTGAGATAGATATAAACTCTATGGAAATCATCAAAGATATTAAAATTATGATTTATTTAGAAAACAAGTATAGTTTTACACAAATAAAGTCTCCTGGATGCCAGTTAGTAAATACAATAATAATCCTCTGAGCTCTGTCCCACTTCACTGTGGGCTGTTGTCTTTGTATGAAGGAAGCATGGGAAACAGTATATTTAAAATACAATATCTCTGACTGAAGTTAAAAGTAGTTTTTCCCTCCCACTTTTTGACTACAATTAATTGTTTATTTATTCTCTGTTAGGACTGAAGGAGGAATAGGACAGACATTAGCATTACTTAAGCTTGGATTAGAAGTAAGGCAAACCCTCAAATTTCATGTTTGTTTACAATGATGATTTTTGTTTGTTTTTTTGCCTTCTGATTATGGCTTTAAGAAGCATGCATTCCAATAGGTACTGAGATGAATGTAAATGTTGTTGTTATTGATATTTCAAGGCAATGTTTTGACCTGAAAGTTCAGCTATTTGTATTTTCTTCTTTATAGGAATTACATCCCAATGGCCATGATAAATTATTTAGTTTATATTCACCTTAGTCTATTTTAGTGCCTCTTTCTGAGGTAAATTAGAATAATCCCCTTTTTTTTTGGTGTTTGTAAAATATACAATTTGCTGTCTTTTTCAATGAACTGAAAATCACATTCCTTAAAACTATTTAATTATTTGAAATGTCCTACAGTGCAGTCTGGTAAAATGCTGATTGTCCTCAGGGTCAGTGACATTCTCTAGAGTGACCAAGTCGTCTGCAATCACACTCTATGTACAGGGTCAGGATAAAAAATTTTCAGGTTGCCCAGTTCAATACATGTCAACCTACCATCCTAATAGAATGTGGAAGTGGGGAGATGCCCATCCACCTCTCACCTCCTTCTAGAAGGTTCAGTCTCCATGACAAAACTGGGAACCCAGACTGACCTTGAGCAATTCCTTACCAAGAGAGCAACAGGCAGAGTCATTGTGGAGATGTTTGGAAAAGGTGGCTGAAATGTGAAGCTGCAGGTCTCTCAATTTGGCAAGAAATTTCTGGACGTTCTTATTTAAAGGAAATTATGAATCCATTAATCTGATTGAAATGCTCTAGTGTTGCCTATGCAGATATTGTCACTTTCCTTTTGCAAGCAGAACCTGAGGTCTTGTGGATCTGCTGATGTTACAAGGAAGGCTAAGGCACATTAGCTCCTTTGTGAGCAAGAACAAGCTTTGGAACTGTAGCATGAAAAAAATGTATTTTAGGTATGGTAAAGACATTTTCATCTGAAAGCCAGTCATAGTTCAGGAAAAAATTCATGCTGAACCTGAAATTTTGCCTGCTTTATGTGTCGCTCCATAAAGTTTATGTGAGAATGAAGGCTGAGCCTGTCTAAAATGATTTATTAAATGGAAGTTGAGAGCACTGAAGAAGATTAGAAAGAGCAGAATTCATGAGAATAATCAAACTTATTGCTATTGGGTTTGGCTGTTTAGTCTAGGAACAATACAGTGCTATTCTCAGGAATCCCTAAAATGCGTGCAGGAGCAGAGCCACTATGCTAGCCTCTACTTGCTGTTGCTTACACCTGGATGCTAATATTAAGTATGTTATTAAAAAGTTAAACAAGGCTTAAGCCCAGCCCTGAGCTGGCAAGGTGATGGTATTGTGATGTATGAATCAGTCATAGTTATTGTGTAAGGAAGGGAACATGCTTCAAAGGCCAAAGGGCACTTTCTCCTTTTTTATTTTCTTTTCACTTCTTTCTTGAAGGCAGGGCTCTGGAGTGAGATTTACAGGGTGTTGAATACAGCTTCTCTGTTGTGCTGCATGCTACATCGTGTTAAATGTAAGTTTGCCATCCTTTTGTTCTGTCTTCTTGGAAAGCTAGCAGAAGAATCCAGAGTCACCAGCTGCCTATCTTGTCCAGGTCCTGGTCTAATAATTCTGCAACCCTGTGAGGTTCATCAATTCCCCATTATGATTTGGGTTTCCTTTCTGAACAGGTTGGTTGTGCAGCACCCCCAGTCTCATGATGCAGATGTGGTTTACAATATTTCTGCAGTGTGAGTGCTGTAACAGCAACACTGCTAGAAACAGCCCATTCTGGATGTGCTGTGGCCTTAGCATGGATAAATGGATTTAGGTGGAGATGAAAAATGTGAGAAAATAGGAAAATCATTAATCCTTTCCCAATGGACATTTGTGTGTTTTCAGTATTCTGTGTTAAGGAAACAATAAAGAGAGAGTATCTGAGCAGGACTCAGCAAAAGGCTGTAAAGCAGATATATTCTCTGAAATGAGATACAAAGTCCCTAAGGAAAAAAATCCAGCTTCCTCCTCATGGGTGGAACAGCCATTAAATTTTTGCAGTATCCAAAAATGAAGGGTACACTTGATAACAAGGCATAAAGTCCATACTTGGATTAAATTATCCCACCCTGAGCCCAGTTCAAATGGATTTGTAGAAAAGGACATGTAAGAGAAGGGTTGAGTGATCCATCTCCCTTTTTTTAGAAGCAGCCAGCATGGACACTGCGGAAGGGCACAGAAGTGCAGTGCATCAATTACTGTCTGTCTTATTGTAGTTTGGAGAGTAATCTGTACCACAAGCTGTAAAGCTAAAAAAGGAGTTGCATAGATGTTTCTCATTTACCTAGAATTGTGTGCTATTCCTCAGAATCCTTTGGAAGCAGGTGGCTGCTGTACCCCCAGGACAGGGCTGGCAGACTTGGAACCAGCAAGAAAAAGGAAGCAGCTCCCAGTTTCTTATAAAGGCCATCTTGGCTGCTGTCAGTATGGCTTCAGCTGGGACTTTCTGGAGCCTGCTTCTATAAATATACAACAATTCACTTGTGTAATTGCCATTACCAATGTGAATTCAATTTGTCTATATTTTTATACCATAGCATTAGGTCTTAGAATCTTGAACTGGTATAGATTATTTTAATTAATACTGATCTCTGCAGATCTTGAGAGGCAGAAATGAAGTCATCCGAAGCAGATGGGGCATGGAATAAAGTGAAAAATAGAAATATTTTTTAGTAAGTTTTGCTTTTAATCCAGTGTTTATGCTGAATAATCTCCTCTAATCACCTGATCCACAAAAACTAAATAAGAATTCCGATTCCAGGATCTTTTCATTCAGACTATTTTTATTTGTTAAAAATTTCAGCGTGTTTTAACTTAAAAAAAAAAAAAACCCTGCCATTTGGGTTGGAATAAGATCTGATAGAAAAATCTACCCCTGAAATCCAAGAATCACTGAAAAAAATTGGAAAGAGAGCCTAATCTTGCTCAATCCTTCTCTCAACAAGAGAATCTGGTTAGGAATGTATGGTCCAGAATGATTTTGTTACCTGGAGCTAGGTGGACAGTCGTGCTTTATTTTGGTGAGCAGTGACTGGAATCCCAATATCAAAGCATTTAAAGCACAGGCTTTAGAGCTTCCCACTCACTGGATGCAAAGTGTTCTGCCAAGCACCTTGGGCCACAGGTACTGCCTTAAGTATGTCATTAATAGTTGTTAGTAGCTTTTATAAGGCATCTCTTACATTTCCTTGAATTCATACAGGGCTGTTGTTGCCTGTCGTGTTGACAGCTTTGCATGTGTGCTTCCTTGGCAGGGACAGCACAGGAAATACTGTTCTTGCACTTAACTGTGCACAAAGGAGTAACTCCATGGCACGTCTTCAAATGTGTGCACAAAGAGAGGATCTGTAAGCAGAAGGCAGTGTGCATCTGCACAGTGCTGTATTCCATGGGTTCTGCTGCAGGCAAATTCCCTGTGAAAGCCATTCACTGGTACAAACACATGTGAGGAAGGGGAGCAGAAGGGAAGTGCAGGGCTCAGACCTGTCATTGTGTGAGAGTTGTTCAGAGCAATCAGCGAGGAATATTCTGGACTCCAGGGCTTGCAGCACATCAGCTCTGCAGATGTCTTGGGTGCTCTGTGAGGAAAGGAGTCTTCCCCACTGTATTTCTTATCACCACCTTGCCAGGCTGCCTGGATGCTTCAGCATTAGGCTGTGAGTAAGCTCTTCTGCAGACAAAAGTACCTGAAATAATAGAGAATTCTACCCTAGAATTCTGTACAAGGCTTACTTCTCTTCTGATGGATTTGTGTGGCAGCCTGACCTAGTTTTGAAAATACAAATCCAGACTTGTATTCAATATAGTTAATCCCAATTTCTTCTTTTCAGATGGACTTTGCAAAGTTTATAACTATCCTCAGATCTGTGCAGGATCATGTCCTTAGTTACTGCTCCATGTTGATACTGGCATTGTTTCAAATATAATGAATACCTGAATAAACAACCCTGAAAAATATATGTTATATATATATTCAAGATTAGATTTATTTGTTTGGCCTTTGGCCAACTGCCTAAGTACAACTGCTGTCTTAAAAAAAGATCAATCTCTGATAGTCAGGAGCTTTAGGCAAAATTTTTCCTTTTAGATCTTGGACCAGCCATGGTACTTTGGGTCATCATATTCACTTGATTGAATAACTACTGATTTTAATAGGACTGATGGAAGAGGAAGGCTTTTTAGAATCGGGATATTAAATAGACTTAGTTAAATGGCACATTTTGTGCACTGGAAAAAAAAAACAAGTCCTTCAGACAGAGAGTAGAAGGGTAATTCACCCCAAATTGAAGCCTCAGGATTGAGAACAGGTTAAAAGCAATGTCTTCCATTAGCTAGGAATTGATTATTTTTCTTTCCCACAGCCTCTTCCATAACAGTGAGCCAGATCTCCTGGTTTTGGCTTTGGTTCTTCAGTGTCCTGAGGCTTTGCATGGTTTTCAGCTGAGTGCTGCAGCAGTGCTCAGCAGGAGTGTGACCCCATGTGAAACTGCTTTGGATTGACTGCATTGGGTGATGCACTGGGAGCACATTAGAATGCTTTCATTCCCTAATTGCCCTTAGATGGTGGAGGAAATAATGTGATGCTGCCTTCTCTCTCCTTGTCAGAACCTGAGAAAGCTGCTTCCATGCATCATTATCCCACAGTGCTGCTTCCAGCACCCCTTGGATGTAGCATGTTATGTTTTTGGAGCTGATGTTGATCACCATGATCTGTGCAGATCAGCCTCGTTGCAGATATAATTAAGCCCTTCTGTTACAAACCAAATAGTCTGAAAATAATTTTTTTCATTTACTGCACCTGCCAAGGGAGAGCTCCTGCAACCTTTAATGATGCAGGTAATCCTATTACTGCCAACACAAAATACTCCATTAGAGAAAGGCTGCAGACCCACAACTAGAATTTTTCTTCCTGCATTTCCCAGGAAGATTTTGTCCCTGCCCATCTACATAAAGATTTGAATATTTTGTAGAAAAACATTGTCCTTTTGGGCCAGTTTAGGCAGTCTCTTGAGTAGGAGAGTGATTAGTGCTCAGAATGGCCAGTAGCACAGGCTGAGACATTCTCACAGGGATGTGAAGTTGCAGCTTCAGGTGTTTACTTCACAAAAAAAGAAACCCTAACTAGGCCAAATATTGTAAGCACTGGGCTATTTCCAATTCTGACAAAGTCTGTTCATTTTTCCACTCCCCAAGCCCCCCACATTTTGCTTTCATTTGACCACAGAGCAAAGCATCAAGGTCCTTTTATTGAAGGAATTCTGGTTTCTAGTAAGATCAAACTATACCTTTGTTCTGATCTCAGTAGAGTCTTTCCCAGGTGACAAGATGTTGGTAGGAGCTTAAAATGCCACAGTGATGGGGACTTCTTTTTGCTAAACCTAAAAAAAAAATCACATTGGATTTGTTGTACACTCACAAAGTCTGAATCATGGTGGGAGAGTAAATGGAGACTCTGATTTTCATTCCTACACTTTAATTCTATGTTCATTTGTATCCATTAGGACTGCTCCTACTGGAGCCAATTTGAATTCTAAACAGTGTTAGATATTTATTTTTGTAAAGCTGTGCTATTCATCTTTAATATAATCATCTAATTTACTCTATTAATGCCAGCTGCTCCATTTGGCACAGGTCACCTGGAGTATGTGGAACACTCTACTAATTTTTCCTTGAACTAATTCTAAAAATCCATAGAAGTCGGAGCACTCCACCTCCACTGTGAGGGAATGTTTGTTTTTTCCCATGTTCCTAAACACCTTTTTAGTTTGGCAGAAGAAAATATCCTCTGGGAGGCAGGCTTCCATTTTGCTGGGATTTATTTATTTATTTTGTTGTCTTTTTCCAGAATTGTCCTTGGCATTCCCAGGTGACCCCAGGGAGTGGCCACTTGTATTTTTCAGAGCAAACAGCTGCTGCCTTGAAGAGAATGCTTTTCAACTCTTTGGTGCCTGCCACTTCTCTTTTCTCTTGTATTTGAAAACTTCTAGGATGGGTAAGAGTGTGAAATGTTTTGTGTTTCCATTCTTTGGTAAACTTGGCTTAACACCACCTCACCCTGGTCTCAGAGAAGGCAAGTGCAAGATTTGGAATTGCTTAGAGCTTTGTGCAAGTTAGGGCTAGTCCACTCTGAGACAGTAGAAAAAAAAAATGAACCAGAGTGATGGCCCCAGCAAACAGAACAGCTGAAACATGATGTGGAAATACTGTGATTTTTCTTGAGCTGTGGTTTTATATATTTTTCAAGCCACAGATAACAGCATGGGTCCTGTCCCTCCAACCCAAACTTCAATTACACTTCTTAATCCACAGGAGAGTGCATCATTCTATCTGCCTTCCAAAACATTCAACTAGAAAACTAAGATAAAAGGTGACATTTTAAAATGTAAATTTTAATAGGCAACTGTACTTCAAATAATGAAAGAGCTTTTCCCTTGCTGAGGAATTTCCAGGAGGTAGATTAGGGGCAGGCCTCTGGCACCCCTATTCTGACTGATTTCCATTCTGCTGTAAAGCAGAGATCCTGATCACAGAAAAATCTATTTTCCTCCTGTATAACTGTAATGAGTTTATTAAAAACACACAATAGTGTACGACAGTTTTGACTAGGCATGTTACCAAAGGTGATAACATAATTAAGCCATGGCTTGTCAGAGGTTGAGACAGTAGCTAAAGGGAAAATAGTTTCATTTCTTCATCTGGATCATAGAGTGAATTTGAAATCCTGCTGCTGTTTCTGCTGAATGGAAATGACTCTTCTCCTGGAGAATCCAATGCTGTGTAGGTGTGCCCCTAATGTGTAGGTTGTTAGCGGTGCTCCAGCAGGATGGTCTGAGGTGTCTCACGAGAGCTCTCCCCAGTAACACACTTCTGGCTCACAGCATACCTTATTGAACATTTTCTAAATGATCAAACTTCCACAAAAGGTTGAACAGGGAGTTCATGGTCTGTAAAGATCCTGTTTGATCAGCAGTGGTTCATGAGCTCAGGTCCAATCCCCACAGAGATTAACTTGAAATCAATTTGTAGTTCTAGGAAAATTTAGCAGATCTTGTACTGTAAATGAGTAACCAACTTATGTTGTTTTGAATGTAGTGTTTCATTTCTTAATCAGTTAAAAAGCTCTGCTGTTCAGTTGTGGACATTAACAGCTGTCTTATCTCTAGTGCTCTTTTGTGAGCAGATCCCTAGCCAGAGGTTCATGCTAATTAGAAAAGGGTATTGTGTGTATCTGTATTAGTTTCAACTTTGTATTTAACCTCCCCAGATTTCTTAATGTTTCCAAAAAAAAGGCTTTCTTTTAGCCTAACCTCTTGAAACTGCTTATCCTAATATTTATCCTTGTGTTGTATTGCAGACAATCCCATTCCGTTAGCAAGTAATTAATGTGAGGCTGTGTCACCAAACCCTGAGGCCCATCACTGCTGCAACTGAGTGTTAATTTAAAGCATGTTATACTCCTCAAATTATCTCTTTTGAAGAGTCTCTCTGCCACAGTTTTGTACTGCTTTGTTTTCAAAGTAATCATCTACAGTCCAGATTTCCTTTGGGAGGGAAAAACAAACAAACAAAAATGAAAAGCCAAAATAAAGAGTTGGAGCCAAACCCTTTCAAATTAATGACTAAAAGACTTCAGACTTCTGTATTGTTACCCGATGCTGAAGCATTAAGCTGCCTCCCATAGTTTCCTTTCCTCCTTTGTTAGTTAAAGCCTCTTTTTTTTCTTTTTTATGATCAGTTTTTACAAGTCTGATTTTTTCATCTTCATCAGAAATAGTATGTTAAAGTTATTAAGCCAGCAAGGGCTGAATACATTTTTGGGCTTTTTTCACCTCCCAGCCCTCTATCAAAAAAAGGCACTGAGCGTGAGATCATGGTCTTTTTAGGCAAGCGTAATCTTTTTTCCAGTTCTAACAAATTTCAGACACATTTGAACAGAAAAGATCACGTTTCTGTGCTGTAGGTAGATGGCTCCAACATTATTCATATGATTCTTTGTATATGTCTGTAGCAGCCCTTTAACAAGAGCAGTGAGCCAGCTCTGAAATACAATAGCACTCAGGGCCACCCTTTTATGTTTGTTTACTCACTTTTATGAGCCTTCCTCAGTTATTTGATTCACAAGGCTGAAACATGCCAGAAGACAGATCAAGAAATTCATTGGCCTTTTTTTTGGAGAGGCCTGCTCTGCTGACCTCTCTGTACCAGGGTACCAGAGCTTTCTTGTGGAACTTGAAATCTGTAATTTTTTTACCACATGGCTGGTTAACAACATATCTGATATGTTTCTACAGCACTCTGTCTCTTGATTTTAATACACCTCCATTGGCATGGAGTCTCCACTGCTGAAGGTCTGTTCCAGAGCAAGACAAATCTGTAAACAACAACTAGATGGAAGAAATTTAATTTATCACTTAAAGATTTTGCCAGTGAAGGTCACACTGGGGCCAGTGGGCATCAAACCTAATTCTGCTGCTCATAGAAAAAAAGATTTAAAGTAGGTAAGTTAACCATTGGACCATTTTCTCTGTTACTTCATTTCATCATGGTAGTCGTTTTAAAGAGCTAAATATAAATAAAGGTTATGAACTGTACTAACAGCTGTAATCTTATTGCAGCAATTATCTATAGAAAGTTTTCTCATTTTCATTATGGAAAATAATGATCTAGCTGAAATAACCCTAGATTTGAGCCCACTTGTAGAGCTTAGAAATTGATGTACAAATCACTCTCCTCTGTGACCATGTGCCCAGTAAACTTAGGGTTGACTCAGTCTTTTGAGTATTTAAAAACTAAGCCAAAAGGTCTAGACCTTTGGGTCTAGAACCTTCCTTTTCTTTGTGTATATTTGCATGAATAAAGGGATTGCATCCTCCAGATGCTACTATATTAGAAGTAATTAACACTTAGAGGGTAAGTATGGTTCTTCCTCCCATAAATTGATTTAATTTTCATATCTTCTTTGCCTGGAGCGACTCGCTTCAGCAACCTTGCAGAATTTTCTATGTTTTTGATTTATTGTACAGCATCCTTCTACACTTCTAATCCTTATAGCTTGCACACATATGGCATTAGTTACAGATTTAACGCCCCATTGATATCAGTGCAAATATTTTATTTCTGACATCTTTAAAATAAAGGAGATCAGAGTTTCAGGTATTTTCACACTGCTAATTCTCATTTAGATATGTTTTCTACTGCAAAGGAAAATATGACTTATGAAAATTGAAATATGACTGATATCTGAAATGTAGCTGATGATAAATATGCATATTGTAAGCATAGTGAATGTCTCTACGAGTCAGAGGTTAAAGTTTTACACTTGTTTGCAGGCCCTAAAATATGCAAAATGTTCTGTGCATCTAATGATGAGTTACTGCTAACTTTTTTTCTTATTTTCTTATTTTGTTAAAATATGGCAACGAGCAGGCCATATTTTCCTAGCATATCCAATCCTGCTGGACTAATGACCTAACAGTTTACTTGCTAATTATGGTGGCATCTTCTAGGCCATATATGTAGGAGATACACTTTTTATGATTTCATATATGCATACATATTTACAAGTATATGAAATACTTTTAAAGGAAAGAGATGATGGGTTTGGAAAGCCAGTTCCTGTGGAGTTTTAAGTATAGTGATTTCTGAGGGACTGAATAAGAGGAGATGGCTTTCCTTATTAGGAAGGAGCCATGTAGAAAATTGCAGTTTTTTATTCATCATATTGAACAAGTCAAAGAATTAGATTTTTGATCCATGTGTGTGTGTCTTTTGGGGATTTTTGTAAAGAACTTAGTTGGTAGTTCATGTCAGTTTTTTACTTGAAAAATCTTTTTTATTAAGGAGACCAGATTGTGTGTATCTCTCCTGGTATTTTCTTCTAGAAGTCAGACTAAACCAAATGCTGATTCTGTACACCTCTGAAACTTCGTAGGTTTAGGCTGTGAACTTTGCATCTGGTCCATATCAACTTAAGAAACCAAGGAAAAAGAAAGAAAAATCAAAGCAGTTTTAGAAGTAATGTGTGTATTAAACCTCATTTCATTCTTACTCTTTGAAGGTCATGCATTCCTTCCTATTGCAAGAGCCCAAGGTTGTGCAGCTTGCTCTCTGAGAAGCTGCTGTGAGCACTTTTAAGCTGCAGGCTTTTGGGGCAGGTAGCTTGCCCATAACAAGGACAGGCAAATGTCTGTAGATCATATCCTTCAGGGGGCTGTCCTGATGGAACACTTTTGAGGACCTCTGTGTGATTTAGTGGGTTTGCAATCTTTTGGCATCTTGCTGATGCCTGTGGCTGTGTTGGTGTCTGTGGGTCCTGCAGCCGAGGTCCCTGGCAGTAAAGTGGCAGCAGAATCTGATCAGTGTTTCCTAAACCCACAGATGACAAAGGTGAGCTGGTTTTCCATAGGCTGAACGTGATCCTACCTTACTCTGCCTGTGCTTGGTGCACACCAAGCACATCAGAACCCAGCTTGGGGGAAATGTAGGCTGTAAGAAGGATGGGAGTGGGGACACAAGCTATAATAAATCCCTTGCTACCATTTCTACAAGTCCTTGCTTGCAGACGCAGTAAAATTGAAGAGCTCATCCATATATGAGCAATTAGAAGCAAAACCAACATAAACATTCCTGCACAACTAATCAATAAACTCGTATGTCTTCATTAGCAAGGTAGCATTTTGTGTTATTGATATTAAAGATCTACTTTCTGTGTTGGGTCTCACTGCAATTGTTATTGATGAATAAAACCCCCGTGGGCTGAAATTGTTGTCTTTTAAAAACTAGAATCTTGATTGGACTGCTTTATTTTGCTTGCATTGCTTCTCACCACATCTCCTATTAAGCCAAAAGTATTAAGAATGTATAATTTCCCAGGTCTCAGCTGTGACTCACACTGGACACTGTGGATGAGACAGCAGCAGAATGCTGAAGCTGTATTGGTGTGTGTGTATCACTTAGAGCTATTTTAAGAATGGATTTTGATTTGTGTCATTCCTACTTTAAATATGACTTGTTCAATAACACGTTCAGTTGTAATTAGATAATTTAATGTCTACTGACAGGTCTTTTGTGACTGAGACCCAATTTTAACTCTGCATACCAAGAAGCTTGCCAAGGAAAAGTAACCCTTTTACTTAGTAAGGAAGGATAATGGGTAACTTCTGGAATTAAGTGAAAAATTGAATCCAGCTTCCTGTGTGCACTTTAGGTCCCACACTGGGATTACGGAACTAGCTCTGAACTGCTTGGCTGCTGACAATAAAGATTTTATGTGTGTCATGTTGAATTTTCAAAAAAAGTTCTCAAATCAAAAGGCTCCATTTTACATTGAGTCTGGCTGCTTGTTTAGGAATTTAAGTGCTTTGCACTAGCTTGTCTTCTCTGTAGCACTCAAGTTTAAGTAGGTTTTTGGAGAAAAAAATGGTAATATTCCAGTTTAAGGAAAGGGGAGAAAGAAAATAAGGTCATATGCAAACAGAATTTAAAAGTGTTAGCCTAGTTTCCATCATTAAGCTCATATTGCTTGCTACCAATGATTTCACTATAAGAGGAATTTTATAAACACAGGAATAATTTCATTTCCTTGTATTACTATATATTATTATCTATTCATATATCTATGTATATTTGAGTCATGCAGAGTCAGTATCTTTAGCAGTGAAGGTGCTTCTGCCCTTGGAATGAGACAGCAAATAAAAATAAATATGCTTTTTCTTGTATTCAACATTTTAAATATTTATAGGCTGTCTTCTGTGGTACATAACCTATTGCATTATAGGTCATCTTTTTCTGTGGAGTGTTTCATTCTGAGAACTGCCTGACGCTGCCATGTAATCACTGGGAGCAGACATGTGAGACCCCTGCAAAAAGGAAATGCCATCATTTCTAATCTGTGCATATAAATGGATCATGCAAGTCTTAAGACCTGTGTGAATATCCACTTGGAAAAGTTTTTAAAGTCTGTATTAAAAGCTTCTTCATTTTAACATGGCATTCTCCCACAGAGATTTTCTGCAATGGTTTGTTAATCAAGAAAAGCTTCATTAATCAAGATATAGTCTGGATTTTTGAAAGCATATTTAAATTAAATATTCAGTCCTGACAGAATGCATTTTCTAATGTATTTAGCCAGAACTGTGTGAAGTTCTCAGTCAAGAAATCAGCTGGTCTTTATTCAGCCTTCTAACAGGATGTCTTTAACTTTGATTTTTAGATTCCTTTTGGTGTGAGACAGATTTACAATCTTTCTGTTTGTAAATGATTTTTTTTAATATATAAAACTCCCGTGTGTCTGATTGGAGAATATTTTTCTTTGAAATTCTGCTGTCTGAATTCCACAAGAAAATAACCAGGAAGCTCTGTGATGTGATATTGTAACCAGACTCTCACTTAACTACTCATTTGTCTTTTAACTTGGTCGTGGGAACAGTAATTTACTAACCTAATTCAATGCATTTGTTGCCTTTAGAGATCAATGCTGCTCCAAGCAAAGTCAATACCAAAACTTTATTGATTTTCCTGGGACCAGATCAGCCCCTTTATATGAGTGTGACCTTATAGCATCATAATTTTTCTGTGCAATTTCTGAAATATTAACCCATGTTTTTGTCCTTGCACAGGCCCTGATATACTGTGTAAAAGGGAGTCCAGGAGGCAGCTGACTTCTCCAAAGAGCTGTGGCAGATAAAACGTACAGCCAGGATTTCCAGACCACTGAATCACAGAACCTAGGAGGGCTCCACTCTGAACGTGTGGCATGAAGAGGTGGATTATAAGTATGTTATTAATATACCGGGTAATTATTCTTTTCCACTTCTTAAATTACTATTTTTTCTTCCCCAGGTATAGATAAGGACTCAAGTTTTTGGAAGAAATAAAATATATTATAAACCAAGTATTTTTGGGAAGCAGTGTAGTTTAATATGAGAAGCATCACCCTTTTTGCCAAGAAGTAGAAATGAATGCACTGTTTGTTGTTGGATGTACTGCACATCCAGAATCGTGTTGGACTCAATGTGATAAAGAAATGAGGGCTTGTTTAAGGTGTCAGTGCCATGACCTTCTGATATTCAGCTCTAGATCAGTGGTAGGATTTGACAATTGCAAGGACTGTTCTAAACCCCATCAGTCAAGTCTGTACATTTGGAAGCTCTTAATCTTTAAGCTTTAGACAGAAGGTCATAGGCAGAGATGCACAGGAGTCAGTAAGGAAACTGCTGGAGGATGCTAGCAGAAATTCAAAAAGATGAAGGTGTATGGTAGACTGCTTAAGTTAACAGGAGATACCTGAACTGTTATCCCAACATACAGCACCAAAGAGGAAAAGGACTACCAGTAAAACATATTTTAAGATGGTCTCTCCCCACTGAGATTGCTGTGAGGAAAACCTGAAAGTTGTAGTTAAAAACTTTAGACAAAGAATATGCAAAAGACGGAGAAATGCAAATTTGGGAACAGAGTCAACAGGAATGTAGACAATGAGATTTGTCTGCAGCCTGGCAGCTTTTCTCTGAACTGCCTCAGCTCTGTTTAGGTGTCTGGAAAATGATTCCTAAGCCATTCTGAGGCTTCAGATCAGGGTCTTGCAGAATGAACAGCAAAACACAACCTCTGCATTTACAAACAACCCTAGGTTTGGTAAGCTATAATCACTGTAGCCTCCAAAGGTCTCCTATGTTGTTTCAGTTTAATTAGGCTATTAAAAGAAAACCTGTTCTTGACATTTATGAATATGCAGTGATTTGTGTTTTTTGTGTGGAGCAAGTTCATATCTTCACCCTGTCTCCATATGTTTTTTGTGTGTGCAGGTAAACTGTTTGAAATAATCCTTTGTTTTATAGAAATTAGTTGAGCCCAGTAAAATATTTCTCCTAAATACCATTCTAAATACAAAGGCCTTGCTGATGTACAGCTGAATATTTAGAGAACTAATTTATTAAGAGCAGAACCATTAATTTTTTTACTGGAGAATCCTACAGCTTTATCACATTGTTCTATGTTAAAGTAATGATGCATCAAGCTCCCCATTAGTTAGTGAGGAAGAAACCCTCAGGGCAATTGAAATGAAACAATTTAACATACAGAGTACCTGGCAAAAAAATTACAGGGCTAGACAAGAAGAATGTGGCAATGTTGGAGGTCTGTAACCGCAGCCTCCGGGAGCCTGCAGCCCTGGCCATAGCACAGCAGCTCTCATGGACACTTCTTCCTTGGCAAAAAGAGATTTGTAAAGTGATATTTGAAAATGTCTGCACAAGACAGCTTTGTCAACGTATTCCAGCATGGGATATTGGAAAAAATAATGAAACTCTCAGTTAAACTTTGATGTGCAAACTCCCTGTTTCATAATAATTAAATAAAGAAGTTGTTTAATAAGCAGGTTGGTAGGGAATAGATAAATAAATAAATTTCAAAATGTCAGGAGGTATTCTGGAAAGATTTCTGTACATTGAAACTTGCAGATTAAAAAAACTAGTTATGTATCTGGATATCAAAGTTTGTTCAACAAACAATTTTGTAAACACCTTTAATAGGTCTTTCTGTTGGTTTCTATTTGCTCCCCTAAGAAATGGAGACAAGTCTTCGCAAGACAGATTTTGACTATAAGGATTAAACTTTTGCTATTGTTGTAAATAAAGAGATTGCTTTATGTGTGAATCAGAGAACAAGTTGCAATGGAATAATTTCTCTTTCTCAGGTTTTTTGCCTAAATCCTAATTAGCAAATGTGTCTGGTAATTATGCATTATAATAAATGGAATATTACTGCAATTTACTTGTAAAATTTCAAATATGTCGGATTTTTAAAGAGAAAATTTGAGCTGCTAATTGATTATATGAGTTATTTTACTTGTGCCAATGGGCAAGGGAGAGAAATAGTACATGTTATGAAGAAGTATAACACAAGAATACAGGTATTTTCTACACTGAAATCACAGACCAACACATAGAAAATATATAAAAAGAAAAAAAGAAAAGTTTTAGTATCCTGATGCTACACATTGTATACAGGTCAAAACTGGGCTCAGCTCTTTTCTGTGGGGTTTCTAAATAGGGTATTTTGCATGAGGTGGCACTGCTAGTAATTTATCTTTTCATTAACATACAGATACCTAGCAAGGTGTGTTATTTGTGTCCCACATACCCTGCTGGTTATCTCTGTGTTATCCTTCATTGCAATTAAAGTTATATTTGTACAGCTGGTATTCCTAGAAAACTATACATGTTATTATACATATATATATATATATATATATATAGATATATACAGTATAGAACAACTCTATATGTAGAACTGGTAGACGTGCAGAAAAAGAAAACCTGGAGGTTCAATTATTTTTGCTTGCCTTATTGCTTTAACTTCTGGAGACAGAGAAGCTGGCTGACTATTGCAAATTACTTAGGAGTGGTAGATTGGAGTGGCAATTAATCTTACACCCTTGACTGGAGCTCTCTCTCCTCCTCCTTTACAGCAACTACTGTGTTTCCTTCAGTGTTGATTCACAGCATGAATATTCTCATCAAGAGATGTTCTACTGCAATTTTGGAAATGCAACATTTCTGTGCTGATACATCAGTTATTTTAATGTTCCCTATTTAATTAAATTATTATCAATATTGCTTTCTTGTGCTTCTGTTTGAGGCAACATTAGTGCCTCTATTAATGTACACATTAATATTTGTGCCTGAAATATGTTGTCAGATGTTGCCTAAAGTTATTTACTTCTTAAGGCTTGAAGTTCAAGCAATTGTTTTGTCTTCGAAGCAAGTTACAAACTTTTGTCAATAGTAGCAGAACTTATGCGGGATGATATTCTGCTTCATGGGGTCTGGGATTTAAATTAAATATACCACTCAAATCAGGAGGACCAACCATTCAATGAGACCCTTTAATGCCACTAATGAATTATTTGGAGAAAAGTAGGGATCAGAACGTCTCTACATCCAGGTATTTCTTTGATTGCTTTTATTTTACCAGGATCTGTGATTTAAATACCAGAACAGTAGCAGATGTCTTAGCATCTTTAAATTTTACAGCTTTGTTTATAATTTCTCTGTTAAAGTTTTAATACTTTGAAGTGCATTGTACAAGTGCTTGTGGCATAACTACTCCAAAATCACTTCAATGGGATTTGAGGAATTCTATTCTTAGCAATTTCCTACAGGCAGCTTTTCAAATTCACTTTATTGACTCCAAACTGTTTCAATTTCTAGTTGTATAAATTTACAAGAAATATGACAAATGTAACTGTTTTCCCCATGTTTTATGTCCCTAATGAGGAGCAAAAGGTCAAGGACTTTGGGATAGAGGGGGAAGCCAATTACTCTTGCTACTGTGCTTTGGAATACTGCTTGCAACTCACACTCATTTTCTACCAGCAGTATTACAGGACAGTTAATTTCCTTAGAAAGTTTATGAGGCTCAAAGGATTGGAGTTTGTATTTTTTTTCCAATGTTTTTTATTCTTGGTTGAAAGAGACTGAGAAATATTCCCTCTGTATATATGCATGACACACATCTTGGAAAACGAAAGCTTTTTAGAATATCTAGAACTTAAAGATTTAATTATATTTTAAGGCCATTAGGTACTCTAAGCTGCAGATAGATGTCTAACTGATTTTCAAAAACATTTATATGCCTACCTCATCAGTAGAGCTGATATGCCTAGCCTATGAGGTATTTGTGAAAATCCTAATTGTCTATCTGCTTCTTAGGCACATTAATTAAAAATCTGGTTCTAAATGTCATTAAGAGCTATGAAGGAAGGCGGTCACTGGAAAATAAAGAATAGGTCAGAAGGAAAACCAGGTCAGTGTCATTAGCAAACTCAATAAATTCTTCTCATGTCTGATTTTGCACAGCTGACTTGGAGACTGGATGCTGAGGGAATCACAGGCTGGCTTGGGTTGGAAGGGAACTTTAACTCCTGTTGTCCACTCCTCTGCCATGGGCAGAGACACCTTTCACTAGAGCAGGCTGCTCAAAGGCCTGTGATGAAAGAAAAAAGGTGGGTATGTGCTTTCTTTCCCCGTAAAATAATGGACTGAATTTTCCCAGTACAAAGAGAAAGGTCAGAGTGCAGGGACCTGCTTTTGGAAATACCAGGCCTTGTAAGAGCCTGTGACAAGAGATGTGGGACTCCGGGGGGCTCTTCAAAATGCTGTTTATTGTACAGAAGACGTTGCAGCAGTCTTGGGTCGTGGGTGACAGAGCCACACCTACAGCTGTCAGCTACAGCTATAGGCAAGCCTGAAGACCCTTTAGTTCTGGTTACAATGCATTATATATTTCTCTTTGCTGAGCATCTTAATACATAACAACCAATCAGCATCATACACAATACCTTTACTATTACCTGTAGCCTAGCATAACTACTGTCATTACCATTTTATGGTCATTACTATCCAATCACATGAGTTAGTACATTACAGTTTTAGCTCAAAGTTGTTTTTCAGTTTTCTTGCAGTGGAAAATTCTTAGAACTTTTTTCTACTTGCCACATCAACATGTGTGTTTGTCTATAGTATTTTTCAGCTTTTCCTAAGGCCTATTTCTGCTTGGTAAAAACATCTCATTTGTTTGTGGTCAACATATCCTTTGCTCTATTCATAAAACCCCCTTCCAACTCAGCTTAACCTTTGCTTTCTTAGTTGTCCAGTAACGACTGGCTCGGCAATTCTTAATGTAGACATCTATTATTCTTCTTCTATATCAAAACTTGCTTCCATCTCTATTCTGCTCTCAGGTTCTACATTCAGAGAGCTTTCTGCCAAGCGTACATATCTGTGAAACTTTCTTATCAAACACTCATCTGTCCCAACAAGGCCTGGCCCTTGTTTAGGTGAATCTTGTCAGCTCTCACTATGGCATCAGGCAGGGCCATGCAGTGTGTGAAGGTCACCTGAGCTATTTGTTTGTGACCAGGGGATGTGAGGCCAGGTAATTAATGTTTGTGCCCAAACAGTCACATTGTTAAATATCCTAATTGCAGCAAGTCCTCAGACACACCTTGTGATATTCCAGGGGGGGACACAGGGATGGGACTGCCCAGGACACAGCTGCTCCATGGGTCCCACTGCACCGCACAGGCTGGGCCCCAGTGGGGTCTCCTTACACAGGGAGGATTTAGGATCCACTGCTCCTCACCTGAGGTGCCATCCAGGTGGAAGTCATGTTTCAGTGACTATCCACTGCTCCTCGCCTGATGTGCCATCCAGGTGGAAGTCATGTTTCAGTGACTATCCACTGCTCCTCACCACATGTGCCATCCAGGTGGAAGTCTTGCTCCAGTGACCAGTGAACTGCATCCATGGGCTTCTGTAGTATGCTTTAAACATGCCCTGATGGCCTCAGAGCTCAAGGCTAACACAGAGAGTTTTAAAGATCATTTAGGGTAAAATGTAGTGAAAGATTTTAGCCAGTAGTGAGCAGGCCTTTTGCAAAATCTAACCTTCAGCTGGGGTCTGCTCCATGGGTCATGGTGGAGGAGAAGAGAGAGAGATTTGAGACACTTCAATCTTTCATCCCCAAATGGCTAAATACTGCAGAGATCTGTCTGAGGTCTGCAGCCCTACAGCATGTACAGTCTGAAAAGGGATATGCCTGATATGCCAGGTGGCCTTTAGAAACACACAGTTCCATCAGACTGGAACAGAGTTACTTAATGCACCGCTAATTCTTCTCTTCCATTGCCGAGTTCTCTCCTTCTATCACATGCCATCCAAAGTCCATGGCTTATCTGAAAACTGATACACTTAAATGTCAAAACCATCTGAGGATTTATACAGTCCCTCTGCCCTTTAGTTGTTTCTTTCTTATTTTTTTTCTCTCACTTAGATGTCTCTGTGCATAACTAAAGTGTTACTCATAGTCCTAAGAATAGAAATTGATGGTCCAGACTTTATATGCCCGTTGATTTACATGCTCCCAATTTGAATACGTGATTGATATGACTGTGTTCTGTCTTATGTGTTCTGTACCCACCTAAACTTTTTCTAACTTTGACAGAACCAAAAATAATTTAAAGCATTTGAAAACAAGCATTTAGAGAAATCACTAGGTGGATGTGGCTATTTAAGTAGCACACCAACCAATTCAGGCAAATAAGAGTGGTTTCTTTCTGAAATAGCCTAGTACTTTGGGTAGAAATTTTGTCTGCAGGGGAGACCATTACATGAGATACATGCTGTGGTAGAATTAAGCAAACTTTAAG
The DNA here is from genome assembly GCF_031753505.1 of Anomalospiza imberbis. Lineage (NCBI taxonomy): Eukaryota > Metazoa > Chordata > Aves > Passeriformes > Viduidae > Anomalospiza > Anomalospiza imberbis. The sequence goes on along the minus strand of NC_089690.1, from coordinate 18,566,969 downwards.
CCATAATTCACTGGCAGAACAGAAAATTGTATTGTAGAAGATCTAGAGTTTATACATAAAGAAAGAGCTAAGCTCTCTCTGATTAAACCCTGCACAGGTATCCCTCTGTGATGTGACTAAGCTCAGACACCAATGAACTTAATTCCTATGATCCAAAACCTTTGCTGATTTACTCTGGTGAAAATGAGCACAAATTCCAGAGGAAGTCTGGTTGCATTTCAGTGTAATGGTGAGCACAAATGTCTGTAATGGCAACACAATAAGACAGGGTTTTGACTGCCACTTGACTTCAAGTGCTGTTTTACTTGACCTTCAAATAATAGCACAGCCCCTGCCTGACCGTGTTTGCTTTGCTGCTCGTGAGATGCATTATTTTAGTTTGTTGTTTGATTGTAGAGACAAGGAGACAACTGAACCAATAAATGGTAACTGATTACTTGAGTGGAGTTTAACTAGCAGAGTCTAAGTAATGCAGTGGAGTGATAGGAATGTTTTGGTTGGGTATTTTTTGGTTTTATTGCCAGCATGGCAGATCAAAGTTTTCCTGTGAGTGAGGGTGGGGAGAGAGATGGATGGATTTTGGTTCTTTGTTTGGTCTTGATTTAACTGGATGGCTTAGGAGGATGCATTGTCTATTAGGCACAGACCACCATCAAACAAACAAATAAAGACAAAATTCCTGGCAGTTGTTTCTGAACACTTTGGGTTTCTGGTTTTGATTTTTTGGGGGTTTTCTTTAATATCTCTAAGAACATAAGAACATAATTCTGGTTTTGGTTTCTGTAGCCAAAGATTTGGAGTACAGTTGCAGTGGGTTTTGTGTGTTAGGATAAATTCTAGCTTTTCTTCCCAAAACATGCTTAATAAGACCCTGACAGGCAATGCTGTGAGGAGAGATTGAAGCTATTCCCCTTTTAGCCACAGCTACAGTCTCCAGACTACTCCACAGCAGCAATTGTCTACTTCAGACCCCTGCAAGAAAGCTTATCTTGCCCTCACTTTCCCTCTCTGTCCATTGGCAGAGGAGTCTCCTCTGTTAACATTGTATCTGGCTTGTCCTCACCTGAGGATATCAAGGAATTTGTGGCTTTCTGGTATGGAAATATATATTTACATGTACACATGCATATGTGTATTAACATACGCATCTGACAGTATTGTATTTTCAAAAGGTCTCACAAATACAGCGTTGAATGATGACCATCATGTGTTATGTTTGGCCTTTTCTTGCTCTGTGGTTTGCACAGCCTGTGGCACAAAAAGGTGTTCCCAGTAAGGAGCTGGGGCTGGGGAAGGTCTGTTGCCCTCTAATTAGAATGGCCAACTACTTTTGTTCTCTTTCCCAGCTGAAGCAGCCTGTAAGAACATGCTGAAGTGCCTGGCAAATTAACTTATAAAATATGAAGGAGTTCCCTGTATTACTGTCTTTCACAGCCTGCACGTGGCATTAAGCTTTGGGTGTCTCATTCTAGTGACAGACTCAGTAAAGAGAGCAGACAATGGAGTACAACAGTCTCTAAATCTGTGGTGTGACATAATGAAAATGGGAAATGTTGCCATATAAACTTGAGTTATTCTGAGTAGTCTTTGGATTGAGATTCCTCTATAGGATGACCCAGTGTTCTCCTTTGTCTTAATTTGGACTGGCCACAGTTGTGCACTGTATGAGAATTCCCTGGGTAGCATCAGTATGTGATGGATTCCCAGGACCCCTGGCACATATTTTCAAGGGATTGGGTTTAATGATGAATGTCTTTGTTTGTTACCAAAATCCAGCCTTGTTTCAGGAAAAGGAAAAGAGAAAAGTCTGTCTCTGGAAATACTGTTCATCTCTGCTGTCATATTGAGAAACAATGCATCTTGCCAGAGTGATATGTCCAGGCAAAGAATCAAATATTTATTATTTTTTAACCCCTCTCCTTGGAGATAAGGATGTAACTGATTTTTCAGTAAGTGAGAGTGAAGAATCAAGACATGAACGGAGTGAAATTGGCTTGATCTAATGTTCACTCGAGACCCTCTTTATTTGGATGTTATTTTTAGGTTTTCTGACACTGTTCTCCCAGCTCTCTGCTGGTGCAGAAACAGCAGTCCCATTCAAATATTTTCTCATTTCAGTGTGTAAGAAGCACATGTACTACCTCCTATAATTCTAAAGCTACTGCTTGCATTTGTGTCTGTTAGAAAATGAGTATGTGAAGCTTAGGAATCAGTTAAGTTCCCAAATGGCTTCTCTTTATGTTCCCCCTATTAAATAGCTTTTCTCCATTTCTTAAAATAAGTGTTTCATATTTGGACAGTAGATCAAGCTGGCCTTGCTGCTGTAATTGTCATCTTAAAAGAACAGGTTTTTTATGAGAGCTCATACTGCTAATAGCAAACTGAATATTCATGCAGAGCTGCCTAGTGTCTTTCATCAGCATTTTCACTTGCCTTTCCTAGAAGTATTATACCAAATTTTTCTTGTCTTTTGTGGTTTTGCCTTGTAGATATTGTAACAGATCCAATGCTGTAAATTACAAGTTTAGCAGGTTTGCTGGGGGGAAGTAGAATCAGTTGAGTAGAAAAGACGGGCATGGAAATGAAGAAAACCAATTTGAGTGGACACAGTGGGTGGCAAAACCTCAACAGGTGCAGGATGTGTTACCCCAGGGAGCAGCTTTATGTTACAGGCAATGCCATATAATGCATGTCTCTCTGCTCTGGCAATCCCTGCCTTCAGCCTGATGCTTAATAAAGCACCTAAACCTATCGTCTTCTCCCTGGTGTGTCTTGCTGCTTAATTATACAGTATCCATTTGATATTTGATCATATTCTTCTGCAGGAACAGTTTTTAAAATAATTACTCAACATGAGCATGGAATTATTTTAGGGTCGTTTACATTCACAGTTTCCTGAGTGACATCTCCACAGAGGTAGAGTCACAGTGAATTGCCAATTCATTTAGTAAGTGCAGAGAAAGGATGGAAGAATGCTTTCCAAGTACAAAGTTGAGCTTTTCTCTTTAAAAAAAGAAGAAAGTAATTTCAGGGAGAAAAAAAAAAAGACAGTTACAGAGTCAGGATTCTTTTCTGACCCATTGTTGTTAGACATGAAGAGTGCTAAAAAACAAAGCCCAGGGATGTGAGAAACAGGATATCTGACATCTGCATTCCCTTTTTCTGCTGTGGTAGCTGTCACAAGGTGCAGGGAAGGCTGAGACTGTTGTGTGTTCTGTGGTAGAAAAGGATGTTCTCTGCAGATGGAAGAACCCCAAGGGCCATTTTTAGGGCAGGGGTGCTGAGGACTTCTCTTTCCCCAGAGCTAACACTCATTTTGGCTGCTGCAGCTGTATTGTTTTCATTTTTTTCAATCTCTATTTGCCAGAATTGAAGCTGAGTTTTAGACACTGCTGCTAGGTAATAATGCCTCTGCTTGTTTTTCAGGTTTCTGGGGTTTTGTTGTTGGGTATTTTTGAAGCCAGGCAAGAATACAAGGAGAGTGATGGTGTCAACACCAAGATCTGTGCAAGTGAGTCAAAGTGCAGCATTTATTTCTCATGAAAAAGCCATTGGACACAAGGAAATAGTAGCGAAAACCCAATTAGAACAAAGAGTCCTTTTGCCTCTAAAAGCATCCCTAATTACTATGGATGTTTCAATTTTAATTTCTGTCCTCAGCAAAATGACAAACACCAAGAGTGTTTTCCCACCAATTTTGAGGGCTTTTTGCTTTTGAAATAGACAAGTAGGATTTCCCAATAAATATATTTCTTGGGATTTTGTAAATGTAAGTTTTTAAGCATGTTTTGCCTTACTGCAGCATTCAGTAATGAAAATATTGATCTTATTAACTGTGCTAATTAGAGCTGAACAAAATACCTCCAGCAACAGCTAGTGAATATGCAATGAAATAACAATTCTGAAATTGCTTTGCCAGTGTTTACAGGAGATGAATATTGTCAGGGATAAGTCTGCTGTTTGGAACATGGTGAGAGGAGAGAGGGGGTAAATATTTGCACTCTCTAATTTTTAAAGTCATATTTTGGTATTAAAAAATCCCCTTGTAAAATCAAATTATATATTTATATACTTATATACATATATATGGTGTGGGTATATATATATATATATAAAGTATATATATTTAAAAATTATATATAAAAAAGTATATATATATATATACACACACACACACTTTTTTCCCCAACTAATCTGCTTAATAGGAGAAACAGAATTAAGCAGCTTTTGCTATGCAAGTATGCAAGTTCAAATGAGAATAATCCCCTGTTGTCATGGCCTGTGAGTGGTGTATTTACAAACTGTCTGGAGAAGGAGGGAAGCCTTGGGTAGTTTGGAAAAGCAAAGTGTTGATGTTTGTGAAGAAATTACTTGCTCGCTTCTGACAATGACTCTTTGTACAACACCTGATATGAAATGTTAAGCATGTAAGGGGCTTACAGGATATATGCTTTAATGCATATTAAAAAATGGGTTTAGTACACAGGAGAAGATGAGCCTATAAAATACATTGTGAAAGGACTGAGGAAGATCCATTCTGTGAATAGTGTAAGATTCTAAGTGAACTTTGGAGTAATAAGTCACGTTTGCTTTGGAGCACCAGTCTCCCAGTACATTTGTCTTGTAGCAGGTGACAGAAATGCCAATGCAGAGAGACTCTGGGCCTGTTGCTTTTAGACAAGGCTAGCAATGTAAGAGCTGAGCTTTCACTCTGAGCTGTTAAATATTATTCTATCCTCTTCTTTTTCACTACAACTCTTATTCTGGCACATGGTCCTGCAACAGAGCAAGCAGTTGCCTCTGTTGTAATGAGCCATTTCATTACTAAAGTGCTGCAACCATTTTGAACAGCATACACAGTACTCATATTCATAATTCATTAGTGCATCAATTACTTATATTTAGTTCTAATTATGTACTTAATGTTTCAAAAAGTTTTTCAAATGTACGTATGTCCTGGGGGGGTTCACTGGTACTATAAATTGCTGAAGTTTTTTTTGTTTTGCCTGTGTGGAAAAGAAAGGAGTTGTTGAGTTTAGACACAATCCTAACATATGGGGGCAGAATGAAAGATGCAGCAAATTTATGGTGCTGTGGTGGCCAAAAGCAGGCAGAGCTAAATCCAAAGTCTGGCATGTGCTCTTTAAAATGAGGCATTTTGCCATGTTTTTGTTGGAGAAGCGCTGGCTGTTGGGTAACAAGAATGAAACTTAATTAATAACATCAACTCTTGTGAGTTTTTGTTTTTTTTTTTTTTCTCAGAGTAAGGAATTAACTAATCTCTTTTTTTTTTTTTTTTTAAGTGTTTACTTCCTTGGCCCATGTTATACTGTGGATTTATGTTCCAGTATCTCAGTTCTCAGGGTTTCCAACCCTGGTTCTGCAACTCAGAAGTGGAATTCATTCATTATGGTTTCATTTCTGGGCATCAATCCCATAAAGTCTCTGGCATATGGGGATGTTGATGGGATGACTCACATGCATAAAATTAAGCTTGTATTTAACTAATGGTAGGATCAGAGCTTAAGTCACCAGTAGAAATGTATATTTGATTTCCTCCTGGACTTAGCATAGCATGTTGGGAAAGATGTATTTCCAGGGGGAGACTTGGAGAAAGGGTGGTGATCAAGGAATAGGAACAAGTCCCTGTCCCTCATGTGTTTATTTGAAATGAAAATCTTTCTTACAAAATGAGGCTTGAACTTCAGGAAGTTTTTTTCTTAGAATTAGTGGTTATTCTAAAAAGGAAAGCACAAAAAAAAATCACAATAAGGTAGAATGGCTGGCTAAGATAGATCAAAATCTTCCCTTCCCCAGGTAATAGTCTCTCCCATTTGAGATTCCTCTGAATGTTTAGTGCTAATGAAAACAACAAAAGCCACTATGAGACTCAGCTGTAACAAGCTTCTTTTGGCATTGGAAACAATAAAAGTCCCAATAACTCTCCATACTGACCTCTGGATGCTCCAAGTTCTGTATACTTGGATTTTTATGTTCATGCATGCTGTTTTCATTATTACAATACTCTAAGAGTATTTGCTGTATATGTTTGTTATGTGTGTAAAGCCCTGGCATATCTGAATATATACAGTAGCACCATGCCATGCTTGTATCAGTGTTTAGCTGCTCCATAGCTGTCCTGCATTTCTTCCCTGCTCTCATGCCACGGTCAGGTGTGGCCTTGTGTAAAACTGAGTGAATTGCTGCAGTGTTTTTCTGCCATTCATTAGCAGAATTTCTTGTCTGCTTAATATCCTGTGTCCTCTGTGGTTGTCTTAGCTGGGTACAGAGCCTGGATATTAACCAGCACAATTCAGAATCTTCCCAGACTCTGTATTAGCCCCCTTTGATTATATTTTGCCAGTAAACCTAGAAAAGTTTTATTCTATCTAGTTTATATTTGTGTATTTTTTATGATCCTTCCCACAGACTGCATTGACCTTTCTTTCAAGAACAAGCACATCATCTGTCCATGAGGGTTTGGGGCTTGAGACAGCTAGCAGAGGTGGGTGGCAGAAAAGGCAGCTCTTTCCAAGCTTCCAACCTTCTCTTGGAGAGAGCTACAGGGAACATCTGATAGCTGCATTGGCTGGGAATGCCTGGCTCACTGCTGATGGTGAGGTTTAGCTTCCAGAGGCTTTTGCTTCTGTCAGCTCTAGCAGAGAGCTTCTGCTGGCTGTCTCTTGGTTAGGAGCTGCTGCAGCCCTCCTCCAGCTGTCAGCTGTGCAGGGGAAGTCATGCACTGCTCCACAGGCAGTGCAAGAGCCCAGCTCCAGCCTGTAGCCAGCACAGAGGTACTGCTTACAGCAGCACTTGGCAGGGTGGCTGTAGAATGGCCCAGAAATTCTGTTTCAAACTGTCCAGTGGTGGTGTCAGTGTGCCAAGGGCCATGATCCAGCATGAGTTGAAGGGACTTGGCTCGGGACTTGGCTCATTAGAGGACTCAGCCCAGAAGGGACTCCATTGAGAGGGTGCTGCCACCCAGATCTTGAGCTACAGGGGATGTCTGATGCCTCTCCCTGACTGAGCAACACAATTTGCAGTGAGGTTCCTGTTTGATATAAGAAAGATTTTTTTGCCATGAAGATTACCAAACACTGAATCATCTAGCCAGAAGGTGGAGATATTCAAGCCCTAGCTCAAGAAAGCCCTGCACAAACTGGCCTGGGTAGCAGTGCTTAGAATGGTGGGTTGGACTACAAAGGTCCTTCCAAATCTAAACTATTCTGTTGTACATAATGGGCAAGTGGCACAGAGCCTGTGAATTTTGGCTTTGGGATTGACTCAAATGAAAACCTAAAGAATGATGACTGTGTGGGACAAAAAGGAGCTTCAATTACTGATTTTGTTAACTCAAAGTGATGCTTTATCTTTTCTTCTCCCACCACTTAAAGAGGCTTTTGAATTTTTTGGTTTAACACAGAAAATAAAGGTGACTCTCTAATCACTTTTCATGAAATAACCCTGTCAGGTTTGAAGTGATATTGATTTAAAGTTGTAGAGGTATGGAGAAGATTGCAATCCATCTGATGTGGCAGCCTCAGTAGACTCAGAGGGATATGATTATAATTAAACACTAATTAATAGTGTTAATTAGTTAAACACAAGACTAAGCCTTTCTTGTTCTGCTGTTGTGTTGTTTATTAATTTATTTGTTTAGGGGAGCAAGGGAAGGTAAATTAATCAGGGAAATTTGGTTTGGCCCTCTCAGAAGAAGAGTGGCTCTTGATCCTCTTGTCTCTCTGTATTTTATGAAACCCTAGAAGGTATCTTGTAGAATCTCTGGAGAAGAGCAGAAGTTCAGCTACACACAGCTATCCTCCCAAGGAACACCCTCACTCTGCTCCTCCAGTTCTGCTCCATAACAGAATAGTGGCTATGTGCCTTTGCAAGCCAGTGGAGAGTTTGCCTTTGACTTCAGTGGCAGCAGAGACAAGCCCCAGATGTCACAAAAGTGCTCACCTGTCTCAGAAACAGAGCTAGTGACAGCTCTAGAATGTGATTAAATTCTCTGGTTGCTCTGCAGTGATTATTATGGGGATTTTTGCAGTGTGTCATGTCATGAAGCACTCTCAGTGACACAGTCCTCCTGGCTCTTGAAGGGTGGGTTTATAGAAATATTTAATTTCCCCTTATGGAGATTTGTGCTTCAAAAAGTAGTTGGCAAGAGAGTGTAGTGAGTGACTCATGGTGCCCTGCTCTGCCAGAATTAGGGAAAACTGAAGTGGGTAATATTGCTCTGTAGCTGTGAGAAAGAGCTAGGAGCTGTTTCTCTTGCTTTCACAGCTACAGTTTGGAGTCCAGAATTTTCAGAATCTCAGGCAAAATTCAGAGATTCTTGGACTGGTGTGGAAACCACTCCAAGTAATACCAGAATGGCATGAGGATGAAAATGGAAAACTTTTCCTGTGGAAACATGGTAGAGCCAAGCTAGACCAAAGACAAGGTTACCTGAGGGAGGAAGGGGTTTACTGGCATGCATGAAGTCCAGGCTTGAAAGAGTTATTCACAACAGGCAGGGGAAGGTCTGTAATGCCTCTACAAAATAAAGTCCTGTAGCTCTGGCTGTGAGTACCCTTACTCACTGACCTGTCCTTTTTCTTCTGAAGAGAGATTGTCTTTGCTGGGTTAAGGGTTTAGACTGCTGCCTCTCTGAACAAGGAATACCTCCTGTCTTTTGCAGGTATTTCATCTCAAATACAGGCCACTGCCATGCAAACACTACTGACCAGAAGTGGAAAAAGCAATGATCATGTCTGAGATACAGCAGCAGCTGGGTGACTGTAGAAGAGGAAAAACTGCCCTAATAAGGGGAAAATTGTGTCTGTGTATAAAGTGTCAAATATGACTTAGTATATAATTTCAAAAATTTCTCTTAAAATCTATTTTGAGATTCCTTTTTAATTTTTAATTACTTTCCTTTGTTATTAAACTTTATTTTTCCCCCATTTGTTCTCCAAGTAAACACTTTTTATCCACTCAAAATTTTCTCTGTCTCTTTCCAGGTCACTTGATCCTGAAAAATGTACAGAATCCATCTTCATCCTGTTTTTAATTAAATTTTCCATTTGTTCATGTAAACAAACATGAACATTTGTCATTTTTAAAAAAATTTATACATATTTTACTGAGTTTCCAGACATGTAGGCACAACTTTTGAGTATATCAACTTTTTATTTCACTTTAAAAAATAGAAGCTGTCTTTTTTTGCTGTATTGCAATCAGCTCTGATAACAAGTATCCAAGTATCTAGCAGTGTATAAAAAGGTTTGTATAGCACTGAGTAATTAAAACAGAATGGATACATGATGAATCATTTAACTGTACCTAGACAACTCCATACAGTAATAAGCTCTTAGCATTTGTTTTTCAGTAAGGTGGAGAGACCCCATGAGGTCTATTAAAGTTTCTATCTCTTTTCCAGAATGCAGGTGGGATCTTATCCAAACACTGGAGAGCTGAGATCTTGAGTACAAGCTTCCCCTTCTTGCCCTGGACTCGACTGAAGCTTTTCTGAGGGACAATTCCCTTTCCTGAAAAAGAAATCTCTGAACACCAACCTCACTTTTTCCAGGAACAACAAAGCACGCTTTCTTTGAGTTTTGCAATTGGCATAAAAGCACGTGACTGCAGTGTCACAAAATGAACAGTAAGTAGAAATTAAATATAAAATATGCACTAGCAGGTTTACCCCTTTGACAAAGCTTGACCTGCCTGTGACAGACCCTATTCAGGGTGGACTGTACATCACCGGTGCCCTTTTTTATGGGTGTGGTGTAAGAGGCAAAACACAAAGGAATGTGTGAGCACCATTTGGGCTGTAACTCTGAAGGAGGATGTGATGAGATGAGGGTGGAGTATAAGCTCCATATTGAATGGTCCAGCTTTGATTGCTTTGTGTCATGGTCATTCTAGAATTAATAACCACCCCAATTTTGGGGGTGAATAGTGTTAATGTATTTTACAGTGTGATTGGTTTAACAGCATGTCCTGCAACACAATCTGCCTTGCAACAGCAGCAACTGAAACTGGAGAACGGCATTTCATTTCCGGCAGACAGAAGTGGTGATTTCCAAGACTTCCTGAGGTCCTGTGCCTTGATGCTGTAACATTTTGTTGATCTGACTGTTATGATTTGCAGTAGTAAAATAGGTAAATCTTGTAATGGCAAAATCACTAAGGGAAAATTTTGGTTCCCACTGAAGCCTTTGACAAATGCCCTCTCAGTGCTAGTGGGAGCCTTAGCGAGGTGTAGGGCTCTAATTTGAAGCATTTGAATTATGAACAAAGGCCCACCTGAGTATTCTTTGAAGTAAAGAACTTTCAACAATGAGCACTCAGTGATGGTGCCCCCATTGTCACCAGCTGCTGTGGTGGGAGGGGATTGCCTGTCCCCAGGAGCCAGGGCCAGGCTCCAGCACCTTTCCCTTGGGCTGGCAGAGCTGGGGTTCCACAGCCAAGGCAGCCAGACCAGCCAGACAGGGTCTGTGCAGCCAGGGGAGGGCTCTGTGCTGCCTCCCCTTCACAGCTGCAAGTGAGCTCTTAGGAGGAAATCAGGTGTGCATTTTTTTTTTCTTCTGAGGAAAGAACAAGGATTTTTCCAAAAGAGAAGGCTGCTGCAAATGTTGCTGGTGGAGTCAGAAATCTGGCTATCTGCTCAGGCTTGCTGATCTACCCATTCCTTGTTTTTAATCCTGTGATATGCAATGAATCACTAATGAGCTCAGAGGAGAGCTGTAACCTCCATAAATAAAAATAGCAGTTCTACCCTAATTTTTATACCTGTACATAAAATAGCCTAACCTTTCTTTGTCCTCTTCTCTTTCTCCATATTTTTATTTCTTTCCTGTAATCCAGTTTCCTTATTCATTGTGTCATGCGTCCTGCTTGTAGAAAACTCATCAGGCTTACTAGATATGATAATATTTTTTAGGATTTTTGTAATTTCTTCTGCTGTAATGGATGGCCACATGCAAAACAATGAGAAACATAAGGATATTGAAATCACCTCTCTGTAATGATCAAATAAATCATGAAGCTGGGAATTTCTATGGAGCTTAAAGGACTCCTTCATAAATTAGAAGATTACTTCCTAATATAAATTGGCTGGTCCAAAAAAAACCCCCAAACTAAGTCTCAAAAAAAAGCAATAAAACAGAATTGGCTTTCACTGGAAGAGACCTTGGAGAATCTTATAGTAATTTCTCAGTTAACTTTTTCTGTCTGAAAAATCCTGTCAGTGCTTCCTGTTCTGATTTTTAGCATGTTTGGTAACATCCTTGTCTAAGAAGTTTTGCAGCAGCAGCACAATTCAGAAATGACTGCATGGCAGGATTGCTCCAGCAGGAGACTCCACTCAGACCATGGCTAATGTACATGTCGACTTAAACTAGCTCAAGAAAAGTGCTCATGGCTCTTGTGGAGGGGAATGTGAACAATTTTTTTATGTATGGGCCTAGCAAATACAGTACTTACCCCCAGAATTAAAAACAAACAGTAAGAGAGAACAGCTCTGGCCCTTTTTGCTTGTCCCTCCTTTAAACCTCTTCAAAAAATTCTGGATGTAATCCCTGACTGTAAAAAGAGACTGAAATTTTTTTGCTATCCTTTTATTTAGATAGTATGAATAAAATCCCTGGCTGAAGGAGTTAACAGCATTGTCCAGATGTAAATGAAAAGTGAAATGAAAATATCACCAGCACCAAAATCAAATAAATTCTTTAATATATTGCCAGTACATTGAATTGAACTGCTAAAAACTTTCTGCTCTGGCTGGCAAACTGAATGAAATGTGAGACAACGTAGAAATTTCTGCAGAAAACAGTTTGTTTGAGGATTGTCACTTTGCTGTAAAAGAAATGTCTCCTTGTTTCTTTTTTGGATGTGGTAACTAACCTTAAGCCTCCACAGAGAACTGTATGATGATGAGCTGTGGCACCTTGGAGCCAAGTGTTTGTGCCCTCTTGATCTGTCTTATGAGAAATGAGACTTCAGTTCTTGAGGAGGAGAGAAGAGTGTAAAAGGCCAGTCTCTCAGGGAATACTGTCAGGACATTAGAGCAAACAATGCCTGTATCCTTTCACGGGTGACACAAACTGGTTCATGCACATCTAAAGGATGGGGAAGAGGAAAACAGAGCTTGTGACTTATATATCTTTATTGAACAAAACCCGGATTCTGGGCCTTGTGGCTGTCTGACTGATTATCATAATTATAGAGTCCTCATGAAATTTATTTTACTTACTCCTTTTACTAAACAGTTTATAGCTTGGGACAGCTTGGGACCCCAAACTGTGCCTTTAAGTGTGAGAGCAGAAAGAGGAGTGTGAAGGTAATTTGGTTAGGGGATTCTGCATGCCACGGCTGGGACAAGGAAGATGAAGTGTGATTCTCATTTTAAGTTGGCTCAGTGCTGGCACTTCTGTTCCAGGTGAATTGGAATGAGATTTTCACAGAGCTCATTCTTCTATACAGACTGGCAGACATTTAGTTCTGGATACAGTGTGCCTGGGCTGGGATACTCTGGCCACCTGCATGTCCATTCTGCCCCACGCAGAGTGCCTTGGCCAAGGCTCTTCCACTCTCCTTGTTCCTGCCTGGCCCTGCTGAGCTGACAGCCAGGCAAAAGGAGGGGTTCATCTTTTGTTAGATATTTTTCTCTAGAACATCCATTAGCAATCTACCTTGACTTAAAAGTAAAAACTAGGTAGCTGTAGCCAATTTTTTTCACATCTCTGTGAAAAAGGCAGCTTTAGGGAAGAAAACTAGACAGCCATGTTCCTTCTTCTCTCTGAAGAGTCTGTGGTGTGAAAACCATTTGGAATAAGCATTTCCATTACTCAGAGACAATCACATTGTAAATTGAAGTAGTGAGGGTGCTAGTTGTTTGCCTCAGGACTTACTAAGTGGGTTAGAAGCACATGCACAGACTGGCTGTAAGGAGTTTAGTCACGTGAGCTGAATACTGACATTTCTAAAATAAATCACCATCTTCATAGTTTAAATTCAGTCTATATAAAATCAGAGAAAATAAAGAGAGATTTGAGCTTTTTCTGAGGTATCACCAGCTATCTCATCTCTTGCAAATACTTCTTAAGTCATTTTTAAGCTTATGATGAAAGAGACATAGCAACTTCCTTGGAAATTTATTCCAGTATCTAACTTTTTATATAGACAAGGATTTTCTTATTTCTTACAGCAATTCAAACCCATTTTTGCTCATCCTGTTTACCACAGATCAACAGTATCCCCTTTAAAATAACTTATGTGTTGAAGAACATGGTTGTGTCTTCTGGGCTTCTTTTCTGCAGCTTAACCTCAATTCCTTTTTGATAGAACCTGTTTTTTAGGACCAATAGTTATTTTATTTTGTCTTCTGGGAATGTCTTCAGCTGGTCCATCTGACTTGCCAAAGCCTGACCCACCACTCCCAGTTATGAATAACAAATGTCCCATTCTAAAGCTTTTTTTCAGACGTCAAATACTAATGAAATTTCTGTAGACTACCATCTGTAGAAGTCACTAGTTTTGTAATAGAATGATTTGTATTTATGTGGTTCTTATTCTGGTGTTCAACAGTTGGAGAACTTGTTTATTTCTTAATTGTGAACTGTCATTGATAGCTGTCATTAATTATTACTCAACGTAGTTGGTGATGCCTTGTGAATGCTTTTGGAAATATACTTTTAATCTTTAGCTTTTGATATTGGTGACCTCTGTAACATGATGCGTAATGAAAAAGAAAGCTTATTAACCAAGTTTCTCACCTTTTTATTGTCACGTAGGCAATGCAGCCATTCTCCAGAAATCTTGCCTATACCATACTTTACCTTTCTGTACTTCTTTTAGGCCTTGCTGACTCCTCTCATGTCCAAAGAAATCACCCCTGTTCTTATCAGTCTTTCATGTTTGACACATTCTCTTTGATTATTTTCGTATTTCTTCTTGAGCCCACTAGTTTGGCAATGAACTTTAAATCTAGGCTTCCCACCACTCTGAAGGTGCCTCCAGATGGGACCAAAGCATAGATTAATACTAGAATGCACCCTGTGTCTGGTAATGGGATGAAGAAGGTTTTATGTTCATCTTTGTAGGTTATGACATGTACTGAAATCCTGGTGTTAGCTGCAAACAGTCGTCATGCTTCAAATAGGGTTTTTGTTGTTATTTTAATTTATTTATATTCTGTTATCCTCTGTCTTATTTCCAGCATTCTCCCTTGAAATGAATAGGTGATCATGATTAGTTTCTAAATTTTTAATTAGTCCTTTTATACTAGATAAGTGTGTTCTTCAATTATTAAAAACCCAACATTTTTTCTTGACTTCTGGAACGAAAGCTGCACAGGAGGTGTTACCCAGGCAGTACAACGAAATGTAAGGCCAGGTACACCGAGTTTTTAGTCCCCTCCCTGGTCCAGACTGGGCTGTGCCAGTCTGTAGTTGGAGCTGAACAGCTCTGCCTGTATTGGTGGTGAAGGGGCTGGTCACTGCTGTGAACCAAAATTCCCTTTGAAATCCTGCAGACCAAAGTAGGAATACTCAAGGGAGATGGCTGTGACTGACCTAGAGTTGGGCATGATTCCCCCCCCCCCATGCAGTGTCCTGTTATTTATTCCATCTGAAATGTTTGAATTTAAATTTATGGGGGTTTTTCTTTCTACTTGCAGGGAAGACATTCTGTTTCCCAAACACTTCCACTTTTTAATTCTGTGGCTGAATTTGTACTCAGGTAGCTTTCGATGGAGATGTTGTTTATATTTCTTCTGTGGTGTAGAGCTTCACCAGAAGTTTGACTGGCTCCTGTGTCTTTTTGTGTTCATTACAGTGGGATGCATACAGCATTTTCTTGAAGGTTCTCTTTGGTAAGAGAATTACAGGGAGGGAGCAGCCAACTTGTTTCCTCTTCAAGATGTGTTGAAACAAAAGAAGTACCTGTTGGACTGCCCCTCTTCTTTTTCCTGGTCAAACTGGACGACAGTCGAGGCAAGTGCACATGTCAAATGACATGCTAAGTCCCTTACACATCACAATGCAGATTTCCCCTTATTTTACGGTTGGTGTCACATATTGTGAGCTGGATGGATTTTTATTAAGTGCTCAGACATGTATTGCTGACTTCCTCTGATTTCCTCTGACAGCTCTGTGACTATAAGCTCCATTGGTCTCCTTATTCAGACACTTACATTTACCTGTCATTGGGGCACAGCTTACCAGTATTGCAAATTTTGACTTATTAAAGTTCATGTTGCCACAGAAACACTTTTATTTTCAAAATTATTTATAATTCCTTTGGGGCAGCTGACTTTTCTGTATTTTTCATCATGTCTCCTGTTTAATTTTTAAATTATTTTCATGGCTAGGTGCAGTACCCTGCTGCGCACAATTATTGCACCAATATAAAATCTAAGCATCACAAAATCATTTCCAAAATCTAGGCAGTTGTTGGAACCATTGCAAGAGAATCAACAGAAAAGTTCTCTTTTTTTTTTTTTGCCTTAAGCTGAGTCATTTACCTGACATTTAAAATATTGTCTTTAATATTTCTTTCTACCTCATTAGAGAGTTAAATAATCCATGAGATAGTGTGTATATTAAAAATCTATTCAAAATATTACAGTATTGCTTTTAAAAAAGCCTCACAAATCTACCTTGTACACTAAACCTATACCTCATATGTTGGTTAACAGCCAAATGGAGCAATGTCTTACAGTCTAATTAAAGGTAAAAATCAGGACAACCAGAGATGTCTTTTGTAAATTAAAAGTCCTCTTTTATGTGCTGGGGAGGTGTTAGCACTATTATAAGGACTAATCAGACATTTTACAACGTTCTGGGACCAGGGATGAAATGGCATTGTGTGTAGTTTAAAGATTATTAAGTTTCTTTAGCACACTGGGGTTAGATTTTTAAGGATGCCTTCAGTGCTTACGTGCTGTTACAAGGGGAAGTACTTTATTGTCTCGTAAGAAGGAACTAGGCTTTTTGAAGAATTAAATGCTTGTGTGTAATGGCAAGCTTCCACCTCTGAAAGCCACTGAAACGAAAAAGTAAATTGTTGTAAATGTAGTGGGCTTCATGTGTTCATGTCCACTCATAAATCCCAGCCAGAGTATATATCTATAAATCCAGGCTCACCTGCTGAATGTATGTGGCATTTTGCATCAGTTTCCTCTGTAAAATACAAATTTCTATCACTTGTCTCTCCTCCCCCAGCAAATACCCAGATAACTCTTTGCTTTCCTTAACAAATGTAATTAGCAGAAAGCCTGGGCCCATGGTGTGTGCATTTTCACAATAAAATTTGATAATCTGTTTCATGCATAGACATTTCTTTTAAAATCGAATGATTTGTAAACCAGGCTTATGCTTATATTGAGCAGGAAAGATGAGGACCAGCATGTTTTCATACTTTATTGTTTAATGTTTGCATTGTTGTCACTCAGAACTCGGTTATAATTTTGCCTGTTGCTTCCATTTTTCCTCCTTTTTCTACCTGGCTTTAAATGCATTCACATCTTGAGTGTGAGATTCCTTTATTCTTGTGAGTGCTTTACATGCCTGTCTAAAAGACGGAAAAAAAACCAAAACCAAGACAAATATGTACACATTCATTTTGTCTTTATCCTAATGATAGAAAAAAATGTGGAAAAAAATTGTGTGTGATGTTGTCCCTACTATGCTTGTAAACAAGTGAGCAATGCTCTTTGTGAACAAAATTTGTAGTTATATCACAGATTTATCTGAGGCTTCTAGTATTTATGAGTAGATCTTTAGATGAGGCTTTCTGAAGATGTTAATCAATGTCCACTCAAAGAGTAATTTTAAAAATTTCATTTAGTATGTGAACTCCCTGCAAAAATATATTTTCTGATTAACTGTCTAAACTGAAATGAAAAGTTTTGTCTGTGAGAGCAATCACTGCTTAACAGACTAACAACTGTTTTAAAAGAATTCAACACCCAAACGTAATGGAGGCTTTTGGAAGTAAATTTTCCACGTGGTGTTTAGGGATTTAACCATGCAGTGCACATTAGTGTTAATGGGAAATTGTCCGGACAAATCTCTGCACATTACACTGCAAATGCACTCCTTAGTGTTTAAAGCTGGCCTGTTAACACCCATTATGGAACTGCACTCAGGAAAGGACAGGAAGAAATATGGTACCTAAACATCCATCATGCAGCAGTGCAGTCCCCCTTTCAGCTCCACTCCTCCCTACTCCCTCAGCTTTGTGGGGGTTTATTTCATTTGCTCTTCTTTTGGATTTTTTTTTCTTAACATACATTCTGCAAGAAGACTGTATGGGGATATTCTTCCCTATAGAAAAGCATTTTCCCAGATTGAAAAATATAACTGGTTTTCCTGGGGGCCCAGTTGAAGCTGGCATGGAACTTGTGGAGGGGTTATAGGTACAGCAATAAGGTTTTCTGCTTTTCTTTTCCCCTTTCATTTCTTTTTAACTAGCCTTCATGTCAATCCCAGCTATTCTTATGCTGATTCTGGACCTGATTCAGCTCCAGTGGAACTTAGAGATGAGTGAGGGTAATGTAATGGAGAAAGCCTCACATTTGCCAACAGCATGTTTTAATTCTCCAATGCTGATCTGGTAAAATTGGACTTGTGTTGAGAACACCTAAGTTTAGGTGAAATTTTTGCTACCCATTTATCAATTTTTCAGTCATTAATCTTCCACAGATTGCATATCTAGCTTCAAGGTCTGGTTTCTCCACATTTATTTATGGAAGAATTGCAGTAGGAAATTTTGGAAGTTGGTCATCTCAACACAGTTGTTGTCATCCTGGCAATAAAGACAATGAATCTGGAACAGGGACAAATGTCTGAGGGTGGGAAGCTGAAGCTGCTCTGTCACACCTATACTGAATGTCCCAGCCACCAAGCTATGTGGAGAAAGGACTTCATAGCATCTGTGAAAAACAGGAAATGTCTTTGTTGTGTTCCAGGTGACTGCCAACATTTTTGAAATACCAAATTTACTCCTTACAATGAGAATGTGGGGAGCCAAGAGCTCAGTAGGGAAAATGAAGAATAAGGGTGTGACAGTGTTTTTTCAGAACAGCATAATCACAGAAGAGCTGCATTTCCATCTGGGATTTGTAATTTTGTTCAAGGTCTTGTACTTTACTTTGGCTTGATGTTCTGAATCTTGCCTCTTTAGGAAAAAAATGAAATGAGGTTGAGTAGAATATTTTTGCAATGGGGTGACTCAGCAGAAAAACATAATTGCAACTATTCCTTCTTTTTTGGTCATTGAAATGAATGAAATGTAGAACTACAACCCAAATCCACTTGGGTAATTTCTCTCCCTCGGAGAGCTATGGATCTTGGAATACAATGCCTGATGTCTCCTATCACTTTTCTGAGAACTTGTGCAAAGAAACTGAACTCAGGTTAAACTCCTGTACTTTGGAGAGCTGACACAGGATTTTTTATCTTCAATAATATTAGAGTTACATGGCAAAAATTTTTACTTTTCCAATTCACTGTGTGCGTTTTATTTTTACTGGTGCAGAATGTGTGCTTTGGAGTAAATATTGCCTTGTAGGTTTTCACAACTGAAATCTCTCAGAATTGGCAGACAGATTAATAACACACATGCTGTAGGTGCCCATTAGTTTTTTTCCACAATTAGTGGAAAAGTGCCACAGCTCATTCTAAGGAGTTATTAGGGGCATTTATGTAGGAATGCAGTCAATTCTTTGCTCTGTATAGTTAGCCAAAGCCAGCAGATCTAACTTAAAAAGTCCTTTCAAGGATCCTTTAGAGACAAGTAAAACTAGATTTGAAAGACTTACCACAAAAACACTGTTGATACACTAATGTGATTGAGGCTCTGGTACACGATATTTAACTTTTCCTCTTTACAGTACCTTTTCAGAGGAATATGAAAGTGATGTTTATGAGTTTCCCTCAAGTTGCTGACCTGGCTCATGATAACTTTTTTCTTTCCTTCTTCTTTCTCTCTGATGTATGCAATGGCAAACTATTCCTGGTGAGCATTTATTTAACGCTGCTATCTGTACCTGTTTTTATTAGTCACTAGAGCATCACTTCCCCAGAACTATGATTACTCTCTGACTCCACATCCTTTCAGGTTCTGTAATTTCCTTGCTTTGCCCCATGCTGGTCTCCTTTTCCAGCTCCAGCACACAGTGCTGCCCTCAGTGCAGCTCAGCCAGGGGTGTGCAGCCCAGGTATCCTGTGTTCAGTGCAGGCACCTGTTGGGACAGCATTCCAGGGAGTTCCTTGCAGCTCCACTGCTGGCAGCAGTGGCTCAGTGCCACATGTCACACAGCCTTGGCTTTATTTGTCACCCATCAGCTCTGCTCTGCTCACCTGTCAGGCCTTACTGTAGGATCCTTGTGGACACTGATCCCACTTTGATATTGGAACCTTTGCTTTTCTGATGCTTTCTCCAGATCCTGCTACACCTAACTTCTTGCTGTCTTCTGCAAAACCTTTGTTATGTTTTCCTGCCTGAATTGGGATCCCCTACTCTGCTTCTCCGGAGTGCTGCTGTCTCCAAGGTCCCTTGACAGAGGGATAGGGTCCAGGCTGGGATCTTATGTGAGACTGCAGTGAGAATCAGGGAGTGCTGAGCTACCAAAAGGGGAGGGTTGAATGCAAGATACCAGAGGTTTTTAGTCCTTCAGCAGGGCAGCTGTGTGATGCCCCACTGCCAAGGAAGGATCCCTTTGTTAGAAAAGTGTCTTATGAAATGATAGGTGTGAGTCTTGGCATTCCCCAGTCTCTTGCTTTCTTCTCAAGAGCTGCACATCCCACCATTGTGCCACTGTCACCAGGACTGCAGTGAGCTGCAGGAAGCAGAAGGCCTGAACACCTGAAGCTGGAGCCAGGGTGACAACCTCAGCACAGCTCAGGCAGTTCTAGGTGTCCAGAATATGTCTAGAGCTGCTTAAAGCTGCTAAGGTGGTATAAACCCCAAAGTGATGAGGCAGCCACATCTACTCTGATCTCAGATTAAGAGAACCCAAACCTCTAAGCAGGGAGGCTTGTTGAAGTGAGATAAGCATGGTAGTTAGTCACTGCTTATTCCACGTGATCTTGATATATCAGCTCTTTGTTTAATCACATGCAGTTTGTGGGAGAAGTACTTTTCCATCTGTAAATTTTAAGTGTGATTTTGAATCCTCTTGAACTGTTATGGCAGTTTCAGCCTCATCCTGTCCTAAAAGTCCAATAGATTTTGGTAGCTGCTTTGTTTGATCCTTTACTGAAGGCTCAGGATTCTGCCAGTACACCAGAGGAGTTTGTACTCAGAGGAGTGGAATGCTCTGCATTTACCCCAGTGCTGGGGAACGGGTCTGTGCTGTGTCTGTCTGTACTGCTGCTGCTCCAGCAGCGTGGCACTGCTCTGATTAAACAGATGGATAATTGAAATAACTGCTCAGTGAAATTCCTACCCCTACCCCATATAGGCATTTGGTTTCTTTGTTTAAATAATGCATATTTCACATTTCAGTGGTAGAAAACAGACCTTTGAAAGAGCTATATTTTGTCCAAATTTGTGTTCTTATCTGCTGGTAGGTTCCAACTGTCCATGCAATAGCACAACTTCATATTACCTTACAGCTCTGAATTATGGGGTTTTTTCACTATTAATTTGACAGCCTATTGGAATACTATTTGAAAATATCCAGACATTTTTAATAAAATATTTTTGGTCATAAATGCTATGGGGAAATTTGGCACAATATATCCTACTTTCAGAAGACAAATTTGCATTTTTACAGGAGCAGCTAGAATGACAGAATAATTTAGGTGCAGCAGAAATTTGGGTGAAATCCAATTGCAACAGTGAAGGTACTATTAGTAATGTGCTTAAATCAATACCATTTATCTCTAACTTTCTAAGCACAACTAATTTACAGACCCTGGAAAGAAACAGTGGTAATTGGCAGCAGTGTGAATTCTGCTATTTTCTCTTTTTATCTGTCATTCTTTTTAGCTCCAGCAAGAATACTGCACATTAATTTCTTGTTCGTTAAGAGACTAACAGATCTCTCTGTATTGTTAGCTTTCAAATTTGTCACATAACATTTCTTTATCTCCCCTTCTTCCACAAGACTTTCACTATAATATCCCAGGTGTTCTCCTTCACCTTGTTTCACCCTTAGAATTCTTTTTCCTGCTTAAATTGTCACTCAGCCTGCCCAGCACTTTAGTAGACCCATACTAAAGTGGAAGGAACTATGCCCTAATCATAGGTCAGGTGAGATTTTGGTAGGGAGGATGACTTGGAAATCAAGATTTGGCAAGTGATTGCAGGGATCAAAAAAGGGGTAATTTAAAACCATGCCACTGCTGCTTTTACCATCCACTGTCACTGGAGCCTGTTGTAGAACTTCCTAAACTGCTTTCTGCAGAGGGAAAGAAGAAATGTTGTGTTTCACTTTCAACAGCACATGCATTTTTTTCCCTCAAAATCTGATTTCAGTGCCTCATTTTATCATAATATGCCTGCACCATTAGGAACTAGGATTATATGCTGATAAAAATGTTACCTCCTTTCAATGGTAGCTAGCAAATATTGCCATTTTGGTCCACTTTAATGCCATTTACTTCACTGGGGATACTTTGTGCTTCTGGTGGCATTACATCCTGGTAACACTCTTTCTAGATTTCCATAGAATTCTGTGAAACTCAAAGTCTGTATTCTATTTTCAGACATACGGACCAGACAGAGTTCTAAGAACATTTTTACTTGGGCATCATTTATCCGTTCTTTTCTGTATCTTATGTGCTTACCTGTACCCTGCAAGGTCTTTTTTACGTATTGTAGCTATTCCAGTAGCTCAAACAACTTCTGAGTGATCCTGTCTGTCATTATTCCATCACAGAATGTAGGAATTGGTGGCTCAAAGCAGGGCAATATAAACTGCCAAGGCAGAAAACAGGACAGTGTAAACCTACCCAGCTCAGAGGTGTGCAGCAGGTCAGGGGTGTAGCTGGGAGAGAACTGCAGTTATCTCACTGCCTCTGAGGTGCTGTGCTTTGGGAACCTCATTCCCTTCTCAGTTCAACAAATCTTAACTCTGCACATAAGTTGTGTAGGGATCTCCAGTCTGCCTCTGTGCTCTTGCCAAACCCAACAGTGGGAAAGCATGGTGAAATAAATTTAATGAATGTCATTCATTTCAGCAGTGAAACACAACTTTAATATTTTGGTTAGCCTAAAATTTATATGGAAGGAATGAAAGTCATGAACAGAGCTGGCCAGAATCTTCCAGGTTTTGGGGTTTTTTTTACAACCAGAAAAATACTTATATTACTAAGACAAAACATTCTGCCCTATGTTGTGCTCTTATTTAAGTTGTGCTGGAATCTGTAATGTATGAGGTTTATTTTCTTCCTTCAAGGCAAATGGAACTCATAGAAAAACAACTTCTCCCCCCTGAACTCACCAGCCAGATATTTTTCCTGTATTGCTGTCAAGTGGGAGTGCACAGTATTCATCACTACATATCCACGCCTCCTATTCTATCACACTGTCCTTTGTAGACCTCTTTTCAATTTCAAATGAATTAAAAACTGGGTTGAATCATCTGGCTTTTGTAGATGATATTCCTTGTTCAGCTTGTAGTAGAAGAGCCCAGCCTAAGTAGTGTTGGCAGACGTGCCACAAGAGCAGCAAACCAGGAACTGAACAGGGAGCTGGCAGCAGAGTACTGGCGCAGTTGTCTGAGTAGCTGCTCTGTCTCCTCAATCACCTGTCATGCTGGGACAATATTTAATGTTTGTATTAGGTGATGATTCAGCAACACATGGACTTGGAGAGCAGTGATTCCCCTTAGCAGACCATATACCTCACTCTGATAGGACTCGGGAAGTTCTCCTCATCTTTGACATCCAGAATAATATTTAACCATGTTGTTCTTAGGAAGTGTCTCCTTTATTAAAGTGTGGCCACTGGGGATGAGCTTTTTATGCTGCAGTGAAGCTGCTGGAACTGCAATGTAAAAGGAAAATGCTCCTGAGCAGATTGTCTGGACTAGATCTGCCTGCAGATGGCACAGCAGAGTGACACTGAAGGCTTGTCTGGGTCATTCATGACGTCCAAGTTAACAGAAACTTCCTTTGCCACTGGCTTTATGGAAATCTCTAAGAAGCAAGAATTCAGAGGATCATAGGTACAATTAGTCTTTTTGTAAGTGCTGTAAACAGAGAATGGTGTGTAAGGAGTATCTGGGGAGAGCTTCAGTCATGGCCAAGCTGCATAGCTGGTGATGAGAAGAAACCCCTAATTGTCTAGGTGGGATAGATCAGCTCCCACAGTGCCATGAAACATTCAGCGCCAAGGCTGGACGTGAGAGGTTCACATTACCAGCCATATCACAGTATGCTCCAAAAGCTTTGTTGGCATCCCCTCTTTCAGTCAAAATCCCTGTGCATTATGTGCAGGGTTTTCTCCTTCTGGAAAGCCAGCACCCTTTCAAGGCAGCAGCTGGTGCAGTCACTTTGTGCACTGAGAGACTCCC
The DNA here is from genome assembly GCF_031753505.1 of Anomalospiza imberbis. Classification (NCBI taxonomy): domain Eukaryota; kingdom Metazoa; phylum Chordata; class Aves; order Passeriformes; family Viduidae; genus Anomalospiza; species Anomalospiza imberbis. Next base: position 18,543,451 of record NC_089690.1, on the reverse strand, counting down.
CGAACCTTATCTTTAAGGGGTAACGAAACGATGACATCTCTCCATTTCCTATTTTGTTCATTGAACTTGCCATGATCTTGGATCATGCAAACCCCTGGGGATTTGGAAGATTGTGAAGTACATCACTGTAAGCATTTTGATTTTTTGAAAATGCAGGGAGGGATATGGGAAAAATGTCTGTTCTAGATTTTTAGCAAGTGTGGGAGGACTATTGACATAATCTTCAAAATATTCCTGTGTCCATGTAGTCACCAGAAATGTTCTGGCTATACTTTTTCCTCCTTGGTGCTTACTATTGGTTATTCTCTCCCTCTTGATGCCTTTTGCTATTTACTTTTTCTCTTGTTTAGCTGCTAATTTTGCCTTCTTATGTCACAGGACTTTGTGGTGTTGCCTCCTCTCTGACATGTCACAGCTTCTTAAGTCCCAAATGCTCCATTGCCCACAGACAGAGCTGGTGGTATCACATGGTTTGTGTTAGCACACGAAGGGCTGCATCAGAGCTTTTAAAGGATTCACTCCTGGAAATCTTCAGTCTTAACAAATACAGTGTGGAAAGCAATAAGATGCCTGACAGACTGAGAGTGATATTGTACAGTCTTACTTTAGGAGTCATGCTGAAGGGTAACGCTGTCTCTCAAGCTTTTGACCTCCACAGATCAAAGTTGGTTTAATTTTGGTTTATTTTCCAGGCCTGTCTAAAATGCCTGGTTCAGTCAGCATTGTCCTTAGACACACCAGGGTTCCAGATAACATACTGGGCACTTTGTGTGCACAGCCCCTCAGTCCTGGTGTCTCTTCCCCATTGTCTCATCCCACTGTGCACTGCTTTAGAGTTCAGTGGAAAAGAGCAGTTGAAAAAGGTGAGCTGATCCAATTTCAGAGACAAAAACTGCTCTGTTCTGACAGTAAAGATGTGTTTTCTGCAATTACTATTTGCAGACCTCTTTTGTGGAGGAAATAGGAATTGATTTGGAAGAATCCCTGGCATTGTAATGCTATCAAAGTGAAATTGCTCATTATCAATTTGCCATTTATTCTGAAAATCTTTAAGCCAATTAGAATTATTTTACTTCAGCACAACCATTGCTTCCACATTATGGACATGTAATCTTGTTCCAGTAACTCATCAGTGGTTCTCTTAATTTTCATATATAGTTTTAGATAACCACCCCTTTTCTCAAAGTGATTTAACAGTCATGAAAAATATCAGAAGCTAAAAATATTGATTACATCTGTAGAATAAAGAAAAGTTTACTTGAAATACCATGTCTGTGTCCTTCAAATTTCATGAAAGGGACCATTTCTGAGATGAAGTGCTGACTTTCCATTCACTCAAGACTCCTGATGTTGTCAGTTGCAGTGAGTGTCCACCAAACAGAGCAGCTCTCCTCTAGGAAATGAATGAGATGAAACCAGCTAAGTCAATGCACACTAGTCATTGAGTTGTGACATAATGTAATGTAACAGCCTTGTCATCTTCTTTTGTTCACTTTGCAGCTCAAAAATGTTTTTCTTCTTTATTAGTGCTGTATTTCTCTGACCTTAATGATCAATATTTTTTCCTCCTCTTTTCTTGCCATGCTAAAGATGGATTAATAAGCCTCATTGCATTGGAAAAGAGGTAGGAAAGCTTCCACAATGTGCATTCAGTCTAGACTTGACTTTAAGTAAAAGTATTTTCATTTTTAGTGGGAGGGTTGGTATTCTCAGCTTTGCATTTGGCTCTTGTAGACCCCATCCAATTTGCCACACCTGAGGAAAACTGTAATGGGGGATTGAGATGGAATTGCTTCTTGGGGATAAATTCAAAACAATATTCTCTCTTAATTCTATGTACCAGTGGATATTCATTGATGATTTTGTGATTTGGTTTGTGAGCTGATGATGGAGAGAACTTCCCCTCTCACTTCCATGATCATAGTACTTGCAAGCAGATTATGTGATTTGATACCTTTTCTTGTGGTTACTGCTGATTGTGTCATTGTTCATTCACTGATTGAACAAAGCAATCTAGCCTTGATCTCAGATGCAGTTGATATATTTAGTGCAGTCAGAGAATGCTCCAATAATGTCCAAAGGCCAAATAAACCTGTAGGTAATAAACCCTGCCTCTCTTTCCAAGATTTGAAGTAGATCTTTATAGCTCCAGGTGCTGTCTTTTGCTCAGTCTCAGACAGCTGCCCCTGGATGCTCTCCAGAGCACTATATCTCTTGTAAAAAAGCCTAGGTCCCATGAAAGAGGTGTCTAATGTTCCAGAAACCAGCCCAACAGGTCTCTGTTTCAGAAACCTGCGGATTGGCTTTGAACAAGGTACATCTTTGGACTGGGACAACATTTTAGGGTCATGTGCTATGTCCTCATGACATCAAAAACCCTGTAAGTTTTCAGATTTCTGTGCAATGTCTGCATTTATAAAATACTTTTAACTGTTGCTGATTAAATAATCTGCCTCAATTAAAAGCAGATTTTAAACATATGAATGCATGATTGTAACAAAATTGCTGCTTTTCAAAATTTTAATTAAAAATACTTCTGAAAAAACCAAACCCATGAGGTGATGTCTGTGTGCCATGTTCTCCTTTTTCACTTTCTTCACAGCAATGACTGTAGATACTTATTTGGAAGAATATAGGGATGAATAGTGAATCCAACTAATTCAGGAGCCACCTCAATTCTCAGCCCCTGTTCTCGTCTTCTTTCCTTCTTCCCTCTTTTACTGTTCTCAGTGTCTTTCTTTCTTCAGGGTTAATTTGTACTCTTAGAACCTAATGGAATAAGCTGCTGGCTGCAACAGCTTGTGTTAAGCAGGAAAGATGGTGTGGGAACAATTAATGAGAACTAGCTTGAAAGTAGCTTTCCCAGTTTTGTGATGGCTGTCATTGGGGCAGTTTATTGGAGGCTCATTCCAGTTTTCTGCAGTCTGTTCTACAGCCACTCAGCAAGTGAAATTGAGATGGCATCACTTAAAATGCACAATAACCAAAACCTGAGAAAACATTGCTTTCTATTCACAATATTGCCAACATTCTAGCATGGGAGTTCATTGTCTCCCTCCCCTCTTCCCTCTGGTGCCATTTAAATTTTGCTGTTTTATGCTGTTCTGCACCAAAAAGTGAAATCACACTAATCTAATCTGATCTGGTCTAAAAAAGGTGAAAAGGGATTAGGGACGGAGATTTATTCTCAGTCTCTCTTAAATTTCCTACGCTGTTTACTTGAATTTCCCCCTCTCTCTCTTTGTTTGTTTTCTGACAAGTTTCTGTTCCTTTTTCCCCTCTCTGGGCGAGGGCAAGGCAGAGGAGGGACTTGCTGCACACGAGCTGCTGGTGGAACCCTGTGGAGCTGGTTGCTGCCAGGGGCAGGAAATGGAACACATGCCTTCCATCCAGGCACATTTCTGCCTCTAATCAGATCTGCAGTCATGCAGGGAGAAGTGGCACTGACAAAACGTCAGGAAATCAATCCTCACATGCACATGGGTTCCAAGTGGAGCTATGGATGGATTTCTGACAGAGAGGAAATGGCCACGGCCAAAACTGTGTTGTACATGGTGATTACAGCTGTAAGGAACACTTCATTTAACCCAAATAGTAGCAAGCCTTTAGCATGTGAGTAACTGATCCAAGCTTCCTAATGGAAAGTTAAATTCAACTTCAGCTTAGCAGCTTCAGCTTGTTGTGTTCCTTGCTGTGCTGTACCTCTGCCCTCAGGAATACCTGTTCTGCAAAGCTCTGCCTCAAAGGCTGCTAAGATTTAAATAAATCAACTGTACTCCTTTATAAGCTTCCACATTATTACTCCATAACTAAATATACACACATATATATATGTTTTGGCCAAGGCTGAAGTAATAGTTTCTCACTTTCTTTAAGAGTAACTTGCATCCTGGGGCTCAGCAATAGGGTGCACTGTTCATACATTCTAGTGCAAAGAGAAAAGCAGAGATGCCCTTGGAGCTGTCTTTGGTATGCAGTGCATGCAGCTCTGGTGCTTCCCTGCTGCAGCACTGGAGCCTTTTTGCTTTGCACAGAAAATAAAGAACCCTATTTCCTGGATTCCGCAGTTTATATATTTTACATAGAAAATGAAAGTCCTGGATTTGTCCTAGATTGGCTCCCTGGAATGAAAAGAACTGGGAATTTGTTTCTGTCCTTTCAGGCCATAAAAATTCTGGGATAAGAATTTCATAGCAAAAGCACCACAATGTCATAATTCTGTGGGCCGTTGATGGAAGGTATAATAAAGAGCACAAAACCATTTAAAAAACAATTACCAAGTTATTTAATGTATAACTGTTATTAGCATTAGCTTTGATTATGATTTAGCATTTAACTGCTATTACAAAAATACTAATATTTCCATCACCCAAAAACAAGTTACAAGAGAGTCTTCTGAGGCAGAAAATATGTTCTAAAAATATAATTTTGAAGCTTAGGACTAAAGAGTGCTGAAAGATATGACAAGTTATAAAGTCTCTACCATACAGTGATGGAAGAGAATGATTAATTCTGATAAACATGATTTTTATGAATTTGGATTATTTATCTATTTATTTATGTGGAAGTGTGAAGTGAATATTACTGAGATTGCTTCTGGTTTTATTATATTTAAAATGTAAAATTAAGCATGTTCTGTTATTTAACTTGTGAGCCTCACTGCTGTCAGATGTTGTTCAAGGCAGAACATAGTAACAGTTTGTAAAGGCCAAATCATTTTTATCAGTGAACAGAGATGAGATAGGCGAGACCAAGGGCTGGGGATCTGCTTGTGGCAAAGCATGTGCTGATTATGATTGAATTTGTTGTTTGGCAGACTATTTTTCAATTGTTGCCTGTATCACCCTGGTTATACTGCTGCTGCTGTCAGCGTGAGGAGCATCATGTCACTGGGCCATAAGGAAGTTTCACAAATAGCTTCTTTTCCCAAGGTATGTAATGTGTGTGTGTGTCAGGTGCAAATAGCTACTTGTGCTGAGATTTCAGAACGTTTTTGGAGGTTTCTAACATTGTCAAGTACAACTTCTGGAATTTTCTTTCAGAAACAAAACTATTTTTCCTACTATTTTTTTAGACTTTAAATATCACCATTTAGCATTTTGTTATTTGATACTTATAAGCCCCAATAGCTGCTAGCAAATATGGGCATGGGTTCAAGAACAAAATGTTGCATTTCTCTACTGACTAAGCACAATCTTAATTAAATCTACAAAAGCATGGAAATTCTGGGTGAAATTTGAGGGTCCTCTGCAGTGCATCCTAGTGCTTCAGGCATAATGGAAGGCTGCTGGGATAGCTAGTTGTACACTTGACAGAAGGCATCCTATCCATGGGCTCTAATAGCTGGAGATCAATTTGATAGCTAATTACTTCCAGCACAAGCAAGGCTAACTCTGAACCTCGTGTAGTTTGCTGATTATATCAGTGTGGTAGTCACCGAGAATGCCTCACAGAGACAGCACATATTATTACCTTTTTTCATGATAATTAACTGTCTGCCTCCTAATAGCTCTGTTTTGCATTACTGTGGAGAGTGAACTCCCTGTTGAGGAAGCAGGGGCACTGAAACAGTCATGCAGTGGTGTGTTCTGACCTGTTAAAATATTCCATGTACAGTATAGACAGTTGTATTGACCTGCTGATGATAAAAGCAGTGTATTAAAGGGCACTGCTACAGTACTTTCAGTCCTGTCTACCTCCTCAGTCCTCGGAGTGGCTTCAAGGACTGCTGAATTGGTGGCCTGGAGGAGAATCCTGGCTTAGTGATGGAGGCTCTTTTTCAGATGTAGGAGCTTTAACACCGACCTACCTGTTACATCTCTTAGTTTAATGCTGGGAAGATTTTGGTGTCTGGCACTTGAAAATATGTGTTATCTAATAGGTTTCTTTTAATACATAGTCAAGCCACATACCTGATGTCTGATGGCTTGGTGTCTGCCTATTAGTTTTGGAATAAGTTATTTTTATTACTTGCTTTTTTTCCTCTATCTCCAGGCAGAATAAATCTCAATTCAAATTTTAAAGTAGAGTGGGGAAGGGCCGACAAGAGAAAGAGAGGCCAGCAGTCAGCTCAGCATGCCAAAGTTCATCCCAAAGCAATTTTTACAGCTGCATTTTAAACTAATTAAAAGAAAAAAAAAAGGTTTATAATAGAGATTTGAACCATGTCTTAACAATGGAAGAGCAGCTGGGTGCTGCTAGAATATCAGAGATTGCTGAGCATTGCAGTTTGAATGAAACTGTCTGTCCAACTTTAAAAGAAGATGTCAAGTGTAGACCCTCTCTCACTGAAAAAGAAAAAAAAAGCCTTATTGATCCATTTAGTGGGTAACAGATAGGAATCAACCCAAAATGTATGTTCTCTAGCATTCAAGTTACATAAATGTCAAGAGCTGCAATTGATCTGGAGCTTACTGCAAAACTTCATGGCCATACAGAGTTATAGGCTGGTGAATTCTGCAGGAAGTGATGGATTCTACAGAGAGATTTTTGTCATGTTTTCCACAAGAAACCATATTTGTACAGTGACCTGCTTGAAGGGTGTTAATGGCACATGACACTGGTAAGAGTCAGCAGAACTGGGCAGAATTCCCTAGGTGTTTGAGAAGGCATGAAAGGATTGCATTAGTTCGGGTCTTTTGGATTTGCTCAGTTTTTCTGTACTTTTCTACAAAGAACTAGTTCTCAATTATGATTGTGCTGGCACATTTATCAATTATTGAGACAGGTGCCTTCACATCCAGCACTGCAGAGACTAAGTTTTAAATTTGGACTTTGCCAGTGAAAAGCCATCACAGAACTGTCTCTGAACCACAGTTTAATCCAATATAAAAAAAAAAAATTAGGTTTCACAAAAAAAAATTAAATAATTAGAACTAGTCTAACCCACAAATACAGGTCAGTTTTCATAGACTCTGAATTACTCAAAATTAATTGCTTCCCAAAGTATATTTTACACAATAATGTCAGCAAAATATTGACTATATTTACATTCAGAGAATCCAAAAAACATAAGTGTAGTGTGTTTTCAATGTGATATTGCATTTGCATAAAATTGATTTTATTTGTAATAAAAAATGAGTCAAGAATGATATGTGTCCAAGATAACCATTTGTAGAAAAGCTCATTACTATTTTGTACTTGTGTGCTTCTCTGGTTTGGCCAAATTTATCTAACCAATGTCACAGTAGGAGAATGGGAATTTTGTGGCCAGGGCTGCAGGACAGGAGAAAAAAAAAGGCAAGGAATAGCAGAGAGCCACACTATTTTTTTTTTTTTGTTGTTCAAACTGGATGTCATCAGCAGAAAGACTTGAGATAACTATTTATGATGTGTAAGGAGACCATAAACTGACATGGGGTTATCTCAGGATCTTTTATGGAAACTGTGATTATAGACCAGTATGAAACAGATTTGTCACAGCAGCCTCAAAGCCAGGTTTTCAATTGTTCACGTTGGAAATTGGATTTTGAAAACAGTTCTAAAACGGGAGTAGGAAAGGAAAAGGCCTGAGGTATTTTCTACATTGTACCATTTGTGAATTTTGCTTTTGATGGTTTCCTAGACAATGCAGTCCTGTATCTGACAAAAAACTGATAAGGATATAGATTGAATATAATTAATATTTTAATGAAGTAACAGCAGAGAAAGGTGATAGATTGAATAAACAGGTGTCCAGCTAAGAATTTCTCAGTGTCTTTGTCCCCAGTGTAAAACACTTCAAGTTGAGCTGAGCACAAGAAAATAGTGTCCCTGAGCCCCTGGGCTCTGTCCAAAGTGTGCCACCACCTCTATCCAAAGTGTGCCATCACGTCTGAGCCATCGAGGCAGATGTTTCTGGCATGGGGGGCCCTTTTTCCTGCTCCACCTGCTTGTGGGGTGATAGGACTGGAGAACAATGTGAGCATGTGCTGGGCTCAGCCCACTCCCACCCCTTTGGCATCCTGTTTGAAACGTGCTGTAAAACCATTTTGCTTCCTCAGGAAAAAGTTGTATTTAGTGCTACAAGAAATTACAGTTGGTTTTTTTATGAGATGAATACAGAGCAAATACTTATGAATTGTCATGCTGAGGAAACTGTGCTGTCCTGAAGTAAATCATAGAGTCATAGAATCATTTAGGTTCAAAGTATTTCAAATATTCTAAAACATCTCCACAATGATATCTTTCATTGTTCTTTGAGTCCTTCCCTCCTCAGAAGATATTTTTGGGGAAGCAAACAAATTGGATAATTAATAAGAATTGTGAGAATTAAACACTTTGATAGCCCAAAGTGAGAGGAGTTTTCTCATTCTGTCTAATCTTTTAGGGTAGAAAAATTCTTCGAGCAAAGTGAGTGCCTCTGCATTCAAATCTTACTGGTAGCTGAACACACACTGCTGACCTACATACAGGTATTTATTCTCAGCTTCAGAGTCTTCTTACTGAGATTCTTCCTTCCAGTTAAATGAACAACAAATCTATCTGCAGATTTTTTTATTATTTTATTTTTTAAAAATAAATGATCATTTAAGGCACAGCAACAGCTCCAGTTGAATTGGAGCAACAAATGACTGTTGCTGTCTTCAGGGGCTCTAATCTGTAAAGTTGTTGTGGAAGGTGTGTAGAAAAATTGAGTTAGAACATTGACTATAATTTTATAACTGCTCTGACTGTATGGATGTGGATATGTTTAATGATTATAATCAAGTGGATGACACTGGGCTATCAAATCACTGTCTAAATAAAATAATTTTTTTTTTTCTCAACTAAGTATAACAGCTCATGTGGCAAAAGTAATGTACTTTATTCTCTTTTTCCCCAAAATGTTCAGAATGAATATTTGATATATAGCTATTTTCCCACTCTGTGTTTCTGCTGCACTTCATTTCCTAATGGGCCATTGGTAAAGGAAGACAACATTTCCTTAGGCTCAAGTAGGAACACTAATCTTTATATTTGCACTTGATGAATGGATCACCAAAAGCTGACAAGCTTTTTATGAGGATCCAGAGGAACCTATGCAGCAAGAACAGTTTGGCATCTGTTTGTGCCTCCAGACCCACTGGAAGAGAACTCTTGGCACCTCTTTTCCCCTCCCACAAAGGTCTTCTAATGAGTTCAATTCCACACCAAAGATTAAGGCCAAGCAATGAAAGAAAAACACAGCATGGATTGTCTGAGAGGGAACAAAAGTCCCTGCATTAAAGTTTCAGAAAATGAGCTTTTTTTAGTGAAAACTTGATATTATAATGAATAGCAGAGCACTTCTTTGCCAGCTGAATATCTGCTAAATATAGCACTTCCATCAGAAGTTTCTTAGATAGTGGATCTCTAGGTAAATGAACATCCTGCTTCTGCCCTGAAGACATCCTTATCTTTAAAATTCCAGTCTTTAAAATATTCTTTTTATTCTTTAAAATAACTACAGAGCTCACTGACAGGCCAGACCAGGCCTGAAAGTGCCCTCCAAGGTGGCTCTCACAGCTTAGACTGCTCCTTGCAGCAGATTGCTCCAGCCAGGCTGCTCTCATCCCCTCACACGTGAATTGCTGTAGAATTGGAAAGAGGCGGCTTAGGACTTGGCATTGGAAAGGTTTGCACCCTTCCCCCTTCCCAAACTCACTGAGTCCAGCATTAAAGATCAGAGAAAACTCTTGTAATGATTCATGAGACACCACTAGCCTCCCTCTCTCTGGAGTGCCCAATTCCTTATACACATCAATGTGGTCTTTTATTGCTGCTTAATAATAAATGGTATTTTGTTTGCCTACCTGACACTTTTATTAACTTCAGTCGTGTGTGTATGTGCACATGTTTCTCCAGGCATGATTTCTCCCCAACACCCCTCAAATTAGAGGGGGGATGGGGAGAAAAAAGCACGGCTTTATTTGAAGAGAATTTGTCCCTAATCTGTTGCAGCTGTAGGGGAGCATTCGGCCAATTAAACAGAGCAGGCTTTGGCTCCTTCCCAAATGAGGCGACCACATGTTACACTTGGATCGGTCACCTCGGGGGAACACTGGGTCACAGGGGCATCTGGTTGTCATTTCCTCTCTGGTCAGCATGAGGGAAGCAAGGAGGGGGAAAAAGTACCTTTTATTTATCTCATGTCTTGTCATCTGCTGCCTTGCAGCATCAAAAGGTCCAACAGCATCCAGTCAGAGCAGGAGAGGCTTGCAGGATGTGATGAAGTCTGGGATTTGGGAATGAGAAGTGTGGTTGATTGGCTTCGCTTTGAGGTGTCATTAGCATATTTCTGTTTCTCTTCTGCAATAGAATAAATGTGAAGGTTCTGTTAATATCAAGGAGGTATGGGAAGGTTGGTATTGCTTTAACTGACTTGAGAGTTGCTCTCCTAGGTAAGAAATGTGCCCCTCTGTAAGGGAACAGTCCCTCTGCAAGAGACAAGTGAAAAGCTCCTGAGCTGGGAGGGAACTGTAAGAAGACACTCTGATTTCCAGTGTCTCACATGAGTGATGTAATCTCTTGCTCAGCAAATAGTGTAGATCAGGAATTATGAACAACTTAATAGCTGATCTGTAGCTTAATTGACTCCCAAACCGCATATCCACCTAGGACTGGAGGGTAACACAGGCTTCAGAGCCATCACAGCGATGTTGTCTTCACAAAATCAGACACATCTGGTTCCAACTAAACCTAGGCACTAATAAGCTAATACTCATAATGAAGGGGGAAATGCTTCAATGAACTAGTCAGGTCAGTGAACTCTTTTTCCTCTGAAGGTGCCTGGCCCACAGTTTTCAAACTGTTATGGTTAACACAGAGTGATTACTTGGCTTTACTAATGAAGTAGTGTCAATAATGAAAATGTTTTCTTGATCTGAAACTTTCATCTTTTCAGTGCAATGAATTTAGAGCTGTAATGCTTCCATTCCAGGGTACTGAGCATCATGGTAGCTAAGGAATAATGAACAAGTCTGTGCAAGGCAGAGGAATTGATAAATGTGCTTTCTTAAGCAAAGTAACTGCAGAAGTTGATGTTGAAAAAGGGCTGTGAGACCCACTCAAATCTGAGTGAACTGCTGTATTTTTTGAGTCAAGTGTGATATGTTATAAAGATACAAGAGGATCCCCTCAACTACACTATGTTGCAATCAACAGAGCTGGGAGGTCGAAACACTTGCTATGCCCTTGATGTCGTTTTAGGGCCTGAAGCTGTCTATCTATGGCACTGATAATAGGGTCTTGCAAAATGAAATTATTATCTATGTTTATTGTCCAATTACTACAATTAGCAAAGTTAGAGCTCACTTTTTAATTGTTGTTAGAAATACTTTAGTTTTCTTCCAGCTGGGAAGCTGGAACAAACTAGGAGAACTCAGTAAGTAGGTGCCATCCTTTTTGACACCTGAAGAAAACGTGTCTTAATACTGGGCTCTTGAAAATGTAAATGGCTTTCATGGGGATCTCATGGTTTAAGCCACAGTGTGTGATAAGAGATGGTAATTGTGCCAATATACTCTGGTATAGTTTCATCTTTGACATATCTCTGAGTCTTCTACAGTTGGTGGCTAGGCTGAGTAGCTTATAAGCAGTCCCTAGTCAGTCTGATATTGAAATCTTGATTAAAACCATGGTGGGATTTTGCACAGAACTCTGTAAAAAGAGTTAATAAATCCTATTTAATTTCATAAGAAAAAATGAGAGAGGAAAAAAAAAAAAAAAACAAACCCACAAAACCAATCTAAATCTAAAACTATCAGAAGAAATGGCAAACTGAACACAAGCATTTTGTTTCTTTTCTTTCTTCCTGCACATGCTTTTGATCTGGAGAGAGGACAGAAGTTAGCCCCCAGTATTTCTGAAACTTAGTAATTTTTCAATGCACTATTTGTCTAAAATGCATACTATAATAAAAACAAGTGACAAAATACTGGTCCTTTGTAGATGAGGTTCAGGTTTTCCTTGCGTAACGTACAATTTTCCTACTGTATTTTGTGGTCAGCAATGCCAGTTCCAATGAATTTTCAAATGATATAAAGAAAGAGGTTAAACTAAACTACTCCTGAGTTAAGGTATGGATTTCTGAATTTTTAAATTTTAGGGTAATTTAATCCATTTGCAATTTAACAATGTTGTCAAAATAAATGGCAGATTATAAATAATTATAGAGCATGTGTTTTAATTATCCAAATATTGCAAAAGTTTTATCTCAAATACTGTCCCCAAAGTCCAGATAGCTGCTTTTCAGTCCCTTTGCTGGCAAATATCAGAACTAAAGATAAACAAGCTATGCCCTTTTAACCTGTAGAGTTTGATTGGCATCATGTTAAACTAACATTCCTCTACCCTAAGAAAACATAAAGCCAGCTTTTTCCAAGGTAGAAGGAAAACCTCAGGGCTTTTTGGATAAGGTCATGTTCATCCCCCTTTCCTTCCTTATTTGTAACATCTTCCAGAAGCACAGAGAAATGGCAATTTTGTTTTGCTTCACTAAAGAATGGCACAGTTTGACTCAGATTAACGTAAACACAACCAAACTCGAGTTGCAGAACCAGAACTACTTGAAGCTCCCACAGTGAAGGTAGAGAAGGGAGAACATGTGGCTTTATCTGCATAGAATAATCATATACCAAAGAGTTGAATCCTCTTCTGTCTCTTTTTTATTGCCTCTAATCAGATGAGTTATAGGTCACGATTGAAGAATTCGTTATCTGTCTTTAAATGTACAAGTAAGGCCTAATTCTGAAATTTATCACAGAAATGTCAAAGGCTTTTAGGCAAATATACTTGAAATATTAAAAATAATTTTTCTCTTAAATCTCTCTTGAAAGCAGCACTGTAGTGGCAAAGTCCCTGCTGAAATCAGCACCTGGTAGGGTTAGTCTTTCATGTCCGTATCCCACCCTTATTCATATGCATGAATTTAATGTTTTGCAGGAGAAGACTTTCATTGAAAATTGATTTTAAAATTGCCACAGATATGTTTATAGGATGTTAGACTCTTGTGCATAAGAAAATATTACAATTTGACCATATGGAAAATGTATTAGAATAAAATAAAAATATTATGAAAAGGTTGTAATGCCTCTGTAGTCACTGTGAACAATTCTGTGACATGTATGAGAAAATTATGTACCTTTTAGAGGTTTCTACAACTTACATGTAAGTGAAAGAATCAATATTTTTCTGTGGTACTGTGATTTTAGGAATATTTCTGCATCTATCAATATGCAGTTAAATACAGTTCTTGGTCCAACTGATCACATCTCTCTAAATTAAAACCCCTGATCCAATACCTCAGAAGATATTTATGAACTAATTCTGAATTTCCAGTCCACAAACTGGCTCTTTGGTTAACCAAACTGAGGCCCAAGTACTGGCCAGCACAGAGGATAGCTTGTGTCCTCTGGGTCTGTTCAGGTTCAGCTGCACAAGCCCAAAGGCAGAAAAGTAAATATTGTGTGTCCTGTTCCTTTTATTCAGGTCCTAAGTACATGGAAACAAGAAAAAAAAATAATCACAAAAACTGAAACAAAAGCTGTGTTGACAGAATTGTTTTGTAGTTCAGGGAAGTGAAATTGATGTAGGGATCCACAGTGCTTTTGTCCTCTTCTAAAAGTAAAATAAATTCTATCATGTATTAATGTTACTGATTCAGCAAGTAATGCTGTGATATTTTATTACATTAAACTACAAACATTGGTGGAAGTTTGCAGCATGGCTGAAAGCTGATTCAGCTCAAGTATCATGAGCTTGGTTAAGTAGATGAACAAATGAGAAATCTGTATCAGGGGTGTAATATTAACAGTTTGTGTGCCCAGGAGCCCCAGTGAGCATGCACTGTTTGTTTGGACAAGTGCTACTGGATTTCAGAACTGGCCCCCAGGTCAGTGTCAGCACTTCCCTGTCACGGGTGGAAAAAGTTTCAGGAATTTTCTGTCCAAGGCTGTGATCAGGTTTTCCCATATTTTCCTGAGAATGGATAGATGTAGCTCAGTAAAACAAAGATGTCACTATTGTCATGTTCTTCATGTTTTGTACTTGAAGTATGATGTACTTGAAGTTGGCAATAACTTTCCAATCTCTGCTATTGATTCTGCAATATCAGAATCTGTTTTCCCTACAGCCCATATGAAAATGAGGAAGTATCCTCAAAATCACAAGTTAATAGGCGTAGCAGCAAAGTCTCACAGTTTTTTAATATAGTTTTCTCTATCCATGTTTTCTCTAAGTGGTTTTGACAAGGGATAGAAGAGGAACACAGATATTAAAGATATGTCTAGCTAGTTGTGCATGGAAGTAAAAGGGTTTTTTGTCTTAGTTTTATGCAGTTTAGAAACTGAGATGAAAAGAAACTCTTAGGGGCATTTAAATAATAGGTGAATTGTATGCCAATGCTTTTCTTGGATTCAGACCTGTGACTTTTCTTTTTCAATATCCATTTTCTTAATGCTTAAGACAAGCTAACAGTAATCATGGGGTAAACAATTATTTAGCTAGGAGATCCATGAACAATATTGAGAATAATTCAGAAAGTTTAAGTACTTCTCAAATCTGGAAATTACCCATAAAGATATCTGAAGTAAGTTTGGAGAAAGTTATTTGAGATGATAGCATAAGGAATAAATCAGAAGGAAAAAAGAATTTAGGCTCGCTGATCTCAGATGGTTTCCAGTCCTGCTTGGCTTTTGGGTGCAGAAATGGCCCTTTGGATTATTTCAGCAGGAAGTGGATGTGCCCACCTCCCAGGAATGATTAAGTTATTTAACTTGGGCTAGAATGTGAGGAAACATCTCAAGTTTTGATTTCACCACAAACTTTTATTCTGGTGGTGATCAAGGTATTCAGAGCAGAATTCTGGGAGTATATGAACATAATGGGGAACTCCTTTAAACATAGTAAGACTCCTTTAAACAACTTGTGAAGCTTCTTAATTTCTTCACCTGTCTTTCACTACTTTTTCCCTGCAAAAGCTGGGGGTTTTTTTCTTTTTTTTTCCTGAAGATGAATCTTTATTTTCTGCATCTGAAGCCCTCTGCTCTGTGTACTCTGAGACAGACTGTTCCTATCTCTTTTCACCAGGCTGTCACATACTTGATGACTTACATGCACTGTCATTCTTCTTGTAAAACAAGCCTGTTTGCTCAATCTGTACTCCAGGGTTTTTTTTTTTTGTTTTTTTTTTTGGGGGGTGTTGTATAACTCTGCTTGTTGTTATTGCACCCACTGAACTTGTTTATGACTCATATGCTTTCTTTACAGGGATTTAGGTAGAAGAAACATCTTTGCAAACCTCCCAAGTGTTTTAATGATGAGCAGAATCATCCCATCTTTATTTAATCACATCACTTATGGATTTTACTGGGGCAAATGGAATGTCCTTGGGATTCTGTGTTGTACAGATCTATTACAAACCGGTTAACAAGGACATTTCATGTAATCTAATTTTAATTTACATAACCTTTTACAATTGGATTATTAAGGCCTAGGCATTGTAATGCATGCGTGGAAGAGGGTGCACCCCTGCCTGAAGTGGCAGAGTCACTTGGCTGCTAAGGAGGGTGCAGCATTTCATCTCACGCTTGGAGAATTCCCCTGGATTTGTGTTGTCTCATTTGGAAACACAACCTGGCTGTAACAAACTGAAAACTGTTTCAGGAAAGTGTTAATTTCCATGTAGAAATTATGTTTCCCAACTCCACACTAGAAAGGATTAAGTAAGAACTTGCTAATTGCTGGAGGTGGGAGGGCCTGGATTTGTAGGCAGAGCAGGTGATAATGTAACTGGTGGAGATTACAAACTAATTATGTGAGCCAGCAATTGCCTGCCAGGTGTTCTAGATGCGCAGCAGGGTGGAGGGAAGGGGTAGCTGGTGGGGAGCAGCAAGGAGGAATCTGACATGCACTTTGAGTGAGCAGAGCTCTGATTAGCACTTTGCTCGAGATGGCTTGGGTGTGAGAGGAAAGGACAAACGAGCAGTGCAAAAAGGTGGTTGTGCTTTCTCAGATTTGTTTTCTGGCATGACTCTAAGCTTCAGTGTTACATTTGGCCACTGCCTGATGATGTGTGGGCCTGTTACTACTCAGCAGCCACCTGTAGGCTGGTATGAATAAGCAAGAATTTTGCTCAGTGGTATTAGTGAAATATGCCTGATAAAACTGTGATAGTTGTTCTCTGAGGTAGAAAGGCCAGGTTTCACTCCATTTTAGGTTGCCTTTTGAACAAATCCTTGGTATTAGCTGTAGCTTTATATAATATGGAGATTGGTGGGAACACTTTGCTATTCTCAAGCACAGGCACTGAAGAGTAATTCAGTCATTACATATTTTAATACAAATTACAGCTTCCTGAGTAGCAACTATAAATAAGTTCTGGTGCCATGTGTGGAACAGGCAGATGAGCATTGTGCTCTCACAGAGCAGCCCCATAATTGAGAACCAGATGCTCCAAAGCTCCAGCCCTGTTTCTGGTCTTCATGAGCATGCTTGAGTGATTGCCTGCATCAGTGAGTTGTAATTAATTAGTTTGTGTCTGGGATTGTGCAGAAGGTATAAAATCACAACAGAAAGTATTTGAGGAGGTGTTTTGTTGCTCCACTTCCTTGTCATCAGAAGTAGTTGGCGTGACCTGTTGAAAAGCACCTAGGTAGATATATGTTTCACAAAGAAGGGGTGTTAATATTTGTTCAATTTTCTTAATAAGTGAACTATGAAAGTGAATTGTTAAAGCTTTCTTTATTAGACTGTAATGAAATTCAATCTTTTATCTATTTGATAGGCAGTTAATGGCGATGTGTTCAAAGTCTCAGTCATCAGCTGGTGCTTTAAGTTGATCTCAGCTGTTATTGTGGATGGTGATTTTTTTATCACTTTAAGTTTTATTAACAACATGAAAGGCTATCATCTATTGATGATGATGGTATTGTAATAACATAATGAAAATATAGTGTTTTCATAGTGGCCCAGAGATGCAAACTGCACACATCTCTGTGTTTTAAATGGATGACTCTGTGCTAGGGAAGGACCAAACGTGGTCACTTATCACTGGCTATTTTTAAGTGTGTTGTAGACCCATCATATACTTCTAGACATGGTAAAGACAGTAATTTCATCTTTAAACAAGGCTGTTTCTTGCATTTCTAGCAGTTATCAAAAAAATTAGTGAAACGTGAATTCTGTGGTTCTCAAACAATTTAGGAAATATGAATTCATTTTAGTATTCTGGCATTACTATTTCTTGATAGACTATGAATCACTTGACTTCTTCTTAAAACACAGTCTTTCAAACAGAAGATGGATGTACCTTCCTTTGGGCAAACAGACCACAGCTTTTCACCCAACCAAGCATAATGCAGGGACGTCTGATGGCTGAATGTCCTACATGTGAGTAAATAATAGATAATGCAATGAACTCAACCACGATGTAGCTGCCTAACTACAGGATAGCAGCTCTGTTCCCTGCCCTCCACCCTGTTCCTGGGGTGTTGTTACCCACTGGTGTGCCTTTTAAGGGAGAGCTCTATCTCTGTACCCAGACTGAGCTGTAGGAGCAAAGAGCTTTGCCACATGCCTTACGAGCTTGCCATGGGTTTGAAGACAGGGCAAGCTGATGAAGAAGTCTCAGTAGCTCACCAGGTCTGCTGTAATGCAAACAGAAACACCTTGCCTGGGAACGGCATCCCCCAAACTGCTGAGCAGGGATCAAGTTGCAGCTGCTAAAAGCATTTCTGAGTCAAAGGAGAGTGAGCTGCAGGTGTTTGTTGTCCATGGCCCAGCTCGTGGTGCAGGTGTGAGCCAAGCAAGGCCTTTCTGCTCCACTGCTGCAGCGTTGCTGGGATGTTTCCCTCTTTTCCTAGTGGCATTTCCACTGGGGATGTGGAATTGTGATTGTTGGGTTTCAGTCTCTGAAGTTTCAACACTTAAACTCCTTGGAATGTGAGAGGGGTGGGGCTGGGCTCAGTGTGGTTTTGCTGATGTCATGGAGGTAGAAGAGAGAAATCTTCCTTTTTTTTAGCAGTTGAGAATATCGTATTAAACACTTAATTTCTTGGGGAGTAGGGCACCTGTTCTAAACCTAGGCTATTAAGAGTAAGTAAACCATCCTTATTTATACAGCACTTTCTTTGAAAACATAGGTGTCATCTGTCTATTTGCCAAGACAAAGGAGTGGCACTGTTGATTGTGGGTGTTTTCTTTTTAGTTTTTTTTTTTTTTTTTTTTTTTTTATTGGATGTTTTTATTCCTCTTTCTTTCCTTTACCCTAAAATTGCATTTTTTTAGAAATGGGCTATAAAGTGGACCAAAGATTTCAGTTGCAATTTGTGACTTTGCATCACGGTCTTCTTCCTCTTCCCTGGGGAATATCCTAAAGCAACACTTCAAATTGCTGTAAAATGACAATTTGTGCCAGAAAACCCACCCTGCTTTTCTGAGCATCAGTTTCTCAAAGAGGGCAGTTGTAAGAAGGGCTCTAAAACCTTGGGACGATGTCACAACAAATGAGCTTTTTGTGCCCATCCTTAACCTTTTCGCCGATTATTTTAAGTATAAATATGAATATATTGTAATATCTTGCTGTACATTAAGAGGTTAAGAGAATCCATAAATCTGTGCATCATGCTGGATCTCATTCAGCTTTATATGTCTCAGACAGCTTTATATGGCTTGAAACTACTGAGGAAAAATGGTGCAGTCTTCATTTTTTCTACAGTTTTACAAAACATGTTGTAAGTCTGTGAAATGAAGTCCACGTGTATTTGGGTTCACTGGTTGTGGGGAGTGGCTTGGGGGATGGACAATGGGGGATCATCAATTCTTGACTGCACAGGAGTGCTTGTGTGAGAGCAGAATATTTAATAGAAAATTATTTCTGAATAGAAGATAGTGCTACATTTTTATACAACTTAAATGAGAAGATTGCAATCTTATCAAACTAAGTGTGTCTGATACTTTATACAGTTTAAATCTATTGTGAGTCCAAAACATGTGGATTCAGAAAAAATGTAAGTTTGCCATTTTCAGTCCTCTGCAACTCTCATTTCTGATGTGTGTGCATAGTGCTCTTATGAGGTTTTGATTTGTTTTGGTTTTTTTCTGTTGAATCCTATCCAGAATGCCTGAATGTGTTAATGACTCATGGAATACAGACCTTGTCTTTCAAATGAGTTCTATTTTGTGGGCTGGTGAATTCCTAGCAGAGCATATCATCTTGATTCATTTGAAAAAGATATTTAACTTCTTTCCTAAATCAAATCAGTTTCATAAAAAGGTATACATGACTGAGACTTACAGATAAGACCAGAACACTAGATTATTTTTTCTTCAAGTTAAAACTGCACTCAATTCTTTCTTAAAGCTCTAAGAGTGGGGAAATAAGAATTTTCTATTTGACTTTATTTCTTGAAATTATTTTTAACTAACTATCAGTTATGTATGATTTTTTTCCCTCCTTTTTGGAGTTGAATATTGCTCTGCTCACTTGTGAGGGCTTTTTGTTAACTTCTTGTAATACGAATCCTGTGTGAGTTAATCTTCGTATTGTCTGTAAAGATAAGTGTTTCTCTATAAATCTTGCATGCAACTCTACCTTTAAAATACAAAATGAGCTCAATTTGTAGATTAATGGGTACAGTTTCTCATACAAATGACAAAAGAAACCTGAAGTATATTAGTAATGTCATGGCAGTACTACTTCAAGCACAATTACCTTGTCTTAACTTGAAGATAATCAGAATTGCAGAATTCACTCTAGCAGTAATGGCCACTTCTTCAAGTGGAATTAGTAAGAAATTAAAGGAATGTTTGTGCAAATGTAGGTCTTTGCATGCTTTTTCATCTTGGGAGACATGTGGAAATAACAGAATAAAAACCAGAGTGAGGTGTTTTGTTTTTGTTTTTTTTTTAATAGAAGTATTATTCTACAGTTCTGACTGTTGGTGGTTTGGTCCCTCAAAACCAGATCTGGAGAGGCTTGAGACAAGAGATATCAAATCTGGTCATCACACCTTAATTGTGTATTAGTTTTTTCTGTTTGGATGTATTGTAGATTGAAGTCAGTCAGCACTGACTGCCTCTGGGAAGTCAGCTTTTCAAAAACTTTGTACAGGCTGTTTTAACAAATGGACAACAATGGATTTACTAAAAGGCAAGTTACAAACCTCTATCGGTGTCAGTGAGTGAAAATTCAGTTGTGGGGCATCTGTGTGAAGCCAAAGTTGTTGTGTGCTAAATAATATATAATTAAACTTAGTTTTAGTCTCAAACAATAAACATAAACATTGTGGAGCTGCTTGAGTTTCACATTAGAATTTTTTTGGTACTCATATCAACAAGTTCTAATGAAATTCTAATGGAGCATAATGAGAAATTAATTTTTAATAATACATGAAGCACAAACACTGTTAAAAAAATACCAGCTGAACTACAGAAAAGTGAAATAAACCCTTTGTGTAAGGATGTGGCCACAGAACTAATCCAGGAATTTCCCCAACAATAATCTTATCCAAAGGGTCAGTAACCTTCTAACATCTGTGTGTCACACTGTTTTTCTTTTGCTAAATCAGAGACTCTTCAGGATCTGGCAGATATTGCCTATCTGAGGCATGGAACTGATGAGCAGCTCTTACGCATGGTCTGGAGTTGTCCGGTGGCAGGGGTTGACAGGAGGGAGAATGCAGTCTCCTGCTCTGCTGGGCTGTGCTGCAGGAGGTGACTGGCTCGCTCTCCTGTGAGCTGCCACGGCACCCAGGGCAGGCTCTGCACCTGGGGCATGTTCACTGCTTGGAAACCTGTCACAGCTGAGCCTGCCAGGATTTTGTGCCAGGGGCTGAAGTGGACATGGTGAGAGGGAAGAGTTTCCTGGAGCATTGAGATTTTGGGCTGTAAGATGACCATTGTGGGGATCTTTGTTAGAGAAGGACTTTAAAGAGATTGAGAAGCATTTTCATTGCATGATCTGATTCATAACACACAGATACTCTGACTACTTAAGCAAACTTCTGCTGTGGTATTGTTGTGTACTATTTTTCACATGTTCCAAAAAAAAATTTTTTTTCAATTATCTACTCACGTTCAGCACAAAAAACCATTTGCCTCAGAGTCACTCCACCAAAAACACTACTGATGGGGAGGAGAGGTTAAAAAGATAATTATTGTTTTTCTTTCAAGTGTAAGAGTAGATGCCTGTCACTTGAATTGGGGAATACATTTTGCTGCTTCTGCCCTGTTCTCATCAGTAGAGCTTTGACTGTTGGCAGCCCAGCTTTGGCAGTGGTAAATTTCTTTGGAGGAAAGGGGGGGTATCACTGAGTATCATTCATAAAAACACCCCTGGGAGCTGTTTGCTGTGCTGGGGAGCTTATTCTGAAAGCAAGATCTGCGTGTGCAGAGCCTGGTGAAAAGTCTGTGTAGGTGCAGAATTTGAACACTGAGGGGCGTTTCTCCCCAAAATGTCATTTTTTATCTTATTTCCTATCTATTCACATCTGTGGGTACTGCCTTTGGAGATGATAGCATGTAAATAGTTGAAAAAAAGCTAATATCTCTGAAAAAATTGCTACATGTAAGTAAGATGAAACCCTGGCTATGAGAAAGGTGGGGTTTAAAATGCACTGGGAGAAAAACTGGAATGATGTGGGCAATGAGAGAACTATCAGAGAGAGGAGTCCCAGCATCTGTGAGTCCTCTGATGACCAGTATAAAAATTTCTTTTTAGCCTTTGTCCCTGCACAAGAAGAAAGCTGCTGAAGGTTTGTTTGTAATGTCTTTACATTTCACCTTCATCCCATCTAATTACCCCTCAGACTCCTCTAATACTTAAGCAGAAGGAAAACACTTCACAAGTAAAAAATCTAAAATTTAAATGTGCTTAGGTTGGCCGTGCAATTATCTACCCAATAGTTTGAAAAAGTTCCAGGGGCCTGATGCAAAATCCATTCAGTTTAAAGGAAGTGGGTTCTGGGTTATACCATAAAAGAGGAGATCTGCCTTAGTCTGCCTATTCCCTTTTCCTCTCAATTTCCTGATTTAGAAAACTTATACACTTTGCTTCTGTCATTTGAAGTAAAAGTCAATCCCTTTATAACAAAAACACTGGAGAGAACAATAAAGATTTAGGTGAATTAAGAGGTGGTGTATTCATAAAATTCTTTCCAGTAGCCAGCACTTGGGTGGTCATGCCCTGTTCTGAAAAGTTCTGCCTGGTGCAACCATGTTGCATGTTACATCTGCTTGCTGTCTTTGTAGAAATGCAAAATGTGACCTTCTCTGTCTTTGTTGCAGTTTGTACCCTTTGTCTGGTACTGTGTGACTTGTTGATTCTCTTCCCATTTGACATGAAATGTTGATATATGCCAAGGAAGTTTGCAAGTGAACCCCGACAAAATCCTCTGGGTCACCATAAACAACAGGACTGCATGCTCAAGAGGGCTTGCTCCATCTTTTTATAAGGTAGGCATTGTAATTCTGAGAAGGATAATGGATAGTCTCTATTTAGGTGATTTGTTTTGGCAGGATCCAAATGCAAGGTCAGATAGAATAATCATAATTGTTATAGCACAGTTCCATATATTCCTAGAAATACATGTCTTACTCTCCTAGGTCCTAATCTTTGAACTTGGGAGGGATGTGGTGGGTTTTTTTTTTTGTTGTTTTGATGTTTGGTTTTTTTTTCAGGTTTCTGTTTATTTGTTTTGGAGGTAGGTTGTTGGTTTTATATTAGGCTATATGATTCCAAGGAAACAAACAAAAAATCTTTTTTAAAAGATGTTTTTTAAAAACAAATACTTTTGTTTTTAGTGGCAACATTGAGCCAGTGCTATTGAGGAATAGTGGTACCTCTCTGACTGGAGCTTCTTGTTGCTGTAATACACATCAGTTCTTACCTGTCCTGGAAGATTCTGCTCCTGGAGGCACAGAGACAGGTTAGATATGTTTGTGTTTGTTTTGTTTGCTTTTGTAAAGCAGTTTGGAGTTGTAAACCCAGGTGTACTCAATGTTACATGACTTCTCTGTGAATGGCATAATTACATTCACATGCCAAGAGTGAAGTGCTTTGACAGTCTCGCAACAAAATTAATTCAAAGCTTTGAAGTAAAAGAAAGAAATGCAAAATCAACTATTGTGTTTTGGTGAGAATAATAACATCTAAGACTCTATCAGGTTTATCCACCAAATTCTATGTGGAATGTTTTTTATGTGCAATAGGCTGTTTACAGCGAGCCATTTAAAATAATAGCCCGTGAGACCATTCCCTGATGCACACTGCCATACCTGGAGAGCCTGCCAGATACCATCAGGAAAATGGACCATAAAAGCAATCCAAAACCTGCATTCTTAGTGGAATTTATCTGATAAATACCTTGCTAAATCCTAAGTGTTTCATTCATCTTTTTTAAGTGTGATACACTGATCTGCTTATCTGTTTAGCCTCACTGGCAGCATTCTCTCCCGAGGTTAAAACACACAAGGAAGACACATCCATTCACTTTAATAACTGTTATCTCCCAAAGAATATGAGCTGCAGATTCATTAATTAAACATGATTGTTCTGGGGAAGGTCTCCTGATGAAGATGTATGTATGACTCACTTGGTGTCAGCAAACTCTATTTCAAATACAGTTTTTCACGTTTCACCATTTTCAGTGTCAGGTAAAAACTTGTCAATAATAGAGCCTGTGTATCTGAAAGCATAATTTATAGAAGACATACAACCAATGCCTTTCACGTCCTTCTGCCATCTGTAACATGCAATAATGGAATTATGGCAGATGAATAGTCCTATTTTTTTGTCATAGGACTAGAAGCCAGGAACTTTTTTTGCTGCCATCAAACTCTGTGAGAGATAGAAATTGTTTAATGTAATATTTCTGTTTAAACCCACTACTCTGTGATTTAAAATTTTATTTTAATGCCATTTCAAAAGAAAGCCACAACAATTCTGTTTTTCTTGAAGACATTTGAAGAAAATTTTCTTAAGCAAAACACTATTCAGTCAAAATCAAAATATTTCTATGTCAAGTGCAATATAAATCCTAGTGTCTTACTAGAAGTATCCAAATGTTTGATATTGATGTGTTTCTGATGAAAAGAAGCTGCATTTCTGTGAAGTATATTTGAAGTCAGAAGAGGTTTCATCTTTTTTCCTTGCCTTATGTTTCACCTTATATCCTTGATTCTTTCTTATGTAGATGTCCACCTTCTGTTTCTTCATAATTTCAAACACCTCTGTCTTTCCTTTGATGTGGTTTTTTTTCCTATGTATAAGATATTTCTCACAAACTTAATTAAGTAGACCTTTGTCTTCAAACTGCATGACTGGGAGATATCAGAAGCTACTCTAATGGAAGCATAATAAAATAGAGGTACAGAATTTTTTGACTGTGCTTAAAAGTGGAAGGGCAGCCTTCTATTCTGTGGTTCTGAATGGCAGGGTAAATGTTCCCTTCTACCTCTATCCAGTTTGATTAATATATTCCAATATAAGTAGTAAGCTGAAGGCCTCCTTTTGCTTCTTTTCAAGACCAGTAGTAACTAACAAAAACCACACAACAAAGTGTGTGAGTTTATCAACGCTGCTCAGTGGATGCTGGATCCCTTAAAGCTTGGGGACCACAAAGGTATCATCCATTGATATAGTTCTGAAAGTGTCCTTTGATAAGGTGAGCAGAGGGTGTTTTTTGTTCTATTTAAGGTGTCCTTAGGCTACCTACTTGGAAAAAGAATTTGATGTGTATGTGAATATGAAGTATGTGAATATAAGGTGAATGGTCTGTAGGGTAGAAATCATTAACTCTGGCCAAGAACACAAACATCTGCCACCTAGTTAATGAGAATTTTGGCAGTAGCTCCACCACTGGATAGATGGACCAATGGACCCTCTGTGTTCCTGGCTATGGGGCCACGTGTATTAACAGGAGCAGTAAGCTCTGGGTGCCTTCTTTTTATTTTCCACTAAAAACACAGAGATTACGTGGTTTTGTGTTCCAAAGTACTGTCCTTAGACTCTTTCTCAAATATATTCTTCTGTTCAGCAGCAGTATTGGGACTATGAATTTCTGGTGGACAGCTCTCTGCTACAGTTATATCAACCTGAGCAGAGGGAGTAGTTTCTAAGTAAAATTGCAGGTGTGCAACCTAGCAGTTCCAGAGAATCTTTTATCAAGGCAAATGCTTCTTGTGCTCAGTGGAAAATAATCAATAAAATGGAGAAAGGTAAAAGAAATACCCTGAAGTAGCTGGTGAGTGAAACATCAGCTGGGCTGCTGGGCTGTGGTGTGGTGCTGAGGCTCCAAATTTCCACTCAAGGTTTTGAACCTCTCCATTTGCAAAGGAATGACCTAAATTTTAGTGGTTTTTTTTTTTTTTTTTTTTTTTTTTTTTTTTTTTTTTTTTTTTTTTTGAGGCTGACTCTTGGATTTTGGGGAAAATCCTCCAGAGATACTGGTTTCTCTCTCATGTAGAATGTGAATCATATGGAAAATGTACCAGGGCTGTGTGGGAGTAGTTCTTTCGTGCTGAGATAGGATGCTGAGATTTAGCCCTTTCCTTTGGGACCAGATGCCATGTCTGTGTTCTGACTATCTTTGGTACATATGTGAATCTCCAAAAGGGCTCACTTATAAAAGGAGTAGAATATCTGATCTTAGATCAGTCATGTAGATCTAAGGGAAGGATTTTGCCTTGAGTGTGAATTAGTCTCAAAGACAAAATTCACAGCAGCCTACTTGTTAATGAATTACAGTCTTTATTTTTAAACATTTTAAGTCTTCTTAAGTTCCCACAAGGAACTCGTTATGCTTTGTGCTTGGAAGAAAATGGAGAAAACATAAGTGGTGGCTTTGGAGGGTGGGGAGTCTGGTTCCAATACAGATGAAATTGGTGCAATTTTACACATGTAGTGTAAATAAAGGTACTGATAAGTAGAGCATGTACCATCGGTGCCTGCATGCTCTAATCTGTGATGCATATTTATGAACTTGAATATAATTAAAAGCTGGTGTTCCAAGTGTCAATCAGCCCAATTCATACACAGATCATTAGAGGAAATGCTTCTCTTGAAATGACAGAGTATGTGCAGTGTGGACCTGTGCCTGCAGATTATATGATCTACCATTTATTTATTTAGACCTTCCTTTTATGGCTTGAGACCTGGAAAGTACTTGAGAAGACATTAAGAAGATACTTATCTAATTAATTACTTTTAAGTCTTGAATGTGTGTGTGGGTTTTCAGGGTTTTCTTTATTTTTTTTCTTAATGCGAATTACAAAGCAACAGAGGCATAATTAGTTGAATTTGGAGGATGTGTTCACAAACTTTTGAAATAACTTAAAAATAGGCAAGTTTTTCAGTATCACTAGAAATTTCAAAGAAAGTCTAGGCATACTAGGTTTGCTGAAAATACTCTGGAAAATTATGATTTTGATGTGATGATGTCCTATTGTGTAATAACAGTCATTTCAAAGAGATTTAGGGACCTGGCCAGTGAGGTAACACATTATTATTTTCAAGGCCCATATGAGAAGCCCTTGGGATTTTTAGGGGCTCAATGGGAAGAGATGTGGACTGTGAGCCACTTGAAGCTTGATGTGGACAATGTGCCCAGCTCAGTTTATAGCCACACTTATGAGGGGGGAAGATGTTAATTCTCCATCCTTTGGGAAATGCTTGCCCTGGGTCAGAGGCTGCAGAGCACGTGCAGCTGATATCTGCATGAAACCAGTGCTTGTGTGCTTATGGGGGAGGAGGGAATTCATCTCACACATCTAAAATTATCTTGATTTTCATTTCAACTTTGTGGCTCACCTTTAAGAGAAAGCAGAACATGAGCAGCTGTCCAGTGAGTGACTCTGTGCCAGCTGATGTGGAATGTGAGGTCTTTTATGTGGCTAAATGCGGTGATTTAAAACATCTGCCCATATCCCTGGTTTTTCTATTTGACTGTTGTTCCATAGTGGAAACTTCTTGATGTGATGGAGACTTTTTATCACATGGTACCATATTTTCAGAGTTATCTTTTCCTTCATTTTTAGAATCAGATATGTATTTCCTTGTGAATGGTGGCTTATATTTCTAATAACTTTGGGAGTATATTCTTATAGAATTGTGGCTGTTGAAAACTTGTATTTGTGTTTTGGGTTATTTTGTTGCTTTCTTTCTTCCGTGGGAGAAAGATATGTTAGAGACGATATTACACTGACAGAGATGAATATAAATAGAGCAATATATTTACCTGTTGAGGTAAAGCAAGAGTAGTTTGCAAGTATAATTTTGGGGGCTTTGTTTAGGCATTTTATTTCCTCCTCTACGAATGACTGCAATTCGAGTGTGTGTCCTGACTGTTAAAAAAAATAAATTGTAAATCCTGCTGTAGGATATATGCTCCATTTGTATGAGTGTGTGGATCTGCCGTGTGTTTATGTGAGAGGGTTCTGATCCCTTCTGTTTGCTCAGTGCTAATCCCAGAAGTTTGTGTAAACTGTTCCCCTGCCCTCAAGATGCAAAGGTCATTGTTACCTTCTGCCCACAGGGACAGTCTTGAGAATTAGAGTAGGTATGGGTTCTAGTAAATCCAACTAAATATAGCAGGAACTTCTATTTGAAGCCTTTTTGGTGAACCCTTGTGTGTTTTTCATTTTGGCTATGAGCACAGCGTTGTGCAGAGCATGAGCATACCCAAGCCCTCTTCTGTATCTTGGGATCTGCTGTGTCACTCCCTGGTAAAATGCCTAAGCACAAATGTTCCCTCTGTCAAAAGGTGTTATCAAAGAATAATTTTTCAGTTGACCTAATCTTACTTTTAACCATGTCCAGATTTGCTACTGCTCCTAGCAAAAACTGGACCACCTTAATTTATCAGTTCTCTTAATTTATCAATTCTTTTAATCTGTCATTTTGGAGATATATTTTTACCTTTGGGGAACTATTTTTGAAATTTCTTTAGATTTGATTTGTTAGAAGCTACCCCTTTGCAGTTGATGTCTAATTATTTTTTAGGACCAATAAGTTATGAAAATATTTATATAGTTAATCAGTTACTTTATTAATGGATAATGGCTAAAAATTTAGTAAGTAACTTTAAAATTATATATAGCTTATAATCTTTAAAGGGTTATAGGTCTTTAACTACCCAGTAAAACTATAGAGAATTTACAGATCGCTGTTTTATTGCTATTATAACTTAATTATTTCTTTGAACTTTCATTACTGACTGTTGAGGCCTTTCAAGGGTGACAGTATCTGTTTTACCTTTTGGCTGTTACTTTTAAGAAATCTGTGATGTGAAAGCAATATATACATGTGTTTAGGCAACAGATTGAGAAACTGAAATAACCCTGAAAAATGGTAATTGAAGTGGCAAAATATTGATATAGAGAGACATATAATTTCTATATAATATACATCAAAGAGATTAATTTTGTGCTGTTACTCAGTAAATGTATTTTGTAATTTTCTGCCTTCTATTGCTAGGAGTGAGGGAAGAATGAATGCTGACGTTTAGTCTTTCAGTCCATCCTAGGAGTAGCTTCTGGGTCCAATTTACTACCAAATGGGTGTCACCAACTGGAGTCTTTGTGGCCACAGGGCTGTGAGCAGCAAAAATAGGAAAGCACTTGTATTTAAGTAGTGGCCATAGTCACTACTAACCCCAGTTAAATTTTGAATAATTAGGGCTAGTCTCATGATTAGTTAGACATGTTCTTGCACATCTTGTTGGATTAGATCAATTGTCCCCAAAAACTTACAAGCTCAAATCTACCTGGACTTGGTGAAGCAGCAGCAGCTGGTGCAGTGTAGAACCTTGGGCTGAGCAGACAGAGCCCTGGGCTGGATGGCCCCAAGTCTCTTGTGTTATGGGGATGGAGGAGCTTCCATTGCCCAGTGGGGAAATGGAGGGATAGAAACCCTCGAGGTGGAATGAGAAAAAGCCACCTCTGTTGGCAAAGTACTGTGACAAGCGCTGTGAGAAATGCTTTTCTGTTCTCCCAATAGTCCTAAATCAGGCTCTAACATGTTCTGTTAAATAAAATTCAAAGGGTTATTTTGTCCCAAGAGGTCACCTAGGATTTTACTGTTTGTTCAAAGTGTCTTATAAAATTAACTCTGTTCTGTCTGAGAAAAAAATAAAATTATGAATATGAAGCTGTCCATAAAACATAATTTTCAGCTCAGAACAACAGCACAAAAATTTCCTTGAGATAATTGTGTGGACTGTCTTCTTCAATTACTTTCAATAAAACTGAATATTTGCAGTTCATGTTATACCAACACAGTCCCAACCTGCTTGGCTGGGTTTGGTTTTGAGTAGCCCATAAAAATAGTCTGTGCCTTCTTTTAATACTTTATTTTCCCCCAATACCATTCCTCTAGCTTTTAATCTCTACCTCAAAAACCAGGCAGCTATAGATACATGTAATTTTTCTAAGAACTAAACCACACTGAGTTTTCTAAGTACTAAACCACACGTTTCATACGAAGCCATCAAGTAGGAACAATGTTTATGTGAGTATGCAAAAAATTCCATGTGTGAAGTCTCTCATTTACTGAAAATCTTCCATTCTCTAAGGCCAATGGCTTGTGCCAGATCTTTGTGGTGTGTCAGATGTCCAGACTGTTTGACTGCATCAGGAGTTTGCTGTGGTGTCCATTTGCCAGCTGGAGGCAGAATTTCATTAATCTGTATTAGAGGGAGAGAGGTGGGAAATGATTTTGCTCCAAGGCTTTGATCTTTTTTTGTTAATGAGCTGGTTTACACCTCAGCTATTAAACAGTTGGAGACTCTTTTTTTTTGTTTTTGTTTTTTTTTTCCTTTTTTTTTTTTTGCTATGAAGTCTAAATTAGGAGTAATTCAAGCCAAGCCAGTCAACATTTTTCCACTTTCAGGTAATAGATTCTATTGCCCTATAAACACAATGATTCTTGTTGCCCAGTTCTTTCTTTTTGCTTCCTCCTGCCATTCATTCTTTTTCTTCCTCTTAACATCCTTGGAATATGGAAAGCATTTGGATTTAGTAGAATGGCTTTTGTTCTCAGTTTTAAAACACAACTTGTCTCTCTGCCACCCATGTGCTAACTGCATCAATTTGTGGGTTTAACCTTTTCGAAACACACATGCACAGAGAAATCCTGCCTGTTGCCCTCATTTTTGGTGGGCTGCAGGCATGCATGGGTAATCTCAAATTACTGGGTATAATTCCTGTACATTTCTGGATTCTCTGGATTAACCATTGTGTTGTAGGTTGATGGAAATGAGATCAGATTCTCCCTTGGTTCTGTTTTCTTACCCAGGGGTAAAGAAGAGACTTGGGGAAATGGCATCTTAACTCTGCTGTCTTCTCCTCCTTTAATAAACCCATTGAAGGATGTTGATGTGTACCAGGGAGACATCATGCCTCGTTCTGGGTGGGCCTTTTCCTGAGTAATTTGGCCAGTGGTTTTTGTTTCTGTGAAAAATGGAAATCTGTCAGGAGTAAGAGGTTTAGCAGAGGATGTTGTTGATGACAACATTTGTTTTACGTGCTCGTCTGTGCAGCAGTGTGTCAGGTTGTCTTGTTTACCCAAGGATGATGTGCACTCTGTGTTTTTGGAGTTAAAGGTTTCCACAGTTTATTGCAATCTTGGAGCCCCACCTCTGAGTGTGTCAGCTTTAAAGTTCAGCTCTCTGGTGCACATCCAAATCTCTGAACAGCTGTGTGTGTAAGACTGGTTTAACAGCCCCCAAAGGTGCCTTAGGTTTTGTTGAGGAGAATAAATAAATACATTGGAAATACAATTAGAATTAGGTCTTCTCTTTCTGATGTCTCAAGTAATGAGGAAAATTTGGTATCCAGACTTAATATTATATTAAATTTGGCAGATCAAAGCAAAGGTGTGAAAAGTTTCATATGGGGATATTAGAACTTTTTATTTAAAATTCTGGTGGAGCTGATGTGTGTTCAAGGTTTTATGGGGTTAAGGGGCAAGAGTTTGGGTTTTTATTTTTCACAGGTAAAGTTCAATAAAAGCTGGAAAAAATTCAGTCCTCTTGCCCTTCTGAGGCTGGACAAATCAGGTAGATTTAGTTCATGTCCTCTAAAAACCTCAAAGCAGAGAGGGGACAAGTGGCCCATGATTGGGAAAGGAGTGTATGTCCATGCTGATAACCTCTGTTGGCAATGAGGTGGTTTCTCTCTGCAGCAATGTTTAAAAAATGCATTCATGCTTGCTTGGTTATATTCAGTGCAAAGCAATAGGTGTGGAAAAAAAATCTGAAATATTGGTAAATATTACGGTGTAAATTAACAATCTAAATACTAGTTTCTAATCATCAGCACAAAATTAGACATTAAATACCATGGGAGGCATTCATAGGCGTCAATATTTTTCCTTTAATTTTTCTGAAGTGTTGCCTTAGTGTTGATATGTTTAGTATCATACTACTGATATTGTTTTTTCTTCCATTTTCAGTGTCTTTCATTTTTAAAACATGGATAAATTTGGCACACTGAACTAAAATCTATAAATCTATTCCTTGCTGAACCATTGTATTAGTCCTACTCTTATGTCAGTGTTGTCAATAATG
The DNA here is from genome assembly GCF_031753505.1 of Anomalospiza imberbis. NCBI lineage: Eukaryota > Metazoa > Chordata > Aves > Passeriformes > Viduidae > Anomalospiza > Anomalospiza imberbis. The sequence goes on along the minus strand of NC_089690.1, from coordinate 18,511,949 downwards.
CTTCAAGGCCAGACAGTCAAATGGAGGTCTCTTAAAAGGAGAAAAAAGAAGATGCTCAGAACTCTTGTGATCCTCATTCTTAGTGTATATTTGAAGTTTGGGAAAAATAATTGAGAAATAGAAATATCTATCTATATATTACTATATCTTGCACCATGAACAGGACAGGTTTGAGAATTTTACATCTAATTCTCTGTGTTTCCCAGGCTTGTTTTTGGTCTGCAGCTATGTCTGCTTAATCAAGATTGCAATTTTCAGTTTGTGGTTTTGATGGCTAAATGTACAATCTTTGTTTTTGGGGGGAAAATATCACACTTTGCCAGCTGACCATGCAAGAGATGTTTAAGTTACAGGCACATTTCATGAACAAAGAAAACAAAGTAACTTGCACCCACTGATTGCCATGGTCTTTTATGAAGAAGACCAGTATACTAAAGCAGTGATAAAAGGAAAAAGGTATTAAGAAAGTGGGGAAATATGGGACAGAGGGAAAGGTTATTAATTGTCACTCAGGTGCTCTAGTTTGTAAATGTTTTCATTGTCAGCTCTTGCAGCCATAGTTTAATAACATTATAATAATATAAATATAATAAGTAACCTCATACACTTGTATGGGAATCTCCTATTCCACAATACAGAACTAAAGAATCTGATTCCTCTGAGCTGCTTCTCCTCCCACAGGAGATCCAGGAGAGAAAAGGATACTCAGACCACTTCAGCATTTGTTCTTCACCTTTCACCATTCATTCTTTGAATTTTTTTGATCTACCCCCTCTTTGTCCCATCTCCTGGCACTTCAGGGAGAGGATTTGAAACCTTCAAAACACAGTTGCCACTGTTGGAGACTTCATATTTTCAGCACCCTGTCAGCATAATCTTAATAGCCTGATGCTTAATAACATGGTTGCTGAGGTGCTGTAAGTGTTATCACAAGAGCTCTCTGTGTAGGTGAAGCAAAAAGAAAATCTTCTCCATTCTTCAGACCAAAAATAATATTTACACTATTTACACTTTGCTAAATGATCTCTCAGTATTCATTGTTCGTGCATTGTAAATGCTACCAAGCCTGGGAGTACAGAAGAATGGCCTAGGTAGAGATTATCAGATGCATTGCAAACCTTTTGTTCAGCTGTCAGACCATTTGAATGAAGATGGTTTGGTGTCAGGCATCCTATTACAGCTACTTCATGCTTAGACTTGTTTCATTTGTTCCCTGGGTGAAGCTGGCAGGAGTCACTGCAACATGAATGCTCTTGCACCTGGAATCCTGAGCTTTTGCCCAGAAAATCTGCATAGAACCCCTGTGTTAATAAAATAGCTCACATCCTGCTTGGTTCATGCCAGTATTGATATCATTAATATCGATGGCAGATTAAGCTTCTGTCTTCAAAGCAAGATAGTTTTAATTACGGTTGAAATCCTCCTCTGTGCTTTAATCTATAACATTTTACTTTGAAGTTATAGTGTTTCTCTGGATGCCATTTTCAGATCTGAATATATTGTCCTGTAAAGCCCACTAAGCTGCTTCATGCCCATTTATTGCCCTAAAGAATTGATTCCGTCCCCTCAAGCACTTCCTTATTTTTGAACGTGCGCCTTTGCAGACTTTACAAGATGTGTTACCACATTAATCACTATAAATTCCAGTGTGTGCTTAAGGTCTTTAATGTTTGGTCCCAAGAGGCTTCACATGTACTACGTGAATTAAGAGATCTTTACACACTGAAAAACGTGCAGAATAAAGACATTCTGTAGAACTTGAAGCACTTTGAGAAGAGGTTTGTGCTTGGTACATGCTGCTCTGCCTCACACTCCTCCATTTGTAGCAGTGCTTTTGACACTTTTATGGTAAATTTGGCTTCCACGCTGTGTAATTAATTTAAACATTCATCTGTGCCTGACTGAAAATTTTGATGACTTAATCTTTTAATAAATAAACCTGATTGTCCTAAATTCCAAAGCAAATAAAACAAGAAGTATTTGAAGGTCTGAACTGCATTTTTCTCCAGTGAGATCTATGCACTCTGGTGCTCTGCTTAAGAACAGGACAGGACATATCAATCAGAAATGCAGATACTGATTTACAGGGTATTCAATTAGGGACCTATTTTAGAGAGGAGAAATGAACTGAGTATTCGGCTGACCAGAGTATGCTCTTTGAGAAATCATTGCTTGCTGTGTTGGAAAACTAACTGGTCAAGGAAACTTACAGTACCTGTCAGGGTTGCTATTTCAGAAAAACCACTTGCCTCCATCAGCACGGCTGTTTAGATAAACCAATCACTTCTCTAATCGATTCTGAGTGCTGAAAAGTTGCCATGGATACAAGATCCTGCAGCAATCAAAACAGAAGGTAAGTTTAGAATTGGAAGTGACAGATTTATTCATCACATACTTAACAAGCCTTTGAAGGGAAAGAGAGAGTTTGTCAGAGTCCTTAGGCTGTGTATAAAAAGATTGTGGAGAAATACTCAGAGAATTGCCAATAGGCACTTCAGGTGGAGAGGACTGGGTAATATTTGCATTAGAACCATTGCACAGATATGTTTGCTTGAAACTGTTGCTCTGAATGCCAAAGCCATCAAAGTCTGCAAGCCTGTTGACATTTATCTTAAGTCTCTCAATGAATGGTCAGCTGCAAATTTCTATCTTGTTGGTGGAGGGTTTCAAACTGTTCCAGGCTCAGCTTAGTAGGCAAGGCATGCAGGGCAGCTACTTCTGAAATCAAACCTTTGATCCTTCTCTCATTCAAAGGAAATTTCAGAAAGTGAGTTTTTAATGTCCCCTACTAAAAAATGCTAGAATCCTGCAGAAGAATTGATTGGATTTCTGTGTGATCCCGCTGAGCTGCCTTCTGCTGTCCTGTTTTATTCTTTTCCTGAGTTTAGTTCAGCATTTTTCAGCTGGGTGTTGCAGGAATGTCACCCCTTCATTTGCTGATGATGCCATGTTGTGCTTTGGCACACAGGACTCAGTCCTTAGAAATTCACTCACTTCTATGAGTGAGATGGGAAACAAAACAACAAAATCTCCTTTAACTGTGAAAGGTCACGGAAGACTAATTAAAATGACCAAAAGGAGAGAGGTGTTGCAATCATTTCATTCTCCTGGGTAAGCCCCTTGCAGTCTTAGAACTGTGCTGAAATTAATTTCTCTCTTAGTCCTTTCAAACTTCTCAGAAATCACCTCTCCCCCTCCCACTTCTCTAAACTGAATGTATATTTAATAAGAAGACATGCAAAACCAAACTCATTTCCTGGTTTCTCCTATGTATAAACATACAGTGCTAATTGAATTTTTTTTTGTAAATCAATGTTCACAGAAAAATAAAGCATGTTTCCTTAGTTCAAAGCATGTCTGGGTTGGAGGGTTTTGAGCTCAAATCAAGAAACCTCTGTGGCATTATATAAACATGCAAAGAAAGACAGTATAATTGATAGGTTTCTTTTTATTTTGTTTTATTTTCAACCTTAGGCTTTCTAGTAAAACTTAGAGATTGAAATTCACTTGGAGAAAGCCAAGAGAAAGCATTCAGTGAATCAATGTGCAGCAACCCAGCCGTGTTTGGCTGGGCTCTCATGGCAGGGAGGTGATCTGCCAGAGAGGTGCTTGTGCTGCAGAGAGAAAGGGAGCAGGAATTAAAGCTCACAACTGGTGTTTGAGTGCTCAGACCGATTGTCTCCAATCAGGGTGGTGTGCTGCTCACTCACGTGTTCCCTGGAGATGCTCTCCAAAATGAAAAGGTTCTTATTTCACTGCATTTAAGAGTGCTCTTGTTTTTGCTTAGCAATTCATCACAAAAATGAATTGGTTTTCCCCAGAATCTTGTTCGTGGATCTGAGTATGCATCATTCAGTACTTATGTCTTTAAGATCATATGGCCATTGTAAACTTAAACAATGCATTCCATTACTAGAGATAAATAATGAAACAAAATTTGGTTTCAATTCAAGTGGATCTGGCTTAATTAGTATACTATTATGTCTTCCTCTTCAGCATTCTGAGGGTTACAAGTTAATAAAGTCCATCTCACAACAAAAAGCTTTCATAAAAAATGTGAGGTTTTGTTTACTAGTATATGTGAACCTAGATTCACAAAAATTTTGGTGCTGCCCAATATTCTTTTGTCAATCCTCAAAGCTCCAAAGATATGCAGAGGAGTGTGATTTATGGTGCTCTTCTGTATCCTGTGTGTCTTTCTCCTCTGTTTCAAACAGTCACAGAGGAAGAACACCACCTTATGGCCTTCAGCATCATAAAAAAAATGAATAGCCAGCTTTTGGTGGAGGGATGGAATCCTCAAAACACCTGGAATGCATTTCCCAAAATATTAATCCTAGGAGTAATTTCTAAGAATTTTGAGAAGAGTAAAAGAGTTTAATGCTCCCAAGACTGTTGCAGGGGTGGCTTTTAAATTATACCTTTTTTCTCCTTTTTGCTTCTATAACTACAAAGAATTATTGTTGTAGTTGTCCATTCCAGCTCCTCTTTGAGCACTCCTGGACTCTCCTGGTGCACAGCCAGCCTTGTGAGTGTAAACTAATGTTTTCTGGAGTGTCAGCAGTATGTGAAGAGACATGGTGTTAGAAGGTTATTTAGACAGACAGGCAAGGTTTTTTTAATCCATTAAAATGGGTTTCAGTTGAACTAGACTTGCAGTCTTCTATGGAATTTCATTTTTGAGGGTTCAATATTTTAGGCTACTCTGCTAGACCAAATCTGTCCAAGTCCTTCATGTACAGGGGAAGAGGAGCCATGGCAATAGTTGATCTCAATCTTACATCTCAGTTCTCAGTAGTTTATAAATGATCACTTATTTATAAATATAATTTGTTGTATTTCCATTTATAATTAATGCTCTAAAATCTAATACCTACTTAAGGAATGATGTCTTAAAATATCTTTGTTCAGGAGGAAATACATTGTTTGAATGTCAGTTTTCTTGGATAAGCAAACATGAGAGAATGTTACACATGTCAGCATGCAAAGCATGTAAGGAAAATGCATGTGTAGTATTTGATACAGGTTAATCTTTATGTTATAAAATGAAGTAATTTTGCCTCACTACTTAGATCTACATTAATGTTTCCCAGTTATTGTGGTAGCAAGTACAGAATGACCTTATTAGAATAGAAATCCTATTAGTTCTTTGTACCAAAGTCACAAATCACAAAGAGAGTTGCACTAGAATATGCTGGGGTAGACACTCAAAACCGAAACTGAATTGAAAACTGAATTTACCTTACTTTGGCTATCCTATAGGTATAATACTTGATGTCTGTCTGTATCCTTGGTGGACTTCATAAAAGGTTTAAAATAAGAGGTCTGAGATCAAAATTAATTTTACGTTCTTTATACAACATGCAGTAAAGGCATTTTAGCAAACACAAAAACTGAGGTCCTACCCTGGGATGTAGTTGTATAAATTACCTAATGCATCAACTACTTATCTAATTTTTTCATGTCAACTCATGATAAGTTTCAATTTAGAAGTACTGTTATAGTATAATATTTCTGAAGAGAGGAAGGAAACCATTTCATGCTAAGGAATGGGCTATAATTCCTGAGAACGCAATGGCATTGTCCCTTGAAAACCTCAAGCTGAGATACAGCAGCTTGCTTCCTGCCTTGGCAGGCTGCTCTAAGGGCAGGGGTTTGAAGTGGCCACTGGTTTGAGCTGCAACCCTTGATCATAAGTTCAAACTCTTGACAAGTTTTGATTTATAGCCATGCAGGTTTAGGAATTAGGAGAAGGCAGAGAGTTGCTCCACAAACTCCATTGTGTCTGGTTTTGTACTTTGCCCTCTGAAGAAGGCTGCTGAAAAAAATCCACTGTTGGAGTTCTATATCCACGCTGGTCTTTTTGTGGGGCTGTTTCAATACAGTAGCATTGGAATGGAAAATTCATCCTGACAAATGAGTGAGCCACCTATTAATTCTGCCAGGACTGAAATGTATTTCTCCAAAACTAGAATCTCTAAAGGTATGAAACTCATTACCTCTTCAAGCTGTCAAGTACAACTAAAATCTAAATTTTTAAACCCTTTTTTCCCCTGACACTGATTTCCTTTTTGGGTGAACTTATTTAATGCTCTTTGCAAGGCACTGAACTGAAACCTAAGTTTCTGGAGAGTTGCTCAGAGTTGCAGGTCCTGGTGAACAGCAGGATGATGCTCATTAGTATGACATTATTTTATTACTAGATAATTAGGCTGATAATGCAATTCAGATCTTGATCACTTTGATAACAGCAAAGAATGAAGCTGATAATTAGGAACTCTAATTTGTTAAGTGGATATTTGTTCACAGAGCCTGGATTGACTACTAAAAAATTTCAAAAATAGTTTTCTGTTTTCATTCCCTTTTCATTTTGGTGGTTCAAAACCACTAAATGGACATGAGACTGACCACCTAAATTTGAAAGAGTAAAATATGGTTGGCATATGGAGTCACTAAATGATTTATTGCCTATTGAACTATCAATGACTAATTTTATATTCTTAAGATAATACTGATGGGCTCTTTAACAAAATGTATCAGAGCATTTAATTCTGGGGAAAATGAAATCACTAACACTATTGAATATATATAATGTAAATAAAAAGATGAAATTGAGATAAACTAATCACTCAATGCTTCAGCCTGTCAAGCTAATTTTATGCTTTAAAAATTGTTTGCCCAGAACTTTTTCTTTTCTCTAATGAGAAACGCTTCCTTTAAATATTGTGTTTCAATGTATTCTGGGAACATGCAAATTATTCAATAAAAGATATTGTGATCTGCAAAAGTTCTGAGCTGGTTTGTATCTGGACATTCAACCAAAGTCTGTGCTGGCCACTTTGCAGTGTGGATTTCCCTCTTCAATGACTTTTGCCAGTGCTCAAAATGGTGTTAGAATTTCATTTATTCATTGTTGAGTAAGGAATGGCACATACCCATAACACTTTAATTTCTTCCCGTTAGGGGAGAACCATAAGAATCCCTCCTGATGGTAATTTGAAAAATTTGTTCATTTGTATAGATTGTTCGCTGTTTAGTCTTTGAATATTTAGCAGCAGAAAATTACTGGCAGGAATTGTTACTGACACAGCAAATTTCAAACTGACACTAGAGAGCATTTGTAGGAAATGTCTCTCACAGCTGGAGTAGGAAGATTGAGTAGAAAATCATCACCTTAATACTCTGTGATCTGAATGGGTAAAGAAATCAGCATGTTTTGAATGTCTAAAAAAAGTAGTGAAAAAAAGGCAGCAGAACAAGTGGCTTTTACCTGCAAGATAGCTTTTAAACAGCATGGAGTTGCAAGTAAAGAAATCATCTAACAGGGAAGTCCTAAAGAGATCTCTCTTCCTCTGAAATTTGGTATTAAAAAAAGCAGGTGACAATGGAGGCTCGGTTGTTGGATGATTATCTATAAGTCAAGAGATATAAAAAAATTTCAGTGCTAATGGACATGTAGCTGAGGCACAGAATTTGTGCTTATGAAATACAAAATAGGTCACATGAATGCATGTATATTAATTAGAGTTTATAGATTTTCACGTGTACTTTCTGTATTTTTTGCACCAAAGACATTGCTAAATCACAAGTGGAACAAAGCATGCAAGTGTCTTATTTCCATAAGACATAAGGTTTGCTTTTCCTTTCTCTTCCCCCTTTAACAATTAGTAAATGCAAATAACAAAAGAAACAGAACAATTACCATGAGTTAATGGAATTACAGAAATGTTGGACCAGGATAATTAGAAAAACTTGGAAATGTATTGGGTAGTTTCAATATATTCTTGGCATAGAATAACGCCTTTTAGTTTGTTTGTTTTTCTCCTGCCTGAACATTATCATTTTATATCTTCCTGGTAGTATAAAGAAGGTCTCAGACAGGTTTGCCCTTGATTTTAAAAAGTTAAGAACCAAAGTGAAATAAAAGGACCTTGATAAAGAGTTAATAAATCTTTCCTGTCTTCTATAAAGTCATACTTCATGTATTAAAAGTGATGCTTTGGATGCACTTCCCCAGTGGTTTTGGGTGATATTTCAGGTAGTGGTGTGGTGAACTGGAGCTAACACACAGCCATCTTCACAATTTTAGATCTCATTGTAAACCAAATTGTACTACCTAGGATGTGGATTGTCCCATGGAGTTGAACACTTATGTTCCTGATGGAGCAGAGTTCCTGTCAAAATGAGACACAGCCTGAGCTGGCTTTGGCCAGCTGAGTGCAGGTTGTGTTATTTGCTACTGCTCACACAGGACAGCTGATCTGTAATTAGAAGTTCAAGCCCAACTCCTCATTGTTCAACTGAAAAGAAGAAACAATTCTTGTTTGGCTTTCAGTTGTGCAGTGTGAGGTTTAATTCCTCTTCTGTCATTACCTGCAAATTCAAGGATTTTCAGGAATATGTTGACTTGGTGAGGTTGTCTGCTATAAATCTCCTTTCAGTGCAAACTACATCTAGTCATTATTAAGGCTGGTGGTGGCTGTGTTTACATTGGAAGTACAGAACTACATAAGTATTTCAAGAAAATATTGCCATACTACTTGTGCTTCCGTTTGCAGAACTTGATTTGTTTTCACTGGACCCTAGATTTTTTCTCCAGATTTGCTATACAGACCCTGAAATTCATTAATCACAGGTTAGCTCTGGGGTACGAAACCCAACTTCACAAGGGGGTGGAAAGTGTGGAGTGAGAGACAGGATAATTTTACTCTCACTAATAGCTCTTAGGTAAAGCAGTTCTTAAAGCCACAGACTTTTTTTCTTTTTTTTTTCTACTAAGTTTCTTAGTCTTTTACCATTCTTAACAAAAGGCTAGTTCTTGGTTCTCTTAGTTAAACTGAGCTGGATGCCAGAGGAGTTTAAAGTTTTCTACATGCTAACATTGAATGAAATGTGTTAATTTTCTTTGCAAAATAACATGCTCTGCTATATGTTTCAATCTGTCTTTCATCTGGTATATTAGATGTACATTATCAGTGTTTAATGCTTGCACTAAGATATTTCTCTTAGAAATGATAACTATATAAATAATTCAAATACTCAGAAATAAAATTACCATGGCTTGCCTTGTGCTTTCTCCCCTGGCAAAGTGACACCACGGGAATATATGGGTAGGGAATACTGCTTGTTAATGATGTGTTGTAGTTGAGACTGTCACAATACAAAGAAACACTCAATTTTCAGAAGGCTTCAAACCTGTTTTTATTATAGCATGCATGTTTTTTATACATTCTTACAAAACTCAGAAGTTTACACTTTACTCATTGGTCATGAGAGACTAACAAAGTGCTTATTGGAATAGACAGTTGCAGGTTTCTCTTATTTATCCTTCTTTCTTGGTTTCTATGTCAACGATCTTGGTAGAAAATTCTTTCAGGGGTAAACATGGATCCTCTTATCAAACTTCTCTCTAGCTCACAGAAGTCACTGTAAAACCTCTTCCACAGTGATGGACAAAGGATTTCACTTCCTCTACACAAGAATCTAAAGAATGTCAAAATATGAAAAAGCAGCTAATATAATCTGATTTGCCAATAGACCCCTAAAACCAACATAAGAGGGTAAAAACTGAAGGGAGCAAGAGGCTTGAGCTGTTTCAACCCATGAACTCCTTCACAGTGACATGGGGTGCCCAGCATCCCGACACAGAGCCTGTTCAGGCAACCACCCTGGAGGTGTGATTCAATTGCATATTGCAGCTGACAGATATCTCTATCTTCAAGTATAATCTACCATTATGCAAGGTATTTTGTACCATTCCACCAAATCAGAAATGTGGTGTCACATTGACTGTCTTCAATCTGTAAATTTTCTATTAAACAGGACACCTTACACTTTTATAATAAAAAATATCTAAAAGAGCCTGGTCAGTGAGCACTGGCCTCTGACAAATACTGCTAATAGGGATGGTCTCTTACTAGAGTGATTTTTCTAAGGGAAGTAATATCTAGGCATAAAATAAATGTTCATCCTGTGTAATTGTTTAATGTCCAAAGTGGCACTAAAAAGCCCTATTGCTTGCAGGCTAATGGTCAAGTGCAGGCAAATGCAGCGTGTTGAAGGACAGGGATGGGAAATTGCCCGTTGTGGAATGAGAGGGCTGAGTGAGAAGCAGAGCATTTCAGTGAGGATGTGGGAAATCCATGTAATGACTTTCAAGAAAAATGAATCTAGCAAATAAGCTTAGAACTGCTGCCAGATCTAACCTTGCTGATGGTTTTACAAGACAGAAAAATAAAAGGAAATAAAGGAAAGCAAATTAATTTTTCTCTGACAGTACTCAGATCAGTATTATAATTTTTGGGACCTATTTGTGCAGCTTTGTTTTTAAATTATGGCAACATTACATCAATTCTTAATAGTTTTCATGATTTTCTGCATTTCTAGGCCTTTTAATAAAAGGAGGAAAACAATATATTACTCCTCTTGAAATCTATTCTCCATATTTAAACTTACTACTTTGTAGTTAGGGTATAAGAATGTTGCTTGGGACATAAGTTAGATACTGAAATATTGCAGCTGATATTGTGCAAGAAAAAAACCAAAATATGCATATATATGTGTGTATGTATAAAACATATACATATTGCAGGTCAAAATATTATCCTTTTTCTTTTGTCTTCTGTGGATTGAAAAGATACTGTAATGAGACTGGTGCTTCTAAGTCTACCTCAATGAGGGTCTCTTATTTTCTTAAAACTAAAGTATCTTCTGGGGAAAGGAAATGCAGCAGATCCTGATGTTTTACCTAGCAATGAATAATTCATGTACAAAGAATGGAAACTAAAATACCCTCTTTACAAGTGAAAATACAAACAACACTTTCTCCTTTGAAAAAAATGGGTAGCTACAGAACTTGGGAATGTATTTGAAACACATGAACTACTGTATAACAAATAATAGTTTTGTTTTGCATTTTGGTTTTATCTCAACGGTATGTGTTTGTTACTTTTATGATGTTCACACAAAGTGGATAGAATAATACTGTAACTTTATCACAGATCAGGTTGATGTTTTTGTTTCAGAAAAATCCCTTTGCTTGCCAAAACCTCTTGTTGATACCAGTGTGTGCTGTGGGAGGGTAACACAGACTACAGAGAAGCCAAAGGCCATTTATCTGCATCATGTTGTTATCTGTACGTGCTTTTTGAAAGTGCCCTTTCCTGACTTGCTGATTATGATATGAATCACATTATGAGACTTTTGTATCCTCATTTCTCTCTACTAAACAAGCTTTTACAAGGGCAACTTTGGTGTGATTCCTGATGTCCTGTGATGCTGGGAAATGAAGTAATTTCATGTCTTATGAATACTTGGTGTAGGATATACTATGAAAAATATCCTTAAAAATCTGCTGAAAATACTTATGAAGTATTTGAAGACCCATAACTCTGCAACTGACTACCACAAATTATATTAGTGAAGGAGAATGAAAAAAGTAATTCTTTTGCTGATGGAAGTTGGCAGATGTATCACTCATTTTCTTAGTGAAATGGATTCAGCGGAGTTAATGTTGGACATAAAACTTCCTTTGAGAGGCAAAACTGCTTAAATTGCAACCTTATAAATATGATAGGTCTTCCATAGGAATAGGAGTGAAGATTTCTAATAAAATACAGGCTTAACTGGAAAAGTGCTTTAAATGTGTGCAGGAGAGGGTCCATCCATTTCCAAGAACCAAACCTGGCACTCCTGTGTGTCTCAAACCCCTGCTGCTGTGGGCAGACACATCTTGTGGGCAAACACAGCCTTTTCTGATCTTTTCTGTGGGCAGCACTGATTTTGTTTGGAAGACTGATTTTTTTTTTTTTTTTATTTTAGCTTGAGCTGTTGCATTTTTTCCTTTCAATCTAGAGTTAAATTTTCAGACTTTTGCTGCAAAACACAGCACAGGCCCTTTTCCCATGAGCAGGGATCATTATTCTGCTCTTCTCCAGCCTAAATAACTATCACCCTTATGTGAAGCAGCTGCTTCCATTTTAAGGGTGTTTCTGACCAGGTACTGAGCTCTTGCCTTGCTATTATTATTTCATTTAATAGTGAAGCAACTACTTGGCCCAAGTGTCTTATTTTCCCCTTTGTTGTGGAATAACTTTAAACCTTTGGAAATGGGTGTTCCTAGGATGACTTTGAATAACTTTAAACCTTTGGAAATGGGGGTTCTTAGGAGGGCAAGTGTGCTTCATACAGATCATACAATGATGGTCTGGGGCAGAAATGGTATCTTTGCTAAAATAATTGCTCTTAGGAAGCTGGCAGTAGACACAGAGAATTCAGAGAATTGTGGGCATCAAGGTTAGATTGGTAGCATTTACATGAGAGTTTGGGCATTTTTTTTTACTAAAGCTTTCTTTTTTCTAAGATGATTTTGCTTTGTGCTGTTCAGTCAAACATATTTCTTATAGCCATTGATAGGTGTGACAGAATTGTCTTCCTCAAAGAGACCTTTTTGAGTTTGATAAATTTTTTTTTCTTTCTAATTTTTTTGCTTTTTAAAAGTTGTGGGAGGCAAGAACTTAATCAGCCAAACAATAACTTTTGGGTAGGCAATTAACATTGCAGTGGTTGCAGTGACTGCACCTGAGCAACAGGTGGGCTCAGGGTTTCAAAGTTTACACAGGTGGAGTCAGGTGTGATTCAAAGCTTAAATCTGTGATTGATTTTTTTTATTTGTAGCCTGGACTAAATATGTGTCAAGTGTCTATGCCAATCTTCTTTAAAGTCAAATTGGTTCTCTTAACCAGCCACTGTTTTGTTTAAAGAAACCAAACCAGACGTCCTGTCCTCATGCATCTTTGGATGTTTAAATCTGTAAAGTGTCCTTAGCACCTTAGCTGAAATGCATTTACTTCAGTCTTCTTATGTAGTTCACCAGGTGACTCTGAGCACAAGCTATCAAAATGATGTGCCTGGCAGGACAAAGAGGTCTGCAGCTGGAAAATGAGGGTATCCAAGTGCATCCCACTTGGCCTGGGAGCTAGCAGGAATCTCAGATTTTGGAAGTGAGTCAGTACCTCACTCAGAAATCAGCATGGGTATGGCAACAACAAGGAAGACACACCAAAGAATTTAAAGAATTTGTTATTCCTTTCTTTCCTTTTTCAAACAAAAAATACCACCAAAGTAACTTTGTCTCTGCTCCCTCAAGGACATGCTCATTATTATTCTGTGTAGGGTCAGGACAGGAGGAGGTGGGTTATGCTGTGCTTAACAATGGGCCTGAAGAACTTAACCAAATCAGACCAAGGATAAAGGAATCGATAGTAAGAGACAAATAAAATAAGCTGTGCTGCCTTCTGAATATCACATTAGTGTCACACGTTTTCCTTTCTGTTTCGTGAAATAAAAGCTCTGAGCTCATATAAATGTCTGTGTTTTTTTCAGGTGTGGTGGTGCTCAAGAGCTCTACCCTTTTAATGACAGAAAATTGAAGGCAGACAGAGATGGATGGGAGGGAAAAGCAGAACACAGAAATAAGTGGGATAAATTTAAGAATCCAGGGTTTGGTATTAGCTATGAAGAATTAAAAAGGGGATCACCAGAATGAAAAGACACCCCCCTTCTCTTTCCCAAACAAAAAAAATGCCACCAGTAATGACAAAAAACTCTAGTGGCCCATGCATTCCAGGAGTTTTAGGGTAGCCAAAGAGTATATTTTTGTATTTGACAAGTTATTTTTTATAATAAAACATCTAGGTGCTGTCAAGTAATAATTGACCCTATTGCAAAGATAGAAATTGGAAGAGTGTGCAAATCCTAGGGCATCAGCAATATTGTAGTATCATGGCCTAAATGTAAGTGTAGGCACAGCTTCCTATTTAGTCAGGATTTCTGTATATCCCTATTCTTACTGCTTTTTCTTTTGCCATGTTTTGGAAACTGAAAGGCTTGTGGCTGCTTTGTGTTTGTTACACTGATGATTTTACCAGTGAAAACACAACTCCCTATTTTGGCTTTTTAATCTAGTCATCTACATCTGCATGCAGTGGTTCACAGTCAGCATGGGAAATTTCAGTTGAAAACAACCCATGCTGAGTTGTTAATGTTTTCATTCAGTTGTCAAACTTGGTGAATTCATTGGTGTATCAACAAGTGACATTCTGAGAACATTCATAGACATGTTTGGTTTAAAATTTCCAGAGAAAAGGGATAAAATGTCTATTTTTGCTGTATTTTTGCATTTATTGCCATATAAAAAAGTTTCCATACCCCCTAAAGATCATATTTTGTTACAGTAAGTCTAGGTTCCAGGAAAAGCAATAATTTCTGGGTAAACATGTAAAAGGATAGTAAGATTCTTTACTCTCCCAGTTCAGAAATTTAGTTCTTTCTCCTGGACAGCCACTTTTTATTGCAGAGCTGCCCATTTGTTGTGTTCCTGACACTGAATCCTGCAAAAGGACAGGATTTCTGACTTCATAGAAATAAATTTGACACTGCTGACTTGAGAGGCGTCATTGAACTTTGCTGTGAGAGGGTAAAAAAGTAGTAAGGAAACAAAATAATATACAATAGATTAAAAGGGGCCAGAACCCCCAAATGCTCATGGCTAATAAAAAAGAGTTGAGGCTACTGAAGAAAACAGAATAATCTGGCATCACGTGGAAGGTCACTCTGCTAGCTGTGTGGTGCAGAAGAGACTGAATTGAGAGCTGTCTGCCAGAGATGCAGGAAGGAAATGGAAGGAAACTTCCTGCCTGTACAGCTGCAAACATCTGAGGAGGAGTGGAGAGCCACCCACTTATCTAGAAATGCCTTTCAAGAGTCCTTTTGAAACGGTGCACTTGGGAGAACATTTACCTGAACAAGAGCAAGTAATCCCTAATTGAACTGCCAGAGGCTGTTTCTTGACAATACAAAGCATTTTACTTTTATCCTACCCCTCTTCTGGTGCTGGTTGATAGATAGCTTGATTCTGCCGTTGCCACTGTAATGGAAATCATCACAACACTATCAAGTACAGTTTGGAGAGGGTTTTCATTCTCTCTCTTTTCAGTAACTTTATCAAGATCAAATCAAACCAATTGGCTTAAAAACACTCAAACTATTTAGCAACAAATCCTTGCTTACATAGTTTTGATTTATGTAAGTCATCAAAAAATTAAAAAGGTAATAAATCTTAAAACAAAAGTTTTAGTGTGAAGTCAAAGCATCCAAATACTGATATTCACTGAAATGTAACTTTGAGTTAGCTAACTGTCATGGGCCTAATTGTATATGTATATATAATTTAATGAATTTCTTGCTATCTCTAAGTTTCTATTAAAAAAAAAAGAATACTGTAATGTTTTAGTTGCTGCTGTAGCTAAACTCATGAGATTTTAAGGGCAATATATCTTCTTCGTGCTTGGGTCTTGAGTATTGTTGTCATTAAAACTGCAAGTTGGGAAAAGACAATCTGTTCATGAAACAAGAGCCATCCATCTACATGCCACACACTCAGAGTCTGGACCAGTTTGCCCAGCCTTGTTCACATGCGCTGCATTTAGTATCAGCTGATGCATTATATATAAGTATGTTGTACTTTTCAATTCTTTGTCAGACACCTGCAAGTTTATTTTAGTAATTTTAATATTATTACAAGAATACTGTATCTGGACCTTTTGTTGACTTTGTTCATGGCTTTCACAGCAAGACTCTTCATGGAAATCATTAAAGACTCAATGAATCTTACAGATACCATAATGTGAGTATGTTCTCATCTTTCTTCCCAAAGGTGGTGGCCCCTGCTGAGTATGTAAACAGAAATGCAACCAAGTGTTGGCTGCAAGAAATGATGAAATAAATTGTTTAAACAGCACCAGGAGTTTGGGTGAACCAGACTCTTTTCTGGCACTGATGTCTTTTCTGGGTTCTATAAAAGGAAAACCCTACAGCAGCTAGAACAAGAAGTCTCTTCAGCCTTCCCCTTTTAATAACTAAAAATTTGCTTATTTTTAAAATAGTTTCTCTACTTTGCACTTGAGCACACAAAACAGGTAGTGATGGTCACATATATGGCAATGAGGAATCCCACCATTATGTTCAGTTCAATCAGTCAATGTGTGATAAAAATATATAATTGCAGCTGCAAATGCTGGAATCACTGCTACTCTGATGCCTTTGCTTATCTGTAAGTACTGGAGGAGGAGTTATATTTCATCTGTTGTCTTTGAAACTGACAGGGGAATAGAAATGAGAAAAATTCAGCAGTTTGTCCACAAAAAAGAAAGTCCTGGGTAAGACCTGTGATAGATTTAAAGCTTTTAATGTCCTTCACCCCAGCACCGCTTTTGGTGGATTTGCTGTTCCCAGGGAAATCTGTGTGGACATTTCTCTCTATCATTTGAATAATCTTTCTCTGACGAACTAAGGTTTTATCCAGCAATTATTGCAGGTAAAAAAAAAAAAAAACAAAAACAACCCAAAGCCTGCATTGTTTTATGTATCTACTTTATTTTTTTAAAGAAATCCACTAAATATCTCACCTGGATTTCTTCAAAATGCTGATCTATGCACCCCTAGAAAGGGGAAGTTTTTGGTATTT
Source organism: Anomalospiza imberbis (assembly GCF_031753505.1). Classification (NCBI taxonomy): domain Eukaryota; kingdom Metazoa; phylum Chordata; class Aves; order Passeriformes; family Viduidae; genus Anomalospiza; species Anomalospiza imberbis. The sequence continues at coordinate 18,495,424 of NC_089690.1, read as the reverse complement.
TAGGCCACCTCTCTCTTTAATTTGATTGGTGATTTCTGCTTTATTTATGAATCATACTCACTCCCCATCCCTATGTAAGATGGGATCAACCTCATCCCAAAATTTGACACAATCCTGGCAATGATTGAGGTGATTAGTCCTAGCCATCAGTTTTACCCTTCAGAATAAAATGTGGCAAGTGAATAAAGCCTGATGGCATGGCTGTGCAAAATTTCATTTAACAGCTCATTGCAGGCAGGCCAAGTTGGATTGCCAAATATATCAAATCACTTTTATAGATCTAAGCTGTCTACCTCCTGATTTTCTTAATCGTAAATGGTATAACAGATATTGCTATGGTTTTCCCATGCATTGTAAAAGGAAAGTGTTTCAAATAAGGAGCAGAGCAAGCTGATTTGTTTGGTTAAGTTTACAGGTATAGGTTGTATGCACTCCAGATGTTTGCACACATTCCCAGCGTCCTAGGGCCCTTTGTTTCTCCTGAATCCACACTGAATACTCCAAACACATCCAGTCAGTAGGCCGTTGTTGTCAGTGAGTTGCTAAAAGGGCTCGTCTGTTATATTTATGTACTTTTCATCCGAGAATGAATAGTTTTTCCTGTGTTGTTTCCAATTCCAGATACAAGGAAATATGCCAGAGTACAAGCTGCTTGCTTTGTTTACAGCTACTTTTTTTGGTTCTGATTTTTAGTGCATGGGATGACAAAATGTGTCTATTCCTCTCTTCCTGGCATTGAAGCTTTACCTGGATTTTTACCATAGATCTGATCCCTGTATCTATAACAATACATGGGTATTTCTGCCTTGTTTTTTGATCTCTACACACTTCACACACATGTGCTGGGAGGAAAGGAGTTGCTGCTATCCCTGTCTGAAAGATGAGGAGATGAAGCATGGAGAAGGAAAATTACTTCTCTAAGATCCCACACCAAGCTTATGGTGAGTTTGGGATAGAACAGAAATCTGTTGGGAATTCACTTTGATTCTGGCTTCGGATACTTGAGCCCAGATACTTTATCATCACAAAGTAATAGTTAACTCTGCAGATTTCCAGGATTCTCCATTCCACCTACTTCTTATGAATGAGATCCTGAATAACCATCAGAAATATCACTTGATACTGGGGAATCCCCAGTTCTACCTTTCTAGACTCCATGAAGCCTGGATGAAATGTCCATATTTAGTTGAGTATCATTTATTGAAGAGACCTTCGTTGCTTAGTAGCAGCATGATTTGTCAGCTAGATAAGATATTAGACAGTTATACTTAGTGTGAGTTTAATAGAAATGTGTTAGAAATGTTAAATCTCACTCTGGGAATGGAAATTAGTGTGGGAAGGTTCACATGGGGGTCAGGACGATTGTCGTTTAATGCTTAACTAAGGCAAATTAGCTTCTAACACTTTGTAGAATGTTTTTACAGTCAAAGGGTTATTCAATATTCTGCAAACTAAAGGCTCTTCAAGGCTAAGATGTCATACCTAGAATGCATTTGTATGTCCAAAGAGAAAAATTAAAATCAACAAAAAAATCAACAAAAACCAGGGAACTAGAAATTAGAGTTCAAATTCATTTTGGCATTATTTGAGTAGTTCACTGCAAAGAAATTTCTGTGAACAATTACTGCTATTCAATAACAAAATTCAAATTTCCAATAACCTTAAAAATATTTTTTTTTTTCAAACTATTGGTGTTGGAGTGGGTAGAATATCTCATACATAAATAAAATGCATGTCTGAAGAGTTTAATTCTGCCAATAAATGCTGCTCAAAAAGAGAAATGAAATTACTTTTCACACTGATTGGTACTTAGAGGTCTAAACCTGAACTTTAATTTACATAAGTGACACTCTTTTACAAATAATAAATATAAGCAAAATCAGTCTTACAGCTTTTTTTTCATAGAAGTGAAGATTTATGACATTATGCTGTTTGTGAATGAATATAGGAAGAGATGTCTGAGATATTTCTGTCTTTTCTTAAGAACTATTGCCCCTTTAGCTGAACCCAGACAATCAGGTCTCAGAAATGCAACAAATGCTGTGGAATGAAAACATTTGGTACAGAAGGATATCTCCAGTGTATCCTATTTAGGAAAAGGTGAGAGTATGTGTTCAGTCCTTATTAAACTTGATACAACCTTTACTGATGTCTAAACAATGGGAAAATCTCTTTGGAGCTTTTACTGATTGGTTGCACATTCTTAGTAAATTCAGTCAGCCTTCACCTGTTCTACTTCTTATAAAGCTTTTTGTTTCTCTTTGGATGTTATCTGAGCACAAATGTTCCATGTTCCTCTTAAATTCTAGGCAGACCTGTTGGTGTCTGTGTGTATTTCACCCTGGCATCGTGCTTTCAGAGGAAGAAGAAAAATAGGAAGAAATGTTAAGAAAGGACATTCAATTCTCTGCACAATAATCAATAGAGACACCTTGGATATGAAGCAACTGTTAAATAAGAACTAACATTGGCCTTGTTTTTATAAAGAACCTTTGGTCTGCAATGTCAATTGAATACCAGCTCGTAGATGAATACTGAAAAGCACTGAGACTGATCTGGGCTATAAACAAGACCTGAATGCTGGTTCCATTTTTATCACCTGTGCAGTCGACAGCAAAGGAATTTATATGGGTTGGGTGGTCATTAGGAACCAAGGTATTAATTTTTTTCCCATTTCAAATGTGATTGAACATTGTAGGATATATGGTTGATTCAGGTGTTACTGGATTTGCATTCTCTTAGAAGGGGCTGGAAAGAATCACTACAGGAAGGTGTGAATAAGGAGAGAGGAATTCTTATTTTAACAGTCATTCATCTATCAGACAGCAGCAAATAATGTATTACCATAAGTATCCATTGAAAGACAGCATTTGTATAATTGGAAAATTTGCTCACACCCTGCAAATTGCAACTGGATCATTTTTTTTATTTAAAAATAGGCAAAACAAAGTAAGGAAGTATTCTCCTATTTCTTAAATTGTTTTGGGACATCTTCTTGAAGTAGAATTTTTTTTTTTTTGACGTTAGATTTGTGTCATGGGATTTTCTGTAGTACTTCCTGCTATATGCCTTGCAAATCATTCCTAGCACAAATTATTCCTGAATGTAACCACCAAAAGACCCCTCTAAGAGAGAGAGATGCCCTCATATTATTTTTGACTCTACTTAGTATTTCAGAAACTGTTTGCTCAAACAGAAGGGCGTCCCTCAAATATAACATCACAAAGGGCTTATAGGATTATTTTCCTGCCTCATTACAATTGTCTGCACCCATGTAGAAAATGTCACTTGAAGTGTAAAAGCATGAAATATTGTCTTGAACAAGACGATGCATTGGGCACAGTCTCAATGCCAGTTCTCCTTAAAACTTTAGTAATCTGACTGAAGAGTTCAGAATTGATTTTCTCCCTTTTTCTTCTCTCCAGCCTTAATTTGCAGTGTTGTGGAGTGCATTCATGTTCCTCTAAATGGCACAGCAGTCCTGGGCTCCATGCTTTTGTCTCAGATAGTTGCCAGTAAAACAGGTACTTGCTTTGTTAAGAGCTCTGCTGAGCTAATCCTTGAATTGATCAGTGGGAGACAAAATGTGGGGGCCCTGGAGGGAAAGACTGAAGATGTAGAATGTAGAAAGCAAGATGTCCATAGAGAGGAGAGGAAAATGTTTCCAGCTGTTTCCAGTGCTAAAGGGGGGATAATCTGTGATAGATGACCTTAGAAACAATTGCTGAGACACCAAAACTTGGGTCTTGCCTTCACAGCCCTCTCACCTGTGGGTGGCAAGGGAGGATGGAGGTGGCTCCTTGCTCTTTGCTGTGTACCAGAGGTCAGTTTGGCAGTGATAAGACTGGCAGCAGTCACTGATTTATTGCAGAACAGAAAATATTGCATTGCCATAAGTATCTCTTGAAAGAGCATTTATATAATTGGAAAATTTGCTCAAAGTCTGCAAATTGCAATTGGATCATGGAAAACATTGCATTGAGGGCATAAAATCAAGGATTAGAAGCTCCTAAATCTCTAGCTGCCTTACTTAACAGAGAGAGGCATATTAATGTATTTCCAGATTTTCTAAAAATCGCTAAACATTCTTTAGTTTCAGGGAGCTTAAAGGAATTTTTAAATACAGTTAAAATCACGTTTCAAATATTTTAGACTAAATTAAAATATTTGCATTTTATTTTAGCCATATTTTCCTAATAAAAGAGATCAACATATCAAATTTTTTGTCCATCCTGTTCTTGTTGCTGCAACTAAGTTTGACAGCAGTATAATATTTTAAATTAGTAGTTCTGTTGAGGGCAAAGAGACAGTAAAGGCTAAAATTTCATTATGATGTGAGTTCAAGTCAGATATTCCTCATGGCCTGCCTGTCAGAGCAGGCAGAAGGACAAACAGTAAAGAAGCTGAGGATCTGGGGAGGCTTTGGAGGATGTATCGAGATCCTGTTGAAAAGCAAGAAAGGTGGGTTCCTAAGTGTAAACAGAAGTTACTGCTAGAGTAGAGAAGGGTGGGGATTTCAGGCACAAATCCGCAGAAATGAAGTCCCACAAGTTAGATAGAAATACATTCTTGCATAAACACAGAAACAACAGTCCTGTGTTTGAATATGAACATGTTCCATTGGCCTTTAAGTCCTGCAGCTAAAACTGATTTGTTGCTGTAGAGAGTGAAAAATAACACCCAAATACTAAAATCTTTATAGAATAAAAAGGTCTCTATCAATAATGCAATTAGATATGAGTAGTAATGTAGTGAGGAAATCAGAAGAAACCTCTCCTTTCTTTGTCCCTATTTTTAGCCTGACGAAGAGTGGCTTTCCTGACAAGTCTGCAGAAATCCTGCTGTGAGGAGAAGGTGAGCACCAAGGAAAAGTTAGGGCCAGTGTCTCCTTCTGAGTTACAGAAAGGCAGATTTATGGGTTGGGTCTGTCCTTATCAGGTTGATCTGGTTTGTGGCTTGGGTATTAAAATGACTTGCTCTGGACAAATCCTTACTTCACTTAGAACATTAAAATGTCAGAGAGTTTAATATAGAGTAATTGGAGAGAACCCTACTCGAGAAAGAGATAAAGTGGAATTCTTAAAACAGATTTTAAGACTGCTGTGAACCCTTTTTGTCTGTCTTGAATAAGTGTGTTCCACTTTAATGAGATTATTTTGAGGCTCCCATCAGGTTTTATGCACAATTTTCTGCTGATTTTCCAACAAAGGCTTCTTTCTGTTTTGCAATAGAATTTCTTTTCTATTAGGTTAACAGTAATGTCTTTATAGCTGATCAGATGTAGTCAAGTTAGCTGACACACAAATTATTGAAAACACTTATTGTTCTGATTCATATATTTACACATTTATTTCTTTAAATGTATATATATTTATATATCTCAATTATGTCAATATTTATTTTGTTCTTTGGCTGCCTAATCTAATGCTTGCAAGAGCATTTCCTTTCCCCATCTCAGGGTGGATGCAGTTGTACAGTTTAAGGATATTATTTCCCTACTGTGTCCTCTGTGAGGAAAAAGGAATGAGAAACCATTCAGGAGGAAGGCAAAAAAGAGAAGGGTAAAGGCAACCTATAGCTTAGCATCATTTGCATACCCTGTAAAATTGAATTCAACCAAGTCCACCCCCTGTTTTTATGAAAGAAAAATAACACATATCTTAATTTTGTACTTCAGCCTTTGTTTCTCCCTAGAGAAAGGGGGTTATTGTAATTCCAGCTTAGTGGAAATATGTAAGCCTTTTCCTCATCTTGTGCATAAAACTGATATCCCATGCAGTTGGGACTGCTTATTTATTTCTTATTAATTCATTTCAGTTTTTATAAGTCAACCGAGCATTCAGCATTTGTAAAGTGATTCTGGAAAATTATTTTGCATAAGTAATAGTAAACACTGGCATTGCTTCCCGGCAGGGAATGAAAATGATTCATGCAATTCCCAATGGCCTAATGAACAGAAACAGGGACTGGAGCCATGAATAGCTCATTGGCTGAAGTTTGGCAGCAGAAAAAGCCACGTTGATCAGCTGTGCCTTCACCAGCAGGCATCTCCTGAATCGGTGGGAATTGCTCACTGGGAGGCACGGAGGGGCACAGAGGGAAGATTTGGCACACAAATGTGGAGCAGGGGGAGATGGAGAAAGAAGACGACCTCATACCAGGAAAAGAAAATTAGTTGTGAGCAGTGTTCTGCTTTCTCCTATTACTTTATCAAGATTTGTAGCAATGCCAGAAAGTTTTCTATTCTGTGAAGCTCTCCAGCAAGCTTCCAAAGTACGCCTAAGATTTTACAGCCTATGCAAATTCAGTTCTCCTAGGTCTGCCAAGTTCTTGGTATTTAAATGGGACCCCATTACTTCAAACAATTTCGCTGTCAGCCATGACACAGGAAATTCTTCCTCCTTCTCTTGTTTGTTTTTAAGCAAATCCAGTTTCAACTTAATTGTAATTTAGACTTTTATCTTTAAAAATCAGTGAGTAAGCCAATGAAAGCAGTCTATAAAAACATAAATAACAGAGGTAATCAGATATTGAAAATAAAATACATGAAACAAAATCTCATCAAGTGATGAACTGACACAATTTTCTCATTTCTCTTTTTGTTTCACAACAGCTAGATTGTCAGATGACTCATCTGCTTTGATTTAAAATAAGATGTGTTTCTGTAGAGCCACTTACATGTATCACTGCCTTTTGTCAGTGAGAATTAGGCAGCCTTTCAAAAAGCTGTACGAGTTAGAACAGTTTAGAGCTCCTCTTGCACTGTTGAGATGTTTTGTTTCCTTCACATCGAGTGTTATTGTTTCAGTATTTGTGCTGTGATCCAAAGACCATTGCAGAGAATGTGTTTCCATTGATTGCAGGAAACTTTGTCAGTCTTTCCAAAGACTTTGACTCATTCTGCCTACTTCAGACCCAGAATTTGGGCTCCTTTACCCCTGCTATGGATCCTGTTGGCTGTATCTACAGAATCTCTTACTTCAGATCCAGAAGAAAATGAATGAATGCTGAAGTTTAAGCACTTGAGTAATCCGAATTGATGCTCCCAATCAGACTCAAAGGAATCAGATCCTTGCAGAGGAAAGAGGATTTCCTGCCCTCAGCCAGGTTGACAGGGGAGGGCTCTGGGCATACATGGTATTTCTGCAACCTGAAGCTGATTCAGTTCCCTTTAATGCCAAGAAAAATAACAGTGCAATGAAACAGATTTCCATAAATTCTTACATAATTTCAAAGGGAAATATCAGTGAAATTTTAGGTAATTTGAAGGGCTAATGACTATTAAAGCAATTAAGAATGAAAACAAATAAACAAACAGCACAATATTATGAAAATAAAAATATCGAAAAAGATGGAGAATGGGAATAAGCAATTAATAACATAGAGTAAGGAGAAATAAAACACTAATGTAGAAAATTTTATACTACCCTGCAGCCCAGGTGGTTGTTTCATGTAACGCTGTAGAGTTTTTTACCAGTAATAGTGAACAAGTGTACTATAAAATGTATGGCTGTGCACAAAACTACCACGAAAGCTACCGGAAAGACCATTAGTAATTATTATGAACTTTAAAAAGTACCTCAAAACACCAAAAAGACCCCTATGCTTTTGCTATCTGCACATGGTAGTCATCTTGGCTCAGCGAGCTCATTAAAAATTAAAATGGTTTTGTTTGATCATGATAAAAATTATATTCTACAGGGACTCCAGCAAGTGTTCTCTAAGCCAAAGCCAGTGTGTAAAGCCCATGTTCTTCTCATAGGGTGGGAAAACAAAAATTAAAAAATCACAGCACTTTATATACCACACCAACACCTTCCAGTTTGTCACTTTTTAATATTGCAGTGTGGCAACAGTTACTCAATAAAAGATAACTGCAAATGTTTAATTTTTAAAATAGAGTTATTCTGATTTATTGGGAAGACAATTATGTTTAGCTGGTGCCATTAATAATTAAAGATTTCCGTTGGTTTTCCAAATCATTGCCAAAACAAATGTGGAGGCTTTTAATTTTCCTATCTCGAATGATTGCTTTGCTCTTCCCAAAGTTCTTTGCAGCTTTTCTGGATGTCTCAAGATCATATTCTTCAGCTTTTTTCTTTTCCCATAGTCTGCTCTGTAAAGCTGCCTGTTAGTTTGTAACCCACAGAAATTGAAAATGCTGCAAATAACCAAGCTAAGCATTTGAGACCACAAAGAGATCAGTAACATTTGAAGCAAGTTTGGGCAAATTATCAAGATTAAACCAGCATGGGGTCATGCAAAATTGCTTAGAAAATCATAATTTTTCAATGTTAAAACAGAAGGAGGTGCTGAGAAGCATTTCAATGGGTAGCTATTCTGCCTATAGTATTATTTGATAATGCAGTAAAGATGTAGATCAAGTAGAGATATATGGGTTATGTTTGCTAAATATGTGTAGACACCAAGCAGGCAGGGAGTGCAATTTGCTGTGTTGGTGCAGAGAAAATGCACCATGGATTGTTTAGGTCCTTTTGGATTCTTTGATTACCCTTTGAGGAAAAAAGGTCTGGATGCAATTTTAGGTCATGCCCTGTTGTGAGTTTTGTATTGAATAATGGCTGTACAAATGAAGTCAAAGCCAGCAGTGAACAATAGTTGCCAAAATTAAGGTAAAATATCTTGTCTTTCTCATGAAGTAAAGGTCCTCTGGTGGATCAGAAAGGTGTGTTCCTTCCCTTTAGAGGAATATTGAAAATCTGGATGATATTTATTGATTGCTGAGCCAGCAAAAGTTATAGCTAGCAGTGTGCCAGAGACTACAAATGAGGTCAGAGATATTTATTTTAACTTTGACTTGTGGGGTCACTGGGTGCATCTTTAAAATAACAACTACTCTCCAGACCTTGTCTGTATCAGAGCACAGAATCTTGACTTCTTAAAATGCAGGGTTGAGCTGTCTGAACCATGTGGTAAATTGTAGTTAAAAAACTTTAAATATTTGTATTATGAATCTAATTCTGGTCTCATTTAATTTGTTGCATGTATTTTATCACAGCAGAAATACCTTTAAGGATCAATACCAAATTGCCTCTCTAAAGAAATATTCTCTTTCTTGGTGTCTCTAAATTCATTATCAGGAGGATTTTTATAGGGAACATGGATTACATACAAAAGCCCCAAAAAGAAAACCAAATCCAAGTCTGAAATGGTTCTGGATAATAAAGTCAACAAAAATGACTTGAGATTTCTAGACTGTAATCATACCTTTACAGCCACATTACTCAAACCCAAAAGCTATTATTGCTTTGCTTTGTTTTTGTTCAGGACAGCACAGCCATGTAGATCAAACTTCAGCTTCTTACTTTTATCTCCATCCTCATATTTCAGTGCAAATTAACTGTTCTCTTCATTTGAACAACTTAGAGATTCTATAATCTTCTCTTTTTGTAAATATTATTTTGTTTATTAAATAGCTAAGCTAATATAGCAAAATAGCACAAAGAGAGGCAGCTGAAGAATTGCAAACAGAGAATGATTAGGAGATCAATAAACACTCCAGTAATTCTGAGATGACTTTGAAGTGACCTTCCAGAATAAAAAAAAGCTCAAAGCTGTGTAGGACACACACATCTTAAATGATCGTTACTGTGCCAAGAAAATTTGAGTAGGTTGGTAATGTTGATTTAGCTATCTTAATTGTGTTGAGCACTGCAAGTCATAGAATAAAAAGAGCAGTGGTGAGAGCAAAAGAAGCACACACAGTAAAGAAATACTTGTGGAAAAAAAAGAACAAAAGACACAAAGTGAAATAATAAAATGAAGAAAGGGGGTAAGGACTGAACAGAATAAGCTAACATTATGGCAATGTTCAACCAAAGCCTCCTCTATAACTCTTGGTAAAACAGAATTCCATTCTGAAGCACAGCATTTCAGCTGCCTGTACCACTGGTAATGAGGCTGAAAGCCAGAACTCTTTCATAACGATGTGAGAAATGATGCCTTCAGCCCCGCCAGTATAAACTTCCCCTATGAAGGTGTGTGCTTTTTTATTTATTTTATTGTATTTTGAGGTCAGTTATGTATAGAAAAAAATTCTTGTGCTTTCATTGAATTTTCCTGTAACATATGCTTCCTCAAGACTGACAGAAATATTGCTTGATTTTCTTTAAACGTTGATGTTTCAAGAGACTCAGTCTTACATATGCAGAAGGAACTTTCACTCCACTTGTAGTATTTAGTATATAATGTTCCAAAAGGTCCTATTTTATGGAACATACAAGAGTGGGTGATGCTACATATACGGAGTTCATGTTTCTTGTCATATTTTTAAATGCTTTTTGAATTTAGAGCTTTGTTCAGATACTGCTGCTCAGACAGGTCCATTTTCCTTTACCCTGAACAAACTTTATTTTATGAGAAAACTGCTTTTTTCTTTTTGACAAATAGTTGAGAAATAGAGACAAAAGGTTTGGTGTTTTTTTTTTTTTTTTTCTTTTTTTTTTTAGTAAGTGTAAGCTTCTTCAGCAAAACCACTTCAATTAGGGGATGTCAGCATGCATGTCAAATCAGCTCCATCTTGAACTTCCAGGTAGGAATAGCCTTCAGGAGGCAGCTTAATTGCTACCGTTTCACAGTGTGTGGCTGGGAGTTGGCAGTGTTTGACTAGGTAAGTTGTATTAAAAATTGCTTACAACAGAGATATTTGGGAAAGTCATGAACCATTTGGCAACAGAATGGAAACAGAGAACAAGTTACTGAATTATGGCTTCATTTCAAATTGTTTTCTACTGATAGGTTTGAAGAAACCTTCTCAGCAGAAAAAAGCCCAAGGGATTAGGGAGATGATGTCAGCCTAGGAAAAAAAAAAGAAATTGGTAGAGGTTTGCTTGTTTTTTCTTTTTGTCTCAGGAAAATAATACCGGACAACCACTATTGCGTTTCCAGCTTCATACCCCAGTGAAACAGCACATTTCTTTTCATGTCAGATGACATTTTCTGCTAATCCCATGACAGTTTAATTTCAGTTAACCACTGCTAACAGCAAGAACACACAAAGAAAGGAGACAGTCCCACAGTTATAGGCTGTATATGTAAATTAAGTATTCCATTGTGTTGGGTCATTGGGGAGGTTGTTGATTATTAAAAACTAAAAAAAAAAAATGTTCTTCCCCCATCTTTGTGACAACCTTTCTGCCTGATTGGCACTTGTAAAACATTTTGTCCGTAGATATGCAAAACTACTTGAGCCTGCAATAAATTGAAATGAAAGAAGAATGAAATATTAAGCCATAATTTTGTTGTTGATTCAGTATTCCAAGTGTATGTCTGTCAACTGACTCTGTTCTGAGGTTTAACTATCTTTTTAATGTCCCTTTGATTTTGTTCATTTTCAGATGATAACTTTAGTAGAGTTAGTGTTATGTAAACACATTGTAGTTACCTTCTTATTGTTTTTGGAGGTGGATAGGATTTTCTGTATGGTGCTAGAAAACAGGAGATTCTGGAATGCAACAAACTCCTGAAAATCCTGTTATGCTATAGGAATGGTCCATTTTTACAGCTTTTTAATTGCTCTCTATTATTTTAAGCTGTATCCAATACCCATCTTCTAGAAATGTCAGTAACTGTCCTCTCCACTTACAGGTAGAGTCGAGCATAGTTTCTTCCTGAAATCCTGTCAGTGTGAGCTCCTCTGTAACTTCTAAGAGTCTTATTGATTAAAAGTATCTGCCAAGACCTGTAATAATTTATCATTATTATCAAATTTATCGTTATTACCAATTATCATACCACCAAAAACATACAGATAATTTCCACAAATATCCACTACAGAACTAAATAGGGATACTGTAGGTTGATTTGGTTTTGTTGCTGATTGTGATTCCATAAATGCTTTGTAATTGCCCTTACACAAAGAAATTTTAGTATACAGTTTCTCAATACGTAAGATAATGACTTTCCTCTGGGAAACATCATTCTTTATAGATAAGGAAAGGAAAAGTTTCCATGTGCAAAATTAAGAAAAAGGAGGGTGGATGAAGGAAAGGAACAAAGAAGATGAATCAAAGTGAATCCTAGAACCCTGCACCTCTACCAGCACTTTATTTTCTCTCACTTGGACAGAACCTGTCTGTATTTATTTCATGGGGCTGTGTTTAGAAAAATTAGGAAAAGCAAATGGAGTGGGCTGTTTGAGGAAGAAATTAATATTTCTACAAAATTAAATACCATTCATAAAAATATGGGAAAAATAATTTTTGCCTCAGAGGAATGCCTTGTGTCATTCTCATTCATGCTTGGCATCCTGTGCTGAAATTAGTCCCGTGGAATTAGTTATTAAAATCTGTGTAAAGGCTCTCACCAACTTTGCATTGTGCCCTAAAAATGGGTCTCTTAAATGTATAGACTGCTCAACAAATGCTTGGCATCTTATAAATAATAGACCAGTCATTAGAAACATGCAATAATATTGTTATAACAATATGATTGTTGTAATGCAGATAATTTACTGGGCACTCTATACTTATGGGAATTACATTTGTGTGGCATAATCAAAGTCAATGACAACCTTTCTCTTGATTTCAATAGGCTTTGGATCAGGCTATTTGAGAAGTACCATTAGCTGTCAGACGTGGTTTTGAGACTATATGTATCAATCTGATTAATTAGTAGCAATCTAAAATGTTTTCATGAACTGTTTCTTCAAATTCAGGCTTGCAAAAAGAGCGCTGTAATATCTCATTATTGTGGTTCCTCCTACACCCTTTTAAGTTCCTTTTAATTCTCACTTGATAGTAAATTTAACCTCCCTACCAATGTAATTGATTAAATAACAGTCATTGTAATGAAATTCTAGTTAATTCTTTCTGCATGCAAAGCTGAAAAGGGATTAATTACTGTCAAAGAAACTTCTGGATTCATCTTTCTCAGATGAATTTCTTAACAAAATAAGAGTTCTTTTAATCTTTTAAACTTTTCCAGTTTGGTTGTGCTGTGTAAATGAAAACGCTCTTGTATTATTTCCTTTTTGCAGCGAGGCAGCCCTCAGAGGTGACCCTGAGGCTGGTGCTCCCCTGGAAGCCTTTCCAGACACAGTTTGTGCCCAGAACAGGATTTGCTCTTTCCTCTGGCAGGGCATTTCATATGCTGGGGATTGACAGCTGTGGTGTTGCAACGGCAGGGCCGAGAAGAAAACAAAGTTTACATTTTAATGCTGACATTAGCACTCACTGGCAGCAACATTCATCATGCCAGTATTATTTAAGAGGAGCTAGAGCTCTGCAGGTTTAAATAGTTGTACAGTATTTCAATTTAATCCGTTTTTTATTACAATGCCTCCTTTGAAATGTGATCTGAAAATTATCCACCAAGCAAAGCAAAAAATCTGATTAGAAATAATTTTTGCAGAGTTTTGCTCTTAACTTATTGCTTATTAATTGAAGCAATGAATTCTGTAGCTTCCATCATCAGCCAATTTCAGCCTGCTAAGAAGCATGAAATTTTATCTTCATCAATAAGTTTTCCTTTAAAGAAGCTATATAAAAATTGATTACAATGAGTACTGTGTCTTTACCATTAAGAAAGATAGGTTTGTTTTCATCATAAAAAAAATTAACTAGTTTTTTATTAACTGTTTTCTTAAACCCCTGAGGCTGATCATACTTTGCTTATATTTTAGCAAAGTACAAACACACAGAAAATTTGCTTATTATCTTTCAACTGCTGAGTTGGGCTAATAATCTTTGATTGTAAATTCTGCCCTTGCATATTATTTTTTAACCTGTTGTTAGGTGTACTTGATATAATGCTTATATTTGCTTTCTTCCATGAGTCTTGTACTAACTTTTATATGAGTGAAGCTGTCACAGATAAAATTTCTCAAAAGATCTCTTTTTGTTCTAGTACTGGGTTTCAGTATAGTACATTATGAAGGGTTTTGCAGTAGTTTATTACAAATTCTTGACAAAAATAAACATTAAATTCTTTGAAAGTATAGGAAAATTCTCTTATTATTTACTGTTACTTTTAGTGCTTTCTCCTGGGTGGATGTGGTTCCACTCTGTGGTTTCCCTTTTGATTCTCATTCCCTCTCCCTTGGTTTTGGGAGTCACTTGAATTGTTTTTTTAATTCCATCTTCTGTCATCTCCATGTCCCTCCCTCCTCAATACTTACATATGCCAGAAGCTAACACAGAAACTACAGTAATTTAATTTAAATCTTCTGGCATCCTTGTCATGCCACCTCTGACAGCCTGATGGCTCCAGGCTTCCCAAATTCCTGTAGAGAGAAGGAATAAGAGAGGGACTGTGCCTGCTCAGCTGGCTTCGGGCAAGGAGTTGTTTCTCTGTAGTAGCCATGCACCCTTTCACAGCCAGGCTGTTTGAGGGACTATTTGGGCTATCAGGGACTGAGCTTTAAAAATGAATTTGCATCCATTTTCATCCACCCTGTAAAGGACTTGCCTTACATCACCTCAAAGAACCTCTGCCTTTTTAATTGCCTTCCATGATCCCCAGTTTTGATAAGGAGGTTTATAAGATAGCTTGAATATTTTTTGTTTCTTTGTGCCTTGTCCTCTCACCTTCTTTTCACCTGTTCCTCCAGCTCACAGATCCGTGTACTTGGCAAATTATCCAGGCCTTTTTTGCTGACTTTGAGCCCTTTTAAGTGTTGTACATGTGTTTTCTACTTTCTCAATGAGTGCAGCCTACAGAATACCCTCACAAACCTTCACTCTGCTCCTCCTTTCATAGTATCACAGGCAATAAATAGCTGGGCCCAGCAGACTATTTATGGAAAGCAAAAAAAGCCTCTCAGTGGGATGCCAGTGTCAGTTTTTCATGGAGTTTTCAGACTGTCATTTTCTTGGCATAAATGTTCCTGTAATTAAGTATTCTCCATGCAGCAAAATTGATTCTCCATTCTGCAGTTTATAAACTTCAGCATTTCTTTGAGAATCCCCAGCTCATCTGCAGAGCACTGTGCCTGTTTCCCTAGGCATGTTCCAGTTTCATGTTACTAATAGAAGCTTGTTTAAGAGGGAAAAAAAAGGCTATTGAAATATAATCAGACACTATGTGGGTTGTTATTGTATCAATTCTATTCTAATTATGTTGTTGGCATCCACATGACCCAAGCTGAATCTAAAAAAAAATGTTGATAGAAATAATCCTTGCAGTGCAAAAAGGAATCTGCTGAGAAAAAAATATTAATTACTATGCCATGCACCTGAGTCTAAATAAAAAAATATTTTAGCTTGCATTATTTTTAGTCAGACAAAATAGGAAAATGAAGATGAGTCCTTAGTGAAAATTGCATCCTTCACCAGGTATGTATACAAATAAGTAGGATTAGTTCCACAAACCTGTGCTTATGTAGTCTTCTGTCTCTTGGATCCATTCACATAGATCAAAAGGAGAGTATGGGGGCATGAATAAATTTTGTATATATTTGAGCATATTTTGCTTTGTCAGTATAATCAATGAATCAGATTTGGACTATGACATGTGTGCCTTTTGTACATTTTATCATTTCATTTCTAAACATCTTGGTCTCACTACCATTTTTGATATCATGGAATGTGCCATTTCTCCCGAGCATAACAATTCTGAGCTAAACCTGCTCTTAGAAGTTTCTTAAGCCACTTCATAATAACTACTGAAAAAAATCACGTTATAGAGACAGGAGAAAAAATATGATGGTTGCTGATTATTTGTAATAGTTGGGCTGGTTTTAAATTATTTTAAGGGACATGAAAAAGAGAAAAGAGGGGAGGGAATATTTTGTGTGTGCATCTGTTCCCATGGATTTTGCACAGTGCTGTGTTTTCTGTGTTTTCACTGCCTTTTAGTGTTATAAGTAAAACGTAGACATTGGACAGTTACTTTAAACTGTAGAACAGACCTTGATATGTCAGATGGGGATTTGAAAGAAGAGTGTGATTTAAAGTGCTCATATGTATAACCTGGGCACTGATCCTAGTGGGCTGTAAGAATTTGTCTCCTTTTCTTCCCTCTTCTCTCCTGATCCTGCAAATAGTATATTGGAAATATTTAAGTTATTTCACACCTGAAAAGGAAACACAAAGGAAAACATATGTGTTTACTTATTTGTTATTTGTTTGTTCATTTAATTATGTTTTTCTAGGTCAAAATTACCTAGATACTTTAGTCCTGAAAATCTCACTAATGCAAACTATGGAAGAGAGGAACCTTTTAAATGCTCTCCTATTCTTCAGTTGGGCCAGGTGAAAGGGCAGTACTTATCAGCTGGCTGCCAATTTAAAAAACTGTTTCAATAGGTGAATTTCTATTGTTGCTGATCCTGCTTGGTTTTATTATTTTTCCTGCTGGTAGAAAAACACTTTCTCCTGCTTGAAGTTTTCATGATGCATGGTAGCTAACATTGATTAGTACATTTCAAAGAAGGAAGGTTTGCTGTTCTTTATTGCTCTAAATGTTGCATGGTAATCCATACCAATGTTTTTTTTTTTTTTTGGGTCATCATCCAGGTATCCCTTGGGCAGAGGAATAAATGTGTCTTCATGGGCCAGCAAGGAAAGTTACAAGGAAAATACTCACAATTTTCTTGTTTGCCATAGAATATTGTGAGCGGGAATCCCCAAAGGAAAGTTTTTATCTTGGTCTTGGAGCTGTGCAGTTCATCTGCTGTAAGAATGAAAAAAGTGATGGTCTTACTCTTCTAACAGACATAAAAATAAAAGCAGTTTCAAGTTCCCTTCATTGGTCCAGACTGAAGTAGATGGGACCTTGCAGCAACTATCAACCTGTCTGTTCACAGAAAGTCAGAATGCTGGGATTAAAGGAAAGTGAGGGAGGAGAAAGTATTTTTGTGACCTAATGAGACCTAAATGCAGAACAGCAAACAGAGAAGACAGCAGGGAAAATTCCACCCTCTGAGGGTAAGTTTGCAGTAAGTGCAAACCATCCACCATTGTTTGGGCCTGCCTGCTGCCAGTCAGGCAGTAAAACTGGCTGCCAGTGAGGAATGATTACAGCTTTAGTTCTGTGATTGCTCCTCTTTGCTGGAGAGTGTTCATTAGGAGGAACATTACTATTCCATTCTTTCTTTTAGCACTGTAGGATGCTACTTGATTTTTTTATAACTGTTGGGGAGGCAGAGGGAAATCTGAGAATTCATTGTAAAGGGGTCTGTGATAGTTTTTCTTTTTAATTACATACTTTTAAAATGCCTTGGAGTCAACAAGATTCTTTTTCTCCAATCTCCCTAACTTTTCTAACAAACTATTAAAACTAATTTTGCTTCTAGGCTTGTCAAGCACCGTGGGTGGGAAAGCCAATTACATCAATATTTTATTTTTAAAAATAGCATGTATTTTCCCCCTATCAAGACCTGTTACATTTCCAGCAGCATTCAATACAATGGAGTACTGTTAAATATACCATTGGCATACAATCAACTACCATTTATTTTACTGTTGAGTGATTTGTTATAGTAGATAGAAACCATTCAATACCATTGACAAACAACAGCCAGTCCATAGTTCCGAATTACTGTTAGACTATTTTTGTAATGAATGGAGACTTAATTTCAGCTCAGTTTTCTTGTGTGTGCCAGACACAATTGTGCAGAGCAGAGCAACAGCTCTATTTATTAAGGCTTGCAATGCACTTTTGTCTAATTACTGCTGACTTGTCAGACAATAGTCAATGACCTTCATCAGGAAAGGTGAAACAATTCCTCTCACCTGATTCTTCTGGCCAAACAGCTTCCAAGAAAAACACAGGATTGTCTAATTGATTACCTGGGAATCTTACAAACCAGTAGTGTTTGAGAGGCCTTTGGGGTCCAGCTGTGTTTTAGATATAGACATTTCCCTTTCTATCTCAATACTCTGGCAAAAAACTAAAGGCATTGTGAAGTTTTTACTCATGCCTGTGTTAGGAGACTCAAGGGTCCACTCTGAAGTGTTGATATAGTGCAAAAAAATTTATTCACACTAATGGCTTTCTGAGATCAGACCAAGAACATTGTATAATTTAATTCCATCTATGCTCTGTAAAGCAAAAGGTATGAAGCACACTCTGCAGGTAGGTTGTCCTGCCTTACCAAGGCACATCTGGCACACAAGTGTTGGGTGGTTTTTATTTCTTGGCTAATAACCAGTGTTTACCTGAAGTAGATGAGGGAAAAAGAGCAGAACAGTTCTCATCTATGTGCTCTAAGCTGTACACTAGACTTTTGTATACTGATAAACCTGTACGGAGCAGCATCAGTGATTCCTCTGCAGTTCTTGTTCCTATCTCCCAACTCAAAAACTTTCTATAAAACCTCAAATTTTCTAAAGTATTCTCCATCCTAATTAATGCAGAAAGACTCCCAGTTAAGTCTGGATATTCTTTCAAAATTGACTTTATCACTGAGTACCTCTTTGCAAAAGTCCTTACAGAGTTTACAGAGTCATTTTATAACACTGAAATGATCAGTCAGCCTCAGCAGTAAAAACTTCTTTTGGCTTCATTCTTTTTGGGAAAACTGTAGATTGTCTCCTCTTGTGTTTAGGGCAGAAAGATGCAGATATTGTTGACAAAGATAGCTCTGAAGTAATTGAATTGTATATGGAATGGAAGATGGTTACATAAATGGAATATGGTTGCCTTATTAAAAAACCTAAAGGGGTAGCATGTGAGGGGGAATGAAATTGCTTTTCTTAAAAAGAAAACATGTGCCAGTTGTTCAGAATGAACATCCTTGGTTGAAAACAGTTTATTAATTTGTTTAATAGTTTATTAATTTTATTATTTATTAATATCCATCCTCGGTTGAAAATAGTTTATTAATTTGCAGCTATTGAAGATATGTTCTACTGATAATGACGAAATGGGATCCACACTCACCCAGTGATCATTTTCATGATTTTTCAAGTCAGCAAATGCAACAGGCACCTTTTTTAAACAGAGAGAAAAATGTGCTCTGATGTACTGTAACAAGGAGAAGCAGGCTAATATGGTCAAAGCTGTAGAATAAATAGAAATGCTGAGTGAACATAAGTATTACCACAGCAGAAGCTATTAAAAACAAAAGTTTTAATAGTTCTGCCTAAAGGATTACTTGATCAAATAAACAGTTTATTGAGCCTGTAACCATACCAAGGTTAGAGTCCATTATAAATTAGAAAAATTTTATTCTCTGGAAATATTAATGATATTTCAGGATCCTGTAATTCAAAAAAAATCCTGTTTTGTAACAAAAAACCTGAATTTAAATATGCTATTTGAATGTAATCTGTCAAGTCTTTTAACACCTGCTTCTTCAGGTTATTGAATGAATTACATTGAATGTTGAATTAATAACACTGATAAGGATTGAACTAATTGGAATAACTGAGGTTCAATAATTTCTCACTGATAATATTTTCTTCCTGAAGAGAAAAGCTTAAGAGATTTAGGCTGGATGCTCTGAAATATCACCACAAGGAATTTGCAGTCAAAGGACGCTTTCCATCAAAATATGGTCAGCTTCAATAGCAGGATAGTTTGGGGATACAGAACCACCCTGAGGGGCATGCTGGCTTCACTAAAATGATCCAAAATGAACTAAAAAGGAAATATTTTGTCCTTTAAATGAAAAGGAATTTGAATTATCCTTTTAACTGTAGAACAAATGGAACAATGAATGTAACTGGAGTTTTAAATGCTGTCGAATGGTCTGTAACTCTTCATGCAGTTCTAAAAAGAAAAGTTAGCTACCTCCTATGTTTGTGCCTGGAACCCAGCAGCCTCCAGGAATAACATCTTCTCCTGCTGTAACAGCAGGAGAGAGCAGGCAGCACCAACTAAATAACACATTCTGTGCATATTGTGTTTCTCCACGAGTATGACGTGCTGAGCAAGCACATTTCAATAAAATGTGATGACTGAAATATATCTGAGCAAATTTTAAAAACACCAATAAAAATATTGTTAAATGGAGAAATAATAACTGCATTTGGTAAACAGTTTCTTAGATAGCTCTTGGTTCTAAACAAGCACAATGCAATGAATGAGGCAAGCAGTGTGCAGTGCACTGGTCCCTCTACAACATAAAGGAGAGACAACCTGGGATTCTCCCAGTGCAGTTTGTTGGCTCAGGTGACTGCTTATCCCCCAAAGCAGGAGACACCTGTGTATGTCTTGGGATACATTAAGGGGCAGCTAAAGGAACCTTTGTGTAACATATAGGTCCCTCTGCTTCCACCCACTCATGTCAAGAGCCAAAAATCACTCACTGGCATCCAGGGCTTAACCACTCTTGAGGCAGAGACTTACAACTGGGGGAAAGGTGGGAAGGGGTAACTTTATTTGCCATGATGTCTGTGGGTCTATAGGCACATTTTAGAGTGTATATATCTATCTTTCTCTATATATATGTATTTATCCCTATTGGGCTTACCACCTTTGGACAGTAGGAGTTGATGTAAATAAGAGAGAGATCCTAGAAACTAATCACAGGAATTGGGATGTAAAAGCGCACTTCTTAAATATTTTCAGGTAATTTTTGGCTTTGACAGGAAGAAGTACTGAAGAAAAAAAAAATTCTCTAGGTGTGGAAAGTCTCTTGTATGACCCAAGTTACATCTTCCAAAAAGCTGTAAGGGATTTTGAGAAGTTGCTGTGGAAGTGGGGAGTGCTCAGGGAGTGCTCACAGTGAGCCATAGACATTCAAACGTAGTTCTGTGCAATCTACAGCTCAAATCCTCCTGAATTACAGTTTCTGTTAGAAAAAGCCAAACAATCAGAGTTGGTTTGGCAATAAAGTTGTAACTCATAGCCAGGCCACATGAAGCACAAGATAGGGCAGGTTTAATGTGAGCAGTGTTGAGAACCTGCAGCAGTGCTCTGCTGCAAGGCATCAGACACAGCTGGACATGCAGCTGCTGGACTCCAGCTGGATGGATTTGGGTTTAGTCCCAGCTTTGGGAAGGTACAGTTTGGGGTCCACTTTGAAACCAAAGCATTTTCACCTTATCCAAAGAAGGTGAACCATTTTTCCTTCCTCTCCTACGGGCAATATGGGGAACACCAGGAGCTCTTTTCACCAAAGCTGTGGCAGATTGAGGTGATCAGGCTTGGAGAACTTAGTGCATCAGGGCATCACTGATGTGGGACAGGAAACAGGTTTAGGGACCTATTATTTTCTTTAAAAAGCCCCACACCAAACTAAAAACCTTAATGAGCTTTTGTCTAGTTGTGGGGAAGAGCTGTGACTGTATGCACTGCATTACTTTGATGAGACATTTACTAGTTGATGTGGGGAGAAGTGAAGGCTGAATAAAACCATTTTTCATTCTGCCTGGACCTGGACAGAGGAGGAATAAATGCTGCTGGTTTGCATAAGGGAAAATTTGAAGGCCTTAATTCAGAGGAATGGTTGAAAACCCTACTGGTGAGATCATCTTGAGCTAAACAAACACATTTCATATGGTATCACATGTTTTTTCAGTCATGAAAAAAAACTGGGGCTTTTTAAAAGAAAAACAAAATGAAAAAACCCTGCTTTAGTAACTTGCATGAGTTTGGTTTCTTCTCAAGGTCAAATTCAGTCTGTTGTTTGTCTTTTCATTTAATAATATCCTGAAATAAGTAACTGGGAAAACAAAAATAGAACATACATCAATGAAAAATACTGTGTACAGCAAATCCATTTTGGCAGGATGGGAATTTGTAACCAGCTCCATTTAGCACCTACCTACTGTTTCTCATTCATTCCTGCTGTCTCTGTCCAGAGTCTAACAGAATTTTGTTCATACTGCTGCTTTGTCTAAAACACTTTCCATGCCTCATTCTCTTGCCTCATTCAGTTGCCATCACTTTTCCACTGTAGCAGCTTTTTTTTCCTCTCCTTGATCTCTGCCTCCAAATTTCTTTCTCCCTATGTCATTATTTAAGCTGTATGAATACTATACCAACTAGTGAGCTTAAGGTTTAATAAGATTTCACTTAAAATACCAGGTTTAGTCAAAAGTCTGTGGAAGTGAGAGCCTAAAACTAAATATTTAACAGGGGCATTACCATGCAATATGTACAAATAAATATATGTATTATAAATATATGCACATATAAATGGAAATGAGCTAAAAAACCCCCAAAGCTTCTGAGGTTAGAAATCTTATGTGTAAAACTGCAGTGTTGCTTGTTCCTTGTGCATCATTCCAATTTTGTTTAAGAGGTTGTGAAATTTTAAAGTATATTTTAATTTCCTGAATGAGACATAAAAATTTAATTTCCTGAACAGGACATGTTATAATTCTCCTCAAAATAATCTCAAAATAATTGTTGCAGTTTGATAAATAAAATAATCTCTGCTCCTCCCCACCCCCTTAATAAAATGCAAAGGCTGAAATGAAAGCCTCTTTAGAAAAATACACTAAAATGTTTTTATATAAAATAGGAGGGAAATAGGGTTTTTTTTAAACCACTTTGGTCTTCAATTCCTTTTGCAAGCTTCAGTTCAACTGCAATGTATGATCAATGTTTCCATGCAGTTGTCAATTCTTCTAAAGTTCTCTCTGCCTTTTTCAATTAATCTGCTTATTTTAAGAACAGGGAAGTGGAGGTGCTAAAATGCAGTACCACTCCTTGGAAGTACTACTGGATTAAAAAAATCATAATAAGATCATCCCTTAGTATTAGATGAAAAATCTTCCTCCTCATTTAATTTGGCTTTCCCAGTAAGAAATCTTCTATGAGCCCTCCAAACAACCAGGAGACCTCCAGTATGTCACATATCCCCCAGAGAGGTACAATCTACCTGTGTCCTGAGCTTCACATTTCTTTGGAACTCTTAGCATTCCCAACAGCTTGACAAAATGTTTTTTTAAAATTAGTGGAGGCTATTAGGTTATATCTTTTTTATCCATATTTTTTTTTTGTTTAGTTGGTTTGGTTTTATACTTTTGGGGTTTGTTTGGTTTGCTTTAATTTGGTTTGGTTGTGTTCTATCTTTCTTCAATCAGACCAAACTCTTCTCCATGTATTTTGTGTGAGTAAGATCAATGGTTTCAGGTGAGGAGAGATCAGAAATTAAGGGAATCTTTCTGGTAAACCACCTCTTTAAGCTGCCCCTCAGCCCACTCATGTTCCGCACTGTGTTTCTTGCAGGAAGACCAGCACATTCTGCCCACTGGAGTGCCACCAGACACATCACAGTGCCTCTCCACAGAGGCAGCAAATTCCTGGGCAAACTGCATTTGGGAACGTGTGTAGCTAGGAGCAGTTGGAATAAGAGCTTGGACAAGGAAACTTGGCACTTCTGAATCTGGGGGACACTTTTCTGGCAAGAAAAGCCAAGTTTGGCTGCTTTGTGTCTCAAACTTGTGAGATGGCTACAACAGGAAAAGGTAAATCTGTCCAACAAATTTAATGTCAACAGAGTAGAAACCATTAAATGCTCTAGCTGGGATTATAATGCATTCAGTATTGTCAGATAAATATGATGCTTTAAAGGTAAATTTTGTTCCTGAGAATGAAAGTGCAGGTCTAGTAACTAAATGGCAACCTTTAGTAATATATAATTTAGTGTTCCATCATACACCTTCATTATTTCCCCTATAATTAGGATTTTAATCCTTATATTTGTTCTTTTTAAAAGCCTATTATCACTGCCAGGCATTCCTACTGATTTATTGATTTGTTATGTATATCATGAATGACTCCTCAGGAGTATAATAATGAAGGAGAATGTTATTTAATTCTATACAAATATTTAGGGATGGAACCAATATTGTTGTGTAGCTTTATTATGAGAAGCCTTTTTTCTTCTAGTATCAATGTCACCTTACAAAGCTCCTCATCTGCTAAGAAGAAAAAAAGATTATTAGAACTGACATAGAACCTGGCTTTTCAAAGCTATTATGTTTCTTGTAAGTATTTCTTCTTGAATTTCTGGTGTGACCTCCACTGAAAACCTGTTTACCCTCTTAATCTGGTGGAAGTTTAAAGAAACAAGTTGCTTCCTTCGATATTGAATTGTCAAAACAAAACTGCTATTAGATATTTAAACAAGATACCTGATATTCATTTTATTCCTCTAAACTGGCAACAGGAGACATTGGCAGATATCTTCATGGGGCCTTCCATTAGACATGAGTTTTAACAGATATACCTACATTTTCATAAAATTGAAATTTCTTCTTCCTGTCTATGCATAAGGATTTCTTTCATAGTCAGTTCTAGGGTTTTCCTGGTATGGGAAGAAATAAGAGTATTTAAATAAGAAAGGAAAAAAAAAAAGAAAGAAAAAGAAATGAAGAGAAAGGAAAACCTAGCGAGGAAAAAAAAGTACATTTCCAGTGGGCTATCAACCAGTGCTATGTTTTCCTACTCACTATATAATTTGGCATTTATTTTTTACAAGAGATGCTGCTGTTTTTTGTAAGCATAAATTGCTTTCTCTGGGGTTTTCTATTAGAGGTAAGGAAAGGGAATAGCATGAAAGCAGCACGTATGTTTTATAAATTATGTGGATTTTTTCCTAAAGAGGGCTGTAATAACCTTCATGTGGCAGCAATGCATTCTCCATATGTTTAATGTATATGTCTATGTATGTATACTTTTTTTTTTTTTTTTTTTTTACATTTGGTTTTGGGTTATATTCACATCAAATGTCCAGAACTTAGGTTGAGGAGACTCTCTAAGGAAAATGCAGGATGCCACAGGAGCTGATTCAGTGGGTGGTACTCTTCCTTTGGAGTCAGAACCAAAGTGATGCCTCAGAATGTGGCTGTGGAAGGAAACATCTGAATGAGAAAGAACATTCCAGTCTGTCAGTAGGGAAATTAGCCATGTTATAATAAGCTGAAAACATGTCAGTAATAGCTGTAGATTAATTTAATCTACTACACTAAACCCACACTTTAAAAGAGGTTTTTAAGTCTCCATGACTGGAGGGATTGCTTTGTTTTTATCAAATGAGACATCAAAAAAGAATTTAAAAGTTTGCAACATTGTGAAAATGTCAGTGAAATTTTCTGTACATGGACTGAACTCTGTGCTTGTAGTTTTAATTCAAAGAAGCTGGGAGCAGATGTCCACATGCAGATCTTGGTGTATTACAGGGGGCAGAGGACTCTTTTCTCAGAGCAGGGGGCTTCCCAGAGCTTTCCATCAGTCTGATTCTGGAGACTGTCTTTATCATGCAAATACTTGCTCACAGGACTTCCTCATTTTCTTACAGAAACTCAAAACCTGCTCACCAGCAGTTGCTAAAAATAATTTTTGTGTATCAGTCACCAAGGCGGCTTTTCCTGTCTCTGCAGATACAGCCATGGTGACCTGTGTATTTATGATGTACATGAGCTGGCCATGAAAATGCTGGCCTTGCAAAAAGTATCCAGACTTCACCTTGAAGAAATACATCCAATAAAGCAAGACAGATAATTTTAATACTGTACTATCTGGCATCAGGCAAGCCCTGATGAAAAAGAAATAAAACTGTGGGAGTTCATGTCCAAATACCCTCTTCAGCTTGGTTTAAACTTGTTTTAGAACTAGTCTTCAGTAAGGGATCTTTATTTATCACATTAGACAATATGTATGAGGTGTGATCCATTAAGATATTATACATCTTTTTCTTCAATTTAACCTATTTCCTCTGGTGGTATATTACTTATAAATTACTAGTAAGGAAATCTTTCCCCGAGGATGAAAAGTTCAATTTGCAGCTTTACCACAACTTTTGTCATTAATAATTGTTCTGAATTTGCCTGGTGTCCACAGTTTCACAAAATCTTCATTTAGACTCTAAATAGAATTCTTGTAATGTTGGTAGATGCTCAGATATGAAGGCAAAGAGAGCAGAGGCAGCCACACAGAATGACTGGTCTGACAGGATATTTGTGAATTGTTGCATGAAGGAAAACAAGCATGCTTATCAAATAAAGTATTTACCTTCATGTTACAGGCAGCTTTCTAGAAATGCTGCATTTCAGTATAATCCCAGGGTGGTACTTAACACAGAGAACCAAGATATCACAGGATGTGCTGGCAGTACTTCATGGAAGTCAATGTACTAAGCTCAAGTAACCTTTCCACTGTACACATTGACTTAATATCTGTTTGTGTTTAGTGTTTGTCACATCCTTGAGAGACGAGGTGAAATCAAAGATAGACATTTTCAGGTCCTCTTTTTCCTGTTATCACCATTTGCAACAATGAGATATTGAAATTGGAGCCAAACCTAAAAGGGAATAAATCAGGCTATTTGACAAAATAGTCATGCCAGCAAAAACTCTATGGTGAGGGTCAGAGAAGGCCTTTCTGAATCAATAATCTTAGACAAGCAATTACCACCAAAAAATGTAGAGAAAAATAAGTCTGAGAACATGGTATAACCAGGTATGCTTGTGTCACCGGTATTCAAAATTAGCATTGCTTTCTTAAAATGTCTTATGATTTGCTTGGAAGCACAGATTGCCTTAAAGGTAACTGAATATAACTGGTGATATTTCTGTGAATAACTTGACTAGAGTTATTTGACATTTAGTGTGAGGTTTCTGTGTTAGTCTAGCAGAGGAAGATGTGTGCATCTGTGCTTCTAAAGAGCTGTGATGTATGCCAGTCATCATGGATTGTTGGGTTGAATAGAATCTCAGCTCACTTGGTGCCGAGCTGTTAAAACTGGAGGCATGGATTATGTGCACAGTGACAATTATCCACAAACCCAGAGTTATTTTATTAATCCAAGCCATGGAGCTGAGTGTTTTCTGCAGCACACATTGTATCCTGTAACAGTCACTGTGCTGCACGAGCTGAAGGTTCCCTTGTATTTTTATGAAACTGAGTGAAATTTTAGGAATTGTTTCTCTGCATCTCCAGCTTGATTCTACAAACGTTTCAGGCAGTGATGGGGGCTGTAATGCCTCATTGCTTGTTTGGTCATTGCCCAGTTTACTGTGTTCATGGGAAAGGGAAGAAACCATGGATTCAGTACATCAGCTTTAGAAGGTGATGGATGGTGCTGGTACATCAGCCTGGCTGAAGTGCTTGCTCAGCAGAACCTTAGCTATCCTGAGGTGGATGGGGCTGAGCAAAAAAAATGGTGACAAAGGCTCCTTTCATGTTAGCATTTAAGTTCCAAAGGGATCTCAGGTGTGTCTATGGAATGTGACAAGGGCTCAAAGCAGCCTGCAATGGATTCTGTAACTGTAAATCTCTATTATAGCACTCTTTGATTTCTCCCCATGCCTTTCCCTTTCCCTTTCCCTTTCCCTTTCCCTTTCCCTTTCCCTTTCCCTTTCCCTTTCCCTTTCCCTTTCCCTTTCCCTTCCCTTCTTCCCACTTTATACAAATGCTGTGCCTAAAAATCTGTGCAAAACTGACATGGAAAACTGGTGGTTGTGGGGCTGGGCAGGAAATAAAAACCTGTTTAAATTAACAACTTCTGGACTTCACAGTATTTTTGTGACACTTGATCAGTGTGGCCAGAAGCTACAACACAAAACCAGCAGACTTGAATTTTATGAAACAGAGGACTAAAATCAAGTCTAATTAGTTTTCATTTAAAAAGAGGGAAAGAAACAAAGAGAAGTTTACAGACACACTCTCCTTCAGGGCATTCCAGACTGAAATTTTTACAGCCTGTAAACAAATAAAAATAGACAGCTACACATACGGCTATCAGTATAAGCCTTGTTGAGTAAGAAGGGAAAAGCTCAGTCTGAAATTGATTGAACCTTTTTGTTGCATTTATTTTTCTGTCATGGAGAGAATATAGTTATATTCAGCTCTCAGACAAGGCTCATATGGGTTGTATGTGGGATGGGCTATTGTCTTAACTCATATTTTATCTTTTGTCCTCCTGTTTTACTGGTCTGCAAATTTATTTGAAATTTCCTGGGTTAGCTGGCAACAGCATCTTCCAAGGAGGTGATCTTTCCTTACTCTGACTTCATCTAAAAATGCTGCTCCTTCTAGTCAGCTTGAGGTGGAAAAATGATGACAACAAAACCTCCTCTATGCCCCAAAAAGCAACTTTTCCATTGCTAACACAGAGCAAGGATCAGCTCCTTTAAAGGGAGAGAAAAAATATGCTGGAAGATGGCAAAGGGAAGATGCAGTTCTTTCCTGGGTGGTCTGGTATTCAGAAGGTGAATGTTACTCCTGCTTCTCAAAAACTACAGCACTCTTCTTGTTGTTTTCCTTTTCCCTTTTCCCAGTCCAAAGCAGGGGGAATCTTTACACGATCTTCATTCCCATACTTTCCCTTTGACCAAAAGTACTATTTCTTTTCATTCTCTGTTTCCATAAGGGTTTATTTTATTTCCCAGATCTCATCTTTGAAGTTAGACTCAAACACCCAAATCTTTACCAATTTCCATATTGCTGTAAAAAGGCCTACCATTTCCATGAAAAAGTGTGCTACACAAAATATTAATATTTTTGCATCCATTTCCTGCAAGCCAGTCACCTCAGCGGAAGCCCCCCCAAGTTTTGGCATAAAATTGATATATTTGTGTCTTTTTTAAAATTTACTCTGAAAATTTATGTAATCTGGAAAGCTGAGGTTTGGAGGAGTAACAAGAAGCTCTGAAACAGAAGCTCTATTAATGTGATTAGTGAGTTTGTTGCAGAATGTAGTTACCAGTGAAAACATCATTAAATGTAGTGCTTGGGTATCTTCTGCACCAAACAGGTGACCAGGACAGAGAAGAGAAACAGTTTTTCTTTGTTTGTAACAAAAGGACTTCTGATCTGCATTTAGCAACAATTCACAAGTTGTAGTTTATTCCTCAGTACTCCTGTAAGAGAGGGACCAAGAGATTTGAACTCAGCTGATGATGTGGCTCTAGAAATATTGTATCAGTGCTAAAGTGTCTTTGCATTGCTTTTATTAAACAAATACTGTTTTGGAAAGTAAAGCTCTCATCTGCTTCCCACTGAACAAGTTTAAAAACCATTTTCCTCCTTTTCTCTGAACTCTTACTGTGCAAGGCATGCAGTTCTCCCAACTGTGATCTGTTTTGCAAAAGAAGGCTATTAATTGAGGATGTTTTTCAGTATTGCTAAAAGGTCACTACAGTCAATTATGGAGAATATTTGTAAAAGAGAAATCTTGCCTGTAAAGCAATATATCCTGAGTGTCTAATTTGTTCACTGTAATAAGGCCATGCCTACTTATTGATTAATCAATCTTTGTTGTCTGTTTGCTGATTTTATCAGGAAGTCTCTTAATGTAATGGAATATCATATACTGAGTTGGATTGCAAAAAATTTTATTTCTACTATTATACTGCATGTGTTCAACATGAGGAGATGATTTTTCCAGGACACATCATTCTGATGTGTTGTGGCAAGCCTAGAATTGAAAATGGAAGCATATTTAGATTTTAAACATGACTAGAAACATGACTAAGGTTATCAACACAGAATTTTTTCTGTTTTGATCCAATTTGTAAAGCATTACCTGATGTATTCCATTCAAAAGTCTTAATGTTATACAATTATCCTACATTGAGATTTGCAATGCAGGAGTATAGCTAAGCAAAATCAAACTTATGTTGTATACCAAAAAACTGGTTATGGATTAATTCAAAATGGTTCTCAGGCTATATTTAAAAGCATCACATTTGGCTACTTTTTAAAATCATATAAAGGGAGCCAAGCATATTAAAATTAATCTTCATATGATTGAGGTTTTTATCTTGTCATAAATCTTAGTGTGATTTGTAGGACATAGAGTAGTGGCAGGAGTTATGTAGACAGAAAATGTTTTAAGTTATATTATAATTATCATTATCTCTGTTGGCAGGAGTGCATCATTTCCACTAAATAACATGCCTTGTTTCACTGTGACTCCATGATTCATTTCTGTTCTTTTGTACTGTAGTTGATGTAAATGAGCCACATTAACTGCCCCCCTGCCTCACTTTATGCATATTTAAGGATTTAAAGTGTCTCAAAAATCCATTATCACTCTGTGACGGAAAGGTGAGAAAAATGTGTGAAAAACTCATAGACAGGTAGAAGAAGAATTTGTAGATCTATTAACTTTGGACAGGTGTGAGACATCTAAGATTTAATCTGGTATTTATGTTGGAATTAAAATAAAATAATGGTATACTTTAAACTGAGAAGAAATAAAGAATTAGTAATGCTGGTGTTCTGTGTAATTTTTGCAAAGGAACACTGGTTTTCTTAAAACATTTAAATTTTCCAAGAAATGAGTTCTTCATGATCTGCCCTTAAAATACTCCAGGGGACCAGAGAATCAAAAGGAGAAACACAAGAACACGGTAATAATTTCCCATTTATCCTTGCTTCAGTAGGTGCTAAAGTTTAAGTTCCTCTTTTTTTGCTGTATAAAATACTCATAGCATGATTTACCACGATGCACATCTCACCATGAGTAGCAAAATATAAAGAATAAAAATAATTCTAATTCTGCAAGCAGTTTTGCAAAGCTCCTATTTGCATTACTTTTGCAGACTAAAATTTACTGTGATATATAAGGAGTATTAAAGATACAGAACTTCAATGAGAGGACAGTTTTTATAAAAGCAGTGGTACCATATATCAAAAAAGCCAGGCTTGACATCCACAACATGTGTCATGTCTGCAGTGCTTTCAAATTACGAAGCAATCTTTTTACCAGACGGGCACTTAAAGTCACAAGTTCTACTAACACATCCATTGAGAATAAGAATGCAACAGTTCTCTCTAAAATTTTAATATGTATATGGATTCTCAGTGCATTCTGGAATGTGGATTCAGCTTTTCCGGCTCTGGAAAAGTAATGTTCAACATATGGCCACCTGCAGTTTTACCATGGTGAAATTTCTGTGCTTTTCCCTGGGGAAAAATCAAGGTATGAGATGTTTTTTTCTTTCCACATGCTATGTAGATTAAATACGTGACATGCAATTTAGATCCAGAAGATTTTTGGCACTGATAGTGATGACTTGAAAGATATCATAGCACAATTTTAAAACTCATTTATGTGGCAGTCACTGTTGTTGAAAATACAGCCTCTTTATGGTGGCATCATTGTGATTTATCTCTGAATCAGTGACAGCCAAAAAACTCAACTTCTCAGTCCTGACCCACTTTGGGAATGCTGCAATACTATCACATTCCTTAATCCTAGGGAAACTGAAGTGGTGAAAGGGTAGTATAATTCTGCTGTCATTACTGCCAAAAGCAGGACAAATCATCAGTGTCTCCATAGAGGGAATAAAGATGAAAGAAATACTCTCTGGATTTTAACAGTAAGGACGGAAAAAAAAAAGAATTGGAATAGTGTCACTAAAATGCCCTACTGTGTCTTAGCACCATTAAATTTCTTCCAATGTTTAAAGGGGGATATAAAACTTGCATAAGTAATATATAAGGTGGTCCAAAAAAACACCCTTAAAGAATAATAAAATAGAATAAAATATGCCTTCCATTGCCAAAATACGATAAAATTCAGTTTCTTAAACATAATTAAAGCATGGGGAAATAATGCTTTGTATAATAAATACAGACTAGTCCCCATAATTCTCTTAAACAAAGTGTTGGGTTTTATTTCATTTAAATTATTTGTCTACAATATCTTAAATAATAATGGAGTTTACTGCCATGATCTATTTAGCATTTCTGTCTTTCTTTGAACTGTTTACTGTGCAGAGTTCCACTACAGCTTTTTATGTCACTGCCTTGAGGAGAGCACATTGTTCTTGTGGGCAGCTGGGTGATGATTCCCAGCAGTCCCACACAACAACATCCTTGACTCTGGTGTTTATGCTGACTTGGAGGAGCTTGTGGAAAAGCCTGTCTCTGAGTGTGAACACAGGTGGTGCACACACAGCCCTCAGACTGACAGAGGAACTTGGGTACCTGCGCAAAGTTCTCTAATAAAGGTGAATGATAACATTCTCATGTGCTCGAACTTCCTCTTGTGGATTTCCACGCAAGCCGAAGCTGGGGTGGTCAGGCTGTTATCCTGAGTGAACTCTGGAGCAGCCTGGAGCACAATCAGGTTCAGACTCTGGACACTTGATATTAGCATAAACTGAAATACAAAGTATGCACTTGACAGCTTCAGTTACTCAATTACAAGATATTGGAGAATTTATGAGCTAAGTGCCAAAGGTGAAAAATTATGCTCTGTGTGTCACTGAGAGTGCCATAATAAACTGTCCTGTGAGCTCAGTGTGTGCATTCCTTTGATGCCGAGTGATTTGAATGATTTATTTATCTAGTGGCATGTGGTTGATCTTGAAACCAGTTCAGTCACATACATGTTCAGGTATTTCAGGTGTTCCCAAAGGTGGGGAGCAGCATTTTACCACTGAGCAACGTGGTAGTGATGACAAATGTGCTGGAGAAATGCTGGCAGTAGTCACATTCACCAGTGTGCTCTTGTAAAAATGAGAGTGGGCTTGGATGAGTCCATTGTAATCACTGAGAGTGAAGTGACAAACCAGGGATGAGCTGTGTTCCACATGCAGAGGGGGGCATCTGCCAGGGAAGGAGGTCCACAAGGTGCTACAAAGATCTTGCAGGAGGTTTATACCTGTCTTGCAAAAACCTTATTGAAGCTAATATCCTGTGGATGCTGAACTTCAGCCTGTGGCTGTAGTTCAAGGTCCTGGGTTGCCTTGATATTTGGCATTTATTAGGACCTCAAATATAGTCATCAGTGTTGAGACTGGCACAAGTCAACACAGAAAAAGAGCTTTGTTTAACATGTGGTTTCCTACATCTTTTGTAGAAAATCATTACATGACAACAAAATAATGTAATGTCTTTCCAATAATTTACTACAGATTTGTTCAGTGTGTATTACTCAGAAAAAAAAAATATATTTACATTGTAGTAGTACCTTAAGATATTACAGTCTTAAAAACTATTTTTTCATGTTCCTTATTGCACCAAAGGGTTACATAAAGTAGAAATGCGAAGGAAAATAAATTATGTTTGTCCTCTAGGGCTCCAGTCCATCTACAGAATGTATTTTTGTGCACTACTGAGGACGTTAAGCAGCTCCTAAGTTTTGACTGTTGCTAGCCCAGGTTCTTGGGTGTCTTGCTGGAGCATCTGGTATAAAGTTATTAATGGAGAGAGACAGTGAATTTAACAAAATCAGGTTTGACTCTGTGTTATAATTTCCTTGGGTATTTTTACTTTTTTCTTTTTCAGAAGAGGTAATTAAAGGAACATGACACAAAAGAATATTGGCATCCTAGTTAAACTTTACAGGTTTTGATAAAACAGCCTGACCTTGTAATATTGTTTCTGATTCTAGTTCATTGAGATATAACCTCAGCAAAGTAAGTTGTGAGTAAAATCTGAATCAACAACAGCAGTAGATTTATTGATGCTTTTTATCAATACCTTTGGACAACTCCTGAAGAACTCTAATTACCTTAGAAAACAAAGTCTTTGCAAATGGCAATTGTGTGATTGATTGTTTGCCACTCTTACCTTGCAGTCTGAAACATGAATCTAAGGAGTAATTCTGAAGCTGAGCCCTTTGAAAGAAGTCTTTGAATATAGATTGTTCTTTCAAAACAACTTGTGAAGCATTGGAAACATTGAGAAGCAGAAGAATTTTGTCATTTCCTCAATCAAGACTTGCATGTGTCCGCTCATACAATTGCACCAAATTCTTGAGGAATTCAAAAATCTTGATCAAGTAAAATATAACTCTACCACCCTGCCTTTTTCTAGAGCTGCATTCAGACCAGGAGAGTTTCTACTCAGGCAATGGTTTTCTGAGGAGCTGATTAACTCAATCTCCAGTGAGAAAACTGCCTGCAAGACTTATTTCATGAACCTGAATAGGCTGGAAGATAAGGATAAAAATGTGGATTTTAACTGGTGATTTCTCTGAGATGATAGAAGATAAATCAAGCCACTGATGACAGCAGAAAGTTGAATTCTCAACTGGTTTTGCCATTAGCAAGTAATTTTTTGTGCTGTTGACATGATAAGAATAGAAAGCAGACAATGAAGCAGAATTATTAAACACCTATGGATGATAAACCAGATTTCATCTCTGGTTTTGGGACATAGTTGAATTCCACTTGGAATAAAGAATTCTCAGGAGTAACATCATGAAGCCTTGTAAATCCACTAAAATATCAACCATGGTAGAGGTTAAAATGGATTTTTTCCTAATTTATGGCACATATTAACATATTTTAAAAGGTTCACTTTGCCTTGTTAAGAGTTACAATGGAAGAGAAAAGAATTACTTTTTTAATCAGAATCCACTTTTGGCATTGTAGCTGCTTTTTCTGTCTGTCAGACCATGACAGGAAGAGTCAGCTTGTGTCTATTGACGGGGAAAATGAGATCAGTGCACATGTAGGGGTTCTGAATTGTCAGATTTTGTGGAAGGTGGGATGCTCCCAATCCACTAAGATGACAAGACCAGTGTTACAACCCTCAATCCATCCCCCAAGTGTCTGTGGTGAGCTCAGAGTGGCTGCAGACCCTGGAATACAATGCAGGTAAGCTCAAAACTGCTACAGACAACTCTGAAAATGCTGCCATAAAATCACCTCCATATTCCTCGCTTCTGTTGTCTGCTTTGTATAGTCAAGACCTGTCAAGTGGGGGTTGATGGAAAGTATATTTTACATAAAACAACAGGACAATTTTCACCACAAAAATAAAGTTTTCTGTGTGAAGAAGTATGATTTACTTTCTCATACTCTCCTGTCTTATAGACAAACTATTGATGAAGAAGTGGAATGTACACACCTGACAATTGTAAACGGGACATTTGTGACTCATTCATTTAGTCTTACACTTGGTAGCTCTTGACCTCTCCCTCTCAGTTCACTGGCAAAAACTACCATTTATAATCTACACAGAGGTCATTATAAACCAAAATTTATCAAGTTTGCCAAAATGAAACCATTTTTCATCATGGAATATTATTTTCAACTGGAATTTTTATCTTAGCATCATTAATTGTGTTAATGTCTTCCAAGAGTCCCATTTTATTAGGAAATTAACTGAAAAAATGCTTAAGGACATGGATACTAGATTGTGGCACTTTTTGTTATTTTAACTCAGTAACTCCTAAGTTAGTGTTCATGATATATTTGAGCTGTGGCCTTGCAGGTCAGATTTCTCATCCTTGTTGTGTGGGAACAGTGTACGGGGCTGGGCTTGCAAGGTGGGGAATGAATCCCAGAAGCTCCAGGCAGGGAGAAAAGGCACTGGTGCTCATGGTCTTTAATTCACCTGAATAAGAGTGAGGGGTAACCAGTTCTGCAAGTGCTGAACTTTTGGGGGTTTTTGAGTTTGTTTTCTTGGATTTTTTTTCATTGATGAAAACCATAGTGATCTCTGATGAAAAGCCTGATGTTAGAATAGAGCTGCCATGTAAATTGGGATGTTTGTGAGCTACAGGAAAGCTACTTTTGGCTCTTTGGCTGCCTCTCAGCCCATCAGCAGTGCAATAAACTGCACCTTAGCTGCATGTAACCCAAACAGCAACATTGCAGTCCTTGATCTGGGTGTCCTTTTAATTTCTGCCTCCCCTCAGATGCACTGGGATGTGAGGATTCTCAGCCTCCATCGTTTATTGCCCTGGGATGAGCCGTGGTTTTTGTGTGGGTCTGGTGCAGCCTGTGTCCCCACAAATGGGACAAAGCTGTGCCTTTGCCCTCCAAAGCCTGGCCTAATCT
The DNA here is from genome assembly GCF_031753505.1 of Anomalospiza imberbis. Lineage (NCBI taxonomy): Eukaryota > Metazoa > Chordata > Aves > Passeriformes > Viduidae > Anomalospiza > Anomalospiza imberbis. Next base: position 18,459,818 of record NC_089690.1, on the reverse strand, counting down.
CCAGTACTAGCAATTTGCTTAAATCCTGACTAAAAGGTTTAAATGACCTCTCATGGCATTCCCAGCCTGTGCTCATTATTAAATAGGAAAGAGTTGATGGTAGATGGGTTGGGGAAGCTGTGGAGCCCCAAAGGGCCATCTCCTCCCTCTTGGGCTTGCACAAGGCAGGTTTTCCCCCTCAGCTTTCCCTGGCAGGGATGGTGACACACAGATGAGGTTCACAGTTACCCTCCCGGGACCTCAGCTCTGTGGGTGAAGGGAAATCTGTGGGTTCAGGAGCTCCAGCAGGTTTTCAGGGTTCCTCAAGCCCTCCTCCCTCCCCCATGGGACAGCCTCTGGAATGGCCCAGGGGCAGTGGGCACACCTGGGGGACCCCATGGCAGATGGACATGGCAGGTGTGGGTGAAGCAGGACTGTGCAGGATGGCTGATCTCCAGGAGAGGCAGTGAGGTGCTGTCCCCTGTGTTTTAAACTGGATTTTCCCTGTGATTCACTTGGTACACTTGAACCATGTTGGACGGGATCATTCTCCACCTGCTTTGGCCATTATCAGCACAAAGGATGGCATGAAAATACTGTTTTGAACATGCAGCCATTTTAAAGCACGGGACTGCCACCCAGGCAAGCTGTAGCATCTTTTCTTAGGCAGTGAAAGAAAAGAGCAGCAGAAAACGGTGCCAGCAGATTGCCCTGTGCCTGGCTGGGCTGAAGCAGAAGCAGCAAAGTGCTCGTGGTGGCCTCGTGCTCCCCAGGAAGGATGTTTGAGGCTGGCCACCATGCCTGGGGACACTGCTGGCCCCAGGACCCCGGCCAGGCACCCCGGCTGAGTTCAAACCTGGGAGCGCTGGAGGCATGTGGAGAGGAGGAGAAAGAAAAACACTGACCACCCCAGCATGCTGGTGAGGAAAGAAAACACTGCAGGGCTGTTGAAATATTCACAGAGGATTAGCACAATGTTACTGTGTTTAGCACAGGTGTTTCTGTAGCTGTGATACATTAGGAAAATTTACAATGTTCAGTGACTCACACTTTCTCCATGTAGTGTGGTAGTTTATTTTCCTGGGCTGCAGTACAAAGTGAGGAGGAACACCTGCTGGTATTTTGGCTTTCCTGTAATGTCTAAGCTTTTGTTTAATCTAGGTGTGCTTTTGTTTTGTTTTGTTTTGTTTTTTTTTTCCTTTTTTTTCTTTTCTTTTTCTCTGACAGCATTGAAGCATTTTAGCACATAACTTTAAAAGGAAACTGCTTTCACCAGAAACGTGTAGAAATATTCTGTTCTTTACCTCTGTGTCATTGCGTGCCATAAACTACTATCAGTAGGAAAATTATGGACGTTACTCTCAATACTTTCTTTGGCTTTAATTTTAGGCATCTAGTTAAACAGCCAAATTTTGAAAACAGATCTGTACACTGTGTATTGCAGTTCCTTTTAAAATTTTATCAGAAACATCTGTTTTAATGTCCTATAAAGTTGCATATGGTCCAAACTAGTTCCACTGCAAATGTATAGCTAAGAAAGGTCCTCCACACTGTTATAAATTGAATATTGATGTGAAATGCTTATTTAGGATGTTTCTCATGGTAAAATTCTCAGTAAAACATTAAGGAAGAAAACTGAAATTCCATAGAATAAATGCAGAAGCTTAAGACAGATCGTCTTATTACTTAAGAAATATTCTTAAAAGGAATAGACCTGGATTAATACCCTTTCATAAAATTAATTATTAATTTCGACAAAGAAAATAAGGACTTTTTCCCCACAAGTATACAAGATGGTGCACAAGCAATTGAAACTATTCTCTGCTGGATGGGCCTTGCTGCTGTCTAAAGGAATGAAAAACAGGTGAAAAAGTAAGAGAACACAGCTTGATAGTCTGTCCCAGTGGAATATTCAAGACTGACATTGAAGGGAAAAATAAACCAACATTTCTAGAACTTATCAACTGAACAGTTTGGTCTCAAAATTTTTGTATGTTCTTCTGAGATTAAAACTGCAGTGTAGGGGATCTGTACATGCTGTAACTTACAGACCCTGTATTTGCCTTGTTTTCTCTCCTCTAATTTCTTTGTTACACCTCTTCCTTATCAAATTAATATTTATGTTTTCAAAGCAGCATAATAAGAACACTGAATTTATGATGTGGGTGAGTTGCTATAGCACCATTATCTTTAGAATTTCCTATATTGTGTATTTGATTTTTTTTTACTTTTTCCATTGGGTATGCTGTATAAAGTACACTTCGCATGCTTATGTTGAGTTGCCATACCTGGCTTGTATCTCCTTATTTTGCACTTTCTCACTTGTTTTCACTTTCATTTTCTTGAATCAATTAATTCTGTTGAAGCAGTTAAGGACATTTTTCTTAGAGTACATGGAAGCTGGCTCAGATTTAAAAATGCAATTGCTCTGGGTTTGTGATGTCTGACAGCACTTTGTCCATAGGGCCAGACACCTAGGGGGATTGTTTATAATTTCTGTAAGTGTGTATATAAGAATAGCTTATAGGCAACAGGCAGGCATTTGTGTTCAGATGCATTCCACATATGTTCAGTAACCTTACTCATATGAATAATGCCTTTTATGGAACAAACGCAAATGGAGAGAATTTAGGAGAAAAAAGTTTTCCTTGGTTCAGAGGTTCTACAAAGCAAAAGGAAAACACAACAGACACAAGCTACATTAAAGGGGATCAGAGACATACATTAAATTCCTTATGTCTTTTTAATGATGCAATTGTGAATTATATTCCTGTTGCATTTGTAATTAGAGGGCAGAACAGATGGTAAAGGCTTGTTCTAAAGTAATATGTCTATTAAAATTATCCACATAGCTAAACTGCCTGTTGACTACAACAGGGTTTCTTAGCCATTAAAATACCCTGTGTACAGATATATGCTTGATTATTATAGCTCATTACATATGAGCACACATAATATATGTGCATATATACAGAAACAGATCTATTCTATATTAGTTATATGCTGGATATGCCATTAAATGTCATTTATTACAGTAGTGAAGGAAAATGAAGCCTGATTCTATAAAAAGCCTCCCACGTGGGTAGACAAGACATGCTGTTGTATGGCCCTCATGTATCATTTGTTTTCTTTATCTCCAATTTTAGCTGGAGCTAAAGTGTAAAGATAAATTTATCAGATGAGGTGTTCCGATATAGGACATGACACAGACAGCTATGGTATGGTTGTTATTACTCTGCAGAAGCTTGCTTTATTTGTAGTCAGTATATTTGACCTATTATCTCTTGTTTATAGATTTATCTTATCTCAAGATCTGGAGATGCTTGTGTTGGCAACCTTTTTTTTTTTTTTTTTTTTTCTGCATGCCATCTGTAATGTTTTCCAATATAAGCCAGTCACTGAACTGATATGATCTAATAATTTGTGATGCCATAAAATTCTCTCCTGGCACCAAACCCCCCACATCTTAGGGAGTTAGGAAGGTATGAAATGAGTGAGAGGAGATGATCCTATTTATTACAGTTCTTATGGATAAAGTATTTGTTCTATAAAACAAAATTATTCTGACATCTGTGTATTGATTTAAAATTGGTCCTATGAAACATCCCCAAATATATTCAAGGCTTGATGGCATTTCTCTGACCTCTTTATATCTAAAATATCTGAATCCCTGATTGCTTTCTTGACCTGAAAGCCCCTCTATAATAATGGGTATAAGGAAACTCACTAGGGTATTTAATTTCAATCACTGAATTTCAGTGAATTACTCTATCAGGGTGTGATGCTTTAGTTCAGAGCTGAGTCTGTGTGCTTGCATGTGCTTGCACATCCTTAAGATCATCCTGGCCTCATACCAAAGTACCATATCTGGAATTTCCATCATGCCACCAATTCAAGCCAGAGGTGGAAGACAGTGATGATAAATGTCAAGCCCATTCACTCAGGAGGAGAAATCAGCTCAGAGCATTTTTTAAAACCAGGATTTGACAGGCAAATGACTAAACATATTTCTTTAGTGATCCAACATTTCTTCTTAACGAGGCAAGTTGTCATTGACTCTGCTTGTTGTCTATAAATTCTGACTGACTCAATCTTCATAATATCAGACTGGTCAAAGGCATCAGTAAATTACATGAATAAAACATAATACTTGGTAATTGTCCTTAGCTGCTAAGATACTGTAATTTCATTTTCTCAGCAGCATTTGTCCAAAATAGTGTTTCCTGAATTGGCCATTACTTTTACTTTCCTAAAATGGATGCCACAACCTCTGTAAACACCTTACCTAATTTGGTTTCATGCATAATGATGTTGCAAAGACCTCACTGCTTTTGCTTTTCTGATTCTTTCCCCCATCCTGCTGTGGGGAAGGGGGTGGGACTGAGTGACCATGTGGTGCTTACTCATCAAGTAGGGCTAAACCACAATGACAAATTGAGCACTTTTCTTTATTTCTGGAGACTTCCAAAAAATGAGTTTCATGCATCTGGCAAATAAAACAATAAGCACAGTTTGCTGTAAGGAGGGCTGACTCTTGGCTTAGTCTCAGGTACTGTAGAACTAAATTTTCCTTGCATATGAATTGGATCTCCTACTATGTCCTACTCATAGAAAAGCCAAAAATGAAAAACTAAGAATGCTCCTGGCAATGCCTTTTGGCTTTGGGGACATGTCTGGATTCATGCATGCATTGTGCATAATGCAGTATGTCCTTGAGAAAATCAAAGTTAATTTCTGTGGTATGGATTCTTGTTTATAATAGATATATTTTTAAAAAAGAAAAAAAAAAAAAGAAAAGAAAGAAAGGGAAAAAAAAAGAAGAAGAAACAGAGAAATGTTACTGTCTGCTAGGCACATTGATAGCATTTCTTTCTTGTCCTTAGACCAAGCCTCTCACACACAAATATTTAAAATTACATCTGCCAAATAAAATTGTTGTGAAGCAGACCTTTTATTTTTCTAGGTTCTTTTGAGAACACATCATCCTAACATGGCCTCTGACAAACTGCCAGGAGAGCAATTTCTGACACGGAATGGTGTAGGAAAAGAAATGATCCTATAAGATCCGCTTATAGCTGCTTCCCACTGTGCTCTTTATTCTGCACCTGGCATGTTCTTGCAGGCTATGTACTTACTGCTTTACTGTAAGGTACATATCCTCTGATTTCAGAAATATGCCTTGATGCATCCTTTTCCAGTCAGGCAGGAAAAAATGTCAGTCCAACCCTAAAGAAAAGAAATCAAAGCTAAATAGATGACAAGCCACCTTTCTTGTTGAAGGACCTTTGAGCAATGAAAATGTAAAGCAAAAGAGAGTTCTGTGTTGATCATATTCAACTCATTTTGCTGGACCAGCAAATACATCAAGCATCTGACCAAATTCCAGCAGTTCAGTCAATATTTTGAAAGAAACATATAATCAGTGCACAACCTGCAGTGAGAAGGAAACATGAAACTAATACTGCAAAAACAACTTTGCTGGAGACTTGTTCAGGCAGGTGAAAATCACCAACCCTTTCTTCTTAGGTGGGTATTTCACACCTCTGTGCATTCACCTGTGCTGATGCAGAGTTGCCATTTCAGAGTCTCTGGTCAGATTCTTACAAGGTATAAATCAATTTAATTCTATTTATTTGTGTGAACTATATTAATGATCTGACTCGTTAAAGGTTAACTTGGCCTGAGTTATGCTTCCTTGTTTTGATCCAAAATATAGCATATTTTGTCTGGTTAACCACAGACCAAAACAATTAGAAATACTCAGATAAAAATGTAGAAGATGCAATGAATGCAGTTTCATCTCCTTCTAATCCTCTGCAAAAAACTAGTCTAAAGTAGGATAAACTACAAGTCTCTTTATTCAGGAACAAGTATTTGGGATATTTATAAAATATCAGGTATATAGTAACTTCCATTAATTTTCAGTCATTTTTAAAGTGCCTAAAAATAGTTATTATCTTACTGCTTCAGATAGCTTGACACATCTGAGTAGGAGAGCAGATGCTTCTGAGTTTGCAGAACGAAGGGTGACTAATATGAAAGACCTTTTTTAAAATAAATGGTGTGATCATGCAGTAACGTTTAGCCTAAGAGCTACTCTTTCACCGTGGGTTTTTTAATTTGCTTTATCCATCAAAGTAATACACTGGAAAATAATGTAGCTCTGTTGTTTAATTATTGAAGATTATTAAGTATTCTAAGAACCTTTTGATCAATAATAATTTTGGACCTTGTTCAAAATCTAGTTAAGCTGCTGTGGTTTGACCATTCCAGAGCTTTAGATAGGGAAAGAAATTACAATAGATCAGAGAGTAAATAAGCAATTAGTACACAGAATAGCTAGAGCCAAGCTGGCATTCAGTGAACTGGAATGGATTCAATGATTGCATGTGTCACCCTGATTTACAGATGTGTTAAATATGGTTCTTTTCTGGTTTCTGTTCTTGGTTAATAAGCTAAGATTTTCATCAGAAATTCAAACCTATTAGTTCATTCTTCAATGCCTCTAATGACATGCTGCAAATAAATTATGCCCAAATTATATTTGGTATTTGAACAATTAAGTTTTTATTTTATTTAGGTATCTATATATCTAAGAACACATACAAGCTGGTAGCTTCACTTTCACACAATGGTGCACTCATTCGCAAAGCAGAGTCTTCCCTCCTTTACTCTTGCATATTCCTCTTTTCCCTCTCTCTTTTAAGAATTAGCTATTCCCCCTCCAAAGACACCACCTGAGTCTTGTAGTTCAGTTTAAAATGGCAAACGAGCAAAACCTGCATTCATGTTTTGTTGGGAAAGAAGGAGGAACAAAAAGTGGCTCTACAATGGAGGAGGGATTCAGAGTAAACCAGCAACTTCTTCCATTTATTAACATATTGAAGGACAAGAAATGAGGAGGTAGATTGATGTGCTCAGATACTAATGGGTAAAATTTGGCAGAATTTCTAAGGAGTCCTGATATTGATAGGTCCAAAAATACACCATCAATCCATCTATCATGATCAGCTGTGTTAAGAAGAAAAAATGAACTTATTAACAAAATATCCTAAGAAGAAGAGTGTATTTAGTGCATAGCTGACACATGCTGCACATTTTTCTGTGATGTCAATTAAATAATTAGTTATCAGCAAGTGACTGAAACAATCCATCTCAGAAATAACTGGTTGCAAGTTCTCAAGGGCAATATATAGTTGAGATTCTCCTGATAACATAGCTGTAGAAATGTTCCACGTGTTTCACCTAATGTAATAAATTTGATTTCTGAGAAACCACACAACCTCCTTAATGGGAATTAAAACGGCCAGAATGACCCATTGGGCAACATCCTCGTAATCAGCTGGGAACAGGTTTCACCTTTTCTACAATAATCTACCCAGGTCTGCTGGGAGCTGAAGTAGTATATTAAGGCTGTGGAGAGACACTACAAAGTGTAAGGCTTTGTGGTTGAAGAAATTGCATTGAAGTGTGTGAAGACCCTCAAGTACTGCTGCCAACTGCAGCTCTGGAGTGCTCCAAGGAATCTGCAGATATTTCCACAGAGAGTGGCTAATGGTCAGTGGTCCCTCAGGAATAGAGGGAATTTTGCCTTTCAGCTCCAGGAGCAGGAATCTGTGCAGTATCAGGAATACAGGTGGAAGAGAGGTTCCTAGGAAAGTGAAAGTCTACTAAGCACATGAAAAACAATGTTATCTGCAAGAATGATTAGGGTCTCAAGAGAGCTTTACAGGGGAGAAAACAGCCTGATATTCTTCCTGATACATGGCAGGGAGAAGCATAAATCCATTTTTGTATTTCTTCATTGTGAGATTAAACTAGTAATCTCTGCTGATTTCATTACTTGAAAGAACTTTTCTTAAGAGTAGGATTCTCCTTCTGTTTGTGAAAGTTTTCTGTTTTGCATATGACATTACCATTGCAGATATTTTTTTCTATGCTGAGTACTAATGAGAATGGAGACAAGAGGGTAAATGAAGCATGGATCATCCTGCTGTTCATCACAAAGTTCGAGGGTCTGAATTTGTCAAAAGTTTTCAGATTTAAGAACAGTGAAACTTAAATTTCCAATGAAGAATTTACCTAAGCAGCTTAAGTCTTCTGCCATACAGCTTCTGAAGTTTTGGTATTGTTAATTACTATGAGTTCCTGAAGAAATGCACAAATTTCTGTTTCCTGCCTAAAATTCTTTGTTTCCTAAGCCGAGGTGTAACTGAACAACTGGCTAAAACTGTTCCTAGGAGAACTGCTTAGTGCTGATGAGACAGATTGATAAAAACTGGAGCTCTCTGGGAAGAACAGGTTACTAGTCTCTTATCAGCCCTACAAGAGCAATTAAGCTGCTTTTGGCCCCTTGATTGCAATTAATATCCCAGGAGGCTGAGAACTGACTGGTGATCTCAGCACACTGTGACTTTACACTTCTTGTCTTAAAAGGTGTCATATCAGGTTGCTTGAGGTGTGAATTTCCCACTGGCATTCTCCAGGTTCTGGTTCCCAAATCCTACCAACTATACTTACTTACTATACTTACCTTGTGCTTTTTGAACCTGCACTCCACCTTCCTTCAAGAGAACAGATGTGAAAAGAGCTAGGAAATCCTGCAGCCACACCTTCATCAAGCTCTTCTATATTCATAGCAAGTTTTAAGGTTCTTGTTGACTTCCACAGAAAGACTCGTCCTTCTAAGAGATATCTATCTGTCTTAGAGCTCAGGAGACTGGGTGTGCCTTGTCCTGCTCAAGCTGTTTGCTGGGACCTGAAAGTTCAGCTTCTGACGTGGCCCTTAGCAGTGAGACAAACCTTCAGGACTGATGACAACAGTCACAGCTGGAAGCTAGAGATCCTCTAAGAGAGCTAGAGGATCTTTCTTAAGATATTCAGAAGCCTTAAGGACCCAGGCAAGTAATGGGAATGGTGTAGAATAAATGGGCTGTTCAGGTACTATCTGCAGTCAGTATTAGACATGCCACACAATGAGGGACCGTTGAAGTGACAGAGCAGATGTTTTGTTTTACAGAGGTCACATAGAATTTATCTGTGAATTGTGATAGTGCTCCATAGCTGAACAGAATGCCATGGAACCTAACAGAGCAAATTGATTAACTGTGTTGGCTATGGAACAGGAAAAATCTTGGAGTAGCAGGATATATTCCTGGTATTTAAGGTGTCTCTAGGTAGTGTTAACTGTTTTGTTTTAAATTCTGAAATTCCATTGGTATTTGTACAGTTATTTCATCAATTATCATTATGAATACAATTATATCAGGCTATGAATTTTCCCTGTTCAGGTGAAACAAGAATGTGGGGATTAGAATAGTCTTTGATTAAAGTGTCTAACATACCCTCTATTATTCCTACAGGTAATGTCAATAAAATTCTCTTGCCTCTTAAGTTGTGAAAATGAGCATATGTTAAAATACTCTGCTCTCTTTGAATCTTTGTAAACATTCATGATTTATTTTCTGTCTCCAGTATCTCCCGTGCAAGTTTGCATTTATGTTCTGTTTTCTATTTTGAGACAATCAAATTAAAACTCACTTTGTTTCATAATTATAAACATCCATTTTGACTAACTGACAAATCTTGCTGGAATTTTGTTCCCAGAGCTATCATTCACCAATATATAAAGCAACAAAATTTATCAGGATTCCACCGAGGTTCCTTAAATTTTCTTTGGAATTGTACAGCATCTATTCATTTACATTCACTTGTGTCCCTTCATTCCTAAGTGATTAATGGGTTTATTGATTGGTTTCTACATTTTCCCTGCTATAATAAAATTAAGTAGAGATAGGAAACACGCAGAAAAGCTAAATAAGTGTCTTTTACTTGTTACTGGTTAGTACAGAACCTTTCTCTCCTATAAAGCGACCTTCTTAGTAGATGGGAGAGGTTTTTAAGTCTTCTGCTGAAGCTTACCTCAACACAGGAGTTGTATGATTAGGGATAGAGTGTCATTACCTCCTGGAAGGGACTTTAGCTCAAGTGGAGTGAATAGAAACAGGATTATGTTTACAGGGAACAGGTACATACAAATTTGTCTGTTGTCTGGGTCATGCCTTCTAATTTGGTTCCCTTTACTGGGCAAGTGTGAGGAGGGAAGTCAAAGGTATTATGTAAAAACTTGGAAAAACATTAATATGAGATTGTTCCTTGCAACAACAGCGGGAGATGAGCATCACAAAACCACTGCCCCTTCTGATGTGCTGAACAGTTAATTGTCGGCTTCTGCTGGTGAAAGCAAATGTGGAGAGGTGTCCCATTTCTCACACTGAGACTCCTGAATCACCTCCATCCACTGCTTTTTCATGTTGGTCAAGAAAAACTTCACTTGAAATACTGTTCCCATTCCTGCTGAAGGGTTGAAATCCCCTGTTTTTTTCAGGGGCTGTGACTGCAGGTTTGCCTCTCATTCCTGTACTCACAAGGTAAGAGAGACTCCAGGTTTTCCAGTCACTCTTTGAAAAGCTCAAAAGGAGTGGAGTACATTTTAGTCAGGAAGAGTACAAAAGAAACAGCATGAGCTGATGAGTTTGAAGGGAAATATGCTTGGCTGACATTCTGAAGTGTTATTTGAATATTCTTTCTTTTGCATGCAAGGTACACATCTGAAATATGTGTCTGGCATCCAAAACACTAGAAAGAGTGGGATTAGAAGCATATAAGAAAACCTCAGATTCTGGTTTAAATAAGGGCATATAAAATGAAGTGTAGAAAGTCAGGTGGAAGATTAAGAGATCCATAAGCCAACTTTGTAGCACCTGATATAGTATTTATTTATATTCACTCTTTTTAGCTCTTGTGTGGAGAGTATAGTCTGAAACTGTTCCATGCCAAAGCAATTCTAGCATTGGACTTACAGACCAGTTCTGAATTGGCTTGCTTGAATGAAAGGCTCAAAAGTCTAAGGAATAGACAATAATGAATTTGAATAAATTCAAAGCACAGATGAATTTAATTGTGACAGACGTCATAAACAGTCCTGGGGATTTAGAATGGCATGGACCATATTGTTTCCTTGTGTGAATGAATTAAAAAATGATCCTATTCTAAATGGAATTCTTGAAGTAGCATTTGAAAAGCTGCACATTTTTTGTATAAGCTAACTTGTTGTATTTTTTTTAACGGATTCATTTTACTTTCCTTCCTTTATCAAGTATTAAAGTCCTATGGGGCAGGTTTCTACCTTCTTTTTTTTTTCTTCTCTTTTGCACAAAGGATATGGAAGAACATCTATACAGTAACCCTACTAAAAGAATATCTGTAGAGCTGTTTTTTAAAAAAGAATGTCATATTTGAGCTGTGGAATTAGAAGAGCTTTGGCAAAGGCTGTGCTCCAGAGAGGCCTTAGACAGGTAGAATTCTGTGCTTATAGTTAATCATGTTCAAATGCCTTACCATCCAAATGAAAAAAAATCATTTAACTGAGTTAGTCCATATAGAAACTCTGCTTCCTTTAGCTTGAGCACTCCCTCTTCTCTCAAAATAAGGGCTACCTACTATATTTTTTCTTGCTGGCTTGCTTCACTTTCTTGTGGATGTTTAATATTGATCAGCTCTGTCCTTCACTCTGGGATTGCTGCCAAACACCTCATGCCAGCTATTATAGGATTAGATACATTTTGTCTAACTGGAGGAAGATTTTTTCAGTCTCTGTTGTTCCCTGGCATCCAGATTGCAAGGGTTGCTTTAATATCCCCTGCCCAGGGCCAAATCACCATTGCTAATAACAAAACCTACAAGAGGGCCACCAGCAGGTCGTGAATGCTTGTGTGCTTTAGGGGGCCGAATGTTTTAAACATCATCTACCCAAGAAGCCAAGAGTTGGGGTGTGGGCTGCCAGCCCTGCAGTGCCACAGAACAGCAGGCATGCTATTAACACTCATCTTTGAGTTTCTTTTCTGCCTCGCTGTGTGTCACTCACATGCTGTGCTGATACGTGCAATGCCTGCTTGGCCTCTCGGTTACCTTCCTGTGCCCTTCCTGGAAGGGGGGCCCATACAGGTATGAGATACCTTATTACCATTCTCTCTGTTGCCCTGGTGCTCCTCAGCCATGCCTCAAGCAGTATCAATGCCCTCCGGGACACCTGCTCACATCCAGGCCTTTCCATGCTTGCTTCAAGCCCTTCTAGTGAGCCTCTGAGCTGGACCAATCTCATCTGGACTGGTCTGTTCATGCTGGTTGAGGAAACCTGTCAAGGATGGTAATCTACTTCTTCAGCCTGGTAAGAATTTTATATACTTCCCAGTTTTCACAGAGAAAGAAGAATGTAATTGTCTTCAAGCTATGGCTGGGGCAGACCAGCTGTTCTTTGGGTCAATAGGTAGAAACACACCACACTAAACTACTGCTCTCTGCCATAAGAGCATTTGGCACTCAGCCAGTATCTACAAGAAAACATTGCAGCCTTGCCCAAGCACTTAGCTGCTTCTCTGTCCCATAAAAGCTGAGCTATTTCAAGCAAGGACAGTTCTCATTGTAATAAAAGGCCCTGATGTGGCAAAAGCCTGCTATGGGCAGTATCCTGCTTCTTAAATGCAATATTTCTGTATCCTGGCACAGAGCTGTCGCATTGCTGTTTATTTAGAGCCAGAAGGTCCTGTGAGTGGCTAAAAGGCATCTTTCTGTCTTGGAAGAGCACTGGGCTAGTGAACATGAGGGTTGAAATGTAAATGTTACAGTACTTTTAAATATTGAATGGAGAAAATATCCTCAGACCTTCGGGTCATTTAAGAATTTGTGGGATTAACTCCTGCTGCTGAAACCATGCCGTAGGTCTAGTACCTCTCGCAGCCGGATGGACCTTAGAGGAAAATTGTACTTGACATCCTTCTAGTCAAATCTTGGGCTGGGAGCTGTTCAGGCATCCAAAAGTTACCAGCAGGAATGACTGAAGGAAAAGTACCTTACACTGTAGGTGTTGCATACCTTTATAGAAGGAGCCAGGTGGTGCATGAGCCTGATTTTTACCCAATAATTTTCTAGTTTTTGTCATAGCCATTCTTGCTTCTGCTCACACCATTTATGGCCCCTGCAATGGTTCAGCATCACAGAACTCAGCACGGGCTGGGAGCAGGCTGTGGCCACGGGCAGCACAAGCTGAAGCAGAGCTGTGCCAGCGTTGCTGCCCTGCTGTCCCTCATTAAGGACAGCTGGAGCTCTCTGGGGTAAGGCAGCAGGGACACCCTGGGGCACGGGTGCAGGCACATCCCAAAACACTCGGGTGAATGCATGCCTGATTCGTTTTCCTGCTTCCATCCCCTCCAAATACATTTCCTGGGAACTATTGCATCCTTTCTAATCTCAAGCATAGGATAATACATTTACCTTCTGAGGTCCCCAGAGAGCCAGTCAAGAAATAAGACTTCAGTGTGATTCCAGAAGCTAATTTTCAGCAGCCAAAAATCTGATCCAGATTAGTTGCTTCCACTATTAACATATTTTCTTAGCCATTTTCCTTCCAGAATTATGTAAATCATTGCATTCCTGCTCAAATGGTCTGAGCCTGAAGCTACTCCCAGTGACTTAGAAATGTTTCTGACTCACTGTGCTCAGATCTTGGAAAATAAAAATGGTCTTAAAAAAACCCAGTTACTGGAAGGTTCTTCTTTTGGACTGTAATTGCAGATGAGGTTTATTTCAGTGCTTGTGTCAGGGTTTCTTTGGTTGGTTGGTTGAGTTTTTTTGGAGTACTGAAGTAATTTTACATCCTTTCAGATAAAAGTCCTGCTTTGTGTAAAATTTCCTCTATAGAAATTATTTTCTCTTTTTTATTCATTACTTTCTATTCCTAATAATCTATTCTACTCTTCTGTTCTCATTACTTATATTTTATACTATTTTTTAATGTTTGGTTTTTTAGGTAAAAAGTGCTGTTCAGTTTTCTTGATGTCTTCTTTATTTTTAAAAGCTTCCTTCTTTTCTCTTGCTTTTAATTTGTAGATGTATCCTTTCTAAGTTTTCTATCCCTTTAATTTTTCTTTTATTTCATTCCTAGTTGTGGGTGTCTCTTGGTAAAATCAGATAGGCATCTAAATATTTTTGCAATATTTTCTCAGTAAATAGTCACTTCATAGCCATGAATGAAGTAGCCATTCCAGTTCCTCTCCAAAAGGTATAGACCTAATTCTTTGGATGTAAGAAGTACAGCACAGTGAATGTTTTGATCAAGACTAGAAAACTTATTTGTGAAGACAAGATTTATTTCCAGAGTATCTCTGGAGTCTAGCACGTGAATAATTTTCTAGGGGGTAAGGTAGAGTGTGAACTTTATCTTGACTTCATTAACTTCTCTGTTTTATTGCCTATGTGCCTATCCTTCTGTTTCAGAATTGTATTGTAAATATCAGGGGGCTTATACATTTTCATTTCTTCCATCATTTGCTGTTGCTATGGAATAGCAGGAATACTAGAAGGTCACTCAGCAGCTTCCCTCATGAAAAGTGTCCAGTGCATGCAAAATGTGGTGAGGTCCACGTGGCGAGGTCCACACTTGCAGGTGGCTGTGTTTGGGGTGCCAGTGCTGAGAACAAGGATTTAAATGATGTTCCTCTCGTCTCCCTTGGATTTAGTGGAGTGTGCATATCGTCTGGGCTGGACACAAGAAGGTGAACCTGAAAAGAGAATGAAGCAAGAACATCTGCCTCCCTGTTTGCCAAGTTTTGCTAGAAGTGCTTACTGGGTTCCGGGGCGCTGCAGAAGGCAATAGAATATAATGGCACCTATCTATGTTAGGTGATATTTGACAGCTCAGAATTTGCTTTTCTTACAAGGGTACACCTCTTTTTTGAGCCCCAGGGCGCCATGGCATGAGAGAATATCAGCCATTGAGCTCTCTCTGTGTAGAAAATTTGACTTTGGTTCTTATTGGAATAATTATTATCACTGGGTACAAGTAGATGCATCTTAGATTAAATTCCACTCCACAGGTGAAGAAATAACAGAAATACCTTGTATATTTTTCACATTAAAAAATGAATTATGGTGGCCTTGTAAAGTTGATATGTCAGTTTGAAGGTTAAATATTTATGGAGTTCATTTTTTGCATATGGATCAGACATGAGTCTAAAGAGTATGATAAATATAGTCACCCCATATGTACCATGGGAAATACAGAATATCTCATAGCCCAACAATTAATTTTTCTTCCTGATTGCTTTGTAAATGACAATACAAATAAATTCCATACATTTAAAAAATTTATTTTATACTTCAGTACTTTTGCCACTCATAAAAGGAGGAGTGAGGAATTGTTTCTAAGCCTATTGCAGTCAGCAGGGACAAAATCAGATTTTCTTGGCCTAGGACCTGCCCCAAAGAAAAAGAATAACCTCTTTTATGGTAGGAATTATCTTCAGTGGCAATCCATTCCTTCCTCATGGGATAAAAACACATAATGTTATTAAAATAAAATGGGTATTTTAAATTCAGCATGGAATGGAAGGCAAAGTATGCAAGCACCTCATGAATTTTGGATAGTTATAGTCCATATTTGCACTATCAAGGAGTGTGGACCCATATAAGTGAATCTTTAAGCAAAACTCAGTGAAGAGGCCTATGGTATGTGATGTATTTTTGCTTGGCCATGGTGTAGTCTGTGATACTCAGTATGAATTTATGTGACATTTTCAGCAATGTGGTAATACAGCCAAAAGCAATATAACCCTAGAAATCATGGAAAAGACTGGTATTTCTGACAGATGTAGAGAGAGGAAAGTGATCTTACCTCTGTCATTCCTGCTTTACCCACAGGCTGGCCACTGCTCCTGCCCAAGTATATGAGTGAAATTGAGCATTTAATAAAACACTAATTAAAGTAAATACCATAAAAGCATTAACCTCCATAAGGTGTTTAAATTGAATTCCTGGGTACTTTGGCATCACTCCAGCTTTCAATGAGTTCCGATCTAACTGTATCAGATCACCAATTCAAAGACTCTGATTTTAGTTTATGGAATATTCCCGTTAATAAGGGTACCTTAGACATCCATTAAGTCTGGAACATTAATTTTATGGAAAAGTTCCAATACAACTCCATTAGATTTTTTTAAGCTAAATTAGCAGCATAGGCTTTTAACAAATGTCATAAATAGCTATATTTAATGGAAGGATTACCCAAATTAAAACCAGACCAAAATAGAAATTACAAATCCATCTGTTTAAGTCTTGACCTTCAGAATCCTCTTAAAAATTACAAGCTGAATGAAGCCATGAGTGTTTCAAACTTCTTGTTTGTTTGTTTGTCATATGGGCTAGAAAAATAGCAGATGACTTAGAATATAGCAATGTGCTTTTTTTCTTCTCTGGTAGGTGAAATACTTCACTGACACAGATTGTACAGTACATTTGAAAATGTAATTTTCTTATAAATGTATGACACTACCCATTTAAAATACCATGACAATCTATATATAATCCAGACATTCTGTCTTTCATATATTTTATTTTAAAATTACATCAATTATGGGATGGTTTTCCAACCAGAACAATTCCTAAATTAACAAGTGTAAACTCTTGAGTTCACCTGTCTTCTGCATGGATTTCTGACCTGGAAAGTCAGATTCAGCCAATGCAACAGACAAGGAGGAGGATGATTATACCTTCCAATTTCATGGGAATCAGTTGTGGGGAGCAGGAGGAGGATTCAGGCAGTGCCTGTGAGGAAATGCCCAGGGGAGCTCAGCCTTTCCTTGCTCTGTGTGGCCCAGCAGGACACAGCAGCCAGCTGGTAGCAGAGCTTCAGCCTCCAGGAGCTCCTCTTGCTCACGGGAATGCTGTGGGATGAGAAGGATGCTGGAGTTACCACGGTGGTGAACTGAAGGAGGCAAAGGACACAAGGACACAGAAAACAAGGTACTAGGCACTTCATGTCTCCCATCTTCATTATTATCCCATTTGAACCACCTGGCATTTTTCTGTTAAAGTGTTACTCAGAGTGAAGACATTCAAAACAGCCCAAAATGTGTTCACTCTGTCAGGTTGAGCCACTACTAAATTTCCACCAGCTAATATGAAATGTATATATAGGATTAATATTATTAAATCAAATTGCTCCAAATTGGACTTCCTTATTAGATCTCAGTGAGACTGAAACTCTAAGTCAGAAATAGAATATGTTGCTTTCACATGTATGTGTGTCAGACTGTGAGAAGTACTAGTTAATGTTTTCCTTATAATGTAAATAAATAAATAATGAAATGTAAAATAACTCAAACCACGTGATATATTTTAATGTACAAAGCAGTTGGGGCAGAATTAACAATTGAATTTTGGCTTTAATATTGCATTTTCTAGCTTCCAAGAACTAGCTTTTGGTGATGATGTGTTCTCAGCTGTTGCATACTCATTTTTCAGTCATAAGTTTCTGATACTAATCATATATAGAATTTCTTTTTTTTGCATAATGAAATATTTTCATATATGTCACACAATGCTTTATTTTTTCTTTTTTATTTTTTCTTTTGAAAAGAAGCAAGTTTCATAAGTCTGGTCCCTGTCCCTCACCTGTTGTCAAGGCTTTGAAGTGGACAGAGACACAAACTGAAGTCACTGCATCCATGCAGCTTTGGGAAAATTTGCAATTTTTTGTGTTGTGAGGGGAAACAAGACTCACTGGAATTGAGTTCCTCCTTACACAGGTTGTAGTGACTCTTTCTGTGTTGGGCGTCTTAATAGCTTTCCATCAATTAATATTTCCCAATACTGGCATCAATACTACTCCTTAAGAAAAAACTTCTCAATGGAAGTATATCTTCCCTGTTTTGAATGTGGCAGTGAAATAAACAGTTGCTGTCTTTGATATATGAGATCCCTGAAATGATAATCCACCTTGGAGGGAATTGTGTTAATGTGAACCACTCAGGTGATCTAATTAAATTTATAAGCCACATACTCTGAAGACAGGAAGTCAAATCTGCTGAAAATTGAACAAGAAATTTGTTTTTTTCTGTCTAAACTCCCTGACCATAGCTATACTTTGTGCCTTGGGTCAGTAGATAATCAAGATATACAAGCTGAAGAATCCATTCCCTCAGGAACTTTCAGTGTCTGACAGTTTCTACCTTTCTAAGGGAGATAATTTATTTTTACACACAATTGGTCATTTCCTCCACTCAGACCACAGACACAAGGCAACTTTACAACTATCATTCTTAAGATTAAAAAAGTGTTCAGAGTCCTGCTTGTCCCTCTTACAAAAGCACACTAAGCAGAAGGTCCTTTACAGGATTAGTCTTGAGCATGATAAAAAAACACCCAGGTTTTAGCAGGCAAGATAAGTAAACATGAAATAATTTGTATAATAATTTGAAGTCCATCAGCAAGGTTTTTAAATATGCAGGGATTGTGTTATTTTTATTAACACGAAAATCTGCAAGGTAAATGCTGTAAATGCTACTTTGAAAAATTAAATTCACTTTAAATAGTGGCACTAGATGACCACAGTTCTGACTGTTCCTCTATGTACAGTGGCTCAAGAAAACCTTCTGTGAGTCAAATAAACTCAGCAGAAATATGGCAGTAGAGTCTACACCTTTAGATTTCACTAGAGCAAAAAAAGGTTTCTCAGAGACACTGTATGAAGTTTCTAGCCAACCCTAGATTTCACTGTCTTTTTGGGATGCATATGCAAGTTTTCTTACCAGTAAAGAAACACCCAGCCTAGGTGAGACAATAAATCAAAAAATTAGAACATTGGGTCGTACCTCAGTACAACTCCCTGCATTGCCTGAA
The DNA here is from genome assembly GCF_031753505.1 of Anomalospiza imberbis. Lineage (NCBI taxonomy): Eukaryota > Metazoa > Chordata > Aves > Passeriformes > Viduidae > Anomalospiza > Anomalospiza imberbis. The sequence continues at coordinate 18,441,104 of NC_089690.1, read as the reverse complement.
AGGTCTCTGAAGTAAAGCTTTCAATTGTACTTCAGCAGGAGGCTTGATCCAGATCTCAGTGGAATTAACTGCAGTATTTCTGTTAACTTCGAGAGGAGCAGAGTCAGGGCCAAGGTCAACAATATTAATTTGCTTTAGCTTAAGGCAGACTTCCTCCTTTTTCAAGAGTAAATCTTCACCTTGCTTGAAATTCCACAACCATGTGTAAAGCTTGGGAAGTTACAGTTTCTCCTGATGACTGAGCACCTAGTGTGGGTGTGTGCATGCCCTGTCCTCAGACAGAGTTCAAGGTCACCTTGGATAGCATTTATTTCCCCATAGATGGGATTGGGAAGGTTTTTGGGCGAGAGCTTGATGCAAAGTATTTTGTCACCACCTTTTTCTTTGAAAGTAATTAAACATTTTTTGGCTTATCCACAAGATCTTCAGTAGGTGCCTTGCATTTCTGTTAATATAATTGCCTAGACAAACTGAATTGCAGAACAGAAATGACAAAAAACTTTTTCCTGCCAAACTTTCAAATCTGGTTAAGAATCTGTCTGTCTGCTCCCTCTCTTTTTTCTCTCCAGCCTTCCTTTGTATGCTGTCTGCCTTTTGGCAGACTTAGGGATGCATAAAACGGTACCTTCAGCACATCAACACAAAAATGTTAGCAAGATGATGACAGATATTTCCCAGTTCCTCACAGTTCAAGGTCCTGGTTTGTTAATTTGTGACTTTTTTTCCTTGTACTTCATATGTCTCTTTGGTCACTTATACAGAAAACTACCAGTGCCACAGGTTATTGATATTAGTAGAACTCATACAATTAAGGATAAGCCAGGACCAACCAATTTAAAACAGATATGATCACAATGCTTAAATGGGAATAAAAGAAGTAATTATTCTGTAAGTTGATAAAAACAGGGAACATATGTTAAAACCATGCAAGGTTCCTAAGGTTAAACATAATTCTCAAGGGAAAATGGTAAAGGATCAGGGAGAGCATATCTTTCTTTTTCCACACTGCAGGAATTTTTGTTAAAATATTGAAGAGTCAAATTTGATATTATACTAAATGTGGGCATATGTACTTTCATAACTGTAAGTGTAAAAACTATTATTGTCACAGTCTCTGTGAGTCTACAGCTATGCCATAGGTGTCCAATTGAAAGTCAGTGAAATTTAAATTCCTCAGTTAGATGGTTCTGAATTTTTTTCTCTGCTTTTCACAGAATATTCTTGGGACCAGCATTTAAATTTCCATGACTGGAAAGATATGTAATGCCAATGTGTTTGGGTAAAGATAATGAGCCCTAAATAAGTTATGAAAAAAGGCAAGAAGGCAGAAGGGGAAAAAATACAACAGGAAGGTGGCCAAGGGGGAGAAAAATATAGATATCAAACAAAATGTCTGGCAGAATGCCCAGGCAGAATTTTCCATATGTATCAAGGTCAGGCATCACAAGTTTTTCTGAAGACAAATCCTGTATATGAAACGAGATATCTAAACAAGCAACAGAAGATACTTCCTCTCTCTTTCCTGTGGATATTGTGGCTGCTAATTAAAGCTTTTGGACAGTGACTGAGGCAGTGTGTGCCAGTTAGGAAGTTTCAGAGTAACACTGGAATTGGCAAAGGTGGAATCAGCAAAGGTGGAATCAGCAAACATGAGCTGCAGGCAGCAAGCCAAGTCACCCAAGGGAGCCCTGGCATGGAAAACCATGACAAGGAAAAGGCACCTGTGACCAGAAAGACACTACAGTTCCATGTAGGGTGGTCCTGAGCAAGAACTTAAATGAGAGTAATACAAAACTTTCATAGGGCAGGGACATCAGCTCAACTCTCTTCTTCTCCCTAACATTCTGTTGTATTTAATGTGTGGAATTAACATTTTACTTTAAATAGTGTAAAAGTTATAGAGATGCCAGAGAAGGTGAGAGGTTTATGAGTATTCTGTGAATTGTCCATCTTCATGTGTGGCATTCTTTTTGACAGGTCATGTTTGCATGTAACATTTTATTTTCTTCTTTATTTTTTAATAAAGTAAGGATCTAAGCATTTATACAGACTTCATACTGTCCCTGCCTTTAGGAATCCCATTCCTTGAAAATGACAGGAAATGAACCCGTTCCAATGCATGGCAATTCTTCCCATCTCATCTCCATATTTATGGTACCCTTCAGAACTTTCTCCTTTAAAGTACTTCCACAGAGTCACTTCAAAGGCTGGAAGTGAAGTACAGATGGGGGAGCCTGTGTGAATAAGCTGGGGAACAAGGCAAGTGGTGGCTCATGCTGTCAGCCAGCAGTGACTATTTGTAAGGGCTGGAAAGTGTTGAAATTATTGTAAGAGTGGTTCATCTTAACATTTATAGCCTAGCAAGTAGGTGATGGAGACCTGATTTGATTACAGTTTGCTTGAAGTATCATTCAGTAGGATTAAACTAGATTATGGAATTAAACAACAGAGGAACTGCTTTCCTCTTTGGTCTGCTTCATTATCTCTTTGAATCCTCTGTGTGTTCCCTCTGATGTTCTCCAGAGTACTTTGCTTTTCCTATTCCTGCCTTTTTCTAGAATAATTTGTTTCATATAAATCAATTCCACTCTGATTCTCCAAGCCTGAATGTTTGGGAAAGTCTCTTACAATTTGAATGCTTACGTTAACCTCCTAAAATTTTAAATTGACCTCAGAACCTCTTAATATTTCTGATTCTTCTTTCACAAAGATCTCATTCCAAACACATGCATGAAAATAATATGTTTGTCCACATGTAATTAGGAATTTCACTCTTCAGGTGCAAACAGTATGTTAGCATATGTTGCTACCTGTTGGCTGGGTAATAAGAGGCTTGCATTGGTTTGTAGAAGCAGCTTCACATGAGGCAAAACAATAAAATATCTTAATATGATAGAAAAATCTGAATTTGGATATGTTGTAACTTAGAATACTTCGCACATGCTCTGTGAAGATAGAAGATTAGTTCTGAAAGAGTCTCTCTGAATCTTGCTGGGGGAATGAGTGGCTCCTTACACAGAATGCAGCTCTAGGGACCAGTATGTAAAGGATCAGAGAGTGTGAAAACCACATAACTGACCATAACTAGAACTTAAAATATAAGTTTTGAACTGCTGCTAGCTTCTGTTGCATATGTTTCTTATGTGTATGTTATTCATGAACATATGAAGTAGGAAAGGCAGCACATAGACATGGTAACAGTAGTATTTTCTAGCATAGCTATTTTTTATATAGAAGCACTTGTTCACTAATCACAGAGTAAATTTTTTTTTTTTATAATCTCATTATTTTTTAAAATATTTTGAGTAAGTCTTAGCTTTTCATGCAAGAGAACTGAAAGTACTAGTGTCCTGGATTTCTGATTTTATAAGTAAATAATATATTTAGTCTGTGACTTTTGAAAATTTGCTTGACCTACTTGTGCCTCATTCAACCCAACTGTAAAATTGGATAAAACCCAGGGTTGCAAAAATCCCTAAATGCTGTAGTGCAGCTTAATTTAGCTAAATACTGTAACCTGGTGCACAGGTAACTGCTGTAAGTGATCAGTGTTCCAGTGCTCTGATCCACTGAGCAAATATGGCACTGCAGGTAAAGGAAAGGCATTAAAATATTCTTCTCCAATACTTCTACATAATACTCCTGTATCCCAGTATCATTTCTCAAATGAGTCTAACATCTTTGGAGCCAGCCCTTTATGCTTTTTCTCCTCTCCAAAACTTCCTTCACTAACGGATAACATCAGAGAAACTTTGTGCAGATGTTATCACAGACACAGCAATGATGTTTTAACACACATAGAGGCAACTATCTTCTCCAGAAAAGCACCTCTACAGACAGCAGTGGCAATGCAGGACGCAAGTTCCGGCATGTTCCTTTATCTAGACAGCCATGCACACCAGTAAAAAGTACCTGATGCTGTTGATTGAAGATAGCACATTTATGAGTGAGTTCAGCCATCATTCTTTGGATGGCCATGGTTCTTTAGGATAGCCATAGTGAGGCTCAGAAGCAAGGGATTACTTTTTTTCAGCTCTGTTCCTTCTAGGGTGCAATCTGAAGCCTTGTAATAATGCTTTTGTTGGCTGGTGTTATTAGAAAATTCTCAGAATGCTGAGAGCCAGAAAGAGCTGTGTGCTGTATGTGGGAATTGTGTAACTCAGTGGGCAGCAGGGAGGCAATGTAAAGATTTAGTTTATCCAAGGAAGAAGGCTTGAGCTAAAAACTGTGCAATAGGACCCTTCCCTGGAGACAGCAGAAGGTAGAAGAGATATGTGTTTGCACCAAAGATTGTGGGGAGGAATTAAAGCTGTCCAAGTGACTGAAGCAGAGCATTATGAGTGCTTAATATTCAGTGGGACATAGCTGAGACCTCCTCAGCTGCACAGCTCAGGGAACTGCCTGCAGGACAGTCAGCATGGCTAGAATTTGGGGATCCACTCATGGCAGAGCAGGACCAATGGCTGCTTTGGGTAAGCAATGTTTGTTATTAGATACTGTTGTATAGCTGCTGTAGAGGAACATATGCATAGGGAGCATTGACATTTTCATGTACAGAAGCAGAGAAAACAGAATGTGGGCAGATCCTCAGCTGTGTATTTTGTCACTACCCAATCAGTTTATACCAGCTGAGGAGCTGCCCCTGCATTAGTCAAAGCAAGACTTAAATTTCCATATGCTTGCCCCACTGTCTAAACTGAGTTTTCCATGGCTGATGGACAAGGTAGTCTTGTTTTTCACTCCTCCAGAACACATCATGTAAAGATATTGCCACCTGTCACAGCCTTGAAGAGCTTTTCACTCCTAAAGACCTCACCCTCTTCCATATCTGTTTTTTTGCTGTTGCTATGTTGGGACCGGATGGAAACAGTATAAAAATTGGAATCTTGATTCACCTACAAAATCATAGAATATCCCAAGTTGGAAGGAACTCACAAGGATCATTGAAGTGTAACTCCTGGCCCAGCACAAGACAGCCCCAAGAGTCACACCACGTGCCTGAGAGATGTGTCCAAAGGCTTTTTGAGCTCTGTCAGGCTGGTGCTGTGACCACTGCCCTGGGGAGCCTGTTCAGTGCCCAGCCACCTTCTGGGTGAGACGCCTTTTCCTAACATGCAACCTAACCCTGACTCAGCCCCATGCTGTTCCTTCAGGTCCTGTCACTGGGCACCAGAGGGCAGAGATCAGAGTCTGCCCCTCTGTCACTGTGAGAATCGGGCAAAGACGGGCACAACACTTTAAAAGTTTCAGCAGCAAAAGCCCCAATTTAATGTTTCAGCTCATTTTTACAGAGTTTTCAAAGTCATCCAATTGGTCTGCAGTCTTCTTGCCACTCAAATCATTGATTAGAAGGTGCCTGTGTGTGTATGTGCTAAGGCTCTCTCTTTAGATAGACGTTTACATGTTTTCTTCAAGGATTCTCAGGGGTAGAATCCTCTTCTCCACAGGTGTGAACTGCCTTTTACAAGAATAGATTGTTGTGCTAACCGATTCTCACTGTTACAGCATTCCGTTCTCATGGGAACTTATCAGGCTACCTTAGCCAGGGTAGCAGGGCCTAAACCATGCTTCACAAGGCCGGTCTTCTGTAAGGGCTTACCTGTATGCAACACCCCTCCACTTCCCTTTATGAGGAAGCTGCAGTCTGTGATGAGGTTACCTCTCAGTGTCCTCTTCTCCAGGCTGAACAAAGTCTGTGATCTCAACCATTCCTTGTATGGCTTCCCCCCAAGGCCTTTCAGCACCTTCACAGCCCTACTAACAGCTTTATGTCTTTTATTGTGGTGCCCAAAGCTGCCCCAGGACTCGAGGTGAGGCTGCCCCAGTGCAGAGCAGGGTGGGACAATCCCCTCCCTTGCCTGGCTGGCCATGCTGTCCCTGATGCCCCCAGGACAGGGATGTCCCTCCTGGCTGCCAGGGCACTGCTGGTTCACATTCAGCTTGCCATGGAGCTGGACCCCCAGGTGCCTTTCCACGGTGCTGCTCTCCAGCCTCTTGTTCCCATGAAGGTGCATCCTTGCTGTGCCCCCCAGTTTGTGCTGAGGCATCTTGCATGTTCTCCCTGTGTTAGCCCAACTGTGTGTAACAGTTTGGCTGTTCCCAGCAGAGGAAGTGCAGATGGTGAGTCCTGGCAGGCAGTGTTATTGGAAGACATTATGCTGTATGTGTTCAGGTTGTTAAGCTAACTGACAGCTTTTATGCAGTATAGGCTGCTGAGACTTTAAAAATCAGAAAATTACCATTTGCAAGTCAGAGGTCGGCTGGTTCTTTAGAAGACTTAAATCTCTTAGTCCTGTAGCAATGGTGCCATATGGTCCTCACTGCTTGTTGCCTTGGAATAGTAGTAAGGAGACTCAAAAGCCAGTTGTCTGTTGTAATCAGATTGCAGTGAAATATGGATGCATTCCTGTGAGCCTGTTAGATATATGGGATGTAATGCAGCGTCAAACCAGTCCAAATCTCCCCTAATCAATACTTGGAAAGTCAAAGGAGCTTTCTGATTGTGAATGATCTGTCCTGGTACAAAAAGAGGGAATTTGATGTGCCTGTTCACAGTCCATAATTGAAAGGCACCTCCACTGGGGAGGAGGTATTTCAAAAGGGTACTGCTGGTAATGGGGTTAAATCCATTCTTGTGATTAAAAAGAAGTAACCAGCATAGTAATGACACTTCCAATTGAAGAAATTGCAAATAGCCCTTTGGACAGAGCAAACTCATACAGTGAAATTATGAACATGAGCACAAAAGAGCAAAATGGGTTCTGTGAGAAAGAGGAAGATGACCTGTGCTTGAGAGGAAATTATCTTTTGCATGGCTATTCTGTTGGAAAAAGGAAGCTGACTACTAACCAAGGCTGAAATGAGGGCTGCTAGTGAATGTGTGTCATATGTGCTAGACCTTTTGTCAGCAGGAAATACCATCAGCAATGTGAGCAGCAATTCCTTCTATCTCATCTTGCAGTGTGCCAGAGCCTGCAGCTGAGTGCACTGAATGTGGAAGAGCACAGCATCCTTGTGGCTCCCCATTTTTTGAGGAGAGGACTGCTGGCACAGTCAATATCATTCCTCATCCTTCTCAAATCCTGGGAAAGAGGAATGATTGCCTCATGCCCTGTTTATCCCAGCATAAAGTGAGACATCATGGGACATAGCTTTTAATAAACTGAAGACTGTAACTATTAATTAAGTTGATAAGATACTAGAACAGATTAAACTAATCTCTTCAAAACTGTTACTTCTACTGTAGATATGAGAGAACATGAATTTTATACAACTATTTGGAAGGTATAAATCTTAAACAATGACAAAGGGACAGAAATTGAAGATAAAAGGAAATCTGAGATGGATACCAGAAGGTTAATATGTGAAACCTACTTAGGACATGGACCAGCTGTTTGAGGAACAGGATGGAAGAAACCTATTCTGAAGACTTCTAAAATGAAATAACACTAGCACAAAGCCCATTTCAATATACACCAGTGTGTGAGGAAGACAAAAAAGAACTAAAAATCTGTAATACTGGTGTTTGGCTTCTGCAGCGCATGTAGGTAATTCTGTCATCCTAATTTTGAAATGTTTACCTTCACTGTAAAATCAGAAACTACCATCTGATAAATCAAGTACCTATGAGATGTAATTCTGTGGCCATTTTTTCGTTTTTCCTCCCTATTTATCCTGATCTATTACTGAACATGAAAACATAGAAACCAAGGCACATATTCCCCCATCCATATATTTTTATTTAGCCTGTGAAAAGAAGAAAAAAATGTTTCTCTCCTGCTGTGGCAGTGGCAAATTCATAAATCAGTGGTTCTTTGATAACAGGCTTATGTCAAGTAAAGTAGGTGTGGAGAAAGCCAGTTGATGAAGCAATATCTGAGTGATCAGTTATTTGCTCTATTAGAAGATGCTGTTACTTAAAATAAGAATTTATTTCCAATGGACAGTGTTGGTTTATGTAAGCTATATCTTAAATTGTATCTCTTATGGATCAGTTTGGGGGATTTTTTGAGGTTGATTGATTAAACATCTCCTCAAAATTGTCTAAGGTCATGTGACAGATGCAGTGAAAGTTACAGTGGGTCCTTAGGCTCACCGAGTTTTCATTCTAATCACTTCCTGCTGAAACGCTTTTCCTTCATACAAAAAGTATTTTGTACCACATTTTTTGATGAGGCCCAGAAACATTTAGGCTATTCGTTCTCCTTTGCAACATTACTGATAAATTCCACCTGTGCCTCAGAGAGTCTGGTATAATTGGCTTAGTATTCCAACCTGTTCTTGAGTTGAACTTCCATTGAATAGATTTGGTACAGTGATAGAAATTTTGAGTAGAACTTGAAGTATGTAGCCTAAGGAAAGTTAAAGGTTAAATAAGTCTGAATATTTTTCCTTGCTGGTTGCATCTTCTGAGTGAGTGAAAACCCTAATTTCTGTGGTCTGGACTCGTCTGTTGGGCCACATCTCCTTTGGCAGGCAATATTCCAGTGGAGGCTCTACCAGCTCTGAGAGGAGCCAAAAGCCATTGTGCATCTGTCAGGCTGTGCTCGTGTTTATACAGCCCACTGCAGTGACTGCCCTTTTGCAACAGCCTGACATTTGCTTCTATTCCCTAATGCAACTACTCAAACAGACACTCCAAGAAAATATTTGGGCTGCTGATAATATAAAAGAACATAATTAACTGCACTCCATTTAAAGTGTCTATGGTCACAGGACCTTCAGTTTTCCAAGGTTTTTTATGTGCAAGTTATTTAGATAAATTTGAGATATTATCATTCCACTCTCTTCTTTCTACCCTCTTAATGAGCAAGTATTTTTGTGTGTTGGATGCTACCTCTGACTTATTTATTGGAAAGAGGTTTAAACCTATATTAACCTAAATCATTATGTGCAATTCATAACATTTAAATTACGGTAATCTAAATGAGGATGATCTGTGGTGGACTAGAGCAATAAAGAGAGGCAGGCCCATGGCAAACTCCAGCTATTGAAAGGAGAAAGTTCACTTCAGGAAACTTGGGAACTGGCACAGACTGTACAACATCAACTCTGATTGTGTCTGGTGTTGAGGAGGGGCTGAGGTCAAAGAAAAGACGGTAACATGTTGTTATTCCTGTGAAAAGTTCCCCAACTCCTGTGGTGATGTAAGGGTGGAAGTCTAAAGTTAAGTGCTCTGCATGTGTGTACCGCTGTCACATCCTAGCAAGGACTCAGGCATCAGGGGAGGTACAGACAGTGGGCTGTGCTCTTTCCCCCCCTTTTAACCTTTTTTAAAATTTTGTTTTGCTTGACCATCCCTTAGAGATCTCTTCCCTTTCCACCTCATCCTCTTGTATGGAAGCTTTGCTGTTCATATGTTTGGATGAAATGAGAGTTGAGAATACATCTGGTCATTGAAATTAGAAGTCAAATTAGTGAAATGCCTAGCACTGTTATCTTAATAAATTACTTATATCTTGTGTTAATTCTTTATAGTATAAATTTATACTTGAATAAAAAATGCATCATATCGGCAAAAAACCCCACTAAAATCTATTTCCACTGTATGGTCAAAGGGTAAAAATGGCATGGACTTTAAATATACATATAACTTGACTCTTCCCTGGCAGTTATTTATCTAGTTTACTTGTAGAACTTAATGTAAAACAGGGCTCTCAATATATTTATTTTCATCCTCTCTTGGCCTTGTAAGGTATTGGCTGACAGATGATGGGATTTTCAAATGGTGAAGCAATGGGCTCTGATGCTGGAACTGAGCATAGGCTGAATCTGGGGTTTCTTTTCTACACTGAGTTATAGACCAGCTTTGTTGAAATCTCATCACAAAAATGAGATCATGATTTCTTCCACTTATTAGAGTGAAGAACAACCTCTGGTGCATTTAGAATATTCATTATGTGACATTATTATTAGCAATGGGAATTAGCATCCCCATTGTCCAAAATGCTTTGTAAATTGGTTGGAAACAACTTACTAACAAAGCGGTCTCTCATTTACTCTTCTTCACATAACTCAAAAAAAAAAAAAAAAAAAAAGAAAGTCCATGCCATTCCTTTTATAAACCATTTAATACAGTTTATGGTAGCAATAATCCCCTTGAAATTGGTTATATTACTATAGTTTGTTATAGTGTTAACTGCCCTTGTCTTCAGCTTGGTCCATTAACTGAAAATCCAGCCATTAACTTATAATGGAATGATTTCTTCAGGATTATTACCTGAATCTTAGCTTCCACATTAACAGTCCTGAAGGATGGTGAAACAGTGATGAAATGTAACAAAAGTTCCCAGTTCAGCTTTCATGTAGTAGAGATCTATTTACACAAGTTATTTCTCAGGCTTGCATGTAGTTCACTTCATTGTCTGTTTCCCCAAAGATGGACCCATACATGCAGCACCTTTATGAAAAAGAGCACTTATTGGCCCAGATAATCAGTGGCAGATGAGAGACAGGAAAGGTGATGTTAAATGTGACAGTCTAAAAATGGAGATGTAAAACCCACTCGTTATTCTCTTCAGTGGGAATTTTACCCATGCCTTCAGTGGAAAAAGATTCAAGGCCAAAAAGACAAGGAGCAAATGATTCCCTATCTTTTTGAAGAAACACACTAGATGTAAAAGCAGATGGGAGGGGGAATCATAAGCAAAAGGCTATTACAGGTAGTGTAGGTGATAGATCTGTTCAGAGAATGGAAAGCCTACAAGAATTCCTTAATGTATGTCCTTAGAGTACTCCTGTGACCTACATTTTTGGTCCCTAAAGTAATGTCTTTGTTTGAGTGATGCAATGCCAAACCTAAGAGAGGTTAATTATTAGCTATGCAGCATTATTAATTAACCCTGCAATCCACTCCAACAAAATATACGTTACTAATAAAATTTTGGTGCGAGTTCTGGAATTACTTTTCTGCTTCAAGCTGATCTGACTTCTGAGGGTTTTTTCTCATATCCTTAAATTTTGTCAGTCTGCTAAGAATGGTCAGACAAAATGAGATGAAATATACAGTATCAGTAGGCTGTGGGAACAACCCGTAAAATAAATTCACTCTAGCCTCTAGCAGTGATGATTTGAGCTGTGTATGCTTTCCCTAGTGCAGGGCTCCTGCTGTGAAAGAAGGAAAACTCAGAAAATCCTTTCTCCTACTTTGTACCAGGTATCAATATTTGATTACCTGTTCTCTGACACTAAAGAGAGAAAGCAGGTACCACAGATTTCCTCTGTAGGAGGGCATCTGGGTTCATTCTGCCCCCCCCATCCACAGCTGTTCCAGAGGTGTGTGGTGTTTTGAGCAGTCCATCTGCTCTAAAGGTAGTGGGGGAAAGACTTCTAGGCAATAACAAGAATAACTGAATTGAAAATTTATTCCTTAGAGAAGGTACCATAAGTGATGCTGATAAGAATTACCGAGAGGGTGGTTGGCATAATTTAATTCCAGAAAAAATTGGCAAATGGAATTGCAAAATAAGAATATCTGCAGATACCAACATATCACACAGGCAAATATCTATTCCACTTCCCAAATATCTGGGAGAGGGGCTGGTCTGGCAGCACATACTAAGAATAGAATCTTGATAGAACAAGAAGGGGAATAAGTTTCGACTTAACAGATTCCAGTGGAGAAATCAAGTGTACATTATTAATTAAAAAGAAGGGACTGAATGTTAAACATGTGACCTTCCTCTAAGTAGTACTCAAAAGTGAGGACAAAAGTGGTTTTTCTGGCAAAAGGAACCTGTTGTGTTAAGATCAACAGGTGGACCCCCAAATGACAACTTTAGAACTAGTGATGATTCAAAGCCTTTGGGGAAATTATCTGAGTTCATTTTTCAAAATGAATGTAGTGTTGCTTTTGCCCTCTTTTGAGATCCACAAATGAAAAACATTTGTGCAACATCAATCATGGAATTTCAATAACTGTAAATTAAAAAAACAGTCATAAATGCACCTGAAATTAAAATGATGAGATTTTTAGCATCTACATTACAAGACTTTGGTTTACTGTGTGATTACCTCCCTGGCACCTCACCTTGCACACACCAGTGTTTGCTCAGTCTTTTGGAGGGTATAGTGGAAATCCTCATGGCTTCAAGGACATGTGCATTGCTACTGCTCTTTTTTGCATGTGCCCTTTGAGTGGGTGAGCTGATCCTCTTTGTTATTCTCTATTGTGTGGTTTTTAATGCTAACTAAGATCAGAAAAGAGATGCAATGAAAGCTTTTAGAGCACTAAAAAGAACCATGCTTAGCCTGATGAAGAGCAATCTCTTTTTTTTTTCTGTTCTTCACTCTAAGCAATTTTGTAGATTGTACTTCAAAATGAAAAGGATAAAATATTTTTTAAGAATACTGCCAAAATGACATCATGCTCCTGTCTTTCAAATCTTCCTCTTTCTGCTGCTCACTTCTATTACAAAAAGATGGAAAGCCAGAAAAAAAATGAAAACCAATACAGATTATTTTTCAACTTAATTAAAATGTAATTGTCATGGTTCTTGAATAAGATCTAGGGTACATTCAGTTTATTATGTAAGCACTTTAATCCTCATATGATTTGACTTTAAGACTGTAGTCTATTTCTGTTTGGTCTGTTCTGTTGGTGTAATCAATCTCTTTCACAAATGACATTGACTATGTATGACAATACAGTATATATTTGTGTCATTTCCAGAAAAAATATTCCTCAATCTGTAAAGGATATCCCTTTGTTTTCATGGAAAAATTAGCACACACATTCTCTAAGTAAAACTGCTCACCTGTGTTTCATTTCTTGCAACATGGCAGAATTGGAAAAGTCTTAAAAAAATATTTCACTATCAGTTGCTTTCCATTCGTCTCTTATCCTCTAAATTTAATAAGCAGATTTTAAAAGACAAGAACTTCTGTGAATTTTTGCCTTCAGAAAAACACTTGGGATATCCAATAGGTGTGCAAGGCAATGATTGCCACTGTCACAGTCTCTATATTGGAGGGCATATCACATCATTTACTAAGTTTGTACTTTGTAAAGGACTGTGAACCTTAAGCTGAACTCTCAAATCCTGTTCTCAGCATGGTATTACTGACTACAGGTCCAGCTGAGGAGAAAGGTGATCTGTTTTTAATGGTGTTTATTAGCTTCCGAGGTTTTAAATTGTGTTAATTAGCAGGTATTTATTTTGAGGTGATTCTGCTACAGTCTGAAAATCAGAAAGGAACAAATGCATCCCTTTAAGCCACGTGTGCTCCAAGCACCACACTGGTCTGTGCATCTTTACTGAGGAAGGGCATAACTGAATTTCTCCTGAGGTACCCCATTTCCTTAGTGAAATGGGTGACTTTGGGGGTGACTTTGAGTGACTTTGGGGTTCAGTCATGAGAGCTCATCAGATAGAAGGTGACATGGAACTGCATTTTCACAATAAAGTAGATAATTTGATTATTGATTAAACTGCTGTTGCACAAGGAGCCCAGCACAAGTGCAAATGTTTCTGGCAGTGTCCATCCTAAGTGAGCTAATTCAACCCTTGGAGCTACCATTTACTCTGTGGGTAACTATTAATTTAACCAGTACTTCCATATAACTGCAGGATCATGAATTTCAAATCACAATAACTGCTGTTTGGCTCTCTGATCTCCTGACTGATAGCAAATGAACTCATGAAAAGTTTCGCATGCTCTTTTACATGTATCATTGTCAACGTTGTTTTGATTGAAAAATCACTGTACCTGGCTGCTGCTTCCATCCCCCCCCTTAATCTTTTTTTTTCTTCTATTTGAAAGGAGGCTAAATCATACTTTCAAAAACATGTTTGTCTGCGCTTTCTCTGTGTTCCTCTATAACCTGTGCTGCATACAGAATCTGGATGAATTAAATGCTGAGGGCAGGAGTTATTTCCTTAAACCCACTCTAATCATGCTTCATATGGCAGCAAAAAAGAATCTCAAAGCATCATAATGCCCACCTGAGTTATAAATAGTAAGTTCATGTCAACATCTTCTGTGTTGGGCCACAATCTCCAGGGGTACTTTTTCTAATTATCTGGAAGCAGAGATTAAAGAAGAGGGTATTCTATGATTTACTGTGGCATATTAGGTTTGGCCAGGTTCTGAGCTGGCCACTAATTGATACTTTAGCTCAGTAATTTTAATTCACATAGAATGCTCTCTTCATGTACCTTTCTTTCTCCTCAGCAATATTTGTAAAGATTTGAACAAACTTTAGGGTACTTTGTTGTTCTTTTACAGTTTTTAACAGAGAATATATGAATTGTGCTTCTCTTCTGGTTTTTCTTTGTATTCAGGTGCTGCCTCTACATATTGAAATCAAGGCACAGTATCAGAGTTTACAGAATCACAGATGTGTTAGGGTTGGAAGGGACCTCTGGAGATCATGCTGTCCTACCCTGCCCAGGCAGGGTCATCCAGAGCAGGTGGCACTGGAATGTGTCCAGGTGGGTTTGGAATGTCTCCAGAGAGGGAGACTCCACCCCCTCCCTGGGCAGATGCTCTAGTGCTCTCCACCCTCAATATAAAGAAGTTCTTCCTCGTGTTAAAGTGGAATTTATTCTGTTTTAGTTCATGGCCATTGCTCTTCATTCTGTCACTGGGCACCACTGAAAAGCTCTGGCACCATGCTCTTCTACAGCTCCTGGAGATGTGTGTATGCCTTGATAAGATCCCCTCTCTGTCCTCTCTCCTCAAATAATAGTAAAGAGCTAATATTGAAGAGCATTAATAGATGGTACACACAGTGTGATACTCCAGCTGCACACAAACACACAGAGGAAAAACCTTTGAAGTCCTGCCAAACTTCATAATCCAAAATAGCAGAGTCTTCTGCTGCTTGAATGAATCCTCTGGGATCCAATAAATCCACTCTTACGGTGGGTCAGCTCTTCATTCTAACTGGAACTTGTTCATAGGTACCTCATTACAGTCAGTAGTTTGCAGTGGATCAGCTGCAGCTGGTGATGAAAACTTCCCTGTCATGGGCAGCTCATAGAAAAATACCTTCCACCCTGCTGAATAGAGGCCTGTGTAGAGTTCAAGACACAGTGATGAGGCTGCTTTGGATCTTGCCTAGGACCAAGTAGATGTGTGGATCAAAACTCTCAGCAACTGGGGGAGTAAAACATGGTTGGAAACTATCTGCTTCGATGCTTTCTGAAGTGCTACTGATGTTGCAGTACAGTTGCATCCAACTCCCATTGTGTAAATTTGTAAAGGATGGTGTATTTGAGAGGCAGCAAACATGCAATATTGTGGCAGCAGCCCTCTGGCCACAGAGAGCTACACATAACTTTTCCAGGCACTGTCCTGGGGAAGGCTGTGAGAAGATCAGAGAAAAGAATGAGACACAATTCTTATCTTCACTTGCTGCACCTGTTGTTGTAAACATGTGCAATGTGTTATGGAGATTTGTTTACCAGAGGGTGATTTCTTAATTGGCCAATGGTGGTAGTGTTTTAATTGAAGGACCAATCAGGTCAAACTGTATCAGGCTGTCTGTAAGGGCAATGGGTTTCTTAGTAAGTATAGTATAATAAAGTGATTGATCAGCCTGCTGGAGCCATGGAGTCAATGCTAATTTTACCTGGCTGGGGACACCGTGCTATGACCCAATATATCTTGAAAGAAAGGTAAACACATTTATCTTGGAGTGTGTCTGAAAAATCAGAGATGAATAAGAGGCTTGCAGAAGAACAAGCAAAAAAGATTCAAGCGTTCATGAAAACATTGAAGAAAACTATATATTTGTAGACTATAGGTTTCACATTTTTTAATAGATTTCTACTATTTCTTCAATTTAGTGTACATTTGTTATACAAATCTGTTGTATTAAACCTCACTCTGCCAGATAGAGTAAGTACAATTTTCATATAGTTGAACGTAATTCTGTCTGACAAGGAAACTCGAGTTGGTTAAAATGAGCACCTCTCTGCTGAATTTTCTAGTATTGCCATGCTTTAGTGCCCCAGAACACAAAGCATTGTTTTCATAAGAAGAGATTTGAGATTATGTAAAATATTCAGATGTATAATAATATTTTGACTAATGAATATGTTCAATCCTTTCTTGATGGCAGATTGAAAGCAAATATTTGTCTGTGCCTGAGCTGTGGAGTTATATGTGTGAGCCTCACCTAGAAAAATGTTTCATGTATCTGTCTTTCTGGCCTGCTATTTTGCTCATGGTCAGAACTATCAGAACTGGGGATATAAAATAAACTTGAGGTAGTTCCTCAAAGGCTTATTAAGATCTACAGGGCTGTTAGTCACGAGCAGTTTGCTCAGGTATTTGAATGAGGCTGCACAATATTCTATGAGAGTCACATCATTTCCCTTTGCAAGAGGACTGAACAGCCTGCTTTGACTGGACTGTGTGCACAGATGTATGGGAAGATGTAGTGTTTAATGTCATAGGTATAGCAAAAAGCAGATGTGGGTGTTATGGAAAATAGTATTGAAACCATTAACCTCAGCCAGACCTAGTGATGCTCTGTGAAGTGAGGGTGGGGAAGGCAGAACCTTTGCAAATGGTTTGGTTTGGGTTTTTTTGCTGGATTTTTAACCTCCACAGACCTTAATCTTAAACTGCTTGGAAAAATATTTATTATCTTAAATTCTGATTGTTACTGCCTAACCTATATTGATACTAATACATGATATGTGAACATAAAATAAATAAGGCTTACCAAGGAAAAACATCACTCACTTGGTTTATCAGCTTGGACAATAACAGTCAGAAACAAAGATAATAAACTTTCTCTGTTTCAACAATGTAAGACCTAAAATAAACTCCTCTGCAAGTTTCTTTCATTATTGCTGTTTCTGAAGAACGTTAAATATCAAAAATCCTTAAAGGTAATGTTTAAATGTAGGGCCAGCCCCTAATCTGTGGAGATTCCTGGAGTCAATGTTCCCATCCTGCCCTGCCCCAGCCTCTGCCCCTGAGAGCAGAACATTTTCACTGGAGTATGAACAGCACTCTGAGCTCCTCTCTCCAGCCTTGTCTTGGCTTTCTCCGGTGTTCCTACAGTCATGTGGAATTTGGGAGGCTCAACACCTCATTTCCAGCCTGTTCATAATGACCAGGACTGGCTGGGACTAATGACCACTTGAACTGCTGTACTTTTGCTCATGAAAAACATTGTTTTACATATTCTATTCCAGATAAAGTCTGTTTATTCTGGCAGATGTTCAGACTTGCCTCAGTCCATGTCAGTGTAGAGTGTCTCAAGCTTTCCTCAAACCATTGTTTATAGTCTCTCTGCCAGTTTGGAGAGCAAAAAGCTTTCTTTTCTTCTTTCTTCCCACCCCCAATCCCCCCCATAGTAAAAGATAATTTTTAAAATTGCTTCAGGCATTTTCCTAAGATTATGATTTAAAGTCTTATAATCTCTTGAGGTCCTTGAGAAATAGGCCAGTCTCTGATCACTCTCGAGCAGTTGCCAGCTTGCCTGAAATACAGGGAGAAGGATAGGATATGTCTGCTTTTCTAATTATATTTTTTAATATAGCAACTTGCATAACCCTCTTTTTAAGTGGCAAAAAATTAAACTGCTCGAAATTATATATTTTCCATGCTGTTATTTTCCACTGAATTATTTCAAAATGATAGGGTATATTTAAACTAAGCTTTCTACAGCTGAAAATATATATCTTCAGAAGATACCTTTAAAGGTAGGAGGGAAAATGTAATTATGCCAATCTGAAAGTCCTGTATAAAAACCTGATTTGACTAAGCTTAAATCATCTGCTGTCAACAAGCAGTTGCTAATATACTTTGACCATAGCAGTGTAGAAATGAGGCCATATTTTTCATAATTTATTTAAATGGACTTTATTTTCAGATGATGTACCAAGATCTGGATTTGCAAGCTATTTCTGTAATACATTTTCAAAACAATACCTTCAAACAAGTAGAAACTATCTCAAATTCCTTTTTTGATCTGTTATTTAGGTGTTAAAATTTGACATGATCATACTAGAAGCAGCCTAATGGTCCAGCTAGTGACATTATCCTGTCACCAACAGTGTGATCAAGTGTGGGTGAAAACAGCTCTGACAGTTTGAAAGTGCCACTTTACAATGGACTTTGTCACTGTTTCTCAACTGCAAGTCACTGTGCCAGTGTCTGAAGTGGAGCAGTTCATGTCACAAGAACTCCTCTCTCTATCACATTGAAAAATCGGCTGTGGAGTAAATCGACTACAGCTCCAGTTAGTGTCAAAAGGGTCATTTGTGCTGAAACCCACAAGAACTGACACTGGCACATTGGGCCTTGGTAACTTCTACCTGGAAACTGAGGACAACTATCTGAGAGATGACACAGGCTGCAGTCAAGGCAGAGGTTTCTGCAGTGCTTGCCAGAGCAAGCCCAGATGGTGAATGGAGCCAGGTAGCTCAGGAGTAGCAGAATTAATCTGCAGTTAGGCTGAGGAGTGACCTGCCTTGGAAAGCATTTGTCCATTGAGCCACAGCAAGGCTTTGGGCCTGTTGCTCATGAGTTGCATCATTAACAAGCTAATGCATTTAGTCTCATTACTGCAGTAGTATTGTTTCTTTGTGCACTTTTTCCTGTGGTAGTCTCCTGTTTCAGCACAATCAGAAGGGAAGGGTCTGTCTTTTGTTGTACTGTTTAAATCCTGCCTTGCACTCACAAATGCAGTTACGTTATTTTATCCAACCCCTTTCCTTCTGCAATATGTAAGCAGGAGACTTTCAACTCTGTTTAGACCACATGTGAACTTTTAGTCTAGCAGATAGCCCTACTTTCTCAGCAAGGAACTCTCTGTCTGTGGCTGCAAATATATGCAGGATGCGTGTCATGCTGTATTAAGGCACATGCACCCAAACATGGCAACTTCAGTCTTCAATAAGCCCAGTTGGTGCCAAAATGGAAATCAAACTGGGGCGAAGAAATAAATAGTACTAATACATTTTTGTGAATGTTATCTTGTCCTTCCTGGATGTAAGTCCAATAAAAAAAAATATATTGACAATTATATATTGACTATTTGTGGATATTCTCAGTTTAGTCAGAGAGAAAAAGAGAGCAAATTCTCCCAGGCCTAGCTTGGGAAAGCTAGGAGAAGGAATGAAAACAATTACTATCTCTGTCTCTCTTCAAGTTGTTTATAGATATGTTCTACCACAGTGTGCTGTTCATAGTGCATCAATGGTGTGAAAGGCTTTCACTTTGAGACCAATCATATTTCACCTCAGTGATCCTGGTTATAAAAGGAATGCTACTTCCTGTAGTAAAGATTCTTCTCTTGCCTTCTGAATCATTGGAGTCTTTTCATTCCATCCCTGCCTCAACAGTGCCAGCTATTACGTACTGGTGAACACCTAAACAAGTTGGAAGAAAATTTCCAGTACATATATATAGAAAGCTTTCTAGAATTGAAAACCAGTGAACTCATGTAGAGAATCATGATCCAATACATAGGGAAAAATGTCTTTTGGATAGGGCTGTATGATTAAAATACATCCATCTCAATGCTATAGGCAAAAACCTACAGAATGAGCCAGTGGAAATAATACAAATATTCTTCCAAGAGTTTCAAGATGAAAGGTGCCACATTCCTTAATTTAGTACAGATTCATTATCCTTCACTGAAGAGAAAAATAAATAGACCCCAATGATGTACTTGATTGCTGGATATAAACCTGCTCAGATTACTGCTGATCTTAATTGGTACTGTTTTTATCAAATGGCAGGAATAAACATGGGGATCCATGGGGTTCTACTTCCCAAGGGAGAAGCCACCATCTTAAATTCTAGTGGCTTACCTCTAAGGGAATACAAAGTGAAGGCAGAGGATTGGAATGGAGGAGGACACAGAAGAATTTGAATAAACATCCATTAGTTTCACTGTTGTTGTGCATCAGGTATGATCAAGCCAAAGAACACAATTTCTGGGGTAATTATTTCCAAACAATTAGAAGCAAACAAACAGGAAAACATTAACACAGAGAAAATACATAATGTCTGAGCACAGAGAGATTTTCTTCCTTGGCTTTTCTTCTCTGCCTGGTAGAGCACATCTATATGAGCAATAGGGATAGAAATGCTTTTACTCTTCCAAGGTCTTTCTAAAGGTACGTTCTTTCCTTTTCAACATCTGTTTGATTGGAATGTGACCTCAGACTCCCAGAACCTCGTGCTCTGTCCTGGTGTGTTTTGGTTACATTAGGCAAGAGCAGTCGTGGGAGGTGTATTTCTCAGTGATGAGGTGTGGAGCAGTTTCTCAGAGGAGAGGGAAAGAGCAGAAGCAGCCAGTTCCTTCTGACCCTGTGACCCTTTGAGTATTCACGAAGGCTGGCCCCAGTCCCGGCCTTTCTGCAGCTGGAGTGCAGCAGCACAATAGGGCTGGAATGTCTCCTGTGGGAATTCCATGAAGGTATAAAGGGGTTGGGAGAAAAAAAAAAATACATTCGTGTATGCTGTGCACTGGGGGATTAAATGGATCCTGTGGACTTGGAACATTGCCAGTAACAATGATGTTCAATCAGATGACAGCCTTTGTATAAGGGGCAGTTGTTATTTATATGTATATATGCACCTGAGGAAAACCTGAACTGATAAAAATGTTCAATGTAAAATGTGGCTCAGTCACAATAGGTTGGTCTTAAATACTATTTCTCTTAGCTGTAGGAACAGTTAAACTCTCATAGTAAATGCAAATATTTTCTGTAGTGTTTATTCAACAGTTTGATCAAAATGTCAGTATTTTTATTTTTTGTCTTCTCTTATAGTTATCTGACAGTCAAACCAATGTTCCAAGCTTCAGTCCAATACCAAAGATGATAGAAAGTTGTTAGTAAGTTCAACTGTTTATCTTGTAAGGATTCACAAGTGTTAGGTCTCCTGGCTCCTGAACAGTTTTTTAGGTTTTCTATGCCTGTCCATTTCTGCAGAGAGCATTCCTTTCAAGGGAAACTGGGTTTCACATGGAAAAAGACTTATTGACATAGCACATCAGCTCACTTATTTAGGTAGTTAAAATTGGATAACAGGGATTTTTCTCTGAAATAAAATATTTAAGAAATCCTATTCAAGAAAATAGAAACTGGTTTTCTTTCCTTTTTTTTTTTTTTCTATTAGAGGTTATGGAATAATTTGGAAAGTTGATCCTACAGCTTATTTATTCATTTCTAGGCTAGCTATATCCAAATAATTTGGCGCTTGAACAAAATCATGGAATTAAAGTGGTTCCAGCTTCTCTCTTGGCAGTGAGAATGAACTAATGTTATGCAAACATCTTCCTTTAATTTATATGGTCCAAAAAGATTTATTTTTCCTTTCCTTTGAAAGAAGGGACAAATTTTCATTTCCATCTTAGCCAATCTTACAATTAGCCTCCTACTTAACACGCTCCCACCAAAAAATGTTCAATGTCTGTATGACTGCTCAGTATTCCTTATAGTCTTATTGTATTTTTTCTATAAATGGAAATGCTCTTGGACAGTGTTTTGAGCTCCAGAGGACTGGTACTGCCATGGAATATGATGCTTAGTTTATGATTTTACTCTATTACTTGAAAAATATTTCTGTTTTGATCAGCCCAGTCAGCAGAACTCTGAAATGTTGCCAGTCTGTGCAGCTGTAACAGCAAGGCATGTTAG
This sequence comes from Anomalospiza imberbis, assembly GCF_031753505.1. Lineage (NCBI taxonomy): Eukaryota > Metazoa > Chordata > Aves > Passeriformes > Viduidae > Anomalospiza > Anomalospiza imberbis. The sequence continues at coordinate 18,419,490 of NC_089690.1, read as the reverse complement.
GAATAATCCCATGAATGGCCAAAGCCCCACCAGCAGTAATGGCTGGGGCTTTAGTTTAGCGACTGACAGTAGAACTAGTTGTGTATATGTAAATCCTGATATGGAAAATATCAGAAAAATGTGTCTTATTGAGGAACATAAATCTAGTGTTCCATGACATGATCTTTTTGGAAAATGTCAAGGAGCTGCCCTTTAACCAAAGCAGACCATGGAACTTTAGTCCACTGCAGGGTGTTTGCAAGGCTGCCTCAAATCTACCTATTCTCTCCCCTTATCTACTGAGTTTGAGTTCAGCTGTGTTTGGTGCATGTCCTCTGTAAATAACTGATTGGGTAGTAGCAGTGACTCTAACTGATAGTTTTATTTAAGAAGAATTTATACTCAAAGATTAGGAAGGTTTTGTTGGTTTTTTTCTTAACTTCTTTTCCATCCCCTGGATGGGCTGATTTCAGAAAACAACTGTCATGGTTTGACATGGAAGTGATTTTTTCAGGAAGTTGGGTCAAACCAATCAGTGGTCAAGTTTGGATATTGGCACCTGAAGTGACCACTGAAGATAGGGATACGCCTCTGAGAACACAGGGGGTTAAAAGCAAGAACTCCCAAGAGCTCGCTCTCTTTGGTTCCGGTCAGGGTGCAGTGCAGATCTCCCCAGCCCAGCCATGGGGCTGGGTTGGGGAGGGGAAGCCATGTGGCCTGATCGAGGTGAGCCGAGGGGCAGAAGGACTGGAACTGAGCCAGCTCCTGTGGACGGAAGGGTGGAGAGAAGCGGAGATGACTTTGTCATTCCCCCCTAGAGGGAAGAGACAGAGAGTCCGGACGGCACCTGTAACTTTGCCGGCACGGAGGAGAAGGAGGGGGGGGAAGGTGCCCAGCCTTGGCCTTGGGAATCGGCTGCTGGGCAGAGATATCAGCCGTCCAGGGAGTCTGCTTTTAACCCTTTCCTGGGAAATGAAGACTTTGTAAAATATTACTCCTCCTTGATTTGAAGTAGAAGAGAGACAGTCTGGAATCCGAGATGATGGAAGAGGAAATTTTTGAGTTGGAAGGAGATGATGGAGTGGCTTGTGGCTGGAATTTTCTTGTTAGCCATAGACTGAACCAAATTCTCCTGACAGAGGCTGCAGTTAGGGGGATGTGTTGGTGGGCCAATAGGCCTGTTTCAGTGATTACCAACAGAGGAGTGGAGAGAACAGAGGAGAGTTGGAGAAGGTGTGGAGAGGCCCTCTGTCTTCGAGGAAGAAGAAGAGAAGATCTCTGTTCTTGGACCCTCGGCCCCAGGGGAAAATGGGGGGGACTGTAGTCCCAAGATGAGAAACTGAACTGTTGTCTCTTTTGGTCCTTGGCAAAGCATCCTTAAAGGAGCCCTATGAGCAGTCTGTCCATGCACGGTGGTGAGAGCACTGTGACAAGGAAAGGAGAGTGTCACCATGGCAGATTTTCTCCAGGCGGTTGCCATGTATGACATGGAAACACAAGGGTGGCAATTGTGTTTCCTGGGGGGGTCTGTGGCACAGATAGGCATAGAAGAGACTCGTGTCTCCCTTGAAATATTGAGTATTTGATTATCTGAAGGGTGGCAACTTGATCAGGATCCCAGGTGGTGTGTCACTGTTTGGTTTGTTTGAAAATTAGGTGGGAGGAGGAGGGGTGTTTTGGAAGGTCTTCATCCAGGATTTAGTGTTTGTAGTTTTATAGTAGTAGTAGTTTAATAAAGTTATTTTCTTTGTTAAGCTTGGGCCTACTCTGCTCTGTTCCTGATCACATCTCACAGCAATTATTTAGAAAAGTACATTTTCATGGGGGTGCTGGCATCGCGCCAGTGTCAAACCATGACAACAACCTTCTACTTTGAAAATTTTATCTTTAGGGAATTAGTTCTGGCTAAAAAAATATGTGAATATGGGCAATGGCTTTGCCTTGCCACAGGAAGCTGTTATTCCTTGCTTATGATGCACAAATAAATCATTATTTCTTGAACAATTGTTTCATATAACCAAAAGGTGTTAAAGACTTGTGAATTGACAAGTACTTCTGATAACAAACCCTCTGTCTCTACGTGGTTATGGCGAACAAGATTTGCCTCAAGTTGTAGAGTACCAAAAGGTGTGGGTTTCTAGACATGCTGTTCCTTTTTACCACTTTACTTGGACATTTCAGAATACTGGGATTTGCACAGGCATGTATCAGGAAAGAAGTGATTATGGACTGAAGGTGTCATTCCTAAGAGTGATGGCTCAATAATTGGAGAGAATTGGCGGATCAAGAGAGCCCACTTGTCTCCAGATGGCTGTAGACTCTGCAAATTGCTGCACAATTTGTACTGAATAGATTAGTGGAAGAGAGAATTCCCTTTAAGCATATTTGAAATTGGGAAATTTGGAACTGAAGGGTTCATCTCTTGGGCAGTTTTCAAAGCCTTAACTGTGCAGTGCCAACTTGCTTTTTTGGGAAAATGTTTCCTGGTTAAATTTTTCAGTAAAACATCAATGTTAATGGGCTATTGTGGGGTCATTTCTGTTCTCAATTTTAATTTCATTGACTTTACACTCGCCCAAATGAAGTGCAATACATACAAGTGGTGAAAATTCTGTGCTTAGGCTGTGATTTTTAAAAGGAGTTTATGGAAAGACCTGTCTCTGGTAAGCAGTTTTCTAATAAATTCTACCCTGTAGATTTATTTTTAGACTGCACCCCTGTTTAGCTGTCTAAAAATTATAGTCACTTCTTGAATGATTTTAATAAATTTTCAGTGTTTATTATTAGCACATTTAGATCACACAGCCCTTTGATTTGTTCAAATGTGTTACAGCATTTCCAGTACAACTTTGGCACCTGATTTGAGCACTTGCACCTTAGATGCAAGTAATTTATTCAGATAATGCATTAAAAATGGAAACTGATGTGCAGTCTGCAAAAATACCTGTTCCATGACCCAGTGTGCAAAGGTGTCAGAACAACAGCAAAATGTTTGATGTGAGGCAGAAAATATGAACCATTTTGAGGGAAAGTCGTTAATCCAACAAATTCTGCCAAGATTTCACTGGCAAATGGTGTTTGCTCCTCAGCTCACAAAATAGATGCAAGCCTTCAACCATGTTATTACTCAGCAGATAGCTCAGTGATTTTTACCCATGTTCCTTGAACCTGGACTGTGTTCAGATTGCAAGTATTTCAGTAATCTCTTAAATTCCTTACACTGACTGAGCACAGTTTTATCTGAAAACTTTATAGTCATAATTTGAACAGTTTGGAGAATAATTATTGTTCAACAGAATTGTGTGGTGCTGTTTCTGGTTCCTACTCAAACGATGACCATATCTGATCCATATGTTTTGGAAGGGCTTTTCTCTGCATGTTCACCAGGATGTGAAGGCCTGTTACAGTCAGGGGCAGCAAACACCAGCTTTCACTCATGCTTTAACCCTGGAGATTGAGTTTGCTGTGTGTGAGCTGTGTAGTGACTGTTCTGTAAGTACAGGTGTGCCTGTGTGACATCAGAGTATCTACAGAGAGCCCAGATCACTGATTTGACATATGGGCTCTGTTTGCACCCATGTTTGTGACACTTGCTTCAGTTCCTTGCTTTGTTTTCTTCTTTTTTTCTTTTCAATAACCAGAATAGAAATAATGGTCCTCCAGAAAATGTATTACTGGGAAAGCCTTCTGGGAATGCTTGTGAACGAGATCCCACAGTATTTGCTCAACTTTCAATATTGATGCAGTTGAATATCCTGCCCAAATCCATAACCTCACTATTTTACAGTAAACATGAGTAGGTAGGTTTGGTCATATTTCAGATTCTGATCATGTAACCTTCCTCTGCCTGCATTCTGTTAGGCTTTGTCACTCATGTACCATTCTCAAAACTTAACAGCTTCATCCTAGGCTGCCACTCCCAGAGCTGCCTGTAAATAAATTAATGCTCATAAATAACTTGGCAGCGGTTGGAGGGCTAACGTGTTAAGATCACTGCCTGTTGCAATTACTGTCATTCCCTGGGATTGTTACTTGGTTTTTTGTCTTTTTTTCTGGTAGGAGAGCTCACTTACTGCTCCTTAGCACAGGGTATTACCTTTTTTCTAATTTTTATTTTGAACTAACACAATGTCTATTTTTGTGGCACTATTTCAAGGCTAAAGTCCTTATGCATTACTCCATTATCAGAAAGAAAAATTGTTATTAAACAAACTTCTCTTTCAGAATCAAATATAAATCTCTAACTAGAGCATACCTCAGTAACATATTTGAACACTGCACAACATTGTTTTTCACATATGTAAATAAATAATTAAAGGACAATAATGATTTGCCCTAATGGTCAATTAAGGAGTCTCTGATTGGGTCACAAATATCATTACTCTTATCCTGTGCCTTTATCCCCCAGGCTGGTTTGTTTATTTTTGAAGATGGTTGCAAAAAGGGAACGTTTTACAGCATGAGGCAGCTCCACCTGTGAATAGTGCAGGGTTTTCTGGATGCTGATGAGCACACAAATGCAGATGATTGTTCAGACCCCCAATGCACTGGATGATGTCCATGGAGTCCACTGCTGATGTGCTCAGTAATGAAGACAAATTGAGCTGCTTCTCCTACTCATTAAATGCATCATGCTTTATAAACAATAAGACAACATTCAGAAAGAGGAATTTAAATGGACATTATGTATCATGCTAGACTTGCAGTTTTGTTTAATTGAAGACCAAGATAGGTTTTCCTGTACAACTTCCAGACTATAAAATTTCCAATTGAAATGAATTTTTAAATAAGCATTCCCATGTGGCACATAGAAGTCAAACACTGGATTAGAACAAGAAAATGAAACTCATTCAAAAGTCTAAACAAATGTATAAATGGCTAGTTTATTTTCACTTCTGATGCAAATGGGAAAAGTAAGAAAGCAGAATTATTGATCAAATGGAAGCTCAATTTAAAACTTTCTTTTAAGTTCAGTAATCAAAGGTGAAGTATGTAATACTAGCAAAGACATTTGTATTGGGATGGTTTTTCTTTGTTTGTTTGGGGGATTAGGGGTTTTATTTTTGTTAAGTTTTTGAAGCCTGGTATATTTCCTGCAGCTTGAACTCCATAGATATACAAAACTTGGAAATACTACATACTTGAATGTGGTTACTTTTGAGAATTAAAAAAAAAAAAATCTCTTTTGCCTTATTACTACAGAAATTTAAATGGAATCTAGTGAGGCTGTGTGAGTGAAAAATGCTTAGAATACCGATTTCATTCCAGGCCCAAACTTTTAGAAGAAACTCTACTCAGATTTCCTTTGTCTGATTTTTAACTGCAGGGTTGTCTTTAACTGATGCAACTAGATCTAAATAGAGCATAATGACAAGAATTATTTGTATGCAGTTCTATTTTGCATATTATCATGTGCTTGAGTATCAATGAAGGCTTGAAAGAAGTATCCACATCAGTCAGTCACTACAATTAAACAAAGTGGAATACATAATGTCTAAATAGGCAGAAATCTGCTGCCTATATTGGCAATTTCCCTCCTTAGGAAAGGAGTCATCAAAAGATAAAATCTGTCATTAAAAGATAAAATCTTCCAGTTTTGCCTATGTGTTTGCCATAGGTGTGCAATTTAGGCACAAAGCACATTCTTTTTTGGTCTGGCCACGTGTGAAAGTTGCTCATGCAATTCACTGTCCTGCTCTTCAGTTTGCATACAATGTGAGGAGTTGGTTGTCCAGGCTAATGTTAGCCTGGGGAGCCAGATTGTTCAGGTAGACAGGACTGAAACACGAAGTAGGACCACCAGATTTGCCACCAAAAATAGAAGCTTAATAGTGGCAGAAATTGGCATTCCAGGATAAAGAGCAGAGCAATTCCTTCTACAGAACTAAATGGGACTTTTTGTCTCACAGGGAATTTCAGGCAGCATGGGCTGAAGTGACACGACTGACTCCAGGGTAAGGTAAATGAGAACTGTTTTCTTGGAGATGAATCTGAGTATCCAGGAGGAGGAGGAGTATCCAGGTTATCAGTATTGGGTATCCCAGGATCTGAGCTGCCACCTCTTGCTGCCTTCTCAGGGGCTGCAGCTATGGAGACACAGAGGAAGATGAATCTGGTCACATCTGGCATTAATGTCAAAGTATTCATACATTTATTTTTCTTTGACTCCTGAATTAAGTTACTGTCACCACACATTCTGTGACTTGTCTGATAGTATCTCACATCCCGGGTGGGGCTATCAAATGACTTCTCCTGAAAAGGTTGCTGTTAACACATTTTTTTCTCTTCAGACACCTATTCAGCAGTCTGTTAAACAAAGTACTGTCTTGATCTTAAAATTACTTATTATTAAGGGCCTCAGAACTCTCTGTATTTTATTGATATTTCAATCTTTATTTTCCTGATCTAATTTCAAATTTAACAGAAGTGCAGGTTCGAAATACTAACCCACTTCTCCGCTTTTTTTTTTTTTTTTTTTTTTTTTTGGTGTAGTTTCTTTGCAGCTACAGAATGAACATTCTCTTTTGTGGACTCCTGCCTTCCTGTTATATTTTCTCAGTTTACAAAAGGAAAAATAAAACAATATCTGGTTGCAGTGGTTTGATTTTGCATTGTTCCCACTAAGCCCATTCATGTGGGGTTTCCTTTGTTCTTTTGGTGTGTAGAAGTTAACTTATGCCAGCTTTTCTGAATATCAGTCTCTGCATCTACAGCTCTCAAAGAGGGAGTACTCATAGATTTTTTTTTTAGGAGCTCAGAACATCTCCAAAGAGAGTGGGACAAAAAGAAAGAAAAAAAAGAAAACCACTTTGAATTTACTGGGATGGAGCTATTTGAGACTTAAAAGGTGTTGAGAAGTTTTGCTGTTCATTGTTCTAATAAGGTGCATGTCAGTGATGTCAACATAATGTGCTGAGGAAATGTCACACATGTCTGCAATTGGCTACTTCTGGCTAGCCAAGCACAGCTGGAAGCCTGGAAAACACATGTTGCTTTCAATCAAGCAAGGGTCAGAGCAGGCTTGGGATTTGGAATGTCTATATATTTCCATCCAAAAATGATCCTTGAGTAGTGTTGTGCTTGCTACAGAGTAGTTGCAGTGGACCAGTAATTATTTTAGCAGCTTTTCTGGTTTTTTTTGTTTGTTTGTTGTTTTTTTTTGTTTTTGTTTTGTTTTTTTTTTTTTTTTTTTTAATCTGCAGTATTATGCCTATAGACCAGAGGAACATAAACCAGTGGGCATGCATCCCCAGGGAGCTTGGGACAATGATGGAGAAAAGAGTCCAACACAAGAACATCATTGCTGTGTTCTCTGAGCCATACCTGGTAACTTGGTAACTCTTAAGCGTGTACAGTGAACAGTTTTCTATTGACTAAAACATAAAAATTTGAAGCCATCTGGCTGAAGTCTACTTTGCAAGACTGAGAACAGCAGTCATTTTATGACTCTTTATCCTGATAGAATTCTCTGCTCTTTATATTTTGTTTCCTGCATGTTATCCTCAATAGATTGAGCAGGATTGCTTTGTGACTGGCATGTAAAGAAGAGAACTTGGAAACAATGCACTGTACAGCTTCCAGTATGGACTGCACAGAAACCTTGAAAGAGAACCAAGGCTTTTCTTCCTAGCTACAAATGTGTAGCTGTAAATCTCCACTTGGTTCACAGAAATCAGAGTTAAGTTTCTTTCAATGAAAGAAAGAATTTCTTGCAATGAAAGAAATTCATGGCAGCCCATGGCATGGCCAGGAGCACTTTGCTGGGTTCAGAACTGGCTAGATGTCCAGCCCAGAGAGTGGTGGTGGATGCTGCTGCATCCAGCTGTCAGCCAGCCACCAGTGATGTCCCTCAGGGCTCTGTGCTGGGGCCAGTTCTGTTTAATGTTTTTATTGATGACATGGATGAGGGGATTGAGTTTTTCATCAGTAAATTTGCAGACAACACCAAGCTGGGAGTGTGTGTTGATCTGTTGGAAGGTAGGAGGGCTCTGCAGGGAGACCTGGATTGGTTGGATGGATGGGCAGAGTCCAATGGGATGAAGTTTAATAAGTCCAAGTGCCGGGTACTGCATTTTGGCCACAATAATCCCCTGCAATGCTGTAGGCTGGGGACGGTGTGGCTGGACAGTGCCCAGGCGGAAAGGGACCTGGGGGTGCTGGTCGACAGCTGGCTGAACGTGAGCCAGCAGTGTGCCATGGTGTCCAAGAAGGCCAACGGCATCCTGGCCTGTATCAGGACTAGTGTGGCCAGCAGGACCAGGGCGGTCATTCTCCGTCTGTACTCAGCACTGGCAAGGGCACACCTGGAGTGCTGTGTCCAGTTCTGGCCCCTCAGCTTGGGAAGATATCCTCTAGTGAGGATGAATGTTATTGATGGTATTTACTTCTGTATCCTCTCATGCATTTCTGTCTCCCTCTCCTCCTAATATTTGTAGTTTACTTGTGGTGTACAGAGCTGTTAATCCATCCTATATCCATTATCTGTGTGTCTTCATTACTCTATCCCTTACTTAGTGCTTTTTTTCAAATTATTATAATCTTTAATCCTTTACTAACTCTAGTTTAGGTTGTAATGTTCTATTTTAATATTTGGTCCCCACTTTCATGCTTCTGGTTTTTAGTTTTTGCTTTTTTGGGTTTTTTTTTCTCCACAGGTGATAGCAAAACCATTACTGTCTATGTACAGGGGACCTGTCTCTTGATATTCCCTAAGCAAGTGTTTTAATCCATTCTGTTAATGGCTATGTCCCCTTGCCTGTTCTTAGGTGATTCCTTGAATTGCAGCCTCCGTGCCCTAATTCAATCCAAACAATCACAGCAATAGCTCAGTGAAGGAAAGATGACAGAAATATCATCCACAAGAGACCTTTGGAGTGCTCGTGTGGTCCAGGTTCCCCCCTCAAGGCAAGAGAGTCTCCAGCACTAGATGAGGTCAGTTATTGCTTTGCCTACCTGAGTCTGGAAGGCTGCTAAGTTTGGAGATTCCTCAGCTACCTCAAATAACTTTTTGCAGCGCTGCACTGGCATCCTAGAGAAGACATTTTTCCTAAGGGTTTTCTCTAGCTTTCTCTAGTTCCATTGTTCTTTGTCTGATAGTGTATTTATCAAAATCTTAGATTAATTCTGTCCTGAAACAGTATAATATGGCCTAAGGTAACTATTTTGCAAGAGAGAAGCAGTTTTTAGGTAGTTAAAAAAAAAATCCAATTTTTTCCAATATAAAATGCAGTGCCGCCTCAATTATCTGAATGTCGTAAGAAACAGTGATTGTAGTGTGTTCAAATAGTCAAGGGAATTTTCAGTGTAATTAATAAATGCCAAGGGACATAACCCTATTTCAAATGACTGACATTAGACTATTGCATGAAAAAAAACTTGTTTCTTCACTGTAACATACTGACACACAAAACTTCTGGCAGATAAAAAGATTCTCTGTGCAGGAGTTCTTGCCTTCAAAGCATTCTGGTTTATGAGACAAATAGCTGAAAATGTGTTAGGGAATCGAGAGATTGAATGTGGTACATCAAATGTGCAAAATAAAAACATTAATTGGATCTATTAGAGATTTTGATGCTTTTATAATTTCTTTGGATATTTGCACCCTAAATAGGTTTTGAGAAAGTGCCATACTGGCAGAATTAGAGAATAAAACTTCTAAATCTAAATGGAATTATTCCCATATTGTGATTTAATGTGCTCTGATGGAGCAGTTTCTGTTCAGTTTCCACAATTCCTCAGTCCTGCTACCTGAAGGATGACAGTACATTCATCACATCTCATGTGTTTCTGGAATTAGACGTGTCTTGTAGGAGCTGCCCAGATCACCTGCTCGTTTCACATTTTTGCAGAGCTGAGTGCAGGTGACTGTAATTCACTATTGACCTGCTTGGGATTCTAACCAATAATCAAGCAACAAAAAGCTCCATATCCCACACCAATTTTTGAAGCTGCTCTTCTCTAGAGGTGAAATATTTTTAAACAGTCATTCAAGAAATAATTTAATTGATCTTTCAGCTTCTATTATTCCCTTTCCTCAGGAGCTAGTGACCGAAATTGACTCTATTCCCACTTCAACCATCTTCCTTTCATGTTTCATGTACGGAACCTTGTCAGGCACTGGGTTAAATTAGTGAAAGTCTGTCTAGAGTTAAATTAGCTCAGAACTGTCAGAAACAAAGACAGATTTTGACATATTTTAGGCTGACTAGTCAAATAATAATAAAAAAATTATGAAGAACTGATAATTTGAAAAATGTGTGTGGTTAACTTGAAAGCATTGAACTTGACCAAACTCTTCATTAGAACTTTTCACAAAATGATTTTGGTAGTTGCTACTGATTCTGGTTATTTACACTTCAAATCCTGTGCAAGAATATGTTTTTAACTTGAATACTTAATCTTATTGTTTGAAGATTTAAAACACAATTTCTTCCCTGTTCCCTTCCCTTGGAATTGGATTATTGCCAAATAAATCCAATGTAGTTTATGCTTGGAAATCTCAGGTAATATAAACTTCAGAAAGCAGTTTAGCTTCAGGAGACTCTTTGCATTACTAGTTTATTTGTTTATTCATGGCTGTTTCAATTCTTTTTCACTTGGATACAGAAAAAAACCCAAAAGAAATATGTTGTTATGCTTCAGAGGTTTGTTTGGCTGCTGTTAAATTTCTCCTACCTAATCAAAAAGTTCTTTTTTGACTTCTATAGTTTATGGTAGATAATCTGAACTACAGTGGGCTTTATTCAACATCTGTCTGAATCCCCTGGTAGGCTCTCCTTTCATTTACATATCATAAAACTGATATCAGGGAGGATCTATCCTTAGCAGTATAACTCAGAAAGAAATATTTTCCACCTGAAAATTCTGGGATATTTTTACAGGGCGAGGAGATAGCATACGTATTGCAGTTTGGCCTAGACATCAGAATTAATATTATTCTGAATAAATATTATTTATTCTGGCGTAACATAGTGGTTCGTTAGCCTCAGCTCTTTGAAAGGTTGCATTTGTGTTTCATTGAAACAATTCCACAAATTGTTTCAATGAATAGTATAATTCTGAATTATACTACTCAAAACAATAGTATAATTTCAAATGCCAGGGGACAGCAATTATGCTCTGATGACTCTGGACTTCAGCTTTGAAACTCTAGTCTTGTATACAAATAATAGTTTAGTTTCATCTATGCCAGGACTGAATTGGTTTGGTCTGTGCTTGGCTTAGATTGTGTAGTCAAAAATTATAGATCTAATGATATATCTATGCTCTTTACTTTTCCCTTTTCAAAAGACAAGTATTTATTTATGAGTAGGGCTGGTCAAACACTAGTTAAAATCATGATATAAAAATTGGGTAAAAATGGAAAAGTTTACTGCTATCTAGCAAAAAGGGGTTTTGTGTTTTTATTTTTCTTTTGAAATGTGTCAAACTTTTTCTGAATGTTCTCTGTATTTCTGTATTTCATTGGTCATAGAGCCAAAATGCCCTCTCCAGAATGAGAACTGCCCTGGGCAGCATTAGAGTGACAGTAATGATGTGTAAAACCATGCTGTGCTCATTTTGGTGTCCTTGTGTAGTAGTAGTATCTGAGCTCCATCAGAAATCCCTGACCCTCTTGCACCTACACAACCCTTGGTTACAAGGGACTCTCCTGGTTCCAGAGAACTCATTCTGGCATCAAGTTAGGAACATAACAGACAGAGAAATACATGAGTGAAAAGGGAACACTGCATGTACTTTTGAAAATCTTTCCTTAAGTCTGTTCTTTTCCTTTTAGAACAGATAACAGCTCCGTATAGTTCCCATTCAGACATCTAGAAAGCTGTACCTAAAAAGACTTTTGGGAAGAAACACGCAGAGGTTTTTCTCTGATTTTCCCCCCCATCAAAGACAGTTTTAGTGGTATACTCTCCAAGAAGAGAAATGCTCCTCTAATTTTTAGTCTTAGTGGATTGGTCTGATGCCACATAATAAGCACTGGCCCAGATGCACCAAGGCCTTTGACAAGAAATACTGCCTTGGACACATCTTGGCAGTATAACCCTGGTTCTCTGTATTTTCTTGGCTTAGGGCCCTGGAGCAGGCTCTCTTTGCTGGGAGTCTGAAATATGTCAGCTTTGCCCAAGGTGCTTTTTTTCACAGGCTTCCATAAGGCCAAAAGTGAACAGTACATCTGAGTAGTTATAAATCTCATTTCAAATAAAATATACTTCCAGAAAATATCTTGAATCCTAGAATGGTTTGGGTTGGAAGGGGCCATTTGCTAAATTGAGCAGGGACATTCTCCACTAGATCAGGTTGCTCAGAACCCTGTCCAACCTGGCCTTGATTGAGGCTGAGGCATCTGTCACCTCTCTGGGCCACCTGTGCTAGAGCTTCACTGCCACAAAAATCTTCTTCCTTGTACCTAGTCTGAATCTACCCTCTTTTATTTTAAAATCATTGCCCTTCATAATCACATTTCTTATGAAAATAAGCCTGTCCCTATCTTTCTTATAAGCACCATTTAAGTGTTGAAAGGACTGTCAAGGATGATTCTATTCTGAATGATGACTTTGTCAAAAAGCATGTTTAAGGGGGATGAAATCGCTTGAAACTCTCTATCCTTGCTTTTTTAGATGTTCTTTGATTTCTGTTCAGGACCAAACTCTGAATCACTTATTTATAATATAAATCAATATTTATATGTATAATATAAATAGCTGGACTATTTATAATATCTCTTCTGTGGGGATCATCCTATTCCTGATAAGGAGTAAGCTCATGCTGTAACCATTGTATCAGTAAAGAGGTGAATAGGAATGCACAGTGCTGCACAGGAAATTTGACCAAAATTGGATTTGTGGTATTTAGGTTTGTTATCTACCAAGACACTGATTTCTAACTGTGGCTTGCAAATTAACTGATATTTTGTCTTCCTTCTTTCTGCCTGTGAACTTCTATGGTTTCCAACAGCTTAACTGAGATAGTCCGATTGTGGCTTGTATCATCAAGCAAAAATATTTCAAAGGCTGACCACATCTGCTTGCATGATCATTAACAAGGAAAAATGTAATGTGGTGGAACTAATCAAGAATCATGTGGGCTCTGACTGGTAGAGAGATGTGAATCAGGATTTTGAAAGAATGAGAAAGAACCCTGACAAAGCTGTTTCTAGCTACTATAAAATGAAACTTTCATACAATGATAGCTGCAAGTTTAAAATGCTGCTGCAATCTGTGTGCAGTCTTCAGTTGTGAATGTGCCTGCCACATTTACCACACTGATAGAGCTGCCTTCAGTTGATATTTGTAAGAGTGAGAACAGAATTGCTCATCTGTTTAATCAGAGGCCAAGACACTTTGCTTGGTAATAACTAATGCACAGATATCTCGAATACAGAGAGATGCACAGGCCTCCAATGAGAAAGAACAGGGAACATTTGAGTGCTTTATACCAATTTGATGAGTTTACTTATGTAATGCTGCTTTACCAATTTAATCCTGCCATGATATTTTTTTATTTAACTCTTCCTACGTAGTTGATATCAGGATCCCATTTTCCACTTTGGGCCTCCTTGCCTTTCTCCTGAAGTGTTTGAGCACTGATTCCACAGCAGGGAACACCATCCCCTCATCTGGAAGGGCAAATTGCCAACACAAGTTATCAATTTCAACTGCAAACATTCAGTGGGCCTTCTGTGTAGCTATGCCACATATACGGCTCCTTTTCCCTTAAAGGGCAGCATATTGCAAATAACAAACAATGTTTACAGTATATTTGGTAACTATGGCAACCACAGGCTCCTGTGTTTAAAAACATAGGATGTACTCCATTGCAGATTATTTGCTGTGTCCTTTTATCAGACACTGTGGAGGTAATAATGTAGTATGGCAGTATTACAAAGTACCCTCATGGAAAACTCTAAAAAATGACTTGGATAAATCTGGCACTGTAGGGGTTCCTTAGGCACTGTGTCTCACTGATGTCCATACTGAAGTTGGTCAGCTGGCAAATAAAACTCGTAAGAGCCAGGCATCCTGTGTGAGCTGGGTCCCCAGACTGCTCTGTGTTAGACATTGTTACCATTATAAAGGTGAGGAAATGCAGAGTGGTGTGGGCTGGAGAGATCTGAGCATTCAGTGCCTCAAGACTTGCCCTGAATGCAGGACTTTAAATGGTGGCAAAGCTGACCATTAGAACAGGCATGTTCAGCTCTGCCTTAGGTTCCTAATGCAGAGGTGCCCTTAGTCAAAGCCCATCACAAGATGCAACAATTGGAATTAAAGCATTTACAACACTGAATCTGAGGTGTGCAGTTCACTGAAGTTTTCTCTGTATATCAAAGTCATAAGTACCTGGTGTTGAACTAGCAGATCCCATCTACATCTGATCAGGGCAGTTCTGCTATGTCTGGTACTGGTCTTTGAATTTCCTGAATATTTTTAATCATAAGCCATTAACTTTTGGTGTTTTTGTGTTTTACAAAAATTTGTATTTACAATGTTGGTGGTATTAATTTGAAAGATACCAAAGTCATACATTACTTGTGATAAAGCATTAAAAATAATACATTTTATAGCTGCTTGAGGATATTTTTTAACCAAATATTCCAGTCCAGTATTAAGATCTAAATAGATCTGTAAGAGCAGAATTACAGTCATTGTCATGGAAAAATGCATCAAAACATACATTCTTGGAGGGGATTATTGTAATTTAGGTTTTTTGAATCTTGCTACCTGGGAAAGCTGTGGTTATCAAGGTGCCCAGCATTTGCCTTCTTGTAATATGGAGACCAAAATCCTAAATAATTTTAGAATTCATATTTGACATTAATATATTTTGATTAATGGTTTCATATTATAGCTCTTTCTGATTCTATAAATTAAAAAAATTCTTAGGGATCTGTCATTAATGTTCTCATTCCAATTTACTTTGTAAAACCATATATTTGAGTGAAACAGACAAGCAGAGCAATCCTATCAGATTATCAGAAGAATGAGCAACATTTGGGTCACAATCCTATAATCAAATAGATCAGATCAGTAATGTTGGTCCTGCATTTGTTGTGTGTTCTTAGCTAGGCAATGTTCTATCTTAGCTATTGATAGAATGAGAAGTAGTTGGATATATTGTGGGGCTTTTTTTTTTTTTTTTTTTTTTTTTTTTTTTTTGCATGGGTCTAGCACCTAATCTTTAAAATGTGAAGGGCCTCACATTTGTACATATTAAGATCACACATGTTGTTAAATAAGAATGGATGATGAACGTAAAAGAGAGCAGCTGATTGGGAAGATTGACAGCTGATTTTTTTTCTCAAACAGCAAAATCTCTAATCAAAGCATTCAGAGAGATGAAGAAGCAGAATTCTAAGAGATGAGCTCCTGACAGATACTGACAACAGGCTCTGCCTGCAAACAGCTGCAGAGGAGGAAATTTTGTTTTGGTGTAAATTATTATTAACATGGCAAGAACTGCATATTAAAAAGGAGGGAGGAAAAATTACAACCAAGCCACGCCCCACTCCACTTGCTTCCACTGTGTTTAATCTATGGCTTTTATTCAGCCTTCAAGTGTCCAAGACTAAAACTGGAAGCCCAAGCACCACTCCAGAAGACAGCTCTCCTCTGTGCCTCGTTTCATAAGAAAATTAGCAGATGCCCATGTTCATATGCCCAAATCTGCCTCAGACCAAATACCTGTCTCCTGCTTGAGCTCCACCCTCCCTCTAGTGGAAGGTGTGATTTAACTGGAGGTTCTGAGCTCAGCAGAGCCACTGACAGAAACACACATCTCACCCAGCAGTTGTAGTGTCTTTAAATTGAAGAAAAAGCATTAGCCTTCTTTTAAGCATCCTCTGGTAGCTAAAATGGGTTGCCCAAGAAGCTGAGCAGTACAGTTCACTGCTGCCCTCAGGCTGGAGACATTTAAATTCCCACTGTTACCTCTCAGGGGAGAGCCCTGACGTAGAGTTAACAGCTATTTGGGTCCAAGTAGGGCATTCTTTTAAAGCACTTTTGGCATCCAAAACAATTCTGCTTCTATCTTGTTGAATCTAGGTCACTGTGCAACAAGCAATGCAATATTTAAAAGGGGAACAACCAGCAGGGACGTCTTTGTGTTTAAAGTACCCAAGTGAAAGCAGCAAGCCCTGATGGCAGGACTGATTTCTGTATTTTACATTAGACAGTTTTTGGAGAAAAATAGGAAATAGTCGTGATATCATGGTCTAGAATCCAGAGGTATGTCTGTGCTCAGCATTTCATACTGGAGACGTCTAACCACCACCAGCATTGGGAGATTTAGATGCTTTACCAAATGTGGAGAAAGCCTAAAAATCTCTTATGGTTTTGGATTTCACTTTGGAGCCAACTTCCTTAAGTACAGACTTTGCAATGCCTAAATTGTAGCCAGTGCAGACCTTTATTGACCCTGGCCCCCTGCCTTCCTTGTGAGATGGCCCTGGTTTTATTCCCAGCAGAAACCAGGTGTGTTTACATCTGTGTATTAAATTCCAAGTCAGAGAGGTTATGGGAGAATATATTCCCCAGATATCCTACCCTTGCAGAACCACCCCTGACTTAATTCATTCATCTTAAAAATAGCAGATGAGGAAATGTATTGACGCAATATTAATTTTACCATTATTTGCCACTGACATCATTGTGTGTATATATAGATAGTAGAATAAACATTAAAACAGTGGTTACCCATGTTATTAAAAACGAGTCTATTGATAGTAAGAAATAAATACTGTAGATCTGTGGGATGCTGAACTGCAGTGTGTAGGCACAATTCATCCTTATTTCATTCCAACATTTTCAAGAATTGTATCTCGGGTTACTTGGGGGATAATAAAACCAAAGAAATGTAATACTGATTCATTGTGAGAGCTGATATAAGATCTAGAATATCGATTAGGAAAAAGTGCTCATTGTTTCCAAAACTGCTCTGTTCTACTGATGAACCCTACTTTTACATTAAGCCATTTCAATGAACTAATTAAAGGCCACTAATGTGTGAGAGTGAGACCTGAGTGGTGTAAAGCACTGCAGCATCATTTTCCATCCAGCTGAGGCTCTATCCCATGTGTTTTATTTTTTACTGTTCAGCTTTAAAACCTTGCTAACTCACTGTGTGTTTCCATCACAGAACAGCAAGAGTTGGGTCACACAGAGCATCCCAGCCCTGTGCCCTCTCAGTCACGGTGGCCAGTGGAGGGAGGGCAGCAACAGGGACAGAGTGGCCTTTTTCAACAGTCTACCAGGCTACAAAAAGTTTGAAGGTTGAGGATTTTCTGATCATGGATGAATTTGGGGGTTTTTTTTGTTGTGATTGTTCTAGTGAGGTTTATTTTTCCTCTGCACTCTCATATGGTAAATCTTTCTGAAAGTAATAAAGAGCCACCAGCTGCTGCAACACTCTGCTCAAACCTCCTGCTAGGCCAAGGCCTCAGAAAGGGAAGGTCTAACCCGGGGGGCTGTGTATGGGGCCGAGTAAGGGCTTGTATGGGGCCAGCTCTTACATGGGACAGCATAACACAAAGCTGAGGCCCCATTCAATCTAAGATGTTCTGGTTTGAGACTTGCTTGATATGATAAGCGATATTCATGACTTAGAGAACGACTGAAACATGGAAGTGAACCAAGTGCTGTTATCTCAGTGGCAGGACGTGTGACAAGTTCTTGTTTCTCTAGAGAGCCTGTGGAGAAGCATTGCTGGAATGCCAGAGCTTGGAGATCATGGTTCCCCAACACACAAAAGAGACACTAGGAGATCAGTGAGAGTGTAGCATTGTGTGTTCTCCTTATCACTTCGGGGTTACCAACCTTGTGGTACTGAAACCTTTTGACTGGCCCAATCCAGTAGGTTTTGCCTTTTAGGGAGCTGGAATGTATGCAGTTTGTACACCATACACCTTTCTTGCTTGCATTCCTCAAATATAGCAGCTGTAGTTCAGGGTCTGTGGACAGGAAAGGATTCATTCTATCTTTCATTTCCCTTTGAGAATGTACAAACTGGGCCTCTGTAGTTAGTGCAATATTTTCACTGAGCTTGAAGCTGGAATTGTAATTCATATATTTAGCAATAGAAACCATCATTGCTAAAAGTCTGACTCATGCTTTATGCTTCTAATGCTATAGAACATCCTCACTTTATTATGCTGTCAGAACCAAAAATTTGAATTGTTTCTAATACAAAGTGACATGTTGTGTGTACAAAACATTCCTGTAATGGTGACTGTCCAGACTTTTCAGCATGTCATCAGGATTGTCACCTGCCACGAACACTTCACTTAATCTGATTTGTGTAAGTAGTTTCAATGTAATCAGGAGACATTGTGACTTGCTAGACCAGGGATTTAAAGATCAGGATTTGACCTTTTTGGAGCTCCAAACCCATAGAATAACCTGTGAAGAACAGCTCTTCCCTTTAAGTTCATTGACGACTAAGTAAATGTTGCTTAGCCTGAAATTTCTCCTGAAAGAAAAGGAGTTTTAGTTCCACATACTGTAATTATCTATAAACTTTTACTGTCCATGGCAGAGAGCTTAAGAATGTTAAAACCCAGCAGAAGGAAAATCCCCTGCCAAGTATCAAAGAGGTGGAATACACCTGGAAGTGCTTCCCCAGGCCCTTCACCCTACCCCAGTGTGTTCTAGGAGCACAAGGAGATAGAACATATGATTTCTCTGTTGGTGAGGGTGGCTGACCACTGTATGCTGTATGCCAGATGAGAGCATAACAAGTGAGGAAATGCAAAGACTCTGAAAGAAAACTAGTTCAGAATTCTTTGCATTTTCTGAAGAAGCTTCTATTTCATAATTTGATGCTGAATTTTGACTTATTGTCAGAGGTGGAATGACATCACTTAAATAAGGTGATTTGTGAAAAGACTCATAATGGTCATGTGTTTGCTTTGTTGTTTTTTTCAGACAGATGAATAGGATTTTTTATCACTTACAGTTAATCATGTGTGGCTCTCTATTACATTATTGCAAACATATGTGTGACTCCTTAGTTCTGAGGAAGAGATATTTCTCAGTACCAGAAGTTAGAGGGAATTCTGTCAGCTTAAGCATCATGACAGATCTCTGAAAGCATGACATTTCTATTAAGCAAGAACTATGTCTGAGTCTTTCTTTTTTTTTTCCAAGTACTTTATTACAAATATGAATCTAGTCTAGGCACAATGGTATAACTCTTAAGCATCCCCCACTCCCACCTATCCCTCTGATTTTTCTCGTAAATCTTGTGTCTCTCCTCCCATATGAACTCCACAGCCAGTCTTGGTATAAGCTGCTCACTTGCAGCTACTGCAACACCCAGGGAATTGCTCACAAATGCAGACTTGCTCACAGAGGAGCTGCTTAATCATATTAGCAGGATTTTCAGTGTTGGGTTTTAGGCACCTCAGGAAATAGACTGGGATCTAATTTTTCACATACCTATGTAATTCCATAAATTGAATAAAATTTTTGCTTTCTCCTACTAGATGGGGATAAAAAACTACTCTCTGTTATTCTCCTTAGAAAATGCCCTGGAGTCTTCAGCTATATCATATATTGTTTTTATTACATGAATTATATCTATTTGTACCTTCATTAGCAAGATTTTTTAAATATCCCTGTTCCCTTTTATTTAACTAAATCCTTGTTCCTGCTATGTAAGTCATGCTCATTACAGTGCCAGTGTGTTCAGACATACTTTAGGAATTTCAGGTGTCACCCCACTTCCCCTGACAGCACAGAGAATAAAATCACAATCTGAAACAGTGGTAAGAAAATTAATAATAATAATAAAAACCTAACAAACAAAATCCCCCAGTTTCTCTGCTGACTTTTGACACACGAGGATCCCTTGGGGGATAGTGGGAAGCAGAAGGGTTAAGCAGGAGAACTGAAATAGACTCTGCAGTCTCTATTTTCTGCCTGACTCCAGAGGCACTGCAGACAGCTGTTGCAGATTGAGGCAGACTTGTAATTTGCCTCTTGGGTCTGGCAAGGAATTAAGAAGCAGTAACCAGTCTCCTATGGGGTATCCAGTCTCTATAACTAGCATAAGCATAATATGAAGGCCAGATCCTCAAAGATGCATAACCATGATGGGAAAGGCATGCTGAAGTACCCTTGAGGTCCATACTATGTGCTTTTAAGTCTTAAAAAAAAAAAAAAAAAAAAAATCAGCATGTAGAACATTGACTAGAAGTTCACTATTCCAGTGCTGGTGAAGAACCTGATGCAAAGAAAGAAATTTCCCAAATAAAGCCTAAACATGCTGGCAGTGTCCTCTGCAGGGCTGTGCTGGAGCCTTTGTGTTTCTTGTTCACCGGCAATGTCTGAGCTGGTGCTCTGTGAGAATACTGATGTGTGCCCTGGGGTGCTGGAGCTTGGTTCTTGCCCCAGGTTACTTGATTTCTGTCACTTGGGTAAGATTTTTGGCACAGATGCTGGGAATACATTGTCCATTCAGAGCAAAATGATTAGAAGAAAGGACACCATACCAACAGCCTTGTTTCTCAGATGGGTTGAAACGTGGTTGTTCAAACTCTCCAGTGATGTGCCACACAGCTGAGAACTCTGGAGAAATGAGAGCAATTTTTTTACTATTGCTGGAAGTGATAAATTACAGTAACATATACAAACTTGATTGCTCTGGGTTCAACTTTCAGTATTATACAGTACAGGTAACAAGAAATATTATGCATCTTGTTTTATAACTATTTGGTTAATGCATATAACTAGCATCTTTCTTCTGCAATAATTATTTATTGAAAACTGCAGTTTGCTGTTTTACATTTTGTATTTGCCTTTTTATTTTATTTTTTTTTAATATATAGATTTATATATAAAGGTAGGCTTAATCTTTGAGTGGGAGAATCTTAGGCTTGTAATAGACCTGGGACAGGATGAGTTTTGACTCTGGTTTTGCTGCTGATAAGGTGACTTTTTTCAGTTGACTCTGACAGCTCCTTATGTGTAAGCATCCACTTCTCACTTCTACCAGGAGCAGATTCTCGTACAGCTTTGATTTTTCTGCTTGTGAGGCATATTTTCTCATAGTGCATCAGGAAAAGACATGCTGAAAATTGCCTTTTCCAACTGGACACAGCCATATAAATAATTGGCATAGTGCATGGCAATTATCACTTCAAACTCCTTGAAAAGTCTCACTTCCTAGGAGTTTCAAAAGCAAAGGTCTGCCATGCTCTTAATGTGTTCTCTAACTACAAGAAGTCCATCTGCTTTATGGAATTTTGTCTGAATTTCAGCAGTATCTTAAAGACAAAGTAAGAGTGGGATTTTGTGTGTGTGCCTCTGGTTTGTTTAGTTCTGTTTTTTTTTTAAGAA
Source organism: Anomalospiza imberbis (assembly GCF_031753505.1). NCBI lineage: Eukaryota > Metazoa > Chordata > Aves > Passeriformes > Viduidae > Anomalospiza > Anomalospiza imberbis. The sequence goes on along the minus strand of NC_089690.1, from coordinate 18,398,182 downwards.
AAAAGCAGGCAAGAAGGCAGGAACACTCACAATTTTATATCTCTTCTTATTTGATCAAATGTAAGAAACATTGCATTTTTGTTTTCATTCCTTTAAATTAGTTTCACTCTACGTGATTTATAGGCAGCTTATTTCAGGAAGGTCATCACTGGAAACTGCATATCTGAATCAATACCACTTTTCCTGAATAATTTAACCCAGTAAATGTCATACTTTGTAATCTTTGTATGAACAGTCTTCCAAGTTTCTGTGTGGTGACAGAGGACAGGAAGGAAAGGGGCAGAAGAGTAGTTTCCAATTGACACCTGTGTTTCCTCAGTATTTTTCCATTTTTTCCTGAAGAAGTAGTTCTCATGTAATACTAGGAAAGGCTGTGCTGCTTTCAAGGCTTGCCTCTGAGCAAGAAATTCTTCATATACATGTGTCATTGGCTAAAAGGTCTGCTGAACACCTTGCAACAATGGTTTTAACATGAATTTTGGGGTAAATGTGTCAGTTTAATCATCCTTTAAACATGTGTTCTGAAAACATGAGTATTTAATGACCTATCCTGACTAAAATTTTAGATTCAGATGTTTCTAGTCTAACATATTGTCTGTGTAGATTCCTTTTCTTCTCTTTGTTACTTGCTGGTAATTCATTAAGTAATGTGATCAACATGAAGCATTCTGAAAAACTAAGTGCTCAGTTGCAAATCAGTTTGTTAATCTCCTCTCATACTTAGCAAAAATCTTTATCCTTTTTAAATGAGTTGAAAAAGTCTAATTCAAGGGACTTAACATATGCAGATTTGGTTAAAGAGCATATTCCTTTCTTCTGTGATGAATATTGAGCTTGAGTTAAATCCAAGCTAATCTTGACTGTTTTCCCCTCTTATCACATAACACAAATGTTTCCTGCAGCTACTGTGTCATTGCAGAGCATCTGCCTCTGTAAGAACCAACTGCCAGATAGCCTTAGCAGGCAGTCAGTTTATGCAGTTGACAGGTTTATTACTTTATCAGATATTTGCTCAAGGACAATTTTATTATATGCAAATCATTGACATAAATTGAGGAAGAATGAATTTATTAAGGGGTCTAAATTAATCTTTCACCATTTGGTATGTGCATTTTTATTTTGCAATGTATTTACTTCTAGAATATTCATTTTTCTGAGAGCTGTGCTGCAGCTACAGGATTTGTCAGGGTTGGGTTAATGCTGATTTGTGTTTTGTATTTCTTAACAGGCTCTACCTTAATGTGGATCAGAGTTCAGAGAACATGGGCTATAGAGAGCTTTGGCTTCAGATAGGGAGTTAAAAATTCATACACATGGTTTTACTGGACTTGAATTTTTAAAGTGTAAGATGGAAAAAATCAGATCACTAATCATGGAAACAAAACACAGTCACCTGCTCTGCAGAACTGAATCAGACCCTGGTCTGTTTAACTCACTGGGCAACTATTTGTTATTTACCAGTAGAGAAATCCTAAACAAAAGATCTGGAAAAAAAACCCCAAACACACCCCCCTCCAAAACAAACAAACAAACAAAAAACCACCAAACAAACCAAAACCACCCAAGCAAAACAAGACAAACCCCATCCCACAAACAAAAAATACCCCACGACAACAACAGCCAGGCAAGGACGAACCCTACAATGCCTAAACAATTAAATTGGAATCAATATTTACAGGAGGATTTTGGGGGTATATTTTGTTTTGCTTGGTTTTTAATCTCATGTTCTGGCTTTCTTCTTCCCCTTTTTTGGGTGCACTTTATGTACCCATTCCTGTTGTCAGATCAGGCTTTCACAGATAACCATGGCAAATACATTCGTGTTGTCTTCCTCAGTGATGACATCAGGATCTGGACACTTTCCTGCAGTAGAGGAGTGAATATGTCTCATGCATTTTTTATTTATTCTTTTTTAGTGAAGAAAAGAAAACATATACTGGCTCAGGAATAATGGCATGTCTAACACCTTAAGATTTTGTGGTGGGAGAAGTCTGCCTTTTTCTCAGATCTGTTTAGTACTGGATGAAGTTTATGGCTTGAGAAACCTGTGTTCAAAGTTTGGCTGAGCATGTTATTTGCTACGTTTGTGCTACAGCCCTCATCAAAAAATTGGGAGTAAAAGCAAGATTTTGGAGGGTTGACCACACTGAAAGCTGTTGGATGCTCAATTTCATGTTGTTGGGGCATAAAATTCTTGGATGTAAGCTTGTAAGACCAAGAAAACATAACAAGGAATCCAATTTGCCTCAACTTGGTTATAGGTCCATGATGACTTACATAGACCCAAAATGACTTTTGTATCTTTGTTTGAGAAACTTCTACTCCCTGTCTGCTTCAACTCACACTGAGCTGGTAGAGCATTCTGTTGTGTCAGAGGGTGCTGAGAAGATATTCCATTCTTCTTGTCTGAAATAACCCAGATTTGCTGACTTTCCTGTATGTTAGAAGACACTCAACAGTTTCCTCAACCTGTTGAGGCAATTGGTTGAAAATATATTAACTTTCTTGGGGCAAGACAATTACTTTCAATGCATAATTTTGTGTGTAGCAATGGGAAAAGATTCAAGAATTCTGAGTTTTGGGTTTAGAGAAACCTGGTGAGAAAAAGGGAAAAAACTTGGAAAAACTATTGTCAAATTAGCTTTACTCTGACTTTTCATACACCTGTACCAAAATATTTTAATTTTTGAAATTAGCAATACTGCAGTTTCTGAAATATAACAAATTCTATTCTTTATAAAATTTTTAACTTATTTGAAACAGTCTCTTGCAGGTTCTGTTTTGAAGTTTTGGATAAAAGAATGATAGTATGTAAAACTGTAATTCGAGTCAGATAACTTGTCAACATCTTGTGCCAAAACCATTTCATTCATTTTGGAGTTGTCAAAGTGAGGTTTTAAAGAGAGTTTTCACAGATCTTAAGGGATTTTTTTTCTTCCCTGATAGCTTATTCTGTTTGAACTGTTTTCTCAGTCATCATTCATGATTTCTTATATACTCAAAGACTTTACTCAAATAACACATATGGGGAGAAAATAATTATTAGAGATCTTTCTTACGTTACCTGTCTTACAGGTAAGAAATACATAATTAAAATAATGCTTCTTAATACTCAATTAAAAAATGAAAGGGATGCTGGATTTCCCTGTGTTAGATGGACCTCAGAAGGTTTTTCTAGGCTGTGGAAGAACTCCATAGGTTTTACTGCATTTGAACTACACAGTGCTTGGGGCTTCTGTTTCCATCTTTGAGAATAAAAATTATTTCATGCATTTGATATTCTGCTTTTAAACAGAGCTATCAATATGAAATAAAAAACAGATATATGCTATACTGAATATGTCCAGAGCTCTCTGAAAATTGAAAGTTTGAAAGCTCTGGTTGAATCCTGCTGTAGTGTTGCCCTATCTCAGAGTATTGTTAACATAATTCCTGAATGGGTGAGGTACTCTGATAAACAATTATTGATAGTGTCATGAATTCATCCCCTATTTAGTAGAAATAAAAACATTCCATGGAAATTGAATTAAATTTATGATCACTTTCAATGACATATAACTCACAGACTTGGTATGCTATTTGAGAATGGGACTGCAGAGATTAGAGAAACACAAAGACATTTTGTGGAGCACATCATGGGCCATACCATGGATCATCTCATGTTCCTCTAGGAAATACAACAATAAACTCTGTGGAGGTGTATAATATTGATAGAAAAGGCCTGGCTTCAGTATAACCTTAACAGTGGGTGGCTATCACATGTCAGGTATGTGACATTAGGGACCTGGATTCCTTCTGCTGCTCTGGCTTGAGGCTGGGTTCACAGTAACTCTTGAGGGCTCTGCTTTCATGCTGCTGTTAATGGAGAGCACAGTTGACAAAATCATCAAGAAACACAGCAAGGACACTTTCATGCACTAATTTCTTCCTCTCTGCTCCTGAAGAGAACCTTCAGGGTTCTTGCTTCTTGAGTTTTCCCCTTAAACCCAAACACTTAAATGAAATAATCCTTATATGTATCCAACAAAATGTCACTATAAATCTGAAATATTAGCTTTAGGTTTAATGCGTGATTTGTGGGTTGATATTGGTGAAGGATTATATGAAAGTATAGAAAGATTTGTGGTTCTATTTTCTACTTGTAAACTCTTTGCCTCATTCCAGCCATGTATAAATTTTACCTTGGGACGTATGTGCTTTTAGAGTGTCAGGGAGATTCTTCTCAAGCAAAAATATCTGAGCTACCTGTCGGGGTTTTTAAATAGCTTTTGTTTAGCAAGGTGATACACCGAAAGAAGCACTCTGTGAACTGTATCCTCTGCTAATGTAAATCAGAAAAGTCAGAAGGCTCACATTTCTCACCTCAATACGAGTACTATACTTGTTAATCAATATGTAATAAACCTCAGATGTTCATTGAAAACCTTTTCCCATGCCAAATCCTGATGCCATGTTGTTTTGCCAGTAAGCATAAGTGAAATTTATCCTATATAGGGCTTTTCAACTTCTTTATGTTAGAAACAAATTTTATATATTACCTCTGGGTATAAAATATATATTATGTATATGTACACAACATATGGAGAGCTCTATTAGAAAAGTGTCTATCTAAATATAAATAGTAATTTTGCTTTCTTTAACACTTATAATTCTATGCAAACTTCTCTGGTTTTGAAGGAGAAAGGTCACACTGCCTTTTCTTTCCCAAAACTTCATGATTCCAAACTCAATGCAATCATTCAGTCACATGAAGATTTTTAGTAGTGCCTGATTTTGTTATATTAGTTCTGTGTGTCAATTAACAGATTCAGATTCTTCAGAGTAAACCTTACAACTCTGTGAGTGATAGATTCCTGCTGGTGGTTTATGGCAGAATAGCACTACTTTTTCAAAAATTCTTCCTGCTATTATACTGCCACTGTTTAATGACAACAGGAAGTCATCAATCAAATGAAAGTTCTCTGGGTGTCAGTTAAAAAAAAATCCTCATTTTAATAGAGAGAAAGAGGTAGGGCTTAGCGGGGGAAGGCAGATGGTAAGTTGATGGAACTATTCAGTCAAAAGTCTCTTAAAAATACTGGTTTTCAAGCCGTGAAGGGTGAGGTTGCAAATCCATTTTAATTCCAGCTCAAGAAATCTTGATGCTCTACCATGTCCTACACAAAAAAAAACCCCAAACAATACCATAAAATTCAAATCCAGATTTGTAATAATCTCTCTTCTGCCTCCTTTCCTTACCTTCCTTCTGGGTCTGAAAGACATTAGTTATTGCCTCTGATGTAACAATAATAGTACTACAGTGTAGTAACACAGTATTCTCCTTAAAGTGAAGATGTTTTAAATTGGTAATTCAATATATGTGTGCACTTGTATATATGTGCTTATGTGAAGATCATTTAGAAGCAATTGTCTTCCCTTTTAATATAGTTTTCCAGTAACCCTGAAGTCACATAATGTCATTTTCTTTTTTGGTTCAGTACATTTTATATAGAGAAGCACTAAAGTACTCTAAGACAACCACTGAAGTCGAAGGGAGAGGTAGAAAGACAAATTCTACCCTTCCTTCCTCAAACATTTTAGATAGGAAATTCTTACAGACAAAATAGAATAATAGAAGAATATGGTTAGATGTAACAGGAGATTGAAAGTGAGGAAATGTAAATCTGGCATGAGCACCGTGCTGGGAGGAAAAATCAATTAACCTCTACAAGTTAAGTGATGAAAGGATTGAAGGGGTTTCAGGTTCAAAATTGTTTGTCTTATTCCCACTATTGAATACTTATAGTGGCAAAAGACAAGTGTGGAGAGGAAATAAAGGAAACAAAGAAAAAAGAAGCATAAATCTAATAAAAAGTGAGTTATCTAGTCAAATAAGCATAACAGAATAAACTACATTGAAAATTACTTCATCAGAGCCTATTTCCATCCAGAGCTTCTGAAGTGATCTCCTAAACCTCATGCTGAGTTTCTTGTTAAAAACTGTTTCAAAAGGTTAATAAAATAGGAGATGTTTTCATAAATGTTTGGTCAATTTGAATAGACTGCTTTGCATTTCGAAGCAATAGGCTGCTTACAGCACAGTTCTAATACATTCTAGCCATGTATTTACACCCAGAATTCAGGCTAATTACTTTTCTCCTATGTTTCTGTGAATTCTTAAACCAACTTCTAAAGTAGATTCCTAGTAGACAGCAGAACTTTCTCAGAAAAACAGATTTGTCAGACATTATGAAATTATGAAGCCCAAAGGAAATAGGGGAGGAAGTATAATCTAGATTCTTAATTAATAGCATTGTATCTTCTTTCACTACTGAACCACTATTGATCAGTGCAATGGCAATATAAAGAATATAGAAGTATTTTGTGGGGTGTGGTAGACATTCTGTATTTCTGTTGAAGGCCTGACTCAAACCTATAGTCAAAAAAACTGAGCTTGAATAAGACAAAGAAAGCACAAGTAATGAGGTGCTGGATTAATGCAGAGATGAAACAAAATACCACTTTAGCCACAAAACTCTGTCAATTTTCAAATTCTGCATTGATTTAAGGCGATTAGTAACTTATACAGATGTGATCACTGCAGATCCTCCTGTATCATCACATCACTGAAGATTCTATTTGAATGTCTTGGATTATTTTCAAGATTGTATTTTTCTAAAGATTTCTCACCCCAACCTTCTTTGGGTCAGTGTTTCCTGATATGTCCTAAATAAGGTTCCAGTTCTGCCCTGAGCTGTTCCTAGAGACCTGAGGAGGGCACTTATGCAGGCCCATTTTCAGAATTAAAGTCTGCATGTTATGCCTGGTGTTAGCAATTTTTTAATGCACTTAAAGTTTATTTTCAGGTTTTGTCCATCCCATTCATTACAAGTAAATAAATGTATTTTCTACAGTGCCTATAAATAACCCTTTGCATTTTATATAATGTAAAACAAGTTTATATTTAAATAATAGGGAAAAAGGGCACAATATTAGACTTCTTTCATACATAAAATGGGAAAACAATCTAGGTCTCCTAGTGGCCTATCTTGCATAGGTGGCAAGTCTTTTATTCTTGAATTGCACATGTTTGCTAACAGGAAATGCTCGTAGCCTTTGTTTGGAGTGATTTCTTTGAAAGCTGTCAACCTTCCAATAATAAAAGGACTTGAACAAAACTATAGATCCGATACAGCAGATCTGTAAGTGTTATTGGAAGACTAATTCAGATCTGTCATTTTCAGAATAATTTCTGATAAACTTCAGGGGGCTGATCTCAGGTCAGCTGTGGGTAAAATTCTTTTTTTAGGCTGTGTGTGAGTAGAGATATTCCATTCAAAAAGAGGACAAAAGACAAACACTGTATTAAGAATCTCAAAATGCAGCTACCTTCCATATATCAAATAGAATGATTATGAATAATTCACTTCATGTTTGAAAAGTTCATAATTCAGGCTAACAACAGTATACTGATCAAATATTTATAACCTAAGAAGCATTTTTTTTTCCTAACACCCACCTCCAGCACCCTACTAGAATTTAAGTCAGTTATATACCTGGTCAATATTTCTCTGGTCCAGAGGAAAGTCTTTCAATCACTTAGAAATAAGCAGGAACCACATAGCAAAACTACTCTCCCACATTAAGTGCTGTTGGCACTCAAAGGAATTTTAGACAGAGTACTTCTGGTTTTAGCAGAGAACTTTTTCCCCTTGCATAAACGCAGTACAGTTACAGTTGTGTGGGAGACTGAAAGAGCAATGTCACTAGAGTAAAATTCACCAATTGTTATTCTTAATTATGTTTGCATGCATAATTCATAAGTATTCTTCATAGACAAGAGAAGGAAAAAAGATAAAATTGAACAAAGGCACAGAATTCTTCACAAAATAACTAGAATATAATTAGGCAATATATTTAACGTGCTTATTACCAATGTGATTTTTAGTTACAAAGCTAAATAATGTCTCCCTTTGGAGGGAGAAAAAGAATAGAAAAGGAGGGGTGGAGTGAAGAAAAAGAAAACCCTTGCTTTGCTTTATCCCATGTGGTGAATGTTTCTGCTCTAACAAGCTTCTCCTGCCAACAAATGTAAGAACAGAAGGTCAAACAAAAGGAGGGCCTGGGCTGTGCTCATCATGTTCACAGAGCTGCTGAGGTCCCTCCTCAAACAGCTTGAGGGTGCATTTCATCTTCCAGACCAGACTGTGTGGGATGGGGGCTCAGCTCAGCACAAGAGCCTCTCCCAGCTCCTCAGAACACAGCTCTGCTTTCTGAGCACAGAAAGTTACCTGCTACATAAGCTTGGCAATTTTATTCAAACTGTCTCCAGATGCCTCTTGATGTGGGACTGAACCAGCTCTTGATCTCACAGTCACTATGGTTGTTCCTATATTTTTCTCCCTGATACCCCTAAAGAATTAGGTACATGAGCACTGAAAATATTTTTATCTAACTCCATGGTAACTGTGAGAGGACATGAGTTGTAGAACTGGTAATTTTAATTTTTTTTTATTCTAGCAGTCAAGCTGACATGCAAACCTGAAAGGGACCAACTGAGAAGGCACAAAGGGCGACCATTCATAAAATATCTGATTTCAAAGTGTACAGGACTTTTGCCTGTACACTTTACTGGAAAAAAATACCCTATGCTAATATTCATTCATAATCTATCTGTTTAAAATATATCCTGCCTTGCACTTCTGTCACTACAGTGTAATCATCTGATAGTGTGTATGTACCTTAAACAACCATTAATTATTACCTGTCTGGGGAGTTATATTATTTACCTCTAAAATCTTAAGCAAATGTAAATTGTGCCCGAATCGTCTAGAATTGAAAATAGAATTAAATCCTCTGCCTCAGCTAGAAGTAAATCAGAGCTTTAGGAAAGCCCTGCAAGTGTTTTAAGTTAGCACAGTACTGAATTTACTTAATATATCATTGTAGGATTTTATTGAAAGCCAACTCAAACCATGTTCTTCTCCTTCTCCCTGGTCTCAAATGACCAAAATTTTCAGTCTGTGATAACCCTACAATTAATTTTCAACAGCGAGAAAACAATTTATTCTATCAAGATGATACAGTTCCTTAGTCACCAACTGCTTAAACTTCAAACAGCTTTAAAAGCAAAGCATCAGATAAAATTTTAGTTTGAGAAGCAGGAAGAAATTCCACACTCAAGCATATCACACATATTCAGAAACTGATCTCTCACTGTTCTCTTCCCTAGCACTTGATTTAGGCATGGATTTAATTTTCCAGGGTGGTGCACATTCCCCTTGAATGCTGTTGTTGAGGGCTGTATCAAAGGGATCCTCTAATGCTAAAGCACATATTCCTTATTCAGCAGAATGTTCAAAGCAAGGAAATTCCTTCATCTCAGCAGACACTTCCAAAGGTTGTGCTTGAGACAGTAACTGCTCATTTGCACATCCCTTTGCTGGACTTTGTTCAGAATTCAGACATTCAATGTTTGGACCTTCAGTGTTGGATGCTTTTCATTCAATGTTTCTGGTAGTCTGGGACTGTCAGATTTTCATCTTGCTGGAAGTCTGTACCTAGATCCTTAGTGAATTATAGGATGGCCCTACCCAGGGCTTCCCTCTCTGAGTAACATGGAGAATGAGAACCAAGGCTGTTTGTTAGAACTCCTTTCAAGCATTGCTGGGTCACATTCAGTCAGTTTTTGTGCAGATTTGGGATTATCTGGGGAATAATTGTGAATATGATGACACCAAGAAGGAGTAAAGCAGTTGCAGAGTGCTGTAGATCTGTGAGCACATGACTTGGTGCATTGACCAGTACATTTACTTACTTACCAATGCTATTTCATGGCCAAAATACTTTTGCCTGCCTCCAAAACAGGGCTCTGAGCAGTGCTTTATCTATACATAAACAGCATCACTTGGGCAGATTTTCAGGTGACAGTACTAACTCTGAAATGGGAACCCTTAAATGCACTGGAGTAATGAAACAAAAAAATCTTAGTACACCTACTTATGGAAGCATTGTAGGCACCTCTACAGACTAGTTGAGTTGAAAATAATGGTGAAAGCAAATGTCAGTTGAAAGATATGTAGAAAATGTGTCAGACTATAATTTTGTGGAAACAAACTCATATGAAATATCATATTTTAAAACATTTTTTAAAAAACAACCTACAAAGAATGTCTGTCATAACTTGCCTCAAAGTATGGCAGTGCAGCACAATGCGGATCTATTGGTATTAGAGACATTTAAAATCTGTTATAAAAAAAGTAATTGTAAACAATGTCCTGCTTCCTTCAGGGATACACAACCAGGAAATTTCTAAAGGGATGAATACTGATCTCTCATCCACCATGCTGTTAGGTACAATAAAACTAAATGGTGATAGAAACCCTACTCCTGGTTAAATTATTGCTGTACCTCTGATGTTTTTCCTGTAAAGTCACTTCTGCATCAATAATAAGGAGGAAACTTATTTAAGAGATCACAACCAATTGCTATGAGCTGAGTGGAAAGAACAAACTAATCCTAACAAAATATCTCCACAGACCATTCACTGGATTTATTTGGTTTTGGGGTTTTTTTCTGTTTGGTTGGCTTTGAGGTTTTTTAAATCAGTTGGACAAAATGAACTTTTTAGATGGACACCTAATCTTGAGAATGTGTAGAACATGGGTTATACAGCAGAAGTTCAGGAAATATTTGAAAGTTTAAAAAAAAAAATAGGAGAGGAGAGGCAAGTTATAAAGGAGTCAGCTTAACTGACTTTCTGTAAGAGCACTGAAAGCATTAGTCTATTTTTGAGCTTAAAATGGCAAAGTCAAAATCTTGATTAAAAATATATTGCATTTGTGCTCACTGAAAGCCAGTGTACTATATTTCTATAAGAATAAGCTGTTGATTCACCAAAAGAGGTAAAATTGGAAATCTTTCAGAACAGGACCTGACAATTATAAGAAATCTCACATAAATCACATGTAACAAATATTATATTGTCACAGGGGAATGACTATCCCTACAATATATCACAGTAATGGCACATATGCAGTGCCCACAGCCACCGTATATTTTTCAGCCCAGGAAAGCCATGAAATTGTTCTCCATTATATTTAGCATTGGAAAGACTCTACTGTGTTCAGCTCTGGGCATGCCACAGCAGGGAAATAGAAGTTGCTTGAACAAATGGGAAAGGAACGTGGCATAATTTTTACAGGAAAAAGGAAGAAAGGAAATAGGAATGTTTAACATCAAGGGGGTGATGTGAAAATGTTTTCCAGTGTAGTATGCAGGGGCATAGGGAACTTATTCTTCCTGTCTAGGATAGGTAAAATAAACAAATATGATCTTAAAATATAGTAAGGAAGATTTAAGTGAGACCAAGGAAAACTTCCTAATGAAAATTTTTATGGAGCATTTGATTAAATTGCTTTATCTCTCAGAGTTCCTCTTGCAGCTATGGTCTGTATTTCTCTTATGTGAATGAAGGAGTTATTCATTGATATGTTTGTAATTTCGTGGATCTTTCAAATCCAAACTAAGCCCCTGGGTCTCTTACTCAGACTGTAATTTCAAATTCCCTATAGGGCTCAGAACATATGTATAGTATGTATAGTTTATATAGCCATCTTGTTTTACATCTTTTTAAATGTCTGAACAGAAACTGCTCCCAGTCCAAAATCTGGATGCAAATACCCTGGAAATTTCTGGAGAGTATTTCAACCCTGTATTCAAGCTTCAATTATGCATCCTAAATCCCTATCTGATTTGGAGCTATTTTGTGCAAGAAAGCATTTGGAATTAATTATTTTTTGCAGTTTTTAATTAGAAAAAAGAATCTGACTGATTACATTCCCCCCTTCAATTAACTAAAATAATTTCACTTCTGGGCTTATACCTTGCATTCCAAATTGCTACTAACGTGCATAGTAAGGCCTGATGGTAGGATCCAAAAAATTAAAAGTTCAAAAGAGGAATGCTCTGAGATTTTAAACTACACGGGAATGAACAATAATGCTCCAATGTTTCAGAACAATCTAAGGTTCTTTTCTCTCCTCTATTTGTTCCCAGAAGAACACTTACTTTTATATAATGCACGAATACCAAGATTTGTGGTGGGAATACTTCACATCTACAAATGGCTGTCCCACTGGGATTTGTAGCACTGTTTTAGATTTCTGTTTCCTGCTTCAGATTTCTGATTCAGTTTCCTGAAGTTTCACCATCACACCAAATGCCTTTTCAGAAGAGTTCTGTTTTAGTACTTTTCTGATTATACACAGCTCTCTTTATATACCTCGACTGGATTACACTGAATCACACTGTCACATTAATTGAAAAACATGGTCTTGCCATAGCAAAAACATATGTATATGAAAGGCAGCAAGTCATCAGCACATACTAAATATGATTTCTGGTTTTAAAAGATATTTTGTTTATATAAAATCTTGCATCCTTTTTTTGAGGATGGAGAGATGTTTCCATTAGTACTGATTGAAAGTCCAGTTGGCATTGTGTGTGCCAAGACAGAGCCACAGAATTCACTTGACATCTCATATCTTTTATGGTCTACTACCCTTCTTCAGTTTCCTCCTTAACATGTCTTGTTCTGTTTAAGATTCATTTAATTTAAAGCAGGACTTTTCAGGTTTTGTAGTTCAGGAAACCACAGTCATCATCTCTAGGTATTTCTGCAGATCCTCCTCCCAGTGCCTTGGTCATGCTGTCTCATTCTGTCCTACAGCTCTAACTCCATGCCTTTTCAGTCAGTTCACATAGCTAAAATTGCTGTCTAGATTCATTAGGTCACATCTTGGCTACTGTAAACCTCCTTTCTCTTGCCTGGAGAAATGCAATCTTGCTTTCTGCATATCTGTATAAATTCCATTTTCTACCTCATCATTCAGGTTTTGTATCTTTATAGAAAAATTCAATAGAAAGATTTTCTATTGCATCAAAGAGAAGTCACTTGTCCTCACTTTAAAGATTGTCACCTCACCCTACTTATCCTCATTTGTTCACACCAAACTATTTTATTTTTGAACCTGATCATTCTTTGTCAATATGAATGAAAACTTAAAATGTGTCATAGATTTGTCTCATTGGGACATTGGGACCTGGGAGTCACTCCCCAAAAACTGCTGCAGATCATTCTTTAAACATCCATTTCCCCTTAGAAATATTTGTCAAACATTAAACTTCCAGTAAGGTGAGAGCACTGGCTGATGTTAATCTGCCTGGTTTTCTTTCTAGCCCTAGAGCCTAATGCTAGATCATGGATGACTGTGTATTCACTGTGTAAACCACCAATGTTAAACCAGGCTTGTAAAATTTTTGGAAGTGAGGATTAATTTCTGTTTTGAACTTGGCAATCACTTGGAAATGTGTCTGGGCATGAGAATAATACAGAATATATTCAGTAGTGATCTTGCATTATGATAATATAGGTATTCTATCAGAAAAATCAGTGAAATACTGGACATTCCATAGAGTGGTGTTTTGGATTTTTTACTTTTCAAAGCCTGCACTTTGTCAGGTTTTGCATGACAGCGGGATGTTATGACAGCTGTGCTGTTCTGCTCTGGTCTCCTTTTTGCACTCTGGCTCAAAAAAAAACCAACCTGATCACAATGTCAATCAAACTGCTCTTCCTGCTAATTGTGTCAGTGTAATGATTTTAATTTAAATAAAAAATAGGCAAAGAAAAGTTTGATGTAAGACCTTCTAAGACTGGTTTGAAATTCTGTGCTCCACAGTGAGAGGCATTGTTCATTAGTGAACTGATATGGAATAATTTCCCTGGAAGGGACCATGTGAAACAGAGCACAGGTAGCATTGGTTGACATAGAATTAGATCAGAAGATATTAAGTCATCTTTATTTATTTGGTGAACATCTGCTGGGATGACTGAAACTGAGTTTTGGGGAAATTATCAAATATAGGTGGAAAGATCAGGTTGACTTTCGCACTATTACAGCATGTGTTGTTCAGGAGGAGCAAGATTTTGAAAAAATAGACTGTCCTAACCCAGCATAATTAGTTTTCAGATTAGACTTTTTTTTTTCTTTGCTTTCTGTTTGTTTGGGTGTTTTTTTTTTTTTTTTGGTTGGTTGGTTGTTTTTTTAACACCTACAGTATGCATTTTAGGGTACATCTCTAAGATCACATCTTTGTTTGCTGATATGTCTTAAAAGAAGACAGAAGCATATGTAGCTGATTTACACATGAATTTCAGGAGAAAAATATGCAAGACTTTAGAAAATATAAAATAAGGAAAGTAACATTTTTTGTTAATTGCATTAATGACCATCAGAAATTCCTAAACAGTTGCAGATTATAATTCTGCTTGAGGCACTTGTGTAGTTGAAACCCATTGAATTCAATTAATAAAAGAAGAAATATTTGGCATGAATTACATTTAGCTGAGTTTATAAATGGCTCCCTGGTACCAATTGTTTAAGTAGTGTTTAAACAGTAACACAAAGACAGTGCAATAAATAATTTCAAAAATATTCTCCTCAAGCAAAAGTTATGATTTAATTTAGGAATTCGTAAGAACACAGACATTTCATGCTGGATAAAAGCAGGCAATCCAATATCCTGTCCTCAAAGTGACCCAACCCAGATTCTTTAGAAGGGCCTATAACAGGCAGACACCCTATGGCACATCTTCATATATGTCTAAATCCTGATCTCACCAGGGGTTTTTCTTCAGGGCTTAATCAAGTTGCAATCTTTCTTCAAAAATACTTAGATTGTTCTCAGTTATAGCAACTGTAGATAATAATCTGCTATCAACATATATTTCTGTAATAGTTTTGAATCTCAAGTTTTGTCTTCAGTAGCTTCTTGTAGTAGACTTTGCCATTCCATTTTGTTTTCAGCATCCTCATCAATTCTTTCATGTGTCCACTTGTTGTTATACACACAGAAAGCATCTATTTACTTTTCCTTAAACATTTTGGATTTATTTGGTTTATTTCTGTACGTGTAGACCCCCTGTGTCTTCACTGTTAAAGAGAATAAATCCAGACTATATCCAATACAAGCAAACCAAATACAACCTAAGAATGATAATATAAACTTTGTAATTGTTCTCTTAAGGCCTGCCAGGATTGCATGGAACATGTCATCTGTTTTAACAGGGAACATAATTATTTAAGACTCCTGAACTCTTAAGAAGTATTCACCTGTAGAAAAGTCTGTGTTCATTTAGCAGAGCTGAGGAAAATTCCTTTGACATTTTCTGTTGGAAATAACATAAATATGCACACATGTGCTAAAGTAATTTGTAGATCTCTGCAAATTATATATTTTCTTCTATGCTTATCTATTCCCAAGAAGTTTTCCTCTTTTTTGTTCTCCAGTCTCCAAGCAATTTGATATTCCTCAGATTGTTAATGTCTTCATACATCAGCTGACTTTCTGAACACTTATTATATTTGTTGTATGAAGCATTCCAAGGAAAATATAAGTGAGAGAAAGCAAAAACGTATCCATTTTACCACATGCTGATATAAAACAATGTATGGGAATAATGGTCAGCCATAATTTAAGAAAAAATAAAATTCAACTCAGATAACCTGGGGTAATTTAGAGTCTTTTTCAAAATCAGCTGAACTGATGGCTGTTCTCACAGGATGCACTGAGCCCTGTGTTGGGTTGGCAAGATTCTAGCAATATGACACTTCTTTTTCTAGACAGACACCAATTAACTTCTTACTGAGACTTACAAGAAGTTTTAGTTAATAATCTTTGGGACAATTGCTCCTAAAAGTAATAATCCAAAGGGCTGAATGCATTGAATCAGAAAGTCAAAAGAGAGCTGATTTTCAGCACAGACAGACAGGTCTCACCTAAGCAGTTTTAGCCTTCTGTGATCAAATCTGCATTTTTACCAGCTTTGGAAAGGGAGCAGCAGGCAAATTTAAGGTGCAGGTAGACAGCATTTGCTCCAATATGAGCTGATCCAGCAACTCAGTGCTGCTGAGGTGTAGTTAGGCTCATGCTTGATCTTACCATGGTCCCTTTCACAGTGACACAGGCACTCGTGCAGCCTCACAGTGAAATTCTTCAATCCACCACACCAGCAATGAAAAAATAATTAACTGTACTCCAAGGGTCATGTTCTTCAGCAGCAACAGTGTGCTTCAGCTTCCTTTCAAGGAAGAACAGAAAGCCCTTCCCTGAGACCTTCTTCAGCTGCTCATCCCTGCCTCCAGTTTTGCTGTGTTTGCCTTTTAAACTGCTGGGGCAGGGACTGGCTGCCTACTTGGTCTCTTCTTCCCCTGTGAGGTAGAGATGAGTAGAGAAGGCTGAAGGAGAGAAGCAAAGCAGGGGCCCTGATGTAGCAGTTTTCAAATGCAGGTTTGTACCCTAGGCAGTCAAGGGAAACAAGCTGGGATAGGCAGGGAAGGAAGAGAGGGACAGAGAGACCAATATTCATCCTGCTTAAAACACATCACTCTTCACTTTTTGTGTGTTGGCCTCATTCCTCCCCTGAGAAGCCAGATGATCCCTTTCGACCCTTCTATTTCCACCTTTCCAATGCCCTTTTCTTTGCACTCTCTCCCTGCTGCATTTGCAACCTTGATTCTTTTTTTCCCATTTGTATCTGAGAAGCCCTCTGCCTGTTTATGGATATAGTGTTTGCTAAGAGCAGCATTCTAAAACTCTACTAGCAACTAAAATTTGGAACCATTCTTCACTGAACAAATGCTTTGAGCTACATTAAGATAATATTTTTAAAAAATTAAGTTTTTCTCTTTTTTTTTTTTGCCCTAAAATACTAAAATCTGATTAGGATTCAATTTGACCCACTATTTCCCAGTTTCTTCATGATAATCCATAAAATCAGCAGTAAGAGAAAGAGACATATTGTTTGCGTGCACTGCAGTGCTGCTTAAATCTCCAGCAAGTTGGAGGGTGAATCATTCAGCTGATATCAGGCTGCAATTTTTGTTTTTAAAAGACAGTCCCATTTCTATAGGTTATTTTATTAGCTGCCTGACTGGATATGAATGAGTACCATACACCTGCAGTGCTTCCCATCCATCCACACTCATCTCTTATTTTCATCCTGTTTTTCTATCTCTATATCAGATTATTTTTGTCTTTGCTGTGTGAGCTACTGCTTAGCCACTCTACATTATATATTTTTTCTCAGTTATATCTGTTTACCCTGAAGATAGTTCAAGTGCTTCTGAAAGAACAAAACCAGGCATTGGTCCAAATTTCAACTAGCCTATAAACTAATCATAACTGTAAATATCACACATTTGGTGCAGAGAAGTACATATGACTAATGAGGTTTCAGCCTCTGCTGCAGGCGGTCTTGTAATGAATGTCTTATAATGTACCCAAGTATGTTGCTACTTCCATCTGCTTTTTCAACCTTATTTTATTTACTGCTGTCAGTTAATTTCACAATCCGGTCACGTTTCCTACCTCTCATTCTAAAATGGCAGTGGTGTGTGATCTTGTGTCTTGCTACTCTCACCTGATTTCAGTGCCATCTCCATCATTCCTGCTTTCTGCCTCTGTGCTGCTCCCTTCCCACCTGCACTGTCAGTACCTTGGCATGGGGAACTGGAGCAGCCTTTCAGAGCTCCAGGCTGTTTCCCTTCTTCACGTTTTGAGGTGCCTCCTTCATCAAAGTGCAGACTGGAAACAGTGTCCCACAAGGACTGAGCTCTTTAGGCCTCAGGGCTTTTAGAACCCTGATGGGACTTGGTTAGAAGAAGATGATGGGGATGATAAGCAAGGAGCACCTTGAGCAGGAGACAGTTTATCTCTACTGAGTTTGGAGAGAAGACAAGGAGGATACAGACTTATCTCCATAGGAGATGTGTGCTCAATAGGGGATGTTGATACTCCTGCTCACCTCAACTGAAATAAATTGCAATTAATCTTGTCTAGACTGAGTAATTAAAAACATAGTGAGACAATTTATCCTATAAGTTGTCATCAAATCAGGAAATGTTTACACATAAAAGACTCCATGATGGGCTCTTCTAAATAGATGGGTAATTTCTTTCATATCTTTCCTTCAGCAACTGCTGAAGTACATCCATCACTTTGGAGTGGAAGCAGGAGATGGCTAGACCATATTTCCCTGAGGATCAAAGCCAGACTGTTGAATTCAGAGCAGCCAGGTTGCTCTCACTGAGAGCTGGAGCTGTAAATACCAGCTGACCTTTGCAGTCTATCTAGCGTGGTATAAGTAGATGTGAAATAATTCCTATTTTTTTCAGCTGTCATGAAGAAAGAGCTGCTGTGGTGTTTTATCTTCTGCTAATTCCCAGTCTTTCACCTGTCTGCATTATGTGCCTCTGGTGTGTTGGCTGCATAACTGTTGCATCCCAGGTTTGGGTTCGTAAAGAGCAGCGGCGCATAACCATTGCAGTTTTAGGGAGTTCATATTTGTAACCACTCAAAGTGTGTAGTAAAGACTAGTCAGGAGTCCTCAAAGGAAATTGTAAGACTGTACACATGTGCAACTGTCAGTGAAAAAAGTGAATGTGTCTTTTTAACTAGCAAAAAATTATATATGTTGTTGAAAAAAATAGGTATTTTTGCCAGAGAGGTGACAGCTTGGATCCCAAAGAAGATTCAGTCTAGCCCTCCATGGGAATCGAATGGATCTCCTCACAAAGTCCTTCCCTGGACAGTGGAACACAGACACATTGTCTGTATTGTACCAGACTTTGTGTGGAAACCCAGGGCAGCAGGAATATTTCTCTGTCTGCTCTGGGGTGTCCTGACCCCTAGGGGAGCACTGACTTTGACCCTCATTCATGGAGAAAACTTCCAAAGCCTCAAGGTAAGCTAGAAACCACAGAAGTGTGAAATAGATTGTAGAGAGTAGTGTAGTATGAAATTTAGGTTTTAGGATTTTTTGTATGTTATAGATGGGTTCAAGATGGAGGATATAGGATGTTGTCTTGAGTTCTCTTCTTCTTTCTTCTTCTTCCTATTTCTTCTTGGGTTTTGGTGGTGTCTTGTAATTGGGTAGAAAAAGCCGCATTTCTGGTCTTTAGGGGTCAGTTATTGGGTTAGAAAGGAAAATAATTTAGGTGTCACTTCTTAATTGGGTAGCTTAGTTTTTGATTAGACTTAAAAGGCCTTGTAACAAGAGATTGTTGGCCATTTTTGTGCTGTTCTTCCTGCATGCAGAGTCTGGTGCAGACAGTGTGCTGAAGTTTTGGTAAGATAACAATAAACAGAAGCTGAAGACCAAAAAATGCATCTCTCGTTCCTGACACAGAACTGCTCCAGGAGGGTCTCCTCTGCCAGGGGAGCCCCCAGGGAGTTACCTAACTTGAGGCCCACAAACTCACAGTTTGGAACACTGAAATGGAAAAGCAAAACATTGATCACCTGCTTTGGTAGACCAGCTTGAGTTAACATTTGCCAGCGAATTTGCAAGGCCACTGCAAGAGACAGAACATTTCAGTGTTTTGGAAATAGATGAGATTTAGCAGAATGAAAACATTGTACCCTATCTTCTAGTAAGTGTTCATTCCTGGAAAATTGAGGTTTCAGACAGAGACCTTTGGGGAGAAACCAGCTGTGAGGAAATGGCTTCCTTTCTTATCACAGGAACTGTTGCTTTTTGATATCTACTGTTGGCTGATGGTTGTCTTTCATTAGTTTTTATAGCTCTTGATTATGGTTCAGCTGACCTCAAATTCTTGATCTTTTCTGTGAGTCTTGTTAACTTCTTCTGAACTTCAGATATTGCTTGACATGCTTAGCTGAATTCCATGTCCCGCCTCCACGTGGGCAGGAAGTAGGAATCCAGTTTCTTCTGAAAAATCAAGCAGACTCTTGAGTAGTATTTAAGATTCTTCTTAGAGACCTTTATTTGTCTGAATTTCTGATATATGTATGTGCTTACCTCCAGTATATTTTTCAGGATAGCAGAAAAATACATGAGGACACATCAGTAGGATGTCTGTTACAGTGGGGAGCAACTCCAGGGAGGGAAAGGCAGCTCAGAAATTCTTGAGGCGCTGGCACAGTGGTGTTCTCAGATGGATTTAAGAGAGTAGTTCCAATTCCTCAGTGACCTCCCCACGAAAGGGGAAGAGTCAATCCCTGCCTGAGGAATTAGGAGTTACTCGAGCAGCTCCTCAAATTGGCTGGTGACAAATGTCTTTCAGGATTCTATTGGCTGCAGAAGGATTTAGGACACTGAAGGAATCTGAAGCATTTCACAGCTCCAAACTGTAATGAGGACTGATGGCTGGCAGATCAGGAACCCATTTGGTGAACAGGGAAATGAACCCTTCTGGCTAAACAAGCTATCAGTTTTATACATATCTAAGCCTGACCTCAGCAAATCTTGCATTTTGGATGGTCTCTGGGTGAATGGCTGGAAATTGAGTGCTCATATATTCCATGTTTGCTGAGATAGCTTTAATCAACATTCCAGCTGGAGAAAACAGCTCTTCTGGGCCTTCTAAAGCTGGTCAGTAATCAGCTGGAGCAAGCTTGATTACGTCCATGTAGCTCACCAGTGAATACTGATTGTGAGAGACACATAAAACTGGGATTTAAAGGCCAGCAGAAACCTGGAATCTTGCACATGGTAGATTGAACAATACTTAGGAAAAACATCATGTTTAGTACATGATCACAGAACCATGATCTCGGTATGAAGGCTGAGAACATAATAATATGTGATTCTATTTTCCCTGTCCAGCATCTCAATGAAGAACAAAATTTCCCCAGATACTTCCTCACACACTGAGAAAAAGTAAAAAAATTATGATCAGTTTTTGCCCTGTTCAGCTGGAGCTTTATTGCTGTGCTGGTTTAACAGAAACCATTGGAAGAAGCTTGGCCTCCTCTTTCATGTCAGCGGTGGCATCTTTAGAGCAGCAGGATTTTATATGGGAGCAGAATATTCTGTACTGAATGTCAGGAGCAGTTGTTACCATTTGTTGGATGAGAACTTAATGGATGAACAGCAGTGAGTTTATTTGCCAGAAATATCAAATGCTAACGAACAGCTTGCTGTAGTCCTGGCCTTAGCTTCCATCATTAACCTGATTAGACCAGAATTATCTGCAATGCTCTTGGATGTTCTTTCACTGGTATTAGAAGGTCATTAAACAATGGGCATGTATTTCGCAAGCTCCACTGGGATTTCTTTTCATTTCGAGCAGGTGAAGAAGGATTTTATGTTTCATTTTGAAATGCAAATTTTTTATATGAATTGGCAGATTCTCAACTTCAAGCAGAGAGAGCCTGAATTGATTGGATTGCATTGCTAACATTTTTTTGCTTTCAGTTTAATTGTAAAAACTGTAGAAGGGTTGGTTGAATTGTTGGGTTTTTTTGTTAAAGTGTGACCTTCATTCTTTAAAGATCACTTGAACATCATCTGTTTTGTTTTACAGATATTTTTCTTGTTTTTAAGCACAAGTGATTTTGATCATAAGGGAAAATAATATGAATTCTATCAAATACATACTGTTCTGGTATTTGTTATTTGCATAAACAACTATATTATAATAGTTGTTTAATTGACCATTGTCAAAAGCTCAAAACTCACAATGGAAATATGAATAGATGAATTGGAAGAAAATAGAAAGTGCGTGCAGACAGTTTATAGCAAGTGACAATGTTCAAGATTTCATTAAGAAAAGAGTTTTTAAGTTCTAGGCTGGCACTTTCCCCCTCCTGCCTGTAAGATATTCTGTCTAGATGTTTTATATCTTTGCCCCAATGCAAATATTGAATAATTGTTTCTCACAGATGAAAATAGGCTATTGTTCAAATCTTAAATTTGGCAGTTGCATGGCTATAGCTGGGCCTGTTGTATTATCAAATCTCAGCATTTTAACATTTTTTTGGCATTATCCTCCTTAATATTTCCAGGAATGAGGGATGAATTTTATCTCATCTTGGATTTTCTGAAGAATAATTCTTTTAACTAGATCTTCTCCAGCAGACTCCCTGTGGTCCTGGATGAGTGCTTTGTAGGGTGATGTGGTGCTCAGTTTATCCTGTAAAAAATCCAAATATTGGCAAAAAGTGTAAACTGGGGGCAGGGATCAGGTACAGGCCCAGACTTCTAGGATTCCTTGTATGAAATCACTTTCTGTGGGTCCTGGTAGTTGTGTTCAGAGCAGGTTGTGCTTAGGGAAGCAGGACTTCCCATCGATGGTAAAGCTGCTACCTCCATGGATGAGGCAGCTCTTCCCATAGCAAAGCTTGGGGAGAAAGGCCAGATAGAGCTCATCATTCAGGGAAAGTTATTTTTGTGCTGTGAGACTAATGAGGATATGTGCAGGAGCCTCAGACTTAAATAAGCTTACTTCTTCCTTAAAAAAAAAAAACAAAAAAAACAATTCAGCATTTGTGTGGCTCTGGTTGTGATGAGGGGTGTTTGTTGTGAGGTTATTTCCCCTCCTCATTCTACAGGCAGCAGCATCCTATTGTTAGTGCTGAAAAGTATGGACAGATGCATATACTTTCATGCATATGGAAACAAATTTTTCCTCAGGAAACCCCCTTTTACTACATAAATATTCTTATTAATTATTTTGCTCCCTTCACTTTTGGAAATTGAGCTATGAAGCCTAATCCACAATACTGAGCTGCCTCTGAGGCAAGACCCCAGTAGTATCAAAACCTTCACTTCCTACTTGACAGCATCTGATGTTTTTATATGGCTGTTTGTACAAAATACTGCAGCGTGCTGCATATTAAAAATGGAGACTAAATGAAATAGATGCTGATATGAAGTTGAGTAATGTGATAGGTTTTGAAGAGACTATTATTAAAAGGCATATGAAATTCTAAATGACCTGTACTATTTTCATATTTAATTCAGTAAAATAATTAATTATTCAGCAGTTGAGGATGTTGTTTATTTTCCACTCTAGTGCACTGGCATATCACAAAATCCAGTGCTCTACTCCAAACGAACAGGGCCACTTAGTCATCTAAATACATATATAATACAGACAATTTAGTGAGTTAGATCTGGGCAATTAATCGATCAAACATGTTTTGAGACAAGTTTGATGACCTTGTTCATACTGGATATTTGCTTTACAGCACCAGCACCAGATGGAATCTGCTGGGGCTGTAAGTGAACAAAGAATTCTCAGGCTGTCACTGGGCCATGAGTGTGGCTGGTGTGAATTGATGTTAGGAGTGTGGCTGCCTGCTCCAGCCCAGAACTCCCTCCTGCCTGGAGTCAGCCTGGGCACCTGGAGTCTCTGCCCGGCTGAGGGACACTGCTGCCACTTTACTTGTAGCCCATTCCACCAGCAGCAAAGCTGAGCATCCCAGAGTGCCCGAGACAGGGGCACAGCACACTGGGGATGCTGCCAGGGCATGCACAGTGAGCTATGGATGAGCTGTGGCTTTCCACAGCCCCTGTGTGTAGGACTCGCCCAAAACACAAACACAGGCAGCCAGGGCTCCTTTCCTCTTTTCAGCTGAGGCAGAAGGTGGCTGGTGAAAGTGCACACACACACACAGACACACACACACTCAGGGATCCCTTGGGTACCAGCACCTCCTGCCTTGCCCAGCTGCATGACAGGACACAGAGTGACACGAGTTTGTGCATCACTTGTGTTGAGGCACAGGATCCTGTCGGGGCAGACAGCAGCTCCTAAATGCTGCAGAATGAGCGAGCTCATACTGGGGATTGTTGGAATGCAGGGCCCAGGCAGGGCACCCATAGAGTCCCTTCCTCTCGGGAACTTGGTTCCTGACGGAGGGAGCTGGTAGGTCCTGGAGAGGGAGAGGTGCTGCAGTGTTTCATAGCTAATGAATAACCAACACATGCAGCTGAGGGAAAGTGTGAGGTGGGGGCCAAAAAGTATAACCTAAATAATTCATGGGGCTTGACATATTTGTTGTGAAAAAATAAAAATATTGGCAAATTGGGTTTTGACTTTTTGAGATTTCTTGTGTGTCCCACTGCTCTATGCCCACCCCCACACCCAATGAGAAATTTGATTTTTAAAGATTAAGAATTTCTATGAATATTTAAATTATTCTTCTGAATAAATGATGTTTTAAATCAGATTTTAAAAATCTAACCCTCACTATCCTCTTTAGGTTCTTGAGTATAGTAATCAATGTAATTGATGTAATGTAATACTTAGAATGTAATACTTTGAATTTCTATTAAGATGCCTGAAAATAAATGTGTGGTTGTCTATGAATAAAATAAAACACATCTGTTATTTTTGTAAAAAATATAATCCCGTGCACAATGATACCAAGTAAACAAAATATTCCAAGTTCATTGTACTGTGAATGACAAAAGAGACTCAGAACTCTGCTGCTCCTTGCGCATGGCTGTGGTACAGATCCTGTGCATCTTTGCTGGCAGCACAGCTTAAAATTTTTCAGTGCAGGGAATACTTGGAACACTGCAGAGCTCAGATTTGAAGTTTCCTGGAATTTGGGGTGCAAAGACTGAATGTTTAGGATGAGGAGAGCAGGACTTTTTCTGCTCTGCCAGCACTGCTGACATCCTCTCCACCTGCCCCTAGTTTCTGTGCATGTAAAATGCAGCTATGCTGTTTGGGAGGAGTAGAAAGCACAACTCTTACATTTTGAAATGTTTTTTATATCTTTCGGTTAAATTGAATAGAAATCTGAAGTGTTTATTGTTGGCTTAAATGAATGGGTCCCTATGCTCTTGCAGGGTCTGAACTAATACTTATTATTAATAGTTCTATTAACATTCTGAAGTGGAAATATGGTCCTCACATGGATAAGATCTGGATGGTACAAATAAAAATAAAATAAAATAGACAAATAAAAATCTAGACTCTTCCAGCAAAATCACAGCTTTTAAAGAAGGATATGGAAGGAAACATAGCAGAGGGATTTGCCGCTGATTAGTCTCTGGGGATCCTAGGGACTTGAACACAAGTAAAAAGAAGCAACTTATTTGAATATTTACCCATGGGCACCTCAAACTTTCTAAAGAAGAATGCAAGAAATTTAACAGTTCTTGGGACCCAGTCCTGAAACTGTAGTTTCCTAAACACTGATCACTATATTTGATCAATTTTAAAACTTAAAAATTCCTGTTTAGTTGCTTAGAATTTTTGTGGCCTCTTAAAGTAAGTTCATCTTGATTCATGAATATTGCTTGAGAGGCAAGCTCCTGCATTTTTAAAGTTTTGAAACATTGGCCTTCAGCTATTATTTACAGAATATTTTTGTTGTGTGCTAGGAATTTTTATCAATTTTTATTATCTTTAACTGGGTAAAACCTAGTCTTTGAGTATCTTCTTATAATTATTAATTGACTTATTTCTACAAATAATAGAGAGAGCGATGCTGTGATGGTATTCAGGAAAAATCATGGTCTTGTTCTTGAGATGCATCTTCCCCACACCACCAGTTCTGTGTAGTGTTTTTACATTTGTTGTTATAATGAAATGGGCAACTGAAATTAAGAGCACTGAAAGGGTCTTTGAATGCTCTTGCAGTGGTTTGTCTTGCAAGCTTTCCTCATATAATTTATGAATTGGCTCAATGGACTAAGGATCTCTGCTTCTGTAGTTAGATTAAATGCAAAATACATTTGCTTTAACTTCTTATCATTTGCATGGATAAAAAAACTTGAGGAAAATAGTCCCTAAAACTTCTGAGATTTCCTTTCATTTCTCATTTCTTTTCTTTTCTACCATCTCCAATGTTTAATTAAGGTTTTTCTGGCAGTATATGAAATTAGCATCTAGTGGTAATTACTTTGTGTGATCATAATAATTTTGAGATGTATAGAAGTTTGTTTCCATGTCTGTTTAATTTGCTGCTCCAGAGATTATCTTAAAATGTATTACTCTATAAAAGATCTTTACTGAGTGAACGGAATTCCACTCTCTTTTATTCTCTCTTTTTGATTATGTATGTCTTCTTACTGTGTCCATGTCAGTTATATCAAAATCATATCTAAGTAAGCAAGAAAATTCAGCATAGGGATGTGAGCATAGGGATGAAACAACTCCTAGGAGATGAATGCTTATTGTCAGTTTGTAGAGAGGTTTCCATGATGTACAGTTTGCATTTGCTCAGATGATAATACCTGGCTACAGGTGACCTTTCAGCATGTTCCCCCTTCCTATTAAACCTCTGTTGTTGCTTAAAATAAAGTGACTATTCGATAAAACTCAGCAAAAAGCCTCAGGGCTACTCACTTCTAAAAAAACAAACTGAACCTATCAGATAAAGCTGTCAGGGCTCGGGCTTTATCTAACGCTGCACACTCTTATAAATTGATTCACTTTTCTGCCAGCCCCACATGTCTGTGAAATAGCTTGGCTGCAGGTACAAGCACAATTATTATTCCGCCCGGGGTGATTTGTGTGGTCTTAGAGCCCGGCACGCATCCATTTGTACTGCGGGAGATGGGAGATAAGGCAGAGAGCAGCTGCGCTCCGGGCGGGCTCGGCCCGGGCAGCTGGAGCGGGGCCAGGGGCACGGACAGGGCCAGGGGCACAGCCAGGGACAGGGGCACAGCCAGGGACAGGGGCACAGCCAGGGACAGGGGCAGGGGCACAGCCAGGGACAGGGGCACAGCCAGGGACAGGGGCACAGCCAGGGACAGGGGCAGGGGCACAGCCAGGGACAGGGGCACAGCCAGGGACAGGGACACAGCCAGGGACAGGGACACAGCCAGGGACAGGGCCAGGGGCACAGCCAGGGACAGGGGCAGGGGCACAGCCAGGGGCAGGGGCACAGCCAGGGACAGGAGCACAGCCAGGAGCACAGCCAGGGCCAGGGGCACAGCCAGGGACAGGGGCAGGGGCACAGCCAGGGACAGGAGCACAGCCAGGAGCACAGCCAGGGCCAGGGGCACAGCCAGGGACAGGGGCAGGGGCACAGCCAGGGACAGGGGGACAGCCAGGGGCACGGACAGGGACAGGGCCAGGGGCACAGCCAGGGACGGGGGCACAGCCAGGGCCAGGGCCAGGGGCACAGCCTGGGACAGGGGCAGGGGCACAGCCAGGGACAGGGACACAGCCAGGGGCACGGACAGGGCCAGGGCCAGGGGCACAGCCAGGGACAGGGGCAGGGGCACAGCCAGGGACAGGGGCAGGGGCACAGCCAGAGACAGGGACAGGGGCACGGACAGGGCCAGGGCCAGGGGCACAGCCAGGGACGGGGGCACAGCCAAGGCCAGGAGCACAGCCAGGGCCAGGGGCAGGGGCACAGCCAGGGACAGGGGCACAGCCAGGGACAGGGCCAGGGCCAGGGGCACAGCCAAGGCCAGGAGCACAGCCAGGGCCAGGGACAGGGGCACAGCCAGGGACAGGGCACAGCCAGGGACAGGGGCACAGCCAGGGACAGGGACAGGGGCACAGCCAGAGACAGGGGCACAGCCAGGGACAGGGGCACAGCCAGAGAGAGGGACAGGGGCACAGCCAGGGACAGGGGCACAGCCAGGGACAGGGGCACAGCCAGAGAGAGGGACAGGGGCACAGCCAGGGACAGGGACACAGCCAGGGACAGGGACACAGCCAGGGACAGTGGCACAGCCAGGGACAGGGACACAGCCAGGGACAGGGACACAGCCAGGGACAGGGACACAGCCAGGGCCAGGCTCGGGGACAGTCCCACTGGAAAAGCCATGGCCTTGGTACCCGGCTGCATGCAAACCCTGTCCCACAGGAATCTGCCGGTGCTGACTGTAGGAAGATCATTCATGCTCACGGCTGTCTGCAGGCTCCTACAAAAGTCAATGGCATGTAGCTATTTTCCTGTGTCACAAGTATAGCCACGTGGATGTGTGTTAAGATATTGTAATTTTGTCATTGCAATGTTTTTCATTTCATATACACCAAAAAAAGTCTTTTTTTTTAAAGGAAATTTTTCTTTTTTCTTTTTCTTTTTCTTTTTTTTCTTTTTCTTTTTCTTTTTCTTTTTCTTTTTCTTTTTCTTTTTCTTTTTCTTTTTCTTTTTCTTTTTATTTTTTTTCTTCTCCAAGGGTTATTACTTAAACTCATTATTTTCTTAGAGTGGGGGAAAAATTAATTTTTAGATGGACACCACTAATTGGACATTCCTAATAACAGATCAGGGAGTATGTTACTTAGAGCACATGGCTGCTTGTATCTGTGCTGTGAATCTTGTATTTTCATTTCTTCCTGTGTAGCCTGAGTAGACTCACTGAGGCACAGTGGAATGTGCATATGCCTTTATCTACTTAGCTTAGCAAAATCCAGCAAAGATTAAACATGGAATAATTTCAGAATTTAATGACTAGATATAAAAATATAATTACTTTAGAACTATAAAAGCAGACATTAAATGGAGCTATAGGGAAGTATCTAAAACTATTTAATTTTATTTAAAAAGTAAAAAAAAAATCCACATTCAAACATGTCAATATTTCAAATTGATAATGTTCATTCAAACAATTGTAAAGAAAAAGCAGATAACCAACAAAATAAATAATGAGATAAAGTACAAATACACCACCTTATATAATCATTATAGGGTCTTATTTTCTTATGAGTAGAATTAGTTTGCCAGCTGGCAATTGGAAATATTTTTTGCTTAAAATCTAGTTTGAAATTTGAGTGATGAGAATAGTTGTTTAAAGCAGACTATATTTTCTTAAAGCGGAAAAAATAACCCTCGTGGGTAATTTTATGCCATTGCAGAGCTTGCTAATAAAGCTGTATTGCTTTATGTCAGAATATTGAGCTAATAAAAATTTTGTATTTGAATTACTCTTTCTTCAAAAAGAAAATTCAAGAACATTGTGAGTGAGTTTAATATTTTGTGGTCTTTTTTCAATATTTCATAGGGTTTTTCTGATGTACTTTCAATTACAATTTTTTAAAATGGCTTTTTTTATCATAGGGAATAACTCTGCTTCCCTATTCCCTGCTCCAGTGGCCTGATAGGAAAAAAAAAAAAAAACCAGCAAAGTAATTGCTTTAATAAAAATGCTCTGTCCACCTTGAGTTTTAACTTAAATTATCATAAAAAGGGAAAATAGAGTTCTCAGAGTTGGAAAGAAAAAAAGAATCTGTCTTTGGTCTGTTTGAACAGACTGAGGTGCTCACAGCCAGTAGAAATACAGCTGGATGAGGCACTGAGAGCACACCTCTTCAAAGGGGAGCTCTGAAACTTGTTATTGTTTCATTCTGCTGGAAAAAGATCCCACAGATAGTACTATTACTGACATTCCTAAAATGGGGACCTAAAGGTTTAATTAATTTGATTAAAGAAAAGCAAACAAATATGGAAAAGTTCAGAGAGCAGCAGTTCTCACTGATGTCATGGAAAATGTGTTGACTGGGCATTTTTCAAAAGTAAGTCACATATTGGAAAGCAGCTCATGTAATGCTGGGAGCAAAGAAAATAAACATGCAGGCATTGGAAAATAAAGACAATTGTTTAATAGGATATGGCAACTGGAGAAAAAGTCTTTCTCCTCAGCCAAAGCAAGTGTTCACAGTCCTATTTCCATCCACCAGCCTCGGTGGTCAGATAAGAAATGCATGAGGACCATTTACAGTTCTTTTTCTTTGCGTGTTCTGTACTGAACAAAAAGCCAAGTTTCAATCCATAGGAAGTAACAGTATTGCTGAGCTGCACCATCTGTGAACCATAGATTGAGATCACCCATAGCTCTTAGAGATCTGAACCCAAAAATGAAGGATTATGGAAGGAAGTGCCTAAACTAATAAAGAAATATATGTTTAAAAAGTACAAAGATGTAGCTACATACTTTTACTGGGGATGTCCTTACATATTTTGTTGAATTTTGGCCCAAAAGTCTTTTTTTTCCCCCCATATTAATTCTGCTACCTGTGGATGTGAGCAAGCTTGCAAATTAAGATGTTTCATAGGCTTTTGATCTTTGCAAAAATATGTGAAGCTTCTTTGAAGCTCCTGTATTAGCCTACCATGCTGCTCTGGGAAAGTATATGACTAAGTCAGAGATAGTTTAATGCCAAACTTGGCCTTCAGGCTCCCAGCTTATGGTTTTGAGTGTAACTAAATGTATACAATAAACCAAACAGGCTTCGGTTGGGTTTGGTTTTGTTTTTCACAATTGGCACAGCACAATGCTATTTAAAGTGTGAAAAAGAGTTCTGCTTAAAGAAACTGCAAAGTGGCAGACCAGTTTTCCCCAGAGAGAGAGAGTGTGCAATATCAAGCATACAAACTGCAGGGTCCACTGAATAAAAAAGAGTACAAGGAAAACTCATTTTGAGGAAGCAGAGATCAATATTTCCTGCAGCAAATGATGGCAAAAGAAGTAGCATCAAGAAGAAAGATGCTGTAACATTAAAAGAAACAAGATTTACTATATTACTAATGCCATAGAAAAGGACGGAGGTATTTTTTAAAAATGATTGGTGGAGTAAATTCAGGGCTTTGAAAGATACGGCTGTACCAGCCTCTTAATATAACATACAGATGAATGTTAGTCTCACAATTTATCTTAGTTCAGTTGCTCCAGAGTACAAAACAGATATACTGGTAATTAAATTAAACTTGTTGTTTCTTTCTTTCTTTCAGTATTGGTTAGCTAGAAACCATTTTTTATGACTTAGCAATAACAAGCATTGATTTGTGTGCCTTGTAATCTATTTGTTCTTGCACGCATCTCGCCCACGCCCACCCACGCTCTCGGCTTCGAGTAATCACAATGCCACAGTGCTGGGGGGGAAACACAATTAATTTTTACCATGTAATCACTGTGAGAAGGTCATAATCCCTCACTTCAAGCCAGCTGTTGTCACAA
Organism: Anomalospiza imberbis; assembly: GCF_031753505.1. Classification (NCBI taxonomy): domain Eukaryota; kingdom Metazoa; phylum Chordata; class Aves; order Passeriformes; family Viduidae; genus Anomalospiza; species Anomalospiza imberbis. Next base: position 18,367,461 of record NC_089690.1, on the reverse strand, counting down.
TTTCACCCTGACAATTCTGGCACAATGAATGAAATGTATAAAAATTGCCCTCCATGAGAATACTCCCCATTCAGTCACTCACTGTGTGACGGAGAGAGGCTGATTTATGCCCTGTGCCGTGTATAAAGTTGTAGTCGATTCACTTTGGACAAAAATGTTAAATGAACTAATTAAAGAATGAGCCTTAACCAGATGGGTTTGTTGCTGCATCAGTAAATACAGACCAGTAATAAATGATCTGCAGATTCAGTTTTTAAACTATCCACGGATAATTCTAATTAAATTGCCCTGCTAAAAGTACACCAAAATACCATAATAAATGTGAAGTATGTGATCCAGAAGAATTGCTGGAGTGTGTTGCAGCATATTAGTTTCATTATGTAAATGGGAGCCCCTGAGGGTTGTTTTAAGGGCTAAACCCTTTCCTGCCAGAGGTAGAAATATGTCAGAGTACCTGCTATTCCTAGGTAAAGACTTAAAAAAAATCATTCCTTGTATTCTTCTAAAAGTGTCAAAGTAGGTTTTAGCTAAAAGAGATTGAATTTTGGTTCTGTATAAAGAGATGTGGGGAAAAAATAGGATTTATAGAGTTGTGAATGGATTTTTCAAACTGAATTTAATTTTGAGCTAATTATCTGAACAGATAAGTGAAAAGTCTGACATCTGGACATGCACATCAGCTGACAGTTCTGGTACAGGAGATTGAATCTTGGGCGGAAAAGTGAGGATTGGGGTGCACAGAAATTCAGTGGAGCTCCTCACACCACAGACCACATCATGAAGCTCTGAGACCTCTCTAGAACTAAACACTTCTGACATGTTTATCCTAGAAACGATTAAGGTCTATTTAAAATACATAATCCATTGGAGGGAGAATGGAGGAAATCACCACCCCTCACTTTTGATCTGCTCTTAATTACAATTTCCTACCAGCAGTTCTGACACAAGAAATCAACTATACAAAAATCATCCTACTTCATCTATTGGAAGCAGGTGTTTGTTTCATTAAGTCCATTTCATCAGCTTTTCCACTTGGCCACATTTCAAAATGTGGCAAAAAGGGAATTGTTTTCTCATTCTCTTTCCCCCACGTCTCTCTGTTTTTCTTTGCTCTTTCCTCTCCCCACTTGTGTTCTCTTGCTCGCGCACTCACACATGCTGTCCCACACTTGCATTTTCTTTCTCAAATGCTCTTGCTCTCTCTTTCCCTCCTTCTTATTTTCACCTCCCTTCTCTCTCCCTTTCCTTCTCCCTTCTCCTATCTTGTCTGAATTTTCCACTGTTAAATTTTTGTTGCATTGTATGGAAATGAGATGCAAATAATAAATTTGCAGTCAATTCTGTATCAGAAGTATCAGAGCCCATAAAAATAACTATATAGGAGTATGTATCAATGCTCAATCTCTGAAATTAAGAAAATGTCACTGTAGTTGCAAAAACTTTGTTCTCTATATTTAATATACTTGATAGTCCCTAATTCTGGAAGAAAAGTGGATTTTGGAGCTCATCCAAGCTGGTAACAACTGAGGACTTGGAAAATCAGTCTGTATTTACAAGATAATATTCAGTACCATAATGCAACATTGCAATATTAGATTCTTACCAAACCATTTATATTTTTTCAGACCTGGGCTTCTGCTTGCTGCCTTTGCTGAGAGGAAGCAGAGAGAAGTATTCACCAGGGGTGTTTGCAGCATTTATTCAATAGATGCTCCAAGCTTGGCAATCTTTATAAAAGAGCCCACTGCTATAGGTGTCTTTTAAATCTCCTACCCTATAATGTCTATCTCTTTGATGTGGCAATTTAATTAGCAGAGCACTAATTGCTAGAACTGTGGGACCTTCACAGCCACATCTTACAAACAAGCTCCTTTTCCAAAACAAAAATGATAATAATAAAAAAATCCCAATATCTTTGAATAGTCATTACAGAGAAACGTCTTCCTAATTTCCCCAGATTATTTTATTACTTTTCCCTCTGTTTCTTTCATATCTCCTTGGACTAGAAGAAATCCTCACTGTTCCTAATCTCTTTTCAGATTTTACCTATCTTACCTTCATTTCTCGTGTTTCTCCTGTGTATCTAGGAAGCCATTTGAAGGATCTTGTTACTGTTTGTACATCCTGAATGTGGTCATATCAATATCCAGTGCAGGAAAAGAAGATTTTAAAAAAAGCTGTTCTGTTTGTTGGGTTTTGTTAAGCAGGATTTCCTCCTACATCGTCCTTCTGATTAGGCTCTAGATTTGGGAAGCAAGTAAAGCACTTTCTTATTTAACTTCATTTTGGGAAGTAGCTCAGCACACTTGAGCCTTATTCTTTTCAATATATAACCATCCTTCTGAGTTTAGGCAAAGCCTGTCTCCACAAAGCCATGGCTATTTTAGAAAATTTATATAGTATTAATGGAATAGAAATATTTTTATGATGCTGAGCTTAGCAGTGTTGAACTCCTGGGCAAAACTTAGGGACTTTCTGGAGCTCTGGCTCTCCAGGGTTTGCACAGACACCAATGACTGTAGTGAATCACTGGGGCAGGGAATACCTATGAATATTTTGGGGGTGACAAAAGAGTGGTGTCAGATTTCATCTCTGTCATGTCACTGACTTGAAAGAGATGCACACCCCCGCTTGTGATTTTGAGAGGATCTTGGTAAGTTAAGTGGAAAAATGTGGATATTTGTTAATATCCACATCAATCAATTTCTTTGTTTGTAAACAGGGAAAATAAGAGATAAACCCTTCAGGGGATCAGAAAATCACGAGGATGTCATTTTCTCTTTCTTTTTCATTTTAGAGAGTCCCTTTATGTAAAAAAATAAACTCCATGGCATGTGAAAGGTGAAATGGTGGCTGCTTAGGAGGGTAAGAGCTGACTAGGCACAGAAGAATTCAGTTTGGTGCAGAGAAGGTTTCTAATTTTAAAATCTGATTTTGCAAGTGCCTGAGCATGTACATAACTCTACGCACAACCAGAGAGGAAGGAAGCATAAACACGTGTTTCTGCAATTTCTGAATAGATTTTTTCCACAAGTCCCAAGATGAATTGATGGTAGTAATTAAACAGCTCAACTTTGTTTAGTTTGGAGTGCTTTTGGGCTTTTTTCCCTTTATGGTTTGGGATCACAGAAAATCTTTCTGTAAAGAATTAGGTATTTTTTCCATATAATATATTAAACATAATTTCGTGAGAACACTTATCTGGTTTAGGGGATTTTTAATATGTGTTTAAATCTGACTTGTTCTTTCTTCTCTTTCCTCTTGTTTGTAGCCTTGATTTTTTTTTTTTTTTAAATTCCCAAGTGCTGTCATCTCTCAAAGCATGCTGTGACTGAATATTATCTTCCAGAGACCTATATGGCTTTCACTGGGCTTTTTCTTAGTGAGTCATTTCTCTAAGGATTTTTTTCTCGCTGTGCTGAATACAGTTTCACTATGATGAGGCACTATTATCTGTGGCATGTTATAACCATGCTGTTTATGTGTATTTTGTAGCAATATCTTTAAAAACAAAGGAAAATACTTTTCTAGAAGTGGGAGGGAAATAGATTACCTGAAAAAAAAAGGGACACCTGTTTTCAACATTTTGATATTTTTTGTAACATAAGGCTTTCACCAAAACTATTTATGAAAATCAGGAAAATGGAATTTCTTTTTAGAAAACCTTAAAAATGAGTACCAAGAGCAGCCACTTCTCAGTTGTTCCCAAGTGATGAGGGAATCAGGCTGGTGGCTGGAGCAATTCACTCAAACACGGCCTCATTTTATGTCGTAGTGATTTTTGAATTGGGCTTATTCCACCATGATTGAAAATCAGAAAACAAGAGATCTGACCAAAGTTTTCATTTTAATGCAAATTAACCCTAACAGTACTTTGTGTTAGAAATATTTTTGTCATAACAAAACCCCTAAAATTTTCAAGATATTGAAATCTACCTACATAACCTTTTCATGGAATATTGGAAAAAATATGGCTTTCAAAATATCGGGGTCTTTTTGATCCTATTAACCTAACTGAATTCAAATGTATCTCACAAATATAATCTTAGTTTATGGCACTACTGTGGAAAAATAAACTAAAGGTGTTTTATTATTTGTATCTATAGGTTTTAATATCTGACTCATAAAATCCTGGTGAATGAATGACAGTGATGCGTATGTGTGTGTGTGCATATATTCACCTTCAGACATAATCCCTTTAGTTTGAGATTTATGGGCTAAAATTTACCTGGGATAAGTAATTTTCAACACAAAATGCATAAGACTAGTAAGTCTATTTATTTATTGAGTACTGTTTTAGTTGAATGGGCATCACAAAGCCTTATTGGATTTAGTTCTGATTTTTAGCTGAAAATTATTTGTATTTGCTGTATTTAGAGAAAAGTATTTCTGTCATTTTCCTTAAAAAGTTATTTAAGACTTAGAGGAAAATAGAGTGCAGCTTTGGAAGTTTCACTGACCAGCTTGCTGTTACCACTAATTAATCAGAAATTGGAAACATTTACATCACTACAGACTTTTTGCTTAATTTTAAATACATAATTTCATTTGTTTTGTGAGTTTCCTTGATTAGTTATGAATCACCGTTTTGTTTTTATTTGAATAAGGCTCACTGCTAAACAAAGTCTATAATTTGGGGCTGGAAGCTGCCCGAAAAGCACAACGGATGAAGTTTTCTGTTCCAAATATCAATTCAAAATTTCTCTTGAAATTAATGTGGTTTTCTGTTTGTTTTTTTTTTTTTCTCAAATCGATGATCAGTGGGAAAGTAGTCTTGTTTATATTGAGAAATATAATTCTAAATTTGTCTACCCAAGAGTAGCTGTGGAAGACGATCAAGTATCTCATCCAGAAACATCTGAGGAGTGAGTCCCATGCACCTCCCCCTCTGTGAGCAGCAGAAATAATCTCCTGGGCTGAAAGAGGTGCCCAGCCCAGCAAAGTGAGTCTGTGTTATTACAGACACACTCACTTGGATGGATGCTGTGGCTGTTTCTGTGCACTGGCTGGGGTTTGATTGTGTGGATCATTCCACTGCAGACTCATTGTCTCCTTGACAAAGTCTCATCAGAAAATAGGATATGTTTAAGAAAAAAAAAAGTTTTTTTTTTTCTTTTGTTTCTTTAGTTTATACTTAAATCTCTATATTTTATATATAAATATATGACAGTAGTTTAACTTTTTTTTAAATACCACTAGTGTTCTAAATCACGCTTATGTTTTAAAATTAGGATGACAGCTATTGCCCCTTAGGATTTTTAGTGGCAGACTCCTGTAGCAGCTGCTCTATGTATTTCCCATGTGACATATAAGGAGACATTTGAACACTGGAAAGAAACCTTTTGTACTTATTATCACTGCTCTGATGTCAAGAGAAATGGGAATCTTTTGTTGGTATTTTGGGAGACTTTAATTCAGGTGTTGTGGAAAAATAAAAATAAGGAAGTTCATGGTAATGGAAGGAAAGGCAAATTTTGTGGTAGAAGACTGACAAAATGCACAACACTGGGGGACAGAGGTCCCATACTTATTTTTATAACACCCTTAAGCCAGGTCCTATTGAAAAAGACACTGTATAAATGTGTCATGAGGAACCTGGTCTGCCCCGAGTGCCTTATGATTTCAGTAAAGGTGGTTTCCTTGGTGTGAAGGATAAATGATTCATGCAGGATCATTGGAAGTGTCACAGCCATGACAGCAAAGTTCAGGACAATTCAGAGAGTACCCATGAGTAGCAGTAGGAATTTGCACCTTGCCCTTATGTGGTTTTGTAGGAAAAAGCCAACAAGTTACACAGCAATTGGTTGATAAATGTGAGAAGGGGTCCAAGGCAATGGGTAGAATGTGTACATGAGATCTGCCTTTTGCATGTGTGGCTGTAGATGGTCAAAGTTTGTCTGATTCCATTTAGATCTGCCCTTGAGGCTTTGCCACTGTAGCACAAGCAGAGAGAAAGGAGATGACCAGCATTGAGCTCATCCCTACACAGGCAATTAAGTTTGGAAAATTTGTCTATATTGCTGGGTTGGGCTCGATAGCACAGATTTAGAGTAGCTGGAGGAGCTCACAGTTCTGGGAAGGAATCAAAAACTTTAGATCAGTAATGAAAACAGGCAGGAAAGGCCATGTAAAAGCCCACATATTTGAAAATGTTGAATAATGTTATCATTATGTAGAAGGTTTTCTTATTTTGCTTCTTAGAATCAAACAAAGTGCTCAGTGCCCTTTAGGCATATATATTTTTAATAAGTCCTCATCCTCCTACCCCCTTTGAAGCAAAACCTAAACTATAAAATAGAATAGAAGTAGGAAAAATTAAATATTTTAGTGAAACCCATGACTTAAGCTCAGGCAATTCCATATGTTGTATGTAGGAATTTGGTTTATGCAGTAAGCAAATTAATATGGCAGTGAGATTTCCAACTGGAGTACCTATTGATTTATTTTTATTGAAATATTCCATAGTTTGTGTTTTTAATACATTATGAAATGTGAAAGGAGTCTGCTACCCAGAACACAAGGCTCCCTCACACTCACACACATTGCTTAACCCAGTTGTGCTAATAAACCTTTATAAGCTATGTTTCCCCAGCCCAAACCTTAGCACAGCCTCAGAAGCTCAACCTGCTGAAATTTATGGGGAAACAACAACAGCTTGAAGGAGAAAAATGTGATAGTAGAGGGGAAGGGAAATGTTCCTGTTCTCCCCACTGAGAAGACAAATGATGAGAGACTTTTTTTCTTTTTCTTTTTTTCTTTTTCTCCTCAAACATTGCAGTATTTCCCTCACTTTCTATAAGAAAAATTAGCCTTAAGAAAAAGAAATTCAATGATCATAAAGCATGAAGAGAAAGAGGAATTGATCTTGGATACAAGATGGGATTGAGTTATAATGTAACAAGTTACAGGTCTTTTCCTACTGAAAAGCAGAACCAATTGATTTATTATTGTGACTCTCAGCTTGCATTTTTTTAGTAAGGAACTGTAGATGCAAGGTAGCACGCCTTCTTTGATTTGCCACACTATGTCTTAATTACCAGTGCTAGAAGTTCATGGCAGCATTTTCCAACTTCAAAGGTTTCAGCAGCTTAAACAGCATGAATGGATCAGATTTGTAAGAACACAGTGACAATGATATGGTGTCTTCATATTTTAGAATTGTCAGTTCATTTTTTATTTATTGTACATCAAAGTGAAAATAAGCACACAGAGAAGATAATAGGTTTAGTCAGCATTCTCTTCTTTTGCTATCAGAACTTGAAAACATTTTCTTATTTTGTGAACTGGGATTAACAATTGTAGTTAGTAGGGATGGGATTAACGATTGCAATTAGTAGGGAGGGTATTATTCCTATGGAAAAGGTAAATATTGTTAAAATTCTATTCTAGATATCTTTGAACTTTCCCTACTTTTTGAGATTTACATCATTATGACTCAAAGAGGCTCTGCATATATGCGGGGGAAAGGCTGGTGTAAGGGGAAGAAAACGTGGCCCATGAGATCAAGGGCATGGCATGGGTGATTTTGCTTCTGTAGGGTCCAGTTCAGCAGATCATTTAGGGAGTTCTTTCAGTTGAAGAATGGAAGTAGCCATTCCTAAAATGGTGGTGTGGCCAGAAACACGAGAAAGTCTCTCAGTGGAATTGCTGACTGGATGTCTAATTGTTTACTCAGTGAGTGGTGAAATGCAGCATAATGTTGGAACAGCAATGGTCCGTGCCAAACTGGAGCATCTCAATTGGTGGGGAATACTAGAGCACTGGAGAATCTTTAATCAGGTTGGGGATGACTAGAGGATGATTGCCCCAATTCAATAGGAATGCTAGTTTTAAAATAGCAATGCCTGTAATGTTATGGCAATTTACTTTGTATTGCAGTAGAGAATTGAGATATAACACAAATTCTTATGTAAATTGCCTTAAATAATTATTTAGAAATTAAAATGTCCACAGCATGATTTATATGCTTCCATTTACTCAATCTATTAAGGATTATTTTCTGCATTGCCTTTTGAGTTATCTGAAATGAGCATTACTGTTTATAAAAGGTTTGCTGGAGGCTTAAGGCCTTGTTGGTTTCTCCTGCAGTGAATGATAGCTGAAAGGTCATTACATTTCTTGCTGGTTTATTAAACCCAAGCTATAATCAGTGCATCAGGTGAAATACCTATTTTCCTTAATCAGTGATTGGCAAAGGGGATGGGTTCAGATCTCTTTGTCTTTGTACCATAATAAAGAACAAAAAATAGTATTGCTCTTCCTAGTGATCTGGCTGTGAAAATAAATTAAAATAATCAATGTCAGCAGAGAAAACAAGAGGAAAATATGGAGTAGCATATGAAAATGGGAGAGACAATAACTTGCATTGACATAATAATAAAATCACAATATCTTTATAAAATGATAGCGGTTTTGTTGTCCAGAGTATTTTCAAATTTTTCATGCTTGAAAAACATTGAGGGCTATAAGAAATATCGAATAAATCAACATGTTAAGCACTAATTTGTTAGTACAATCTGCCAATATTGCAACTGTCAGGACATTATTTTGTATATGGTAAATCTTTCAGGAATGCATATCTTGATCTGTCAGGCTCTTTCAATGCCCTTTTCTTTGTTACAATATTTTTGATCCTCATGGAGGAATCTATCTTTCTTTCTTTCTTTCTTTCTTTTCTTTCTTTTCTTTCTTTTCTTTCTTTTCTTTCTTTCTTTTCTTTCTTTTCTTTCTTTCTTCCCTTCCCTTCCCTTCCCTTCCCTTCCCTTCCCTTCCCTTCCCTTCCCTTCCCTTCCCTTCCCTTCCCTTCCCTTCCCTTCCCTTTCCCTTTCCCTTTCCCTTTCCCTTTCCCTTTCCCTTTCCCTTTCCCTTTCCCTTTCCCTTTCCCTTTCCCTTTCCCTTTCCCTTTCCCTTTCCCTTTCCCTTTCCCTTTCCCTTTCCCTTTCCCTTTCCCTTTCCCTTTCCCTTTCCCTTTCCCTTTCCCTTTCTTTTCTTGGAATTATTTAATTGAACTATTCAAAACACCTACTGGTGTATAATATTAAAATACTTGCATTATACCCTGCACTTGATGAAGACATGCTTAACTGGGACTCTGTTTAATCTTAAAGGACTGATTTCAAACTGCTGGCAATGACTGTTGGTTAATTGGAATGGCAGTTCTTTAAATAGAAGACCTCCATCTGCAGTTTTGTCAGAATTTCATCCAAACTTTGCATGCCTGTGCCATAGATCACACAGCTGAAAAAATCAAAAAGGCTGATTTATTTCAAGTAACTCAGGAGAACAAGGAGAACATATTATCTCCTTTGGCACCTCCCTTACTCAGTCTTGTCTTAACCAATCCAGTTTTCCTTCCATTTCTCTTTTCTAATGGGTCCCTCTTCCTTAGACTCAGTGTGAACCTGGGCTCTCAAGCTTTACTGTACAAGGATCTCCATGAGAAAATCTTATGCAAAGAAGCAGAAGGAAGACTTTGAGCCTTCCATCTTTCCAGCTGACTAATAATTCCTCTCATTACCCCAATTAAGCTTCTTGCAGCCTACTTGCCCTGTATAACCTGTTTTGTTTTCTTTTGCTCAGAATTCACAGTAAATTCTTTGTCAGGTTTCCATGCCCTGAAGCTGATTGTGGAGGTTAGCAAAGATCTGGTTATATCTGAGTTATTCTCTTCATTACAATTCCTCACCCTGCCCCTTATGCTTGTAGGGATGGATATTCCTCTTCTGCCCTAATACTGGCCCAGCAGCTGATTCCCAGCCTGTCTATTTGCTGAGGTGTCTAGGTTTTCCAGTTCTCTGCCTCTTTCTGGCCTTTCTTTTTCTTAAGAAAGGAAAAGACCCAAATAATCTGCCTTCTTTGGTGCAGGTGTCAGTGCTGTACTGTGGATAGGGAGCAGGAGACAATCATATGACTGGTTAATAGAATATTTATTATAACCAAGAAAAGTAAAAACCTTGTATGCAACTGTATCCCACTTTGACACCCAATAGCAAGTTTTGCAGGCATAGACACCTTGATGAAGGGATTCCAGCCTTTAATCTTTTCTTTGTAAGATGCAGGTGGACCCTGAGTCTGTTTCTCAGGTATGTTGTCATGGCTATGAGTACTTTTGCCTAATGTGATAAATCCAGGCCTAAATGTTAGTGTCTATGTTTTGAAAAATATTGTTTGTAATGGATATGAGGTTTATGACACTGCAAATAGAAGGCATGGCTCTCTTTTCCATCAGAGGAAATAAAGAAAGCAGTAAAATGTCTTATTTTTTGTATGTTGGGTCAAGGTTTGATTTAAACAATAAGCAGTGAGAGGCGAGTTCAGCCACTGCATATAATGGTGATGGTGGTATGAATTCACTTTCCTTCAGCTTTCCATAACCTGTCTTAATAGGGACCTGACCTCTGCTTTCACAGTGTCAAGCACAGTAGAAATAACAAACTATGAAAAAGTGAAGTTTGATGGCAGGATCTATTGGGGTTAAATTCTTCCAGCAACCTTTGAAAACTTGATTCTTCAGTAGTAGAAAGAAAGAGGATGTCTGTGGCAATCAGTACAGAGATTGTGTCATGCAAACTTGCAATAGAAGAACAGGTAACACTTTTTCTATCCATTTTTTTCAAGTAAAATGGTGTGACCATGTGCATGATCATTTGCATTGACTGTTTTAGAATGTCTTTTAAAAAGAATTTGGTGCAAATTGTAATATTAGTGATAAACAGGATCTTAATCTCTTAATCCTTCCCAACATTAGTTCAAATTCTTGCTTTACAAGCAGTGTGGCGTTATTCAAGTGAAAACAGATAGGAATAAACAAATGCATAACTGCACTTTGCTGTGGGTGCTATTCTGCCTTAGTCCCCTTTGGGTGCAAAAGCTGATAGAAATTGCTCTGTGCTGGACACTGAGTACCCAAATCACACTTGAGAAATTCAGGATCGAGGTCCTTTCTTTTGCTAAATTCACTTCAGGTGATCTAAACTGCAGATCATGAATATGAAGCTGTTTCTCAAAACTATGCAAGTGATTGAGGCTTAATTAAGGCGTATAAAGTTCTTAACTCACTGGGCAAGAGGTATTGTTTTGAACAATATTGGTGTTATTCATGTTCTTCCTGTAAAAAAAGTTGAGTTTTGAATACAGTTACCTGTCTGGGTATTTGTATCACACAAGAATATATATAGTTGGAAGAGGTCTTGAGGCAAAAGTAGAAAGAATACTTTTAACAAGTATACTTTTAAAAAATGGACGTTTCAAGATTTAAATTAGTCTGCCTTCTTAATGACTGTACATCTTATCTTTTATAACTTCAGTTGTGAAGGATTCAGACAGCAGCCTAACCAAAGTGCAGTGTCCAGCAACAGAGGTCCTTCAGCTACATGCATGCACTGAGCAAATGGATATAATTTTGTTCAGCAGCCTCTTTAGTGAACAAACAAATTGTTCTATCATACTATGAGAGAGAGATGGGAAGGAGATGGGAAGGAATATTTAGGTCATACTAAGGGTATTTAAGCACAAGACACAATCAAGAGGATCTCTTTTGCTGTTCTGAACTTAACTGTGCTGTACTTTAAGCACAGTTAAGGCTTTTTAAGGTGAGTCAGGATAAAATGCTATTTGGAAAATTGTTTATGTGGAGTAGAAAATCTGCACACACAGGACCAAACTTGAAGCTGTGGAGGACCATTAAAGAGGAGAGAAATTTGTGGTAAAGAACCTAGAGAAAGGCATCTGGTGTATGCTCCTATGGACTCTCTTCAGATATGCAGCAAGACAAATGTGGGTGTAAAAAGGAGACTGAGAGAAGACTACAGGGCAACCACTGGAGAGCAGAGCAAGAGGATAAATTGTGGAGGAAAGGGATTTATGAAGTATTGTAACTAAAGCCATGTATGTATTCTCAGTGCTCCCCAAAGCAAGTATTGCACAATAAAGTGCAATGGGGTTCAAACTAAATGTGCTCCATCGTTGGAGCAATGCTGTAAACCACCTGAAATATTACAACTGTTACCTGTGGCATCATTAATATCCTGGGATTATTTCTTAAATCAGGTCCTAAAACATAATAGAGTGGAGAGGGTCGGTGCTTTCTATAAAGATGAGATTGAATTGTAAGAGAATTAATGATACCATCATTACAGCCTTTAATCTATTTTATAGGAAACTGCTTCTCCTTTTATGAACACTTTGCCCTTTAGGAAATTCTCTAATATTTCTGAGTAAGCAATTTTTTTGAAGTTTTCTTCCCAGTATTTAAATAAAGATCTTTTGTTTGGTCTTTTCACAAGGAAAGGAATAAAATTTTTAACAGTTTATTTAATTTTCTCTGTGGAAGCAAATAAACACATGAGGTTTCACTAAGGCCAAGTTTAGCTGTATGCACTGTACTTCTGACTGAGTAAACCACCCATGTAACTTGTATCCCTGCTAATAATGCTTGAGTAATTGTGGATGGGAAAATATATGTATGTGCCTGACATTTAGGAGAAACAAAGTCTGAATAGCTAATTGCAGCAAGGAACAACCAAAAGAAATTCTTCATTACTCAAATAAGACATTGACTTCCTTCCTGAGTTTCTTAACAGAGCAGTTTAACATTTCTCATTGGTGTAACTTGAGCTTTGCATCAGGGAAGAATTTCTGGTTTTCTTTTTTGATCATTAGGTCTTGGCTTCTTACTTTTACGAATTGTACATTGGATCCACCTTCTCTTATGAAGTTTTTTGTGGTAATTTCTTCAGTCGAAAGATGATGCTCAGTGTAACAAAGCTAATGAAAACCTGCCCTTCAATCTAAACTGTAAGCAGTTTATAACAAGCTCTCTTTTCCTGTGCTTCATTACTGCAACAAAATCTCTTTTTTTTCATACCTCAGAATGATAAGGCAGGGTGGGAAAAAAAAACCGAACATTTTCCATCACAAGGCACGCATGAAAGGAAGATGGGCTTAAGCATCTAGAATTGATTTATTTGCATTCTTCTCTTGCCTTGGATGCTGCATCATTGAAAGAAGTTAATATCATATCTTTAATTTGGCCTCTGAAATGGCAGGCCCTGAAAAATCAAGCATGCTTACTACAGCAGACAAATAATCTAGTCCAATGGAGTCCCAGCATCTATTGATTCATTTGGAGATGCAAAAATTCATTTTGGACTTATAGCAAAAAGCTTTTTGGAACCTGTGGCTGTCCACATGGCAGGCTTTGAGCAAAGAAGAACATATTGCAATTGGTTAGCTCTCCTGACAAAGCAATTGTTATCTGCTTTTCTTAGTGCTTCTGAATATAGCCCTAACCTCAGCAGCCACTTGCTTTCTCTTTTCCTCTCAAAAGGAATAATTAGAATAACTCAAGTAGAATAACTTAAGAGTTATTCTACTCTTGGCATTTTCCTTAGTCTCCTGCAGGCTCCTCACACAGTGAGAATCATTGGTGTCAGCAGAGTTATGGCATAAACACAGGATTCCTGTTTGTTTCAAGAACAGCTCAAAACTCCTCTGTTAATCTTTTATCTCACATAATTCACTACAAAACAAGGTTGCTTACTCAGATATCTCCCAGTCTAATTTCCTGATTCAGCCCCATTCTCAAGCAATCCCACTAGCACCTCTCCCAGTTTACCCTGTGAGAAGCAGAAAAGTTGTGGTCTCTGTGGTACTGGTATGAGTTTGTACATAAAATTCTGATTCTCCAAAAGGGGCTTCTTAACATATTGACAGTGTGATATACCAACATTTTTGCTGTTGGCTGATCTTAGTGATTATTAATTAATCATTGACTAAGTTTTCTACTCTCAGAGCAGGAAGTGAAGCAAACATCATTCTGTACCTTGAGCTGACCATGAATCATATCTCTGTTTAAAGAATAGCACTTGGAGGCAGGAGTCATTTTTTAAAAGTGCCGAAAATGACACTGGCAGAACTGGCACCCAGCAGCTCAGTTGTACTCATTTTCATCCCTCAGTGGAGCTTAGCAGAATTAGTCCAAATGAGGGCCAGATTAGCTCCTGACCCTCTGAAACCCAACTGTGGACTTTGAGGTCATCTTTCTATCTTCCAATACATTGCAGCAACAAAGAAAATCACACCTGAAAGCTCTGACCTAAGTGAATTTCATTGTTCTTTTCTTTTTGAATTACTCCATGGATGAATTCAGTCCTTTTTACTTTTTTATGAGACAAACCTTTCCATAGACACAGCAGTCAAAAATGCTTTAGAATCTCTGAATAAAAGAGTGGCCATATCTTTTTGTGTCTGGTTTTACATTAGATAGGTGCATAGTTTAAACGTTAAGCAGGAAGCAGCAAAATCTAGTCAGGAGGTACAATAACCAGCAGCAAGTATCTCAGCTCAAGTGGAATAATGAAGAGGCAATCAAGGAAGATGCTCTCCTGCTTTTCAGTCAAGAACTTTGATACCCAAAACCATGTTAAAACCCCCAGCCTGTCAGTGAATTGAGTCTAAGTAACTACAATTCAAGAAAAGGAGCCCATAATTTAACTTGTAATGCTGATGACATTTCCTTCAGGAAACTTTCACTGGTCTTCATGATTCAGCACCTTTGGACTGACACACTTTTAATTTCTATTTGCTATCCAGCCCCTCAAGCCACAGGAGGTTGATTATTTTTAATATTGTAATGTTGCAGAAAGCTTTGCAAAAGTAGCTGAGTGCATTTCCCATTTGGGGCAGTTGGCAAAAGGGAGAAGGAACCAGCAAAATGTGGTAAATGTGACTGTTAGAGGTGATCTCTGAGAAAGCCCATAACCTTCTTCATTATACGCATTTTGTAAAATTTGCCACATGATTAGTGTTGAATTGGAGAAATCACCATTTTAGCATCCTTACTCTTTCAGAGGCAGACATATAAAGAATGAGAAAAGAGAAATGGGTACAAAGCTTTCGAATACAAATACCTGTTTGACTTTCAGCACTCTACCCTTCTTCACCTTTGTAGTAGATGTTGTGCTTGTTACACACCTGAATCCCATTTCTTTTGGGAATTAAGTCTAGAAGGGAAGTAGAGCTATTTGTTTGAACTTCAGCTGGTAAAGTAAAAAATTATCACTGATTATTGATTTGTTTTTCTGAATTAAAGGTGTACTGAAATTACAAATTGTCACCAATGAGTGAAATATTTCTGTAAATATTAAATTGGCTGGTGGCAGAAAGGAAATCAAATGCAAACTTTTTTTCTAAACAGTTTATTGCCTATGAAGTGCAGTCACACTGTTTCCTATTTCAGCCATATTCCTAATTGCAATTCCTAATTATTTGGGGTCATTATGTATCTTCCATCTTCCAAAGGTCAAAGATACTAATTCTCTTCATGAATAATTTATTCAAAAATTGATTGGGTAATGAGTGAAATAGCAGAAT
This sequence comes from Anomalospiza imberbis, assembly GCF_031753505.1. Classification (NCBI taxonomy): domain Eukaryota; kingdom Metazoa; phylum Chordata; class Aves; order Passeriformes; family Viduidae; genus Anomalospiza; species Anomalospiza imberbis. The sequence continues at coordinate 18,352,089 of NC_089690.1, read as the reverse complement.
ACATTATTCACTGGAAAATATTAAACTATATAGTGATATAGTCATGAAATAAAAATATATGGAAGAAAAATTGTTCTAAAAAGAACTAATTACAGCAAGTAACTCAGTCAGCTGTAAGACTGGATATTTTGCTTATCTCCATGAATTTCATGCTTAGAGTATACCTTAAACTCTGAAACTGTAGTGTTATATACATATTTCTGTAGTTAAATGGTGAGAAATTATGTTTTATCTTTATTTGCACATTGTTCTTAGGGAAATGAGCAGTTTGGAGAAATTTGTCTCTTTTTATATTATCACTTTTTATATAGATCAGCTATAACTGCTCACTAACTGCTCACTCTGTTACCGTGTTTTGCTGTATACCACAGACACATCTAATGAAAGGCAGCTCTTGTCCAGATGATCTCAGTTTAAATAAACAACATAAGTAATGTGCAACAGAAGTGCAGGGAACTGCAATTACCTGTCTGAGCGAGAGATATTACAGGAATCCTGTTTTCTTGTTTACTGCTTTACTCCAATGGCCTGGGCAGTGCTGGTTGTCTGGACATTTTGAAAAAAATTACAGTTAACACAACTTGATCAGATGTTTGTTTAATATTTCAAAAAATTTAAATAAGTAATCTCTAACTTCCAATAAGATTTATTCAAAGGCATCTGTGTTTTATTAAATTCCTTCTGATGCACCAGACTTTTTAGACAAAGTCTTTAATTTCCAATAAATGCTGGTAATAATTCCTTAACACTGTTGTTTGCAAAAGCAGTGAAGAAAACCAATGCATACCTTTGACTAATCTCGATTTTTCAATTATAAAATATCAAGGAGTAAATTAAATTCTAAAATAAAATATGGAGTTTGATATTTTTGAAAATCTGGTTTTTGAGGGCTGTGTAGGACTGCTCAGAGAACTGAAAAAAAAATCAGAAGCCTTTTGACAGTGATTTGATGTCTGAATCATTTGTTTAGCACTGCAAAATATAGTCATGCTCCTTTGCACTTGCTTCATTTCTCTCATAGGAAGTAGCAGAGTCTGGAACAATGGGACTCTGCCAAACATATGATGACACTACAGATTGTTATTCTCTTTCTAAACCAAAAGGGAAAAATTTTGCAGGGACTGAGTGTGCCTGGTGGAGGCTGTTACTGAATGCAGGCAAAAGGGACAGAATAGTTGCAGTCTCCTGGAGGTGCTCAAATTCCTACTAACACCACTCACTTGTGCCCTTCCCCTCCCCCCTTTTATCATGTCCATAATACTTTTAAATATTTGCCTATGTTATTTTATTGATACATCTGGTTGTATTTTAATGAAATTATCCTCACATTCCATAATCTTGCAGTATACTGGTTTAACACTATAAATACCCTACAGCTGTAGCAAATATCTTTCCCCTGTATTTCAGAAATTCTTTAGGTGGTGTTGTTCAACTTTTGTTCATAGTTTGAGTTTCTTTTCTAGTTGAGGGAATAAATTTATTTTCTGTATATTACAAAGCATTAGAAAGTCAACTGAAGAAAGATAATAGACCCCAATAGGAAAAAAAAAACTCCACAGAGAGCTTCCTCTATTGAAAGACACCTTGGCATAGACACTGGAAGAAGAGATTGGGTAGGAACAATTCTGGAACCCACTTAGTCTTGTCTGTGAGGCAAAAGTCAAATGGGGACTGTTTTTTCATCCTGTACTTACTTATTACTTATCAACCAGAAGGTCTGGTCCATGATAAGTGTATCTCTCATCACATAACTATATAATATAACAATTATTTTGAAGGCACAGCTAAGTAAAGTAAGACTTATATCTGGAAATGATGATTAATATCATTCTTCACCAGCAGAGTACTATGTGCATAGCTAGATGTCATTATAGAAGGTGCTGAATTTTATCTAAGTATTTAATGGCAGAGTGTAAGGAATTCTGTATTTATAGAGTGCTCCTCAACATATTATCTTACTACAGATACTAACCAGCTATGCTACACTGAACTCCTAATAATGAAGAGATTCCATTCTCAAAGTTGGGTTAGATCTATTCTTGTTTTACTCTATGTTTAATAAGTCACTTTTAATACAGAATCATTGAATCCACAAGACAAAATAATAGCATCAAAGTTAAAGCTTAAATTCCTTACTTGGAGAGCAAACCCTGCCCACCAACCTATGTATGTATGTATCCCAGTTTCTCTTGTTGCCTTTTTCCCATCTTGGAGACAAGACTGGAGATAATTTTAGTAAGGAGGTAATATAGAAGTAGATCTTTATTTAAGGCTTCCAGGGGCAGTTATGGAAAGAGGTCCACAAAAGCCCACCCACACAGGGTGAATACAGTTTTTATACATTTAGCAAATTAGCATAATTGACAAAAAGCACTGATTAGGAGGACAAGTGGTGATGGAATTCCCTCTAGGTCAAGCCCTTTCTTTGGAGTCTCCCCCTTGGCACTGGCTGAACTTTGTCCATGAAATGTATCTGGAAGAGCTGTTCTCAGCCTTGGTTCCCAGGAAGAACCAGGATAGGACTGGGGCCTTGTACCTCCCAGGGCTTGAAGCTCTGGAATTTGTTTTGTCTTTTTGCCTAGGGAAAGGTCATGGAAAATTACTGGGAAAACTAGCCACTAATACAATAGGCTACATACAAATATATGTGTGAAGAACATAGAGAACATATAAAAGGAAAAAAGGAAAAAAGGAAAAAACCAAAACAGCATCACTCTGATACATCTTATGACAAATACCAGTGTGAGAAAGACTGGCACACAAAGATTCATTTAGGAGGCCATTTCATGTGACAAAATGCTGGAGGCTGAAGGCCACTTCTTCTTTCAATTTTATAATACATCTTTTAGGTCTGAAATATTCTCTCCAGTCTGAATTATATTTGTTTCATTAGTCACTGTTCTGGTCTATAGACTATAGAATTTGAACTAATGATTTACGAAGTGTCTATCATTCTCAGGTTAAATATCAATAAATAACAGCCTATTTCTATGCTTAAAAAAAACCCATTCTGCCAAGTTTACAGCCATGGTAAATTCAATTTTATTTGGTAACATAATAGCGACTTCTTATGAAGGGTTGTTTCACCCATAAACATCTGCTATTAATCTGCCTTTGCAGTAGGATTGTTTAAAAGATACCATCATTTTTTTACTTAGTTGTCTATTAGAGCTGTTCAGATTTTATCAAATTTGTTCATATTGTGCATCTTTTCCTTTGGCTACTGAGAAAAATCTTAATTTAGAGCACTGATATAGAACACTTATTGAAATAACTTAAATCTCTATTTTTATTTCCTCATTTTTGCGACTGTTTTAGTTTACCTGTAAAATAATCAGTGGTATCAAGTAATATAGTGAACTTCAGGATACGTCTGTTTGCTATTCTTGAAATCCTATTACTCACTAAACTGAAGGCTACATTAAAGCAAAAAGATCAGTTTTACAAAGAGCTGGTTCACATTGCATATCCAAATGCTATGCTTTAATGAGTGTCTCTTCCCCTAAATCTCTAGTAAAATGCTGCCTTTGAAAGCCGGTATTTTTACTGGGAGCATTCTGTGATACAAAACTCAGTGTACTGCTTTCCACTGAGTGGGCTTTCCAGGCTGTGGCTGCTATTGCAAGGAGTATTCAAATGCTTATTATCATGCAAAAAACTTGTATCACTCTCAAGACAGTGCATTCACGGAATTAATGATGTCATTGTTGTTGGTTTTCTGTAATTTGAAGACAACAACCCCATTTGTAAGGGTGATGTAGAATATCCATGTGAATAGGTAGTAGGGTTAGAGATGACCTTTCTGATCTGTGAGCTCCTGAATATGGATTAAGGAGGTCAGGCATTAATGCCATTCTGCTAACAAATGAGTGATTTTATGCAATTCATTTGAGTCCCAGAGCACCAAGTCCTGCATATATTAGTTTCAATATGCAAAATGTATTATTGTTCATCACTTCCAGTAACTGCTGGGAAAAGATTTCTGCATACTGCTGCTGTTGCTTATGCTGAAAGGTTTAGTCAGTTGCTTACGAGAATCAGCTTCCAGAAAGATATGAGCCCATAGAAGCACATTTCTGGGGTGATTCTGCTTTCTGGTGATAATTTGTCTTAGATTACCTTAGATTACCTTGATTGTCTTCTACAACGACTGATTTTCCTTTAGAAATTGCCTGTGCAATCACCTTTCATTCTAATAAAGGTGTTTGTATAGCAAATATATCTTTCCTTTTATGAGTTGAGACATATTTCTATGTCCACCTCTACAGAGACTCTCTGAAATAGTTTTTAAACACAGAAGTCCCAAGGTATTGAATAAAATTCAAGGAGCTTGGATTAAATCTTTTTTCCTATCTTCTTGATAGCAGATATATAGACCCAATTTAAGGATTTTAACCAAAAGGTAGTATGATGGTTCCAACACCATCTTCTTTTGGAACAGTTCCAATTTTAATCTAATTTTCTGAGAATGCCCAGTGAGGCTGTGAATATGATCAAGACCTCTCTCTATTTCCTTTTCCCTTCAATGTATGGGATTCAGCCTGCTGTGTCAGCCCTGTGGCCAAAGATATACCTATTGAGCTTGCTCTAGAGAGGTTAAGGCAATTGATTTTTTATCTTTCAACTACATGCTCAGAGTTTTAGAAGTCTGGTGTAGTTTTAAAGTTGTTGGGGTGTTTTTGTTTTTTTTTTTTTTAAGAAACAAAACTCAACACTTCCTTCACTTATTTGTCATGTCCTTCATCTGTAGGATTCAATCATCTTACAGCTTAGTCCCTGCACAAAGGGATCAGGTGAATTCTACTCACTGAAGAGCAAAGACACCTAGATTAGTTCCCTGCTGATAAGGCTTAAGGAACTGAACTGTGCTGAATAGAGTTCTTTCAGCTCTAAGTTCCTTTTTTTTGTACCCTAGTTTATTAATGACTGCTGATTACATTACTGTATAACTCTAAATGGTTGTGACTCTCTAGACAACATTGAAATATGGGAAATTTGTTTTAAACATACAACAAACTTTTTTTACTGGAAAGTCAGTTGAGCACTTGAGAGATTATGGATTTTATATCCTTGGAGATACTCTAAACCTAAGACGACAGGGTGCTGAGGAACCTGGTCTAGGTGACCTTGCTTGAGCAGGAGGGTTGAATCAGATGACCTCCAGAGGTCCCTTCCATCCTCAACCATTCCATGATTCAACTAAATGTTTTCAGATTCCAAAAGACAGGACAGCATCCTGATTCTTTTAATGAAGTATATGTCAAATGTGAATCAGATCCCTGATGTAAGGCAGCCTTTGCACTCCACATGGTTAAATGTACTCATTATCTTAATATAATTTTAGATGTGGAGGAAATGCATTCTTTCAGTTTGAGCCATATTAGCAAATATCTGGGATGGGGGAATGCTTTTTCCAAGGCAAATGTGCAATCATTCTTTTAGTCATCACTGAAAAGTTGAATTCAAGATATATAAAAAAAGCTAGAAATACACAAACCCATTATTTACTTTATGGCATACCATTGGTAAATACCACTGAAAAGATTGCATGTGTCCAATCACATTTGTAATGGAATTAAAAACTCCAGAAAACAAGCTTGTGCAGGGAGAGATGGCTGGGAGATGTCTGTCTCTGGTTTAACACAGTCAGGGATGGGCAAGGCGTGTCTTATCAATACAGCAAGGCTAACAGAAGAGGTAGCAAACTGGCACTAGAAAGAATACATACAGAAAAGGGTATGGCCAAAGATTAAGCAACAGAGAAGAGAGAAACTGAAAGATCAGTGTGACCTGGGGCTGCTGAGTTCCTGGATTCAAACACAAAGCAAATCCGAGCATGAGCTTGGCTTGCTGTAAAGAGCCCAGGCCCACTTTCTACACGAGGTTCTCTAACACATAGCAAAAAGTGACCTTTAAACTACCTTGACAGATAGCAGCTGACTAGAAAATTACAGTCATTAACAGGATATCGAGAGAGCAGACTATTGTAAAAAATGATACTAAAAGGCAGATGTTAACAATTTGCAACCCCAAAAGACAGCTGCAATAAAACCTTACATTTCTAGTGGTCTGAAAAAATTGTTATTGAGATTCAGCATACACAAAAATAAAAGGTGCATATATTTTTTCCAATGTCTCTAGAGCTAAGCTTTATATGAACAAAATGTAGAGAGTATGTCTATTATATAAATAAAAATTTGTTGGAAAATTCAGTTATTTGAAGGAATTGAAAATGAAGATTCTTAATTAAATTGGTTTAATTTGTCCTAAAAAAAAACCCTATTAGGATTAAACCAGGGAAAAAAGAAGATAGAAAAAAATGCCTTTAGAATTTCTTTCTTTCTAAATGATTGTTGGCCCAAATAAAAAAAAAATAATTTAAGCCTTTGTTTCTGAATTTCCATAGCAATACAAATCAGCAGTTTCTTTACGAGCAAAGAGTTGAGGCTAAATTGTGGAGATTTTTGCACCGTGCATATACTCAGGGGAATCATAGCAGAACATCTTCATATGAGTATGTTTATTGTCCAGAAAAGATTTTCTGTAGAATTGTTTAGCACTTCTTTTTAATATTAATAAATGTCACACCTAGGCAATACTGAAACATATGATGCCATAATCTTGTTGGTCACTGCACTATCAACAGTGACATTTCAAATGGAACTGGGCGTTTCAGCTGGTCAGTGAATTTCTCAAGAATAAAAGCATGGTCAGCAGCAATGATAACATGAGACAGCATCACACAGTTGTGTATCAGTGCCACCATACCTGGAGTGACTCACATGGTTGTGACACATTTCTGCCAAGAAGATAATAAAAATTTGGGTGGAATTCAGAGAAAGCACCGTGATGGGGGAAGACTAACACATGACAAGAAAACCTGATGGGAATTACTAATGGAAAATTATAAATATGCTATAAAAATAAATCAAAAAACTTATCTGTAGAATGAAAAGTATAGAATAGTACTTCCTCCCCAAAAAGATATGGAAATAAAATAAATGGAAATAAATTCTAAATTTAGTTGACAAGTGTATACAAGTGTATTTCAGTGTAAAAGACAATCTGCATATGCAGAGAATGATATTTAATGAACTAACTAGATTTTTCTTTTTTTATTAGATATTACTTTATTCAGTAATTTTTTCACAATTTACTGAAAATACATATCAAAGGCATCAATTCTCCAAATGTAAAACTTTTTAAACATAGGGTTATGATTCATTGATATGAAAGACTTTCCTTAAATAATAGAATTGGTTTTGTTAAAGAGTTTATTTTCATATAAATCAAAGCCATATTTTTTCTTTCTTTTCCATTTGAGACATCCCAATGTCTGCAAATCTTCTTGAGTAGAAGGCTCTCCTCCAGATGTTTCTGGAATGCATCCGTTCTCTCTTTCCTTTTTTTAATCACTAATTGCTTTGTCTTTTGAGGTGGATGGTTAAAAGTTAAGTGTTTGGGGAATGTGACTGTGAGGCCACGTTAAATTAAGGCCAGCGAGGGCACAAGAGGGACCATAACTCATGAGTGTTTCTGATCACTGACCCTGAACTTGCCTTACAGTCTGTCACATAATTATGACAGACTGAAAAGAATTACAATGAAATATGTTTTTGGGGAGTGGCAGGCTTCCCCTCCTGTCTTAACAGAGACCTCTGGATACAGTGTGCTTTCTGTGGAGCTCTCATTCTTTAGATATTACATTTGAAACATTTGAAATTTGGGATTCTATCCCATTCATCCTCTCACTCTTTTTAAGAACTCCTGAAGTTTCCTTTCCTCTCTCTAACTGGATCAAACTAACTGTAATTTATTGATTAATTAATCACTTTGTCCATTCTTTTATAAAGCACATGATGACTTGATACTTGCCAAATTCTCATTTGCTTGGTTGGTGGATTTGAGGTTTCTTTGCCTGCAGCATCCATCTTACAGAGTTTTCTCCAGAAGATAAGGTTACACCTTGGGTGCAGAGCAATAGCAGGTTCTCTCTGGCTCTGCTACCACAGCAGCTTTGTTTATAATGATGTGTTTACGTAAAACTAAACCATGCCACACCTTCATAATGTCTGCAAACTATTGGATGGTTACACCAATGCTGACAAAGATGAAAACAATAGGCAGAAAATTTAAATGCAGTAATTACTTCCTAGAAAAAACTTAGTGAAGGGCTATAAAGGATAAAAGAGAGGATCTGTTGGTTTCACAGTAATTTACACTCCCTACCACTGCATGGACTGAGCTGGTAGAGCTTCTTGGGTTGAAATAATTTGCTGTCAGCTCCTGGTTTTATTGCCATTAGTCAGTCTTTTTTAATGAAGATTAAATTCTGCCAACTTTATTTCAGAAAACTTCCTGCTCTTCATTCAAAAATGGACTTACAGACCTACATGAGCAAAGACTAGAAAATATTGTCCCACCTTTTTACCCACTGAGACATATCAGGAGGCAATAACTGTCAGTGATTCCTCCTGCCTTTTTTTAAAGTTGAGGGGGAAAAATCCTGATATTTTGTGAGCAATATTCAGGCAGGTGAATGAAAATGGATTGAAGAATCCAACTCTTTATCTAAGGAGTGAAGTTTCAGTTGTCTTTTCTATTTCTAATGTTATTTTTAACACTGTTTTATCATACATCTTAAACACTTTGAATGCAAATTCATTCTAGGTCCTACATATACTTTTCACATTAAAAAAATTCAAGAGGGATTCTTTTCAATCTTTACATTTTTTCCTTTCTTTTTCATTTCCTACCCAAAATATTTTAAACTAGAGACTTACTGAAACTGGGCTGGTATCAGTTTCTTTTAAAATATTATTTTAATATTATTTTAAATAATTATTTTAAAATAATAATACTTATTAGTTTTTGAAAAATAAATTTCTCTCTGCCCTGCAAGTAGTTTCCATCGATTTTGTGCACTTTTGGTTTTCTGTTGAATTGCTGTCCTATTTAAAAAAGAACCAGTAGACTTAAGAGAGGATGATATTATATTAATTATAAATAAATGTAGTTCAAAAACATAGAGTTTATGTAATGTAAGCATAAGCTATTCCACAAGGTCCTTTTTCTCACCCCATTCAAGATCTAGAGCTAGGAGTCTTTAGGGAGTTGGACATCTCTTGGTTTCCCAGGAACTGGCTCTCGTGTGTGTCAGCAACCCTCAGCCTGCAGCTCTGTCAATTTACTCTTCATGTTTGCAAGTGGAGATGGGATCCTGTAACTAAACAGAGGAGTGGATACAAGGTTCCAGCTGGTTTCAGTTACTTGTGCAGTTTTGTTGGGTGTGGGTTTTTTATGCTTTTCATCATTTTTTTGTGCTTGATCTAAGTGTGATTGAAGGTCAGTACAAAAAAGTCTGGGTGACTTAGAGCATGACTTGCATTTGAAAGCCAAAGGGACCTGTGCCCTTAAATCAGTTACAGGTGTCGGGAATCCCACTGAAGCTACAAACATTCCTCTAACTTCACCAGGAATTCAATGTGCCCTGAGTTCCACAGATGAACTTCATAGTGAGAATTCATTCTACAGTCTTGTTTTGTCTGTAGCTGGGTTAGGCACAGTGGTAGAATGGCACTGAGAGGTGTGAGTACACTTTTTCTACAGGTTTATGCTACTTCTGTTCCCACAGCAGCAGTGTAGGCCTTGTTCATATTAATTAACTTTTTATTTTGAAACCTAATGGCTATTTGAATGATAACTGAGAAAACACAATTAATTTATTAATTGTCAAGTTCTCTAAAGGGTTGTTTAGGTTTTGATTTGACATGTCATGGAGGCAAAGAAGCTCTGTATAACCATAAATTTACAATAATATTAATCATGAAGTCTATTTGGTCTCAGGAATACTTTGTGGGGGAAATTATAAGACTAAAGCTGGCATGAAATCTAGAGGGGAAAAATGTTTCTCTTACCCTCATGTTATTTTTTTTGTAATAACCTCTTTTCAACTGCTACACCAAGTTGAAAAGAGGTTATGTGGTATAGCCCAGGTATTTGTCTGAAACAGGTGTATGAACAGAATCTAAGAACAATCCCCGCCCACAAGGAAAAATTAAAAAAAAAAAAAAAAAAAAAAAAAAAAAAAAAAAAGAATGAAGGCTGAGGATATTCAGTGCTTTGGTGAAATTGCACAGACTGAGTAATAGAGCATTTACCAAATCCTCCCATTTGATTCCTACATATAGTAAAGTCAAAGGGCAAATTTTCTACTGGAATGTGTTGAATCAATTAGCATTTATGATGGAAAGCAGGCACACAGGCCACTTGGTTACCTTCCAGACATTTACAGTGGGCAAACTGCCCAGGCCAGCTTGCCATGCACTGAGTGCTCTGATCCCCCACTGGAAAACTCCAAAGGTTCCTCCTGAATGCCTCAAATTCCAGCCTTGTGCCTGTGCCTTATTCCAGCCTGATAACTGATGTTCTTATTGGTCACTTGGAATACACTAAAGAATGAGTACAGTTTTTATTGCAAAACTCTTTGCAAGTGTATGAAGTTTTGCATTATGAAATCCCTACCTGCAGTGGAAGCAGGAATCCTCTATGTAAATATACACTGTATATAGATATAGAGACATTAAGGTAGATTTTTAATTTTACATGTTTAATGTTATCTTTATGGGGTTTCTTACATACATATACAATCTGTATTTAATAGATAAATTTCCACAAAACTAGAAATTCTAATTACCAAGTAGGTGACCTAGCTGACAGTTTTATGGTACGAACAAAACCAAACTGAATGCCAGTTGTTACACTAACAGCGACCAATAAAAATACAATACATAAAACAATATAATTATACCAATTATACAATAATACAAATAAATAAAATACAGTTTACTGATTAGAATATGATTTTCATTACCGGATAACAAAATGAAAATATTGAGAGAATTGTAATATAAATTTCTACTAGATTTATGAAAGTGAAAAACAGATAATATCATGCAATTAAAGCATTATCATCCAACGCAGTAAAGTGAAGAGGAAAAAATTTAACCTTGCTGAATGACACAGTTAAACTCTGCCTAAAAAAAAACTACATTTCCATTCTGAAAAGCCTGGTGACAGATCAGCACATGTGGATGCAGGGCCATCAATTCACAGCTTCTCTACAAAAATGCTTTGCAAAATGGCTACATTTAGATTTGTTTGCATGTTTCTAAATATCTGTTCTGCCTTCTGTATTATCCTATCAATAAATAAAATCAAATTATATCTTTGCAAAACACACAGGGTCTCTCAGTTAGTGAAAATTTGCAGTGTTGTTATGCATACAGTTGTTGGGATTTAAAGAAGTAGGCAGTTCCACACAAATTACTCAGATACAAAAGGGTATTAAAATGAAATAAAGTATATCTTTTGCAAGGACTTAAAGCTGAATTCCATGTCCTTACCAGGGTGGGAAGATATTAAAGCACTGAAGATTTATGGCATGGCTTTTAGTTCTGTGCAGTTGCAGATTTATTGCAGACATACAAGTTTGAATGCTTGCTGGGGCACAAATATCTTCCATTTGGATTTTACTCATGAATGGAGGGGTTTAAAAAGTGAGAGTCTGTAAGAGAGGCAGAGAATGATACAGCCAGAGCCCTAAACAAGGTCTAGGGGATCTTGAAATGTCAGATCTAATTTCATAGCTATGAAACCCTTAAAGATGCACAAATTGGAAACTTAGTAGCATCTACTGCAACAGTGAAAGTGCATTCTTATCTTAAATTCACAGCTCTCAAAGCAATGTTTTTCCCAGGTTAGTGGCTGCTGTTCACTGTGCAGGCAAGGCACTATGGCACTTTAAATCACCTGACCTCTCTGCACTTCAATTCAGTAAAACTAATAAAATACTTTATTTCTGAATGCATTTTTGTGCCAAAGATTAGAGATCTTGATTGAGGTTTGTAGTCTGCCTGCAGAAGTATGACATAGATAGCAGGAATGGTACATTTGATTACTGTTAGAAATTAAATTTGTTGGACGATCTTAAAAAGGACAGAAAAGATTGGGTTAAATTAAGTTTAAAAAATCTGTTATTTAACTCACAACTGCTCAAAGTTGTCTGTCTTCCTGAGTACTTGATCGTGATGCTCAAGAGATTCTGGCAATTATTTGGCATTCTGAACTGAAGTTATACCTTCCTCTCTGCTCACTGTTTCCTTCACAATCTGACATGAAGCTGCTGGATTATCACTTCCATGGCACAAACAGAGCTGGGAGAGTCTTCTTTCACCCCTCTCCTGGGTAGTTCTATTTTCCTGTGCAGTGCTGTTTACTCTGTTTTTACACTTTGATAGTGTTCACCTCATAAGGAAATAAATCTTTAACTAAATGAGGCATGGAAAGAAATAATTAAAACAAAATAGTTATTGTCTACTTGATAAAACTCTGATCAAATTCAACTGCCTAAGAGAATGTGTCTGTATAAAGGCCTTGTCCAAAAAATAAACCATCTTAAAAATCCTTCAATTGATAAAATCTCTGAGGATAATTCAATTTAATTGAGTCTCAGACCCTTTCTAATATATATGTACCCACTGATGAAGAAGCAGTGAAACTAAAAATGCTGTACGAGGCCAGGACTCAGGAGACTTAAGGGAAATTCTTTCTATGCAGAGTCTTTTTAGGAATTTCTGAGCATTTTCTAGGAGTTCCTCAATCTAGAACTTTTCTAGATATTTGTGATTTCCAATATTTTCTCTCTGTTTTCTAGAAGTTCTATCTAATATTTTTCTAGGTATTTCCTAGTCCTTTACCATTTCATTTCATTTCCATTTCAGAACATTTTTTTGGAAATGTGCCTTGCTTTCTCTTTGAATTTCCATGTGCTTTTGAGGGTTTTTTTTTTTCTGTCTACAACATTTCTGGAAGCTTCCCACTGCTCTTTAGCAGTTCCAAATTCTAGAACACTTCTAAAAGTCATTGAATGGTTTTTGGGAATTTCACTGTGCTTTCTAGAATCTCTCTAAGCTAAAATTTTACAGGAAGCTCAATGGATGACTTAGGAATTTCAGTGCATTTTTGAATAATTTCTCGTTGTGTTTGAGGATTTTAAAGCTGTTTCTTAGCACTTCTTCTGTTCAGAACCATTCTGAATTTACTTAGTACTTTCTAAGATTTCTGTATTATGTGTGTTCTCTAAGAATCCCATGACCTGGAATTTTTCTAGGGTAATTCAAATGATTTCTAGGCATTTTCCCACTATGTGCCCTTCAACAAAATCTTCTGTTTAGAAACCTTTTGGAATTTTGCATTCTGGAACCATTCTAGGAACCAAAAAATTATCTGGAGAGATATATTTACAAAATTATCTGTGACTGGGTAAAAAGAACTGGGCTTAAAACAAAAAATAGCAGTGAATTACAGTGGAAATTTAGGTCATGGAATTTTCAGCTGTGTTAATTATAAAATCTACCTGCCAAATCTATATTGTTGGGAGCCAAGCTTTGGTATCAAACATTAAATTGACACCTCATCACAACAAGGCCATGGAATGCCAGACTTTGTAACAGGTAAAATGATTTCTAGTTGATTCAATTTTTACAATCAGACTCAGGATCACCTGTCTTGAATAAGTTTAATGTCTGACATAGCAGAGAGACCTACAGCCATTTAATTCTTCTGCTGACTGTAAAGTAATTAAATAAGTTGTATATAAGTAAAATAAGATTAATTTATTTCCTGGACACTTTTTGTCTTGCTCATAGCCTATAGGTTGCACCAGGGGAGATTGAGGTTAGACATCAGGAGGAATTTATTCATGGAAATGAATAAACATTCATTCAATGTTCTTAAACATTGGAATGAGCTGTCCAGGGCAGTGGTGGAGTCATCATCTCTGCAGGTGTTCAAGAGACAACTGGATGTGGCACTCGGTGCCATGGCCTGGTTGACAAGGTCATGATCAGTCAAAGGTTGGGCTTGATGATCCTTGTGGTCTTTCCCAACCTAAATGATTCAGTGACTCTGAGAATTACCACTGTGTAATATATTTTAGGACATATTTATGAAGAAGGGATTTTATCCTCTTTCTTCATTCTTTTTCTTGTGCCCCAGAGGTTTCTGGATTTACAGATAAAAGCATAAACTTTGTCAAGTGATTGTCTACCTGCTGAAGCCAAAAGCCATTCCTGTCAAAACTCAGCAGAACTAATTCCTTATTGCAAAGACCATATCACAGTTCCAGAGCGTTCTTTACCTGCAGAACCTGCAAGTGCTTTACAAATTACAGTTTACAAATCCAAAGTGGTGAATAACTCTTGGATATGACCCACACTTCCTGCTTCAGTGAGTGTAGTTTTAAGGGGCTCTGCAAACAACAGCAGCCATGCAAATGAATGTGCTTACATAGGATGCAGTGCCAATTCCTATCAAAGGAAGGAGTGCAGAGACTCAGCACTTTCCAGGACTGAGTGTGTTCAGTGATACTTGTGGAGAGGGTTGGAAACATTCTCTTGTACCTCTAGGCACAAGACCCTGGGCATTAAGGAGGTTTGAGTGTATCTGAAAAGATCATATAAAAAGCAAAGCACAACTGAGGGGTAGATGTGCTAGATCTCAGTTCTGTTGGCCTGTTAATAAATGAGCTGACTGCCCCAGTTATTTAAGTTAGTATTATGCAGGGGAAACAGAAGAAGGTAATAAGTTTTCATCAGAGAGAACTTCAGCTATGGAGTGAGCCTTGGATCTTTTGCCTTAGTTGTGTAGATAGAAATTAGTGCAACAGTTGAGAGGTGATCCTGCCTGTCTGTAGGGCCTCCTGAATTGGTTCATTCCTGGTTCAGCTGCTGAGTGCCTGCCAGAAAATATTGCCTAGCAGCACAAATCACTGCTATTTTTTGTGTGTAGCACACTGCTTTGTCTCCATTCAAACAGCTGAGGTCTTTCAGAGTTAACAGTTTTGTCCCAGTCAACTAGAAAGAATCACCACCATATATTCCTTAAAATATCTTTCTAGAAGTCAAATAAAATAATGTTATTACTTGAAAACTAAAAGGGCTTGTAAGTAGCAGTGCTTTAAAATACAATAGTTCAGACTCGGCTGAGATTTCATGGGTTCTGTAATAATGCAGCTGTTTTCCTCAGGGTGTTCTCACAAATTCATAAAAAGTCTATTTGTTATGAGCATTCTGAAACCCCAAGGAAAGCAGCTGTGTTTTTGACAAACTGGGCTGCATTTTCAACACCTCTAGCAAAAGAGACATTTATAGAGGAATTTTATGCCTTATATATCCATGAGCAACATATTTTTTAACACCAACAACATACACTGCTCTTAGCAGAAGATTACACAGCAAAGCAGCCAAACTGAACATTGAGTTGGGCCACAATATGAAATTAAAGCCCTGACCTCCAGCAGAAGACGTGCCCTAAACTTAAATTATGCCACCCAGAGTGAACTTAAAGGCCACTAGGGAAATCACTGAACGATATAAGCATGTTAGATGTGAGCTTTTCAGGTTTTTAAATACTTTTCCTTTTTTTTGTTGCTTTTAATCTGTTCCTGAAGCTTCAGAAGTGTAAAGAATGAGTGACATTGTTAGGGGATCTTGGTGAATGTGCTTACCACAGTATTAATGAAATATGAAGTCTGGACAAGATAGGAACTTCGTTTCCTGTGCATCCCATCCCTGCAGGGTTTTTTTCTTTTTCTTTTTTTTTCCCTCTAGCAGTCCAAAAGTTATTACAGACCCAAATATAATTATTGCTGCTTTCATATTTGTACAAGCTTATTAGAAGTTTTAGTCTGTACATATTTTTATACCATATAATTTTTTCTGTGCCCAACCATATTCAGTCCTTCCTGGTTTTCATTCTTTCATGTTTTACAGACCCATTCTTTATGTACTAAATTAATATTTCTTTAGTATTTTTCAACAGTATATCTTTTATTACTAGACTTTACACATTTTTAAAATTTTTTTTTCAGTTCTCATATCAAGTTTCCCACTTAGACAATCCATCTGAAGTGTCTTTAATTCACTGACTTTCCTCAGTCTTCTTTGCCATATTTTCATATCAGTATGGAAGTTACTCAGATAAATGTATTGTAATTTCCTCTTGAATCATCTGTACATCTAAATGTCACTAAATTTTCCAGGTGAGTTGTGGCTAATCCATTTCCTTTTAATGTTATCCTTTTAATGCCTTATTCTTTGATCCTGGTCTCCAAAGTTATGCTTTCTCCTTGTCCTTTTCTTTGATCTTTATCTCTTTCTTTTATTGTACTCAACTTTCTGAGTTCCATCTGAGTTCCATCTCCATTTCGCTTTCCTTCATCTTGCACTTGCCATTCCATTGCAAACCTTCATCCATCAACTCCATGCTTCAACTCCCCTTTTTGGCCTTTCAGAAGATCACTTATCTGGTGGGTCTTTTGATCCCAGTCTATAGGCTGTTTAATTTCATTTCATACATCATTCTTCTTTCTTAGTTGTCTTAGTTTCACATGCAAATTAATTGTATTATTCCTTATATCTTGCTCTTCTGATTTCACTTTTTAGTTGCTGTTAGCCTCAGTCATCTCAGTGTTAGCCCAGGTTCTGTTCTCACATTCCTGATTGAAATAAGTGAACCACACTGATTTTTCTCATTAGATGATAAACAAGTCTACTTTCTTTATATTTGTTCAAAAGGCATGACCATTCCCTAAGCAGTTGATTTTACCCATTTTAATTTCACTTTATGAACAATGTTACCATAAATGGTAACCCTCAGGCAACCAAAATTCCCTTTGCTGTTTATTAAGCTTATCAATTCCTGAATTTAGAATTTATGTATGAAAATTGAAAAGTAAGACTTTTTGTAATTTAATGAAAGAATATGAATATGATTGAGAGAAGTGCTCAGAGTGAAATTCTCTAGCTGTGTATGAGTGAGCAAAACGCTCAAAGACACAAGGGGTCTTCAACTTCCAGTTCCAAGCATGGGTCAGAAGCCTGTAATTACACGTAAATTGCCATTTTTAGCGGTGAATCCTAAGGAGTATTGGCCCTACTCTGTCTTTATCCTTCCATTTGGTAAAGATTAGAAGATATAACTCTGGATGAGTTATAAGAATAAGCCTCCTCTGAGAAGTTAAAAAGTCTGAGACAGGCCCATATTTTGGAATGCCATTCTTTTCTTTTTTATTGACAGATATGTGGAAGTCAATGGTGAGTGTGAGAGGGACCTTAACTGGTTTAAGTCAGTGCATCTCTGCTAAAGTTCATAAATTTGCAGTAGCATAAAATGTCCTAAATCTAGTCCACTAAATATAGTCCTCACTTCTGAATAAATTCTACTAAGGGAAAATTAAAATGATGCTTTCTCTTAATTGGCCTCCATTGGTTCAGCAGGAAGTAAATTTAAAGAATGAGAAAAGAATGTATTTCTTAAATTTACATTTGTAAATACTGTCAAATGCTCTTAAATGGAGACCACTGTATAAAAAACAGACATTAAACATAAGAGGTCATCTTAATTATAGGTTTAAAGCATGAGTTTCTCCAATTTATATCTGCTCTTGAGAAGGAGAGGAGTAGGAATATTAAAAACCTTAGGGTCAGATGCAGTAAATTAGTGAGCTCTATGAATGGCTGAATGTAAAGCATGATATTAGTGCAGAAATTCCCACTGACTTCAGTAAGATTTGAATCAGACTTGAAAGATGTTAAAGGCTACACAGCAGAAAACATTTGCAAGTAAAATCAATATATTCCAAAGCATTGTGAATGTGCTTGCTGTTTACTCCTGTGAGTCTTGCCAATAGAAAGTCTTTGAAGTCAAATTCACTTAATGTTGGAGACTATGGGGTTCTCAGGTCAAACAAGTCACATTTTGGTATTTTAATAATTACCTAGGTCAGGATTCTCTTCACAAGGTAGGGATAGCGTAAAATAGTAAACAAAAAGTGAGACTGGAAAAAAAAAACAGGTGTTTGTGGAAAACTACACCAATTTTTATTTTTCAGAGTTATGTTTTCTGTTTCCCCCTGTAAGAAATGGGAAGGAGACATAATCTGGGGAGAGAAATAAAGTGACTTTCTGACAGTAGCCACTCACACTGTCCTTGCTATTTGTAGATTAAGATTATTCACCTTAAAAGGGATGTATATCCCTCTCAGGGGAGTAAGTGGAGAAGTGTATAGAAGAGCAAATCCAGACATTTCCATGACACTACTTGACAGTGCTCAGTGCCGTCCTTACATGTCTAAAGAATTTACCCTCTCAGGATTTCTTTTAGAAGTGGAATAAAAGAAGATGGAGGGAAACATTATTAATAATTACATATAATGTAATTATATGTTATTTTATTACCTAATTAATAATCTGAATACTTCAAAGAGACTACTCTAAACTATGTCAATTGTCATATTTACAGTGTCCAAGGAGTTCTCCCACAGACCTTATCAAAAGTTTACTATATCTTTTCATTAAAAACTATATTATTTTTAATAGGAAACACTTAAACAACATTTTAGTGGGTAGTGAAAAGTGAACACAATCTTTATTTGCTTGTCAGAGAGCACATTCCACTTAAGATGCATATAATGTCATGCTCTGATGCTTGCAGTTATAGAGATATGTGCTTTATTACACCATTCAGTAGATTTTACAACACTGAAAATTGGTGCAAGAAAACTGGAAAATGACCTATGGTGGATTTCTCTAATAATTGAAATATCAGAATAGTGAGGATGAGGGGAAAGAATAAATTAGTGCTCTTATTTTCTGTTGAATATTGAGTCTATCCTGTGAATTAAGTAAGAAAAGACAGGATGTGGTCAGAAGTACAGGAATATTTAATACTGTGTCTGTACAGGAAGGCAGAATTAAGTTTCCTGACTTTTACTGGCTCATTTCATACCGTTGGGAAGGATTTTCTAGCCTGGTGGAGTGCCAGGGGCTGGACAGAGCTCCTGCCAGTGCAGTTTGCAGACACCATGCCAGGCATCGCTGCCGATTGTGCCTTATCTCTGCGGAGAGCCTGAGCTCTCCAGGCAAAGGTACCAAAGTGCAAAGCACTTTGATTCATCACCCCTGCAGCCTCCTGCTGACTAGGAAATTCCTCAGGGATGCTCTCCAGACTGGGTGTTTTGCTGCTGGAAATCAGAGGGCTGCAGGCTGTATCTGCACTTAGATCCCAAAAGAAAAGCTGCTGTGATGTGTCACCCAGCTGAGCCCGCCCTGTGGGGACCTGAGTGCCCAGGCCACTGCCCAGGCTGTGCCCAGCACAGGCTCCTGTGGAGCCTTGAGCTGCAATCCTGGCTCCCATCACCCCGCGGAGTGGCCCTGGAGCACAGCAGGCTGCTGAGGAAGGGGACTGCATCTTCCCAGCAGTTCTGCCTGGGGAATCAGCCCATGGAGCAGGAGTGGCTGTCCGTGCACACACTGACCCTGGGGCTGCACAGCAAGCCCTTAAACTCGCTGTCCCTGGACATGTTTGTAAAAGACTGACGTGGCACTCAGTGCCGTGGTTTAGTTGGTGAGGAGGTGTTGGGTTATAGGTTGGACTTGATGATCTCAAAGGTCTTTTCCAACCTAGTTCATTCTGTGATTCTGTGACACTGGCAAGGGTCTCACTGGGCACATCCTGTGCTCAGGGAATACCTGGGAATACCTTCAGCATTGCCCTTTCTCTTTGGTACTGCCTTATTAACAACTATTAACACTCTTGGTAAAAGAATGAAGACTCTATCGTTCACACACATGTAGCAAATCTTGGAACAAATGCTGGGAAAAAAACAGTAACAGTAATAATAAAACTCTCCTCACTTTGCAACACATGCTCCAGCAGTGTGGTGACACTTATGGACAAGATGTCTCCTAAACCCTCCAGTTAGAGGGAGAGATGGCTGCTGTGTCTGGTTTTACAAGTACTTTTTAGAAAAGTGATTCAGATAAAGGCAGCTTACATCTGGTATTTCTGAGCTGCTAATTCCTGTCCTGATGAACCCATTGTTTCACAGTACAACTGAAAATGCAGACCCTTTGTGTTTTACCCGACTTTGCAGTGTGACATTTGTATTTTTTATGACATATGTAGAGACTGTGTGTCAATGTGTGCATGCATATTTTTATGACAAATGACTGGGGAATAGCTAATTTGATTTCAGCAGTATTTTTGCAAAACTGTAAAATTATCTTTAAAGGACACCCATTTTTTGTGTTACTCTTTGAAAGGCAGCATAGCGATGTTTCAAGGACAGTGTAAATAATTCAAAACAAATTTCAGCACTCAGATTTAGGATTATATTCATGCTTTTCACAATAATTAAACATGCAAACTTATCATGCTTTGTTTACAGAATAAATTTTTAATATACATTAAATAAAATGTTTCATCAGTAAACATATACCATTTTAAAACATTAATTTCCACTTTGTACCAATACCTTTCATTATTTAATAGACCAGTTTTTGTCTGTGAAAGAATTGCAGTCAAAGACCTAGCATTTTCTATTTCAGATTTACAGTACTGTAAAACATGGGGCAGCACCTTTGTTTTTAGAATTCAGAGGATAAAACATTTTCTTGATTTACATACTGATCAGTTAAATGGATTTTTGTAAAATAAATTCTGTTACACTGTGCAAGAGAAACTGACATCATAAAGTTAAAAACCTGGAGTCAACAAAGTTTTGCTCTACCAGCTGTAAATTAAATAATGGAATTTTTCCATTTAAACATTCTTTATGGATAAACAATTGTTTTCTTCTTGAAATAAATCAGTTACCCAGAACAGCAGCATTCTTAAGACTAGTTTATACATATTCATGCATGCAGAATCATAGATTGTATTTCAACATAAGAAAACCATTTTGCTTGCATTCTGCAGTTTTGGTAGCCCTTACCCCAAAGCTGTAACCCCCTTAGTTCCAGTTGGATCTTGTAAATCTTTGGATCTTCTCCATAGCTAGGCCGATCCTTACCAAAGCGGAACGCAAAGTGCTTGGAAAAGCACTGGTTTAGAGGTTGAATCAAATCCCAATCTGCTTTAGAACTGGGAAAATTGGGTAAATTGGGTCTGTTTGGGAGCATACAATTTGAAATTCCAGATTTCCATTTAACACAGGGGGTTCTCCATTGTTTCAGGAAACTTTGCTGAAATCAATCAGGTTCACATCAAGTATCTTATTTGATCCCTTCAGATATATTTAAAATTACTACTGGCTAAATTTTTTTATTCTTTTTCTCAAGATGTCTTGAATGTTCACTTTAAAAGATCTCCAATAGAACCATTTTTTCACAGTGTTTGTAAAACACTGGAAAGCTTTTTCAAAGGGGGCTATGAGCAAAGGAAATTGGACAAATTAAAAAGAAAAGTTCAGTGGCTTCTGCAAAAGGAAAAGCTTCTGCTGAGCTCCAGGAAGTCTAACATAGTTTCAGAATGTTTTTTTTTTCTGTAATTCACTATCAGACCTGTTACTGCATTGTAATATTTATGAACTTATCTGATACCTAAAACAGATTTTCTAGGAAGTATCATGAATCCTTCATTCATTTAAAGGTCAGAAAGAGGATTATAAAGATCATGGGTTTCAAAGCCGTTGCTGACAATGTGCAGTGCTACCAATATTTGTCATAGTGAAGTGTCATCTTCTCTTTAGAAGAAAGAGAAAAAAATCAGTTTTATTTATAGTAAGACATTAATTTTCCTAAGTCTAAACCTAGAGATGCTAAATAATTTTAAAAATGCAAAATCTGAAAGATCATCTCTTATTATTTCAAACCTGGATATATTTTAGTCTTCCATTCTATAACAATCAGGACTATTCTTTTATCAGTTATATTAAAACAATAGTTTTGTGTTTACATGGATATTTATATATTCCTACATCGATTCTAGAAGGTTCTGAAACATTTATTTTTTGTGAAGGATGACTATGAAATAAGGCTTAAATGCTGGTTCCACAAAGGCTCAGCCTATGAGTCTTGTGCTCTGAACAATAACTCTTTTTCCAGGTTAATTATTTAAATAATGCCATATTATGAAAGAAGGAGGGAAGAAAATATCTTAAGGAAAGTCAGGAAAATTGACAAAAGAAATAGACCTTGAGGTAGGGTTGGTCAGTTGTGATTTTTTTATATTATATCCAGAAAAGAATTGGAGAGATTAGAAGAGATTAGAGGAGATTAGAATCTCCTCTAAAAGAGGAGAACTGTCTTGCATACTGTGTTCATTTTGGTGACCTATTTAAATTGCTGTGGCTGCCCCACCCCTGGCAGTGCGCAAGGCCAGGCTGGATGGGGCTCTGAGCAGCCTGGTCTCGTGAACAGTGTCCCTGCCTGGGGCAGGGGATTGCAGCCAGTCGAACTTTAAGGTCCCTTCCAACCCAAACCATCCTGTGATTCTGTGAATTTAAGCACTTCTAAGCTGGGTTTAGAGCACCTGCTGTGAGCAAGACAGAAACAGACATTGTGCTGGGGGACAAAAATGCATCCTAAAGCTGTGAAGGAATGCTGGATAAAAGTGTGTCAGGAGCAAGTGTAAAAGGTTAGATCAGTCCTCTCTGTCAGGCCTGTGAGCTTTGTTCTGCTGCCAGTCTCTCTGCCTTGCACCCCTCTCTGCAGAGGAGAGCTACAAACACCCATCCCTGCACACCAGCTGCCTTCCTCTGGCAATCTGGGACACTCATCTTCCTGAGATTTTCTTGAACCTTTTGTGTATTAGACAGGGTAACAAACAGAAGCATTTAGAGAAATATTTTACTGACCTGCTATCTCAGCAGTTTCTGCTACCATTGTTAGCATTATATCTTCCAGCAGCTTGACCTTTAAATACTAAGTATCTACCAGCATGACCCAATAAAGGAAAGAAATTGTAATATAATAAAATATTTCTTTTCAGAAGTGTATGTATGCACAAACACACATATGTGTGGACACACACACTGACATGAGAATTACACATGACCCTGAAGGAGATTAATATCTGGGTTAGAATCCATTAGAGTAGCTAAGACTGAAAAGGATACGTGCACTTCATCATAAAGAATTTCCCCCCATTTTTTTTCTGTCAGAATTATCTTCTCACCCATACAAACAGCTTTTCCTTTGCTATAAAATCTCCATTAGATGGCCACATTCATTATGCTACTATCAAGCCATCTCCATTTAGATGTGAATTTCTTGCTTCTCTTTGTTTTTTGCTTTACTCCTACCCAGATCTCTCTCAGTTCACTGATCCCTTCAGCTGCCTAAAGAGTTTCACAGTACGCAGGAGTTTACAAATGCAGATGTAGCCAAGCAATGCAGCAACGCTCCTCTGCCTTCTCAAACCACTCATTCTCCTCATCATTGCTATATCTGGAGAAAAATATTTTGACAGTGGTTTGTATATGAGTGATATCTCTACAGTAGCAACAGAAAAACAAGTAGAACTTGAAGAAACAGTTGTACAGAAAACCAATATATCTGTTCTATAAACAATTTCTCTTACTCCTTAAAGAAAATATCCAGCTGAAACCTCAAGAACTTCAGAAGGACAGAGTCACTCTTTGAACTCTTTCATAAGTAAATAGGATAGTAATGGAATTGAGGTTTTACTATTTCCAGAGTTTATTTTATGGTACAAAAGGTTAAATCCTGTGCAAGTAGTGCAGGGGTGATTTGTGCTCTCTGTTGTGTGGGAGTAGTCCTTTGGTCCTGACAGGACAGCCTGAGATTTCAGTAGTCATAGCCAGGGCATGTAAAACACTACTCTGAAGGAAATATACATACATTTAAATGATTTGTGACTCACACCCCAATTTCATACCTTTGAGTTTCATTTCTGATTTTTAAGCATCAAAATTAACGATATAGAATTAGTCTATTTCATGCTGTCATCTGATTAAGGTAAGGATTTGATTTGTAAATTCCAAAGGGACTTGAGTAGAACCCAGTCCTAAGACAAACAATATGAATACTGATTTTACTGTAAAATCTGGATGCAGCAATATTTTTAAAAAAATCTCAGGCATGTAATATTTGTGTTTGTCATTACTAAATATGACTAAAAAGTAAAAAACACAAATAAAGAAAATAACACCATTACTCCATGCATGTTTGTGAATGTGTTTGTTATAAAGCAACACAATTCTAATTTGAGTTATTTATAAAAAAATAAAGCACTCACACTTTTTCCATTACCATAACTTGGACTTCAGTCATGACAGTGTTATTCCTCTCAGTGGTCCCAAAAATAAATTCTAAGCAGGTTTAAATTTACACATTAATGGAATTGCACCAGTTTGCAATGGTTAAAAGCTGAAGCAGAGGTTTCAGCTGCGTAGCACCTTGGTGGCAATACTGACTGGGAGGGACTCTGCCAGTTGAAAATAATCACACTGTGATCCAAATTGTAATCTTGGTGATTATCCCCAACCCATTCTCCTTGGGGAGAAGAATGGGTGTGGCTAAAGAAAGTGCTCGTGTGTATTTCAACAGGTTTTGGTGAGGCTGTCAGAGCAAGGAGATAGGGACAGTCACAGAAGAATTCCATTTAATACATCTGGGATTGTTTCTTATAGATTTTTTTTTTTTTTTACACCTGTAACTGATGCTTGAGTTAAAAGAGGAAACTGCAGGAATATGGATCAGGGCACTGTGAAATCTTGCACAAAACAAAAATACAAGTGAATGATTACAGATTGTTTGTGAAATGAGGAAATTTACTCAGTGTAGGTAGTTTATGTTCTTAAACAAGCAGCCTGCCTAGTATTAGGAATTGCAGTTATTAGAAATCTATTAACACATCCAGTTCTGTCCAGACATGAAAAAGGAAGCACAGCAAACAGAAAACAACAACCATGTGCAGTGTTTGGATTCAGTGTGATCTAGTGAGATTTATGTGCCCAATGAAGTATCCAGGTAGCTCTAGAAACCTAGCCCCAAATTCCTAAGCTCAAATGAAAAGAAACAAGATATGCAGAGTTCTGATATAAAGGATATATTAATAACTGTCTAAGAAGCTATTTTGTAATATGTATTTCTCATATTCAACCCTAGTAAGATGATATTCAAGCTTGGTTTTATTAATTTTGACTGGTACTAGTTTAAGTCTCAAGAAAGTTACGAGAAATGGCCAAAATATATACAAATAAGGAGAGCTTGTCTTATAAATCAGGAGTATGTATTTATATGGTTTTTCAATGCAAATTTTCTCATTCTGTGTTTTAATTTGATATAGACCAAAAGTAATTTAGTAAAAAACACAAGAGTAAAACCCAAAAAAGCAATTTTATGCCCTGGTTGCATTTATAGAAGACATTGGCTTATTTCTCACTCGGGAATTTAGATGTGATAAATCTGAGAGGTTTGTTTGATGTCTAAACAATCTCTTTTCCTCCACTGAGTGCAGTTTTCCCTCTCTTTGCTGCTTCGACCCTCAGCCAGATTACATATTGATAATCTGTAAAGATATTCAGATATCTCAGGGCTGTCAATGCTTAATGGTAGTTTTATTACTCTTGTAGTTTTCATGGAAATCCTTTAGCATAATGCAATAAAGTCTACTCTTGCAGGAGAAAAAAGTCAGTAAATTGTGTACCTTATACCTGAGATGTGGATACATAAATGGAGAGTAGAGGATTGTTTGGAGTTACTGTAAGAAGAGCACTGTCGTACCTGGGTTTCTAGCTTTGTAGTTATCCTGTTATTTCCTAATTTTCCAAATGGAAAGTTTTATTTGAGATATTGATAATAATGAGATTGTTAGCTCTCACTAGCAGATTGAAAGCTGCTGATGATTTTGCACTACTGCTTTTTGTTTTCATTAGCACAAGTAAAGTAAAGATTGTAATTTCTTGACATTGCAAGAAGGAGAGGTAAAAGAGATAATGATTTGCTGTATCAAGCAAGTTATTTTTAATGATGAAAGAGGTCAGGACCAAATTTTGACCACTGCCACTTTTGTCAAAATCTCTCTAAAATGAAGAGTGATTAACAACTAGCTCAAATTTCAGAATTTATTTCAAAGTTCCTAAAAAATGTACAAGTATTTTTACAACAGAAAGTTCTTTGCTTAAAAAATACTTGCTCACAGAAAAAACAGTTATTAAACCCTGCTTCTCAGAAACCTTATTCTCTAGCCTTATTTAAATTCATAGAGTTTTTGACTAGGTGGTCTTGCACGTGGGCTCAGTGTTTTGCATGAGTATGAACTAAATGAAAATACATCAGTGTATCAAGCAGCTCAGGAATATGTTCTATGGAACCTAGATTGCCTGGATAGGTTGATACTGAAAAGGAAAATTTTGAATTAGTAATCCCAGTCATGCTGTTTTGGCAGCATTGTAGACTAGCCTGAGATCAAGGGAAGAAATCAAACAACTGCTGAATTAGATCTTTACAGGAAATATTGCTCTTGCAAACAAATTAAGAAAAAAATCACAGCAAGCTACCAATTATCTCAAAAAAGGTAATAAATTTATTAGCCTGTCTTTATTTCAAAAGGTATGAAAATATCAGTAAACAAAACAAAAATAGCACATCAACTGAATCAGAAACACTGAGTTAGTAATTTCAATTATCTTAGGAGGCAGATTGCTCTACACTGGTGAATCACAGAAAATATTTCTATGAGATGCAGGGAAAAATGCTATACACAAATATGTAAGCATCAATCAAAGCTCTAAAGCTAATAAAATGTGAATAGTTGTGACTAACTGCTGGTCCTTAATTTTTAGAGAAGCAATATCTGTAAAGAAACTTCATGCAGAGAGGACTGGCTAAATAAGGCAAAGAACAATTCACAAGTACTTTCAGGAAACCCTGCCTTTGTGGTTATGTGTTTACTTATTTGTTGTTACATAGGAGATGAATGACTGCTGCATGTTTATGAATCCCCAAAGCACCTTAAACAGAGCTGTGAATCATCCTGGCCCAAATCCATCTGGAAAGTACAGTTTGTGTTACATGTGTGTCACTAGCACCCATTTCCTGTCCCAGACAAGAGAGGGACAGTAGAGCCATGGTGGGATTTACCTGGACATCATAAGGAACAAACAGTCAAAGGAATAAAATTAGAGACTGGGCATTGTCGCTATAAAATATTAAATGTTAGCCTCACTGATAATTATTTAAAAAGTTTGACTGGATCATCAATAATAACAATAACAACAACAACCACCACCAAAACCACACCAAAATTACAGTGTGTTTCCCTCTTTGCATTAGTGATATTGTTCAAAACAGTGTCTGCCCTTTGCAGGGTAATCAAAAATAGCATAGAGTGGATTGTGGCAGAAGCCACCCTCTTTCCCAGTTTTTCCACAGCCATTCCTTTTGCCCATCACTTGAATGCCCTCACAGTACAGTTGATTTGAGCAGACATAGTCACATTGCCAGTACTTCCACTGAATGTCACACCAGTGGGGTGGAAATTTGTATCTGCTTGACAAGCTTGACACAATAATCCCTTATTCTTTGGTTCAGTTTCTACACACAGAAGTTACATGATGATGGCAATGCCACAGTTTTCCTATTTTTCATTACTGTTGCAGTATTCTGATATTATAAAGCACAGAGCTTAAAGCTGTGTCATGTTTCAGATATGCAGGAATGCAGCTTGACACATTCAGCATATCCCTTTAGGATCTCAGTTGTATGATCTCTGCCCATGAAATCTTGTGTATTTTAAATGAATGAAAAGTTGTATTCTGCTCTATGAAATCATTGTCTGCTTTGCAGAAGAAATACATGGTATACATCTAACTGCATTCTGTGGCAAATCTATAACAGTTTAAGTCCTTTGACAGAGTTTAAAGCTTTAACAAATATTGTGTGCTGAGCAAGGATGCCAGTGCCAAAATGGATAGTGTGTTTCTGTACCATCACAACAGTGATAAATAGATGTTAGCCAGGTGCACTGAATCCATCTGAGAGCTGCCTAAGTGAGAAGAGGGGTGATGCCAGAAAAACACACCCCCAGTGCCACATGATTTATGATGTGTCTGTTGAAGCTGGCACAGGGAGGAGCGGTGCCCCTCCCTGCTCTGCCACTGCCATTACCAGGCTTACAGGAACTTTATTTGCCTTAGGAATTCCAGTTCAGTCTGAAAAAATGACAAGACTGCCACCTCTTTGCCAGGAGCTCAAGCCTGGAAATCTATTTGTGGTCATTTTAAAGGGTTGCTAATGTCACAGGAACAAGATAGGAAGAGGCAGTGTCAAAACCCCTCGATGCTGCTTCTTATGTTCCCAAATTGTTCTCGCTTATGCATTCCTACACATGGAATCCAATCCAAGTTTTCATTGTTGTATCCAAGGAGATATTGGAAAGCATCATCTCTTTCTTGATAATAAGTGTGCCTGGGAAGCCATATATAGATATTATTAAGGATTCTAATTTTCAGTAGTAGAAACACTGCAGTTGAGAGCCCCAGCCGTGCACTGCTCTCTGGGATGGCTGCACTGTGCGTGTTGGTGCAGTGGCTTTCACTTTTAGCTGTAAGCTTTGCTCCTCTGCAACTCAAAAACCCTGCAGAGACACATCTTGCTTCTATGTGGCTGAGACACCAACACTGAGTGAGGCAGTTTCATGTACTTGAGATATAGGTGTCCATTTCCCCCCTATTCTTTATTGCTTTCTTTTGCTATCAATTCAGAATTTTGGTGGGGAGTTTTTTGGGTGGTTTTTTTGGAGTTGTTTTTCAAGGCCCCACATTTACACTGTAGTTTGTTCGGAAAGAGCAGGGGGACTGATAGGGAGGGAGCACCTGCAAGTTTTCAGGTTATATTTTAAAGGAGACTCCGACTTCATCTTCTGTGCTCTTACTGATTATAGAAGTTAACTGAACTTTATTTTCTGTGGATAACTAAAGAAAAAAAACACAATATTCCAGAGTATTAGGACTTGTCATCTTTTCCCTATAAATTCCTTACCCAGTGCTGCTTCTGTGACAAGCTCAGTTGGTATTTCATCCTCTACCAAACTTAATCTAAAAAATACTTGGAAACAGGGATTCCAAGGGAATTCTGAGAAGAGCGTGCTCACACATGAAAATTAAACTGTTCCTCTAAACGGCTCTTATGGAGCCATTGGATGCCCAAATGATATTTAACTGGTGGCATTCTACATTTTTAATTACTAACCATTCTGCTAAGTTTGTTCACGGGGCACACCACAAACATCCAGTGTGCTTTAGCCAGTTCTTCTAATGTGAGAGCCAGGCAGTCACTAGCACAGCATGATAATAACTAAAAAGCAAATAACTCCTCATGAACTCAGGCAATCAGAGCTGGATGTGGAGTTAGGATTTTGTATTGTTAATTAAGCACAGTCAGGTGACAAGCAGCCCCTGTACCGTGGGTGTGGTGACAACTGGCACTGGGTACACGGTGACAATTAATTTATTGCAGCAGAGCTGTGAGGGTCGGTGGGGTCACAACCCTGAGCTGAAAGTGACTGATCAGAAGGCACAGCTATCAGAGGTGGTTTCTTCATCTACAGATATAAAAGTTTCTGTGGTGTCTCCAGTGCTTTGTTAGTGCTTTTTCTAATAACAGTGCTGTTCTTAATACATACAGGCCTCCCTCAGGTCAGAAAGGTAGTTGCCTACTTAGCTGAAATTCAACAAATTCAATTAAATACTGCAGCCTTGGGCTAGAGTTCTAAAATAATATTCATGTTGAGCCTTTCTTGCAGCCTTGGAGTTTTTCCTTAATTGTATTAAACATCCTCAGGGTCCATGTATGTGAGGAAGGGAAGTTCAGGGTCTGAAATAAGCCATCTTTTCAGATTCACCATCAGATGTGTTTGTTTAAGATAAGACCAAATATTTCCAAATCTAACAGAGCAGAGATAATTACTGGCACTGGAAAAGTAACATTTCCTGAACTAGATCCTCAGCTAGTGTAAACTGTGGAAGAAGTCTGATGTTACCTGCATTATGGACATGTTTGCCAACATAAAATGGTGTTGTACACTGAAGTGTATTTCTGTTTATCTTTTGTTTCTATACCTAAAAACCAATGAAAGCAGGATTAATAGAAGTAACAGTGATCTGCACCTTTTTTTTTTAATTCATCCAGTGCAGAAAATACTGAGAAATGAATGTTTATCAGCAATAAATTCCAATAAATCTTTCATTGGTTAGTATTAAGTATGTATAGATAAATTTTTACAAAAGAAAGATACAGATTTCAAAAACTTTAAAGATTCACTCCTTTGCCTTTTATTTAAGCAAATTATGGTTTTCATTGAGAAGAGTAGAACTCTTGTAGTCAATGCAGACAAGCATGAGAAACATGACAATTCAGAGCCTTGAATTCCTTCCATCCAAATTCACTGCGAGCATCAGATTAGTGGTTAAATTTTCCATACCCTATATGTAATTAAGTTTGTTTCTCCTTAAAAGTTTTAAACCTATAACAAAGATAATCTTTATGAATTAAGGCCTGAAGGCATAGCATGGAAAATAATAAAAGCTAATTCTTAGATGTTAAAATGTCTTTTGTTTTAAAAAGACTGTGCAATGGCTATAGAAGGCAGAAGTAATTCTTAGGCTTTAGAAAATTAGTTAAATATTCACATACTTGTTTTCCCCAAGGCTGACCAGAATTATGGGTGATTTGGTGGAAGAAAAACAATGTAATTTCCTAATAACCCAGCATTAAAATTGTCCTGTGACTCAAAGTGGGAATGGCCATCTCAAAGCACTTGGTAAAATTTAAGATCTGATTGTAGAGACATATTTTCATAGAATCCCACTATCACTATCCCACTAGTTGGTTAAATGGCAGATCTATAAATCTAAGCTAAAATATAACAAAGATGGGCTTATGGGCAATGAGTGACTATCAAGTGTTCACCTTGATCTGATTGCAAAATCAAAGTTCAAATAGCATCGCTTACACAACCAAAGGAAAGGTAATGTCTTTATGACTTACTAGTTAAAGAAAAATTATGCTCTCCTTGATCAGAAAGATGCAGTCAGTACTTTGTGTAGTGTTATTTTGTGCAATTTCATCAATCCCTCTTTAATGTAAAAAAAACTTGTAACATTAATAAATTCAAGACAATAGTACAGCTGGTGTGCATTTATAGCCAGGACACAAATTCTTGAGCTTGAAAAATAATTTACTTTTAGACTTCTTCAGTGAGTTTGTCTTCATGGGTCAGAGTCTCAGCTGATGCAAGTTATCTTTTCTTCATTGAAATCAGCAGAGTAATGACAACTTCCATTGGCTAAAGATATGGCTTACTATTTCAACTGAAATGTTCAGTTGCTGAATTTATGGGGATATAATTGAGATACTCTTAAAAAAAAAAAAAAAAGATGCTTTAATTTTCTCATTTATAATGGAGGTGTAGGGTGGGGAAATGGACAGACCATGAAATGATTAGACAGCTTGTGTGACTAATAGGAATATTGTCCCTAAAGGGAAAAAGAACATCTCGCCAATACAAGTGCACTCAATTAGAGTTTTAAATTAGGGTGTAATTACGTTTTTTAAGGAAAAAAATAAAAAGAAGAAATCTTTTCATCTTCTAGGGGGCTTCATTTTAGCAAAAAGATAAACTTAGGCACTGTTTTGGCTAACATGATGGTCTGCATCTTTCATAAGTTTGAACTAAATCCAACCCTGAAAGGCTGGAAACAGTCATATTATCTTTCTTGTACCTGACTTTAAGAAGAAATGAAACAACAAACTCACCAAAACAACAACCCATTGATTTTAATTTTTAATTATATATTATTTTTGGAAAAATAAAAGTATTATTTATGTCAATTATTTATATCAGTTATTTGTATCAATTATTTACATCAAATACTATGCAACATTCTAGGTTTTTGCTTAGAGGTGAGTTGTGTCTGAGGAACAGCAGTTGAAAGAGAACAAATAGGCAAGCCTGCATAGGCAGGCTCAAGTGGCTGTTCACAGGTTTTCAGGTATTAGACAGACCATGTTTCATGTCTTGGGCCTTGATCTTGCACAAACAGTGTGGTTTTGACTGTTTCAGTATCTCAGAGATGGTGCAATAAGATAATGCAGCTTCCTTATTTTTGAGTGCTTGCTGTGGTCCTGTCAGGTAAACTTGGCAGGTATTCAGATGCTCGACCTGCCTGGCGCTCCAAATTCAAAGGGAAAAACTTTGGCCTTCCAAGTTTCAAATAAAAATATTTTGATATTTCTGAGAAATAGATTAGAATGCAAAAAATAAGTGTTTATGTGACAGGAGCAGAAAGCAATAAATAAATGATTAAACTACAAGTCCACTTGGTAGTCATCCTTTAATATAAGGTTAATTAATTAGAGGGAATAAATGTGATGGGAAGAAGGAATAACCATTGTGGTCTGGACTAGCCCTTACCAGCAAGAGCTGCAGACAACTGAAGACAGGTTCAGATTAAGCACAAAAATATTTTCCTAACATTCTTAGGTGCTTAAAGAATCAAATAAGGTAATAATGAGCTTTTCTTAAACCATAGATCTTTTACTTAGGCACTAAGAGTTCCTTAGACTTTCAGGCCCAAGTCTGTCCAGCTGATGCTCTGGTGCCAGCTGAGACTGATTCCTATGAAAGATCCCACCAGGAAAACTGAAATTTTATATTTATAGAGATACATGTACAAACAAAATATATTCTTGCCCCTGGGCTCAAACATTCAGCTATTAAACTAAGTAGCCTTGATTACAGACTGTCCCTTTGGGACTTCATAAAGAAGATAACACTGCAAGAAGATGCAAGAATTACAGCCCCCATCCTAACCTGATAAGCAATTTATGAAATAGGTATACAATATTGTATCTCTTTGATTGCAGATAAGGACATAAACCTGTTCTCCTGCTTCCCCAGACACCACTCCCACCGAATTGCTGCATGATCTTGAACAGTCTGTGTCTACTCCTTCATCTGAAGCCATTAGTATTCTCATGGAAAAAAGTCAAGGGAAAAGATGTCCAGTGTGGTTCTGTAACCCTGGAATTAGTGCACCTGCCAGAGGAACCTGGAAATAGTTTCTTTCACAGTGACAACTGGAGAACTGAAAATAGAGGTACTGCATCTTCTAGTGCCTGTGATGTGTGCAAAGAAACAGAGGGAACATCCTTGTGGGGATACACAGTGCAAGTTCTAACTAGTCTAAGATGAAACAGGATTTTTCTCCTTACCTTTGTTTGTTAAAAATAAATTAGCATATCATTAAAGTAAAAATAATGATGAGTTTATAATTGCAGGGGACACTGTAGAAAAAACAAGTTGTAGTCAAAACAAAAGCTTGCCCGATTATATATTTATCATCTTAAATTTAGAATCCAGGGGAATATAGATCCCTGAATGCAAAGTGGAAGTGGGTAGTATAGAGGAGACAGGACATACACACAACTGTGCTGTGATCTCTCTGTTTTATTTCAAAATATCACTTGGATTTTTCTTATTTGCACCCTCTGTGTGCCAGCACACAAATGGAGTGCAGCAGCCAAGGCACAGAGGCATCTGTAACTTTCTAACTGTGAATGTGGTCAAAACTTGGTGACTGGATCCAATGTCTTAGGGCAGATAACTGAGTAGGTAATTCTGTACACTTTCAACAACGGTTGGGCTGGAAAAAGTCAAATGAGAAGGTAGAAGTAGTGAAATGTGCTTTGATGATTAGCTGGGAAGATCATTAGACTGGACTTTTTCTTGAGACTGTACAGGGAAAGGAAATTTTCACCCTTGCAATCTGAATATAATGAAGCCCTTATTTCAATTCTTTCATTTACTGTTGTATCTCTTTTGTTTGCAAGAGATTTGACACCTGCTGTTTTTACCGCCTGTCTTCACCTAATATCAACATTTCTCTCAGGGTAAAAGTACTATCTTTTTATTATAATACTTTTGGAATTGCTTTCCCCATTATTTTTTAAGTATTATTTTCTAAGTATTTTTTATCAAAGCAGTATAATCTAAGCAGCAACCAGGAAGATCTTGCAAAGGCATTAACGCTTCCTCATTCCTTTCAGAATACTTTATACCAGTAAGCCTTGGAATCTCTAATTTGTGCCCAAAACCACCCACACAGAATCTGAGAAACAAATGACCTGCAACCTGAAACAGTCCAGGTCCACACAGTACATTGATTTTGTGCGTCTGCTGCAAACATTCCTATCTTCATGTAGCACTACCTCATAGCAGGAAGCACAGTGCATTGACATCAGTTGACAGCAGATGAATATCTGGCATTGTTCTCTGTCTTTCTGTGTTCTTTAATGATTTCTAATTCTGACTATGAATCACGCAATTGAAAGACTAGTGCAGCAAGGTAACACATAAATCCTACAGTATTTCTATTGTTGCTGCAAATGAATTGCCTGCCTTCCCACTAGTCAGTCAGGATTCTGGGGGGTTTTAAGCAGCTTTAGTCCCTAATTGGTAATAATTTATGTGTGGTAAAACTTAATGACAC
Source organism: Anomalospiza imberbis (assembly GCF_031753505.1). Taxonomy (NCBI): domain Eukaryota; kingdom Metazoa; phylum Chordata; class Aves; order Passeriformes; family Viduidae; genus Anomalospiza; species Anomalospiza imberbis. The sequence goes on along the minus strand of NC_089690.1, from coordinate 18,317,729 downwards.
CAACAAGACAGTTCTTGCACAGAAAATTAAGTGTTATTTCCTAATGTTGCTCAGAACATTTTCAAAATTGCTCTTAAAACTCCAGGGTGTGAGCAAGCCTCGCTCCTGGTAATGCTCCTATGGCTTCCTGCTTAAATGTTTCAACAGTGACTTTATCTGCCCTTCAAAGAAGCCCTTCTGACTGCAACACTTTAAAAGAGTATTTTAAGAATGGAAAATCAGAAGATACTACCAGCTGTATGGTACTGGATCATGCCCATGGTGGGTGCTGAGAATTGTTCTGCTTTGCTTCACTCTACATTTACAACTCAGTCTCAGGCTTATTCAGGGTGATGTGTTTAGTTCTGCCAGAAGCAGAGAGGGATTTTCACAGGGCACAAGCAGGTCCATCCATGTCCTGCCTCTAGAACAAATCATGAGGCACAGAACACTGTATGCTTGCTGATCATTCCAGTGGTCTACATGAAAGCTGAGGAAAATGCTGAACTGTGGTCTGCAGACAACAAGCAGAGAAAGCCAGCACACAACTATTAGTTCAGCTGGCATTTTTCAAGTACATGGCACAATTCAGGCAATGTGAGCAGAGGAGAAGGTGCTTGGCCATCTCCACTGGCATTATCTGGAATTATAAAATAATAAATAAGAATTATTTTCTGCACTGGGATCAGGGAGTCAAGCCACATTGTCATCTCAGCCTTTTAGCTCTGAGTCACAAAAGACTTCTATCTCCTTCCCAGTTGCAGCTGGATGGCAGATTGTTTAGGGTGACATTATCTGGGTCCAGATGGTCCCACCTACTGCAAAGCCTGTAGTGCTTATTTGTTTTGTAGTGGTTCTATGCCTTGATCTTTTAACAGTGCTCTGGAGAAGGAGGGGGAAGGATTGGGAGGCTCACTATATTGCTCTTCTGTGCCACCACTGAATGGTGTTTCCCCCTATTTTGTTTGCATTTCAGTTTGTGTCTGAGTTGTATTCCAGAGAAGAGCACTGAACAGGTTAGAATTTAATTGAAAGTAGAAGATTATTATTTCAGTTGCCCAACCATCCGCTGACATAGGGAAATTATACTTAGGGAAAGGACAATACCTCTTTGAAGTGCAACTTTATTTTGAAAAGTAAATCTGAAACTGTTTCTGACAAGTAAATATTTGCCATTTCTCAGGGATTCCATGGCAAACCTATTTAGAATCACAATTCAGGTGGGACAGGACCTCTCTGGAGATCTCCATCAACCTCTGGCTCACAGCAGGGTCACCTTTGAGACCTTTGAGTTACTTGGGATTGTATCTAATCTGTGGCTCTGCAAATTGTTTGGGATCTGAGAATCATCTTGTTGGGGTTTGGTTTTCAGTTCTGGTTCTGCACCCACAGATTTTGGTATACACATTAGGCCTCAGGGAAAAAGGCATATTCACAGTAAAATTTAAATGCTACCTTCACCTTGAGGCACTCACAGGGAGTAAAGGTTACAACTTTGGAAATGCAATTGTATGGACTCTCCTGAAGACAGACCTGAGCATTTTTAAGGAGCTGAATATACCATTTATGCACTATTAACTACTTTACTTCATTTCCTGGTACACTGTTGAAGCAAGGCCCCCAGGTAGGTAGGGAATGATCAGATCTGGAAGTTCATGTGGAAGTCATGTGTCCTGCTCTCAGAGTTGAGAAGACAATGCTTTGATAATTATCATCAAATTAGCTTCTCATTGAGGCTAATTAGAGCCCAGTGCAGCAGGCTGTGCCAGCCTCAACAGGTGCATCAAAACATTGCAGAGATACCAACTCAGGCCTTGACAAAGGCAGAGTTCCACGGCCACAGGCTGTGCCTCATCACTCAGGTCACTCAGGATAAACCTGTGCCCAGGATTTTCACATGGTAGTAGGGTGAGGTAAAGGCTAGATGTTATCACAGTCTGAATTCCATCTCCATGGAAAAACTGGAGTCTGGTCCTTGCTGAGATTGTTCTTCAAGTTTAACAGAAACAGACACCTTTTCTGCTACCAAAAGGCAGGCCACAAATCCCTAGATCCCTGAGCTGTCCTTAAACTACAGGCTGGGACAATCTCTTGAGCAATGGAAACCCTGGGCTGAGCTATGGGAGGCCTGCGAGGGGCTCATATACATCCACCTCTTTGCTGCCTGGTTCTGCCATAGAAGTGTACTTGTAATTCCTCAGTTAGCGTTTTAGAATGAAACTCTGCTGACTTCTGTGCTTTCTGTATTCGGAATTTCAGTGTATTGAGACACGCTAGGCCTGCTGAGTCAGGCCTTGAGGAGATAAGCAAATGTTCCTGAGCTCTAGGTGACAGCAGTGTGTAGGCAAGAGAGAAGCCTCTCTTGCTGAAATACAGTGCTCTAAAGCCAGCTGGTGCAGAGCCTGTTTTGCAGAGGTAATGCTCAGGGCAGCTCGTGCAGGGTCAGTGAGGATGAGTGGCTGCACCACAGTGGGGAAAGGCTGGCTGGGACATGGAGACCCAGTCTGGCAGCAATTAGACAGCTGACCCATATCCAGACCTCTGAATTATGCGACTTCTGACCTAGTTTCCAACCTTCCTAAGTCTGACTATATTCCAAACTCCAATAATTGTCTACCCTCTCCTGTGAGAAGCCAAGAACACGAATACAAGGCCTCTGTGCCATTCTTTTGACAATTTTAAGTCTGTTGTGTGAGAAATGTTCATTTCACCTCTTAAATCAATTATTTATCCTTTTCCATATTTGTTCAATATTTATAATGAAGCCTTGGAATGAATATTTCTTCTCACCCAGAATTTTTTTTTCTGTATATCTGAGCACTGTGTAAAGAGATCAGATCACCACATTCTGAAGTTACAGTAAATTCCTGTTTGAGTGCCAGCTACTCATATGAAAGTGTGGTAACAAAATCTGATGTACTTACTTTCCCCCTAAATTTTCCTAAATGTGATGAAGAACTCAAAGCATTAGTTCTACTTTTCAGGGAAACTCCTCACAGTTCCAGAACACTGCTGAGATTCTGTCCAGTCTTGAAGGACACCCAACTGTGAAAGGGGATTGTGATCAAGATACCACAGAAATATCTGGTGCACATCACATTCTTACTCTTGCCAAAACTGATTTGAAAAATTATTAAAGCTTTAAGAATAGAAGCAAAAAAATACCAAATTGCCAGTGGTCTTAAGGAGCAAAGAGCAGCTGAAGAGTGAACACCACCCTGCCCTACGGGGTGTTCATAAGAAGGTTCAGTCCCCAGCAGATATAATGTGGATTAGGGAAGGCATAAAATTCTTCTTCCCAACCCAGAGTTAAAGGAAGAAAGAGTCTGGAAGGAATAAACTGCATATTTCCTGGGCTTTGTAGTATCCTAGACTATTCACCACATATTCTGACTCTGGTAGCATTTACTTTTGCATTCTCTGTGGATTGAAAAAAAGAAAAAATGTTTGTAATACAGAATTATTAGTAAAGGCTAGTTAAATGATGCTAAGTCCAAACAAAAGCTTTTCTCAGAATAAAGAAAAGGTTAACTAAACTGCACAAGGTATAGCAAATGCCATGAAAAAATTTAGTGTAATCTAGCAATCATTATTTTATTTATACTTTTAGAATAACCTTTTTTTAAAGGTTCAAATATGTGTACTTGGTTTTAAGGAGTTCTTTAAAGCACAGCACACATAATAATATTTAAGTCTTGAAACTTGAAAGGCAATAGCTACTAGTGTCAGAAGGGGCTTCCCCAGGAAGAAGGTAAGGATGTCTAGGCATTAATCAATGTCCGAGTTGATATTTTCTTGGGAAAAATAGCAAAAAAGAAGAAAATTCCCATATGCCCATATTGTTTGCAAGATTCTCCTTAATCTATAGCCTTATGAAGCATCTGTGATATGTACCCATTAAATGAAATATTTTTCTGAGCCCATATGAGCTTTTAGCAAAACAAAATAACCCCTAAATGTCTTGCTTTCAATGACCCCCTTGCTCACATTAATTGCTGGGGTGTGTGTTCTGCATCATCTCAGCTGTTTTCTTGTAACAACAGAGATGATCAGACCTGGGCAAATACAAAGATTTTGAGCACATCATGGGTATGTCAAAAAAGGTTGCTTTTATATAAATTATCTCAACCTTTATGAACCTTTGGCAAGTCTCATTCCAGCTCTGATTATGCCTTCCCTGTGCTGGCTCCCCCAGCATCTGCTTCTAGTTAGAAGTGCAAAAGAGACCCGATTCGGTGGTAATGCAACTCTCTCCAGAAATTCATCAGGTAGCTATTTCTAACACTTCTCAAATAGTCTCAAGGCTTGTGTCCAACAGTCTCCTTTAGTCCTACATAGAAGCCCTTCCTTTTTGTGGAATCATCAAGGTGAATTTTTATTTAGTTGTCAGGTTTGGATTCCCGCATACTGTGAGTGTGAATGGTTTCCATGATCTCGTTTAGTCAGTAAAAGTCTCTGCTTTACCAAATTCCAAGCCAGTGTGGTAAGCCTGAAATGCCAGTTCTGTTTGTGCCAGTACTTGTTGCTGATTCCCTCCGTGGCTGCTTCCCGACTCTGCCCCGCAGGGCAGATACAGCAGCACAGAACAAAAGGTGGGTGGGGTGGGATCTCTCCCTTCTGCAGCTCTTGCCAGCAGAGCACTCTAATCTCGTCTAAAAGGAGTTCACCTCTCCTCAAAGAGAGGCCTGACTCGCCCTCTGCTCAGAAATTTAAAGAAGTTCTTTTGAAGCCTCAGGCAGATCACTGAGAAATCAGGAGTCACAGGAGTGGAAGCATTCAAAAGCACTTGGGTGATTTAGAAGTGTGGGTTTCCTGGCTTTCAGTGAGAATCAAACTCTATTGAATGCCATCAGCCTGGTAGCTGTATTTGAATAGAATAGAACACGTTGAACGATGTCAGGCTTTTTTTTTTTCCCAGCTGCAATTACATTTTTGCTCTCTAGACTACAGTCAGAATTTTCTGCTTTCCAAAGCTCACAGAAAAATATATTGTGCTTTCCTTTTCCCCCCTCCCTTCCCCTGTTAAGTATCAGTAGTTCCCAATACCCCAGTGTCCTGGGGTTAAAATTTCTGTAATGAAACACAGGATCAGACAAGTTAATGCAAAATCACAGATAATACCTGGACAGAGATCAATACTCCTTTACATGCCTATAGGAAAGAATTTCTAAATAGTTCCTATTATTGCCTTGCTGCTATCTACATTAATGGTAAACATTCTAAAGTGGTTTTAAGTTTCTATTATTAATCTATCAAAATGCTTATAATCTTGGCCTCATCAGTTAGCATTTATTTCACCATCATTAAGATCTTTTCATTTTCAACTGGAGAGGAAATTATTATTATTACCTACCTCATTCTCTTTTCTAGTACAAATTATATCATTAGGACAGATTTACACATCTGCTTCTTAAAACGGAACATTTTGAGATTTGATTCCACTTACCATCTTTCTCTCCTTCAGTGCTAAGTGTACTCACACACACGTGTGTATCAGCAAAGCTTTCAGAGAAATGATGACTGGCATTTTACTGAGACCTGTGTTTTCACCACTCTGACCTTTTAGAAAGTACAACACATCCTGTGTGAAATGCTTATTTTATAAAATGCACATCTTTACAACAAGGTAACACCTGTTGGAGCGTCCACAAAATAGCAGTGACTGGAGAAGTGCAGTTCTCCCTTTGGCTGGAATAACTTGATCAGTTGTCCTTTATAGAGTACAAACCCGCAGTGATTCCACAACCTCTGAAAATATATATTGGTATCTTAGTCTAAGATTTATTTGGGAACAACACAGAATTATTATTATGGGACCTTAGATATATACAGTCACCTGTTGTGCACAGCACAGTGACTCTGACATGAGGCTTTTCCTTTCCACCAGGAGAATAAGTAATAGTCATGGAATATTTCCTCTCTGGCTCCATAATAACAAATTAAAAAGAAAGAAAGCAAGACAAAGATAGATGCGTGATTCATAAGTTTTCAGGATTCTATTGAAAACTTGTCCAGAAAGTTAAGTAGTAGTATATTTTATATTTTCTATTTTATATAATAATATTGAGCAATATATGTTATTGATGACACTGTCAGTATCATGAGATATTCAAATAAACGATCTCTAGCAAATCTTCATTTTCACATACATGCCAAATCTTATAGTTTTTTAAATTTTCACACTACTGCCTAATTATCTTTTTTTCAGTCTACAGAATTCCAGTTAAATCCCCCTGCTATCTTCTTGTATCAGTGATATAATTGTATAACATTTTAGATGAATGTTGCATTGCAACACTGTACTCAGGAAAATAAAATTAATGTTAAAAAACTTCCAATCTAGCTTCAGGATTTCTCTGGAAATGTAGCGATGAATCAAGCATCTGTTTCCTGTCCCACTTTGCTGTTAACAACCACTGCAAACATGCCTCCTTCAAACAGCAGCACTTTTCCCAAGCTGAAGTGAGATTGTGGCCCTATGTATTGCCTTTTAATGCCTTTATCTGTTTTACTTTCCCTCTTTTCCAAATCCTTGCAGCCTGCCCTCCACCCAGTTGGAAAGAACCGCTAAAACTAATTTTCACCCTGTGATGAGGTGACAACTGATGAACAGTGGGTGTGTATAATTGATTTCTTTTTAAGCCAATGACTCTTTTATGTCCAAGGAGAGAGAAAATGCTTCTCTCTATTGGAGACACAATGCATTTTCGGCAAGTTAAAATAACCTCTTCCATGACTGACATGACATTACTCTCACTATTTCCTCTATGATTATATGATCTCTGCCATATCTGGGATGGAAAATCCACGTGCCATGCCAGTTATACAGTACATTCTAGTAAGGGGTCATTTCACAGGGCAGTATTAAATTAGTTTCCAAGACTATGACAAACTACAAAGTGGCCAGTTTTGCTGGCTGGCTGGAGACACTAATGAAATCGAGAAAATGCAGTTGTCATTTGCAGTGGGACTTGATTCTTGTCAGTAAAGACCTCTTCTGAGAATCGTAGGTTTGGCAGAGAAAATGTGACAGTGAGAGGAATGCAACTGGAAAATCATTCATAAGCTTTTCCCAGTCTATTACTGTATCTCACTTAATGGAACTAAAGTGCTCTTGAAAGCACAGTCTTTTGTACCATATCAGTTGACCTCATCCCTTGCAAATGGAGGTATTAATTTTGCTTAGAAAACTATTCCTTGAAACGGGGAACCAGGAAACATTGCTTATATCATTTACAGTTTAATGAGACCTTAATATGTGAACAAGCTAGCCTAAGTTAAACCCAGCTACCTCCCGGCTGAACTGGCTTGGCTGGAGAGGGCATTTCAGGGCAGACCTAAATACAGATTTGGTATGGCAGGGACCGAGTACAGCCACTGTTGGCTTTGGGCGTCTGAGTCTGCACCCAGACTCCAGACAGGAGCTCCCAGCCTCCTGCTCTGACCTGTTTGAATTCTCAAACACATCTTTGCTTCAGTCTTCATCAAAGGGAGGCTGGTTGCTTTATTTAGACTGGCCTGAAAATAGCCTATGAGTCCCTGAAACCAGCAAAGAAAAGAAAGGATTACCCTGAAGGAAACCCCAGTAAATCACCACTGAAAACTGCAAGGAACGCGGGCTGATTGCCTTCACTGCCTCTACATAAAAACACACATTTGGAAAGGAACCAACCATTGCAGCAGTAACACTACTTCACCCTTCAGTAAACCCAAGCAACCAAAGATCTCATTATGGAATGTATCTGTACTGCCCTTATTCCTAGCTAGCAGGTAAGGATACTAAAATACTTTGTATAAGGTAATTTTGTGGGATAACAGGAGGGAAAACACTTTCCTTTTTCACGCTACACAGCTTTGCAAAGTTGTTTTGTCTTTCCTTATCAAGCCTATGAGTTCTCAGCTCCTGGAGAAATGCCAATTTATATAGTTTCATAAAAAAAAACCAAAAACAAACTTTTAACAATAGATCAGTGAATATTCCCTGTAGGGAACATCATCAGTTTGTCTATTTATGGAAGCAGACTTTAGGAATTTTGTAAAAATACAGATATTTTGAAGATAAGACAAAATGATCAAACTTACCCAAAGTCAGCTGAATAATTTTTAAAGACTGAGCCCAAGATAACAGGGGTGGATTGGAAGGGATTTAGATTTGGTATCCTACTAACAAATCCATCAGTGTACCTCTATTTCCTCTGAAAACCTTTAAATTAGATTAATAGAGTTGATCTGTTTTATGTCTAACCCAGTCTTCAACTCGCTCTCCCTCTGACAAAGCCATTAACTTGGATAAACCTTACAGTACATGTAATCCTGATTTTTCCTACATCTGTCTTGCAGGTTCACATATTTGACCTGTATCTGCACTAATTGGTTGAAATATCTGTAAAGTCTATCTCCTTTCATAAGGCTAGAAAGCACAGTGGATTTAGGGATTTGCATACATATTAAAATAACTCAAGTTGTTAAAAGTCTCTCCCTGCACAAGCTCCATTACATTCTAGGAATGAGATATTTCATTCTGGTCCTGCAAACAAAATGTATTTATTCATTGCAGAAAGAATAGTAAGAGCATTTACTCTTTGAAACTCATTCTAAAGAATAACATTGATTCAGATCCTTTTAAAAACAAAGGCCTGTGTTGGAAATACATTGTTTTAATAAAAAATAAGATTAATTTTGTTTACTAATTAATCAGTTATAATCAGCTGATTCATCATTTCTAATGTGACAGCATATTTTGCTACTTTATAAAAGGGAGAGGCCAAATAGCTGATCCTACAACCTCTACCTCCAACTGCAATACTGACAAGACATGAGCTGAGTACTTACCTTATTTTCCATATTGCTTAATCTCTGTTATACAACTTGAGTTTTATGGTTTGGGATTACTTGGCAGGTGTTATAACTAAAAATGGAAGCATTGCAAAATTGGCTACAGTTGCTAAACTTTCACCAAACTCAGGAATTCTCATAAGATTCCTGCATCACCCATGATTTCCCTGTGGAGCTAAATTTGAGCACTGATTTTAGTGGCTGAATACCAAGTGTGCAGATGCAGGTGGTTTTGTGTAGTGTCATCTGGAGCAGGCAGTGCTGGGGAATGTAATGCAGAGGCCTCACACACTCTTGCATCCATACAAGGATCATCCATATTTTTTCCTGAAGCAGATTGCCTTTCTCCAGCCACCCTCTCCAATCTACTAAGCTCTGTCCATAGTTATTAGCTCAAGTACAGCTTGAGTGCAAGAAGATCTATTGCCTCCAATACTTGAATTCCTTCCAATACTTTTTTCCTGAGTAGAGATTTATTGCTTCCAACTGGCCTATCTGTATGAGACTGTGCTGTGAGCATGAAACTGGCCTGGCTTAGCACGAGCTCAGGGATGGCCAGGCTGGACTCAGGGGAGGGGAACCAAAGCTAACCTTTGCAAGCAGCCATGGGTGTGCCTGGGACAGCTTCAAGGTACACAGAGCACAAGAAGTATGTGGGTATACACAAATCCCTGCTCCTATTTCAATCAACTTTATAGATGAAACTTCTAGGATGGATCTCTTTCTGATCAGTCCTAACAATACCAGTACCATAAAATACATGAAGAGTAAATTCTCACAAAGCACCCAGTGGTATCTATTTCAGCAGAAATAAATGGCCATAAAATGTAGTTTTCACACAGAAAAGGAAACACAACAATTCAAGTTTGGTTCAGTATCAGTATCATGAAACTTCTGTTCAAATCCTCAAGTTTCTATTAACAATCTTTGATTATATTGACCTTGAAGAATTTTATTCTTCACTAGTTTAAAATGCATAAATTAAATGTTTCGTGTTGAAGTCCAAAGGGATCAATTACTCATTATCAATTAAGCATTTTCATCAGCCAGCATTCTTAAATTTGACTTTCTCACTATCAAAAATTAACTATTGGTACTATCAAGACCAAGCAGTAGCATAATATCTTTATGTATTAATCTCTGTATTACAAAAGTATTCTAAGTAGTCCTAAAAAAACCAAAAAAAGATCTCAGTGATTGTGTCCTTTTTAGCTTGTCCCCTATGAAAATGTGTATATTCTTTCAGTTAACTACAGTGTGATAGAAATGATATTAAGTATATCTGTAAAGTAAAAACTGGCAAAATCTCTGCTTTAGTTTCTCTTGTACACAAAGGAAAAAGATACTCCTTTGTCACATATGCATTAGAAGTAAAATTTCTATTGTGCTGACATCAATGTCAAATTCTGAACAGTTTCAGCTGAGTAAGGATTAAATTTCAGAAGTTTGTTTTATGCAAGATAACAACTTCTCCATCTAAATCTCATGTTCCATGAAGCACTGTAATGGTCTCTGGGTTTTGTCAAAGGAGCTGTTCAGCTCTCTGGCTGGATCAAAGCTATCCTTGCCACTGTCATAATAATTAATTAGGTATTAGTAATTGTTAATTAGGCACTATTCCTAAAATCCTTATTTTATTTGAACTTGGCATAATACTACCTCAGAGAATTTTCCTTTATTGTTTGGTAACATTTTTGCACCTCAGAATATGACATTAAAAAATCATTCTAAATAAGAAGAAATTTTCTTAATAGATCATTTTCTGGTGTTGATGATGTTCATACCAGGTTTTTGAGGAATATAATGAAAGTGCCTAAAATATGGACCTTTGCTTCCATGGGCAATCGTTGGTTAGAATGTGCTTCTGCAGAGATGTTCTGATTCATTCCTTGGGGAATGTTAACTGCATAGGGAGCTGTCCTCTAAAATACACTACAGTACAGTAGAAGTTTTAAATCTGGCTGTGTGAAAATATCATAGTGTGGCCCATGACCTCAAATGCCATGAACAGCAGGCATGGGATTGGCAGTTTTATGTAATATTTAATGGTAATTCACTTTCTTTATTGTGCCAGATTACACTTGGCTGTTTGTTAATTTGTGTCTTTAAGGGGCTCCAAGGAAAGTGCGCTGTGAGGGTACCACAAGAAAATGGGGAAGACTTAAAAAACCTCTTTGTAACAAGCTGTATGCTCAGATATGTTTTGGGTTTTTTTAATATGTTGATATATAGACAATATACATGTACATATCATAGTTACAAAGTCAACCTTTAACACCTATTTCACTCCCAGGCCAGCTTTGGGACTATTTTTTTTTCTTATCCCTTTTTAGATCATTCAGTACACAATCTACTGTGTGACAATCATATAAAACTGTGTCAGACTCAGCCAGTGACTTTAATTGTGTCACAAATGTAATGTGACATGAGCAATGCACCCTGGTGTTCCAAGAAATAACACAATGTGTCACAGTGGCAATGTGTAAATTAGGCTTCTCCAAGTGCCATTGTTATGGAAACTGTGGCCTTCAAATGAAGCTATTGCACAGGAGTGCAGGAATCTGAGCCCAGGAGCAGCTCTGGCCTGGGATTTGGTTTGCCCACTGAATTCTTTTCTGTGATCTGTAAATAATGTAACAATGCTTCTAACTATCCCAGATAGACTTCAAAAGATTTAATCAAGTGGTTATTCTAAAGGTGTTTATACGCATCAAAAATCTCCAAGACTGCAGATATGTTTTTCTCACCAAGGTGCAGTTCATCTGCCAGAGAGGGGATTCCAATTTCTTCTTCCCCACATCTATAAATACACCTGTGCATATAATATAAGGATTTCAACTACTCTGTGTATGCCACATATTCTACTTTGAATTCAAATTTCTATGAGTCATGTTCCCCAATAGCTCCAAAACTTGAATAGATATTAATTTAACATTTTCAAAGAGAGAGTAATTGGATGTCTCTTGAGTGATAGCATGGAACATTTAAATTGGACCCATCTCTATATTTTGAAGTTTAATGCTTCAATCTATATGATAGTTACAGACTGAGTCCAGTCAAGAGACTCTTTTGTTTTGTTCATTAAAAATAGATTTTGATATGTGCTTGGTGTGCTTGATTAGCACAGCTAACAAACTTCTGCTGTCTATAGTTGATAATAAAATGATATTCAGTGGACTGTGATCTTTGCATGAGACAGTCATTTAGGACCGGGAGCACTGTACTCATGGAGCTTGGTTAAATGTTATTGCAATTCAGGTTCATTAATTTTTCTAATTAATCTGATTGATTAAAAGTAGTTGTGAAGCCAAATTGGAAAATCAGAGAAGCAAAGTCATTGAAAAATCAGCTGACTATGGTAAAAGATTTGGAAACATGCTACTCTAAAAGATGAGACCAAAAAAAAAAAAAAAAGCAGCAAAAGATTCCTGCCCACAGTCACAGACCTGTAGTGGTTAGAATGTCTAGTCCCCACTGCCTGGAGCTAAACCATTCCTAATGGTGTTTGTTCCAGCTCACTTAAATAAATCAATTGAGTAATGTCTTTTCTGGTCTGGCTTCCCATTCTTTTGCTTTTGAAAGCCAAGTATGTGTTTGGCATTTTGTAAGTGGGAGTGGAAGTGACTGTTCAATATAAAGCTCAGGGCGAGGCCCGAGCCCAGCACTCATGGTCCAAACCAGGGGGAATATTTTAGGGCTAGCAGGGAACTCCACCAGGCTCTAACAGCCTCAAAAGCCTTTCCTTGCTGGGGCTATGCCAGTGATAATGGTGCTGAAGACTCAGCACCACACTTGTGTTTGACTTTGTATGAATACAGGCTGGGCCTGTGGGCAGAGACCCGTCAGTAACTGGAGTGCACTGTGCATTCTGAGCATCCTGGTTTAATCTGAAGGAATCCAGTTCGACACAGATGGGAAGTGGACAGAACTGGAAGCTCCTCTTTAAGAACATTCCTATTCTAAGCTGAAGTATCAAGGCAGACTTATACATTTATGTCCTTTCAGGTCAGTCTGGCTAATAACCTTTCCATTCTCCAGGTCATTATGCCATGATCAATATATCAATATTTTCTGTTAACTATTACCACAGATGCCTTTTGCATGGCTGCATTGCTGAAGTGATGCATAGTCACTCTTTGTGTATTGGAGCTTCCATCCAAGTCAAGCATTTAGGGTGTTTGGGGTTTTATTTTTTAATCATATCCAAATAATGGGCTTCTTTTGTACTTTTGCCATGAGCCCATATGCACTTTGCTGTGTTGAAGATATTCATAATTGCAACTTATATATTGAGAAATATTATATATTATATTTGTTGTCACAAGGTGCCCACAAGCTCCATAGGAGCCAGCACTGAGGGCTTGATTCCTGAGCTCTGTGTTTGTATATTCTAGACAGGATGGACAAGTCACAAACTCTGGGTCTGTGTGCAGGCTAGTCTGGACTTCAGAGCCCTTTGAGGAGAGAAATATATCAAAAGTGTGTCTGTGTCCCACCAACACAATTAAACTCTCCAGAATGTGTTGAAGTGGTGATTATTGAGCTTCGCAGACGTGTTGAAAGATCTCAAAATTGCCCCTTTACACCAGAGGTTTTCATTTAATTAATACTATCAAATAGGCTGCAGTGTCCTATTTCAGAGTAATCAGATTTCAATTATACTGCAGTCAAGGCCCACAAGACCACATAGCATCCCTGTTTCTGCAGATTACACTAAGTTATGATGATATTTGGAATATTTTGTCTTTTTTTGTGTGGTTTTATGTCAGAGATGCAAGTTAAATATATTGTTCCAAAAAGGTGGCTTTTTGTATTAGTTATTCAGATAGTAGGCAGTTCTGAAATATTCTAAAAGGCTTCTATAACCTTCATTTCAGCAATTAACACTCACTTTTAATGTTAGTCTGTTCTGCCAAGCAAATCACCCAGCTTGGCCTTCTTTGTGCCAGGATACTTTTTTTCATCAAAAAGGAGATGTTTATGCTTCCATGTTTCATGACAAGAAGACACAGAAATTGGGGAGATTACCTGATTACAATGAATTAAAAATATTAACAAATTAATATGAAATTAATCAATTAATTTAATTAAATGTGTTGTAGAAGATATTAATTATGTGTATGGGCTTCTTCAACATGATTTGCATTGGTATAACACAAAGAGAACAAAAATCAGTGGACAATTAATGTGATTTTAAGAGTTAAAAAAAAAATTCTCTGGACCTGATCTGTTCAATTTGTGGCACATACAAACATCAGTTAGTGTCTACCACTTTTCTCTGGGAGGAATATGAAACTGAGTACTGAACCATCTGAAATCCCTGAAAGGTATCTATGGTCTTCCAAAAACTTTGAATCAGGTTTTTACCCAGATATTTGATTTACTTTTCTTCTCTGGCCCGAGTTTCCGAGTTTAACATTGAACATGGTTTATGTAATAAGAGCAGCAGGGCTATTAATACCCTAAATACAATGTACATAAGGTAGCACTAGAGTTAATCTTTCATTGCTGTGGATAAAGAACAAGACTCATATTTCAGGGACTTGTCATTAGATTATGACATCATACTAATGTCATAGGAGCAAAATAAAAGATGAAATTAATTTCAGGCTCTTCACTGGTCTCAAACTTTGTGAAGTGATTTGAATGGCTTGGATTGTAACAACTCTTACAAACGTGGAAGACAAAGATTAATTAGAAAACATTAAAAGCTCTTGGCAAATAAGAATTTTAGTAACAGATGCTGCATACAAATAATCCTCGTAGAATATAATTCTATTGCTTCATAATTCAGGCATAAGTGGGGAATTCAGTTCCATTGTAATGCTCTAGTGTGAAATGTGACAGCTAAAATTGCTTCAATGACCCTCATCCAAGAGGCTGTGAATATTCAGAAAGTGATTCTTTTGCAAGTTTTTTTATTACTAGATCTGCCTGATATACTTCCTTATTTCATAAATATTGTATCTCTTTTTTTTTTCAAATCAATTTCTTCTTATGTCACTCATTTTGCTGACAATTGTTGAGTATAGAATACAGTGATAAAAGCATAGAGAAAATTTAATGACAAAATGTAACAACTACCGTACACACTGTAAAGTGGTAAACAGTCCAGTCAAAAGCCCAAAAAATTAAAGTAAAAACGAAGGAAGGACATTCTTTTAGATGTCATATAGAAGAAAAACAGGTCTCAGTAACAAAGGATCTATGTTGGCCTTCATCCATTTGAAGATCATATTTCACTCTTTAGTTAACATACAAGGAGATTTTCTGTTTAGCTATGAATCTTCCAGCTTGAGGAAGACACAAGAGAAATAAATAACTACAGAGACATTTGGAAGTGTTTTTTGTTGCTGCAGGAGTAGAGCACAGTTGTGCAGAGCAGAAGGGCACTGGCTGACATGAGTTTGACTCTGCTCACCCAGGTAGAATTCTTGCTTGAGAAATCCCTCTGCCCCTCACCCCTGTAACTCCATCAGTGAAATCAAACCTCAAGCTGCTGCATGATGAAAATCTCAGAACATGCCATAATGCTAGTTGAAATTCAGCAGCAGAAGGGAAAGCACAAACAATTGGAATGGCAAAACCATTACCAAATCCATCCTGCCAGGACCAGGTGGATAATTTATTAATATTTTATTCACAGAATGTCAGTGGGTGTTGGATTCAGCAACTTTAATTTTCCATTATCCATAACCTGTTTGAGAGTCGGCTCTGTATATTTTTTCAAACATTGTTCTGATAACCTGCTCATTCATGAACTTTTGTTGTGACTTCAGGTATTGGAGTTTGCCATCACCTTATGAAATATGCCTGACATAGCTTCTGTTCCATTGAGCAATTAGAAAAATATTAGTCTGGTTTTCAGTAAGTAACCATAATTATGCATTATTATTACCTGGCATAATTAACTACTAATAAGTAATGTCTACCTACTAATCTGCAAAATAACCTACCAATCTACCTACTAACCTCCAAAGAACTGCCAAGAGATACTAGTGAATATTAATCACACTTCTGAGGTACTGGAGGACAAACACCTTAGGTTACGTGCTTCACAGAACATGTTACTGGGACACCAAAGTAAATGTGAAAGCATATTTCAGCTAAATTCTGGCTGCAGACTGGTCATTCACATTCCATCCTGAATTTGGAACCTTCTTTACTTGGAAGGAGCAGCAGACTTGGTCCAGTCTTCCTCCTGTCTGCCCTGTGACAGCATCAACATGAGTGCAAGGGCTGTGCACTTTTCTCCCATTTTGTCTGACCCAGAGATAATTTCATGATCCCTGCTATGCTGTAAGAGAGAGAACATCAGCAGCCATGTGGGTTACACCAGGTTTCACATGTCTGCAGTCCCATCTCCCTGGGAACTGCCTACCTTTCTTCCCCACTCTTCTCCCCAGTATCACCCCAGCACCATCAACACCAATATCGTGCCCTGGTACTTTCCTTTATTACCACACACTGGTATCACCCTTGAATCCACTGCGCTCTTCAGCCCAGTGTTTTCATCATCTTTCTGGTCTCCAAAGCCCTCAGCAATTATTGCTTCAGGCAAGAGGGCCTGGTGACATCTGTATCCTTCCTATCCATCTTACTTCATCTCTCCCAACCAATGTGATTTTAGCTAAATTCAAGGTCATCTCCACACCAGAGAGTCATCTCCACATCCTCAGGATTTTGCAGACTCTGCAGGAGCACGCTAGGCTAAATATTTACCATCACAAGTTCCCAGTGACTATCCCACAACCACTCCCTCAACCCAGTATCGTTCCAGCTCGCAGACGATCCCATGACACCATGGAGTCGCCTCCTCCCACCTCTCACTCTGAAGGGCTACACGAAAGAAGGCAAGCATTACCTCATGCTAATAGGGAAAGTGTGATTAATATTTTCTCTATATTTAATCTCATCAGCTCACTCACCAGGTGACATAATTAATGAATGAACATACAGATTTGTATTCCTACGTGGTTCTTTGTTCTGAGGGACATCCTCTGTTCAGTGTAGCAGTATGCAAATACCTTGCTTGTGGGTGCCTACCTAGCACCTTACCCATGCAGCAGGAAACAGGAGGATTTCCTCAAGGCTTGCTACAAAGGATTGGGAAACACCTGCTGCTAGCATTTCTAGGCATACACTTGGCAGCTGTACTTCCCCCAGTCCCAGTTAAAAGAATTTGAAGGCTGGATACATCTTGCCTCCTTGGCTCTGAGTAGGGAATGAAAGTGGGGTAGCTTGTGTCTAGATGGCTGCTGGGTAGCAATGTCTCTTCCTGTGCTTGAGCCACCTCAGCAGAATGGCTGAGCTGAGAAAGAGGAAACATAAAGCAGGTGTTGCACAGAAAAAAGTGAGGTTTGGGTAAAACCCTCACCTGAGTGTCTCTGCTTTCCCTCATGAATCTAATTCGCTTCTGTCCCTCTGATAAAATGAAATCTGTCATTAAGCTACTTTTAGAAAGAAAAGAGCTGAACAGCAGATATGGTGGAGAGAAATGGTTTTAACAAAAAAGGTCTGTCCTGTGGGATTCATCCAACTTTGTGGAATGCATACTAACAGTAAAGAAAGAACTGAAACCTTATGACAAATGTCAGGAAATATAGGATATATATTCCCCCACTGATGTCGTCCACATAATTTTACCTCTTTTTTCTTTTAGCAGCCATGCTCTCTTCACCTTAAAAAGAAGCTCTTGTAATTAAATGCCTCTATGGAAAGCCCACATCCAGGTCACTGTTTAAAGGCTGTAGTCTGTGCTGTTAAGATGATTCCTTGTCAAGCACAGGAATGAGTAGACCCATGTGCAAGCAACTGGGCACATTCAGGCAAGACATACTTGTCAACCAGTGAGTCTTTTTAGTGATTTATCTAGGTTTAGGGTTCACTCCTGCTTTCTGTGCAGATTTAAAAGGAAATTGCGAACATACATATTTGTCATCCTCTCTTAATGGAGGTACAGGATCAGGAACTAAATAAGGAATGAGCTTTATTCAAAATTACGAAAAAAATGGAATAGACTGATAAATACTTTGGGATATTTTTATGAATTATGTTCCACAACCTTTGCACTTTGACTGAAAAAACTGTGGGGGGTTTATTTTGTTATCCCTTGGAGTCACATTTTTGATCCCAAACACGCTTTCTTTAGAGTAAAATATACCAATATTTAGATCACTTTTATTTTCCATTCATGTAGGCACACAGTTTATGGTGATTGGGAGTGGGGCTGTGGGAGCCTCATCCCCAGTGGGCACAGCTGTGAGAAGCAGGTGAGCAGCACTGACAGCAATGAGCCATGGAGTGCCCAGGTGCACTGACCAACCTCCAAGGGAACAGAGGGCACACAGGTGCCGTGCATCAACATGAGGGGATAAAAGGCTGGGCTAAAGAACAAGAAGGACACACACTTGCAGCTTTCTGAAGTGGCATGGTGTTACTCTGTATGGGCAGATGCCTGAAGCATTCTGATGAGGTAAGGTGTTACTGTGTATGGGTTGAAGTTTTCTGAAATTGTGTGGTGATGCTCTGTGTATTGTGACCATGTGCTGCAACACATTCAGACAGATAAAAATGTGACTGTGTGACTGTATTAGCTCTAGGTTGTCCCTAGGGGTATGACAATAATAATTGACGTTCTTTTGTTTGAGTGAGGTGTGTGTTTCAAGTCCCTCTGAATATTCTTTATGCTGCAGTTGATCAGGTTCAAAGGGCAAAAAGGGAATGGCATTTTATCCTTTACTGCTGAGCACTCCTTGAAGTATTACAGTCTTCATTTATGGCAGTCGCCATCTGTCTGACCTGCTCATGCAGCTTGGTCAACTGTAGGATCCAAACATCTTACATTTCAGATTTATTCTTCCTCACAACACCTGATAGAGCATAACTTTCCTGTTCTTATGGTGGATAAAATTAAATATTTGGGCGGAAAAGGTTGTAAATGACCAAGTAACTTGCAATATTAGAGTGGAAACTATACCACTGTTTTTCAGATCAAAGGAAATATTTAAGTGCCCAACTGACTTTGGTTTTAATTGAAAGCAAGATACTGAATTAAGCTAAGCTGAGTTTGCAGCAATATATATTCATTTTGCATTAATGGATATGACTTGCAGGAATAAAATTTTTCTTAATGAAACACCACATGCTGAAGTATAAGAAATATCTTGTATATTATTATGAATCTTGGTTTCATGTATTTAAAACTTGGATGAAGGAGGCAAGCAAAGGCTAATAGAGTAGGCTAGCTGAGGCCCACCAAAGAAAGGCCAGTGCTGCAGTGACCTCTCTGTGTCCTGTGTCTTCCTCTGTGCTGTATGGGGAAAGGATGGCTTTACAGACAGGGGCGAGAAATGAAAACAGCAGATATATAACTTGCATTTGTAAATGTCAGCTGTGCCTCTCCATACCTCAAGGGACACAGAGCAGTTCAAACACTCCCTTGAGCTTACACTTCATGTTTCAGCATCTTTCTCCTTTGCTGGTGTTGCAGCCTCCTGTGCACTGGATACACAGCAGCAGCCAGGGAGCTCTGCTCTGCCTGCCTCCACAGCCCTTGGATACTCCTGCTTGTGTGCAAATCATGGACCTGCCTTTCTCAGGTAGGTGTAACCAGCTGGAATGATTCATGGGCAATACTGCTGCATCTCCTCTTATTCCCTTGTTTGTCCCAGCATTAGGATTGCCATTGCCATCTTTGGTTTCCCTTTGCCTTCCATCCTGAGAGAGCCTTCTGCTGTGCACAGAGGATCTGCAGTACAGCTGCTTCTAAGTGCCAAGGAAGCATTAAGGTGTAGGAAGGGCAGCTGAGGAGATGGCCTTCGGAGCCTGACCCACCAGGTTTCGTCTTTGGTGCCCACACAGGGCAGAGGAGTTTCGTTTCCAAGGCTTGCTCTCGCAGAGGTGCTGTGTGTGGAGAGTTGAATATAGAATACAGTATATGGGCTGCAAAAGCAGCGCTGCTGGAAGTCTGGTTACCCCAGATGTCTGTCCCTAGTGTCGAGGGAACTGAGCCCAGACCAAAGCTTTTCACAGACTGCAGGACTCACGGCATTGCTTTGCTTTGTACCTAACAATATACACAATTTGTGCTGCAAATTACTGGGGGCTCTGAAAGGATTTCTCTTTATTTTTCTGAATTTCCCATTTTAAGTTACACCCAAATCTACTTATCAGGTTCTTTGAAAAGTTGCTTGAAACTCCCTCAGAATTTACAGGGACTGCACAGGGAAGCTGACCCTCAGAGCATCCATGTGCATTGGACAATTTTTATGAAAACAATTTCAAAATACATGTTAATGGTGTGCCAGGGGCTCTGTGACTGCCTGATCATAGCAGTCAGTGGAAGCACTGGCCAAGGGCACACGAGTTCTCTGTGCCATAGACAATTTTTCAGGGCAGTTCTGCATCTTTTCCCCTCCCCAGCTTTAATAAAAAGAGGACACCCTGCTACTGCTCTTGAATCTGGTGTTAGGAGTTATCAGTGGAGATTTATTCTTCTCCTATTTTCTCTTGAGGGTTTGGACAGGAAGCTCAATAGCATTCTTTCTGCTTTAATTTGACAGTTTTCTTCCCCTCTGCATCCACAGAGGGTGAAAGAAGTTTAATTCAATCATAAAAAGAATTTCTACCAGTAAACATTCAGAGAAATACTTGAAATATTGTGCATCTTTATTATTGCAGTCCTATTCCATGTTGCAGTGTATGTAAGTAATCAAAAGCCTAGTAAAAATGTGGTGTAAAGTAGGAAACAACATTGAAAGGCAAACTCTATACAAAATTACAGAGAGATGAGTAATTCTCACTTACTTCCCTGAGCTTTGGAAAAAGTTCTTATGGCAGAGAATAAAGAACATCTTTCTTCCAATAAATAGTAAAGTTGCCTCTCAGTGGGATGGGCACACAAAGGGTGCTCTTTCACTATTAGAGCTTTTATCCTAGCAAAATGCCAGTTATCTCCCAACAATGCCATAAACAATGTAGATTTAAATCTATATGAGAACATGAAATAGACATAACCAAAATCACATTCCAAAGTCCAAATTTTCTTAATTAAATACTACTTTATACTCACAATGTATTACATACAGTATCCATGTTATCTGATTATTTTTAAAATAATGCACATGCAATATTACATTCTGGCACTACATAAACCTTGATAAATTCATAATGAAATGAAGCAAACATTATTTATCTTTAAAATCCAGGCACTAAACTTGAATATCCTCCTGGAAATTTCAATTAGCAATTTTAAAATGCTAAGGAAAAGTATCTGCTCCCAGTTGTCTGTTCAGGCTAAATTAAATTATTTCTGGAAGTAATATAATTAGAATCCTTTTAGTTCTTAATCAATATTTTATTTACATTTATTTTCCTTGTACTACTTGATTAGTTATTTTGAAAATGGTGAGGTAGGTAGCTTATTTTCAGTTTATTTTATACTCACATGTATCTGCACTTTCAGTAATAGATAAACCTCTTGCAGTACAGCAACAGCATAGAAATCATAAAATTGTTTCTTCAGCTTGGCAACTGGAATTCTACCACGTGGCAACAGGAATTGCATAGTAAGTTTTCAGCTGACCTAAGTTCCTCCATGGAAATATGTTTCCTGGAGATCATGTAAGTTATACACTGGACAAAGGGCCTGATTCACAGAGCTTCTCTTAAACTTATACAAAATGAATGGAAAGGAGAAAGTACCACTTACCATTCTTATTTAGCTACACTGTACACTCTGACAGAACCAAAGCAAAGCCCTAGGCCTGGAATGAGCCAAGCCCTGCACCAACTGGAGTTCCACTGATATTAAGGACTCCACATAACTGTCCCACAACAAACTTGATTACTCACCATGCAACATAGAATGGCATATTCCTAATATAGAAAAATTCTGTTGGAATGGAAACCATGTCAGCAGTGGTCAAAAGGGCAAAGATTCTCTTTTATTTATGCCAAATTTCTGAAGGCTTTGCTTAGTCTTTTCTCTGTGTTAATCATGACAGTTTACTTCAGCCACAGACTGTGTCCTGCAAAAAAATGTGAGCTCTCGTTCCAGTCAGATTTGAATTGAAATAGCACATGACTAAGTTAGGCTGATGGAGGGACAGAGGGTTATATTATACTTTACAATATACTTCAGAAAGCTTTTTCAATTTTTCTAGCTAATCTTTACCTCTTTACAGAGTTTGCTTCTGCAGAGTTCTTGTGGGCTATTGGTGTCAGCACACAGATCTCTCTCTCTCTGTGCACCTTTTAAGCCAGCACATGAGATCCCCAGTGTCAGCAGAGTTCAGCAGGTGGCTGCAGCTACAGAACCAGTTCTCCATGGCTGATGTGGGGAGCTGTGCCCAGCATGCTCTTGCAGCAGGAGAAAGGCAGTGTCTTCCCAGCAGTGTGAGCTGAAGACATCAGCAGCAGGGGAAAGTCATGCAAGGTTCCTCAGGTTTTGTGCAAATTGCTAAAGACTTGGCAGGTTTGTTAAGATCTCAGTGCTGGCAGACATGTTGTGTGGTACCATAATATACATAAATATATACATAAATATACCAAACATCTGAGGTTTGGCATATTTATGTATATAGTGTGTGTATGCCTAAGCATACATTGGTCAGTCCAGTGTTTCACCAAAACTGAAACCCAAACAGAAATTTTGTTGTTAAACAAATCCTTCATGTTTATTTTGTAGTGTTTCATTCACTTTTTTTCTCTCCTGAGCTAGAGCTGAAGTACAAACTACTAATGCTTAATAAAGAAAATGTTTTTCTGAGACCTTTGCACCTATTTTGTATAACCTGAGCCTATTTTGCATAAACAAGAGGGTAATTAATCTATTTTAGAAAACTATCCAAGCTGAAATGGTTGAGTGCTCATAGTTAAGTAGTTGAGTGATATAAAAGTGACTTGATTTTTTTCAATATTTATAAAGGTATACATGTAGTGGCGAAAATTATGACAAGTGCAAGCTCTTGAACACCTCTTTTATATCTTTACTGACATATCAGGTACAGGTTTCCATAGCATAAAGAGACTTTCTAAACTGTACTTAAGACCTCAAACTTTAGGTTATGCTTCAAAAAAGTACTAAAAATAGCATAAGTGTTGAATTGTCTGCAAAGGGAGAAATACAAAATGATCCAGAATTGTGCTGAGGACATGAGTCGGGAGGGTGTAGCTGGTACCACAGGAAGGCCGAGCTGCTGTCTAGAGAGACCACAGTGAAGAAATGGGCTCATCTGTGGAACCTCATGAAGTCCCAGCTTCTGCACCTGGGAAGGAACATTCCCAAGCACCAAGGTGTGATGGGGGCCATCTGTTTGGAAAGCAGCTTTGCAGAAAAGGGACCAGGAGATGGAAACCTGACCTTGCAGTAAGGAATGCTGATGTATCTTGGGCTGCATTAGGAGTGTTGCCAGGGGAATGAGAGAGGTGATCAATCCCCTCCACTCAACACCACACCATACCAGACCAGACCATATGAGCTCCCCAGAACAAGAGGGATATTGATATTGGAGAGGGACCACAAAGATGATGAGGGGACAGGAGCATCTCTCCTGTGAGGAAACACTGGCAGAGCTGGGACTGTTCAGTCTAGAGGAGAAAAGGGTTGGAGGAAATCTTTTGCAATTGTCTGAAGAAGATGATGCCCAGTGACAGGGGTAAGCAATAGACAAAAATTAAACACAGGAGTCTCCAGCTAGAACCTCTTTTTAACTGTGAGAATGACCAAGGGTGACCAGCATAGGCTTCCCATGGAGGCTGTGGAGATCTCATTCCAGGAGATACTCAAAAATCCTCTGGATATTGTCCTGGGTCACTGGCTCTTGGCCCAGGATGGTTGAACAGGAACAAAATGTCCCATTTCCTTGGACCTCCTGTACTGGCTGCTTTCACTTGTGTACCTCTGACTCATTCTGAAGTCCATTCTGGGAGAAACAAAATGGAGTGTTCCCAATCTGAATCTTTTTGAGATCAGACTTTCTTTCATGTAAGAGGCAAAAAATAGATTAAATCTAAACTAAATTTTGCAGTGAACTAGTTAAAATGCATTAGAATTTACTGCAGATTAGCCTTCTTAGTCACATTTTATATGAATATATTTATTTTAGTAACTGTCTGCAAAACTTCCATTATTTCTTCACATGGCCAGACAGACTGAGAAGACTTGACTACTTTTACATGAGATAGCAGAAAAATCAGATAAGTACAAAAATAATGTAAATATATCAGTTGAAACTGTTCCTGACTACAGGATGCTGGTGACTAAAACCTTGTATTAAACTATTTTTAGGTCTTCATGTGTTACTTAAAAGTTGATGTTTCTATGAACAGAAAATTAATTCACTTGATAAATAATCCTGTTATGGATTCAAATGAGAAAAGTGTGTTAGGATTTGGAGAGAAATTTCATTTGACAGTCACACTAATGCATTATTCTAAGTTAATTAAAAGGCTTTCTTTTTTTGTTTGTTAGTGTTTTTCATTTGAGTTCTGACCATTTTCTGATGTTTTAATTAGTTTTTTTCACAGACATATTATAATGAGCATCAAATTAAGATCAGTGGTTAGTAAAATTTATGACACTGTTACTCAACCAACCCTTAAGCTCTATTTGGCTTCATAATATTTCAGCTGACTTGATGTATGCAAACAGATACCTAAATCAGCTACTGTTACATATGTACTTAAAGAATGTAATGACATTTATGGAAGTAGTCAGAATTTTTTTAATGCAACATTTTCTGCTCTAACTGAAATTGTGCCAAAACTGGAACATTAACAAAAAATATTAACTTTGAAGTTTCACAGGATTATTTCTAAACTCTAGAATAGGCTTCCTGGAAGATGAGGGTAAAAGATGGAAAACCTGAATTTCTTGAGCCAAATATGAACCATTTGGCCAAAGTCCCATTTTTGCCAAAAGTTTTGGTACACTTTCATTCCAGATTGACACAGGAAGATTTTTTCAAAGAAAAACACATAAAATAAGATCCCCCACTTAGCCCTTGGTCCTTGTTGGAATTGCCATTATTAGACTGTAGCAGTTTCTCTGGGTTTATAACCTGCTCATCATTTCACCTCTCCAGTTGTGCTGTGGTTAATTGGGAAACCTACAAAACATTGTGTTTGCAATGGAAGAGACTGTTTGGTGGAGCAGTGTTCCAAATTGCTGCAAACTTTCTCCACAGACTGGATGGCACTGAATTTTGTTTAGGACAAAGGGGAAGGAAGCTGTCTCCTGTCAGGAGGAAAAGAGAACCCAGGATGAGGTGGAAGGAGCCTGCAAAGCTGGACTGTGGATCATCCTGGCAAGGAGAATGAGTGGCTGTGACTCCCAGTGGGAATTAGGTAGTTGCTGCTTTTGAATATTCACTCAGATGCATTCTTTCATCTTTAAATGCCCGAGTACTTTTAATAAATCTCAGTCTGGGAGACTGAAACAGATGGATTGCAGAAAGACTTAAGATGCCTTAAGATAAAGGTTGAAAGCCTGAACCCAGTTTGATAAAAGAAGGGTAATTGATGGTTCAGAGTGGTCAAGCTGATCAAGCCCAAGTTGCTGAGGGACATATTTTAAATACAGGTTTAATTAAATGATTTGGATAGAGGACTTTGAAATTTAGGGAAACCAGAGATGGAGATCTTGCAGCAGTGAAAGAAGGGAGATATGACAGAGCATGACAGATGTGAGCATAGATGTTTCAGCAGAAAAATAACAGATTAAGCACAGCCTGGAGAAACATCATAGATGTCTAAGAGAAGGAACAGGAAAAGATAATTCCTAGCCCATAACCACATAAATAAAAATAAGTTGAAAGAACAGGATACAGTAACCTGAATACTTGATTTTCACTATTAATTTGCTGTTTCTTGTGCACTTAAGGAAGGAATGTGAAGACTAATCACTTTCTCACTTGCAACTCCAGGAAAAAAGGTTAAATGTGAATTTTTTTTAAATGCCCTTTGTTTTGAATATGTGTATATATAAGTAAGAACTATCCAGGTGCCCTCTCATTTAACAGCCAAATTCAGGACTTTCCTGGCAGAAATTAGTACTCCATGTTCAGTTCAATGCCAGCAAACAATGATCTGATTTTCTGAAATGGAAAGTGCAAGACATCTCAGAATAAACATTGTATCCTATGACTTAGCAAGAGTCATACGTTTATTCCAGTGCTGCCAAAGTACAGAGAAATTGCAAATGGTTTAGGTAATTTCAAATTACTTCTGGGGCAAGCACCCAATCTGAGAGATCTGAAAACTGAGCTGTTTAAAAATAGACAGCTCCCAAACATATTTTTTTTTCATTTCAGCAAGCTGTAGCAATAGCATGCCAATCTGAGATCCAATCTAGCAGCAGCTTTTGGTCTAATAGGGCAACAATAGTTCAAATGTTTGTAAATATTTTGTCTGGTAGTTCTAGGTGACTGTGCTAGCAGCACAGGAGGCTGTACCTGTGGTAGTTAAAAGATTGCAGGCACTATTTGGCTATGGAATTGTTAGTATGCCTAAACTGACCTGACAATGCATTTTGCCTTTAACCAGCAGAAGAGTTCACATGCATTCCACCAGAAGACACCCCAGACCCCACCTCGAAGTTAATAGGACATCAAATTTTGGTACAAAGTGTTTAAAGTGTCTTGATCTTAGTGAATTCTCTGACTTAACACATGCCCATACCACTTGGTTAATTTCCCAGATGTTAAATTAACATCTCTGTTAAGCAGCTGAACAATTGGAGCATCTTCCAGACCCTGCTGTGAGAACAGGGATGGGCACTGGGTGGGCTCAGCCTGCACTGCAGTTCAGGCATGATGAGCATGTGTAGAAATGCACACAAATCATGGCTAGGACAAAACACTGCAATCCTTCCTTTGTGCCTTCAGCTCCTGTCAGCAGTGTCTAGCACCAACACACAGAGAGATCTAGCACCTGACACAAAGGATATCTGTACAAAGTGCCATAGTACCAACTCCCTTCTTCCCTCACATGCTTGTGCTACTGTAAAATCATCATGCAATAAGGTTAGAAAAAGAGTAAATTATTATTACTCTTTCAGATATGTCTTGTCTTTCTTAATTCCTTCTTTTTTTTTTTAATTTCATCCAAAAAAAAAAAAAAAAGAAATTATCTCTTTGGATTATTTATTTGAAACAATTTTTAATCTCAGACCACTTAGGTATTTCATTTAAGATGGAGGCGAAATAAATTAGTTTGGTCCTTCATAATATGTATTGATCTACTGGGCAGATTTACAATACAATACAATTTAATTTATAGACTGTCTCATAATAATGACATCAACAAAATTACTTACAGTGAATTTTAAACACATTATCATAGCATATCCATTGACTAACTTAGAAAAATATCTTTGCTTTATATACTTTTTTAGAAAAGCGGAACAGAGAAAGATGTTGTTTATCCTGGAAGAAAGGAATTAAAAATGTCAGGATAATGATGAGACAACATCAGTTCATCAACAAATATCTGGAAACAGCTAACAGGTATGCTCATCTTGCAGTGAGCTGTGATACAAAATTCTCACAGTAAGTTTCATTGTCTCTTATCCCACAGCTTGGGAAGAAGTTTGCACTATAATTTGTTCAGTGTAAAAATAATGAAGATATATATTTAATATAACTCTTTGCTTATGTCTATGGAAAGCAATTTCTACTGAGAGCAATTTTGCTGGGTTCTGCACCTGGGGTGGTGTAATCCTTGATGTACTTATGAACTGGGGGACCAGAGGCTGCAATGCAGCCCTGAAGAAGGGGATGTGGGATTTGTTGATGGTGATCTCAATATGAGCTCAATTTTCAAGAAACAGAAGCAAGAAGATATACACCTAAATCTGATGCAGAAAACCCTAATTTGAAGCATATAAAATGATACAAAGAATGACACCAATCCATTTTGAGAATATAGTGGTTGAGCAATTTCAAATTTATATGGTCAGAATTGACATAGGAACGGTCATTCCAAATAATCAATGTTCTTTGTGATCAAATTCACAAAAGAGGGATAATTAACTTACTGGCAGAGCACCAGAAATGGGACTGCAAAGGGAATAAATGTATTCATAAATTAATAATTATATTGATAATTATATAAATAAATTTCAAGTATTTAGTAATTTTAATGAAATGGTGCTTCATAGCTTCCTCCATGCCCACTTTGGCACACAAATGTACTGAATTTATGAGCTGGAGTATCTCCACTTGCTCTTCACCTGCTCCTTCTCTTGTCCCAGGTTCTCCATGACCTATGGTCAGAAACTCAGAAGTTGATGCACCCTCTGTGATAACCCTTTCAAACCCTGCCCCAGGCTGTTCAGCTTTGCATGAAATAAAATCCTGGCTGGGCCAGGGACAGCTCTTACTACATTCAGCTACTGCCATCAGTAAGAGGGATCCCCCTTTTGCAAAGGTGCGCAGCCAGAGTAGCAGGAACAATCCTGTCCTGTCGCACACACAAATCTGATCATCTCTTTCTCTCCAGCTCCACCCCTGCTTTCCATATCTCTGCAATTTCTGTCATAAATATTTATATATGACCAATCAGCTAATGTGAATTTGGTACAGTAAAACTATTCTGAATATCTTTCTGTATTCTCATTATTTCTTTCACTGACCTGTACTATAGTGATTTTTTTTTCCCTAAACATTGCAACTTATCATTTTTCAAGCTTTAATTCCAAAGTCATTTGATTCTGGGCAGGGGAGAGAGCCCAGATAAATACTGCTCTGCATGTACTAGCTGGTGTTTCTATTTAAAGGGTCTGCTGATTTCTGGAGATATGAGTTACTCTTCAGGATGATAATTTTCCCAGACTCCAATGCAGCCTTCTTGATAGAATTTCACTGGATTTGGACAACACTATTTGTTCAGCATGGGGAGTACTGAAAAATAAAATGATGAATTTTCACTTTTTATTCTTAACTAGAACTGTAATTTTCCTCTTCTGTGTAACGATATCCATTAGAAAATATAGCAGCCATAGAGTAAAATAAATATCAGTTTTCAAAAGCCAAGAACTAAATATAGCAGTTTAAGGATTAAACAGCATTGAGTAGTGTCTTTTCTACCCTTTTTGCAGTGAAATAAAAGACCACAGAAGTTACAGGCAGTTGAGAAAGGAGCACTCTACTCTGCAATTAGAAGTGATGGATAAAGTGAGACTAGAACTGCAACGCTGTCATTTTCAGATATTAAGAAGACAAGCATTTTTCTAAGCTAACTGAAAAAATTATTTGCTCATCTACTTATTCTGCTTAGATGTCAAAAATATAAAATCTTTATAGCATTTAACATTTTAATGGTTCTGGAGAAATAGCAAACTTAGGCCCAGTTTTCCTCCAATTGAATTCCCATTGTGAGAATTTTTTCTAGAATCTCAGAACACGATGAGTTCAAAGGGACCCATCAGGATCACTGAGTCCAAACCCTGACCCTGTGCAGGACACCCCAAGATTTCCCATGTGCCTGGAAGCATTGTCCAAATGCTTCTTGAATTTGTCTTTGAACTCAAAGTGGACTCAGACTCTTGGTTTGAAAGGAAATTAATATTTGATGAGCAGATAATATAAATACAGAATATTATGCTACAGGTCTGGTGGCATAATTTGGAGTTAAAAGTAACACTTGATAGTCATAATAAATTTGGATGAATTTGCTTATTTTCATTTATCTTGTGCTTTGTTCCAGTTTATGAAATTTCTAAGCAGTTTGTGACTCTGGTCTCTAAGGCACTCATCTGACTCCAGGAATGAACCACACAAAGCTCTCCTTTAAAATGGGGCCAGGGTCAACTTTCTACTTCCCCATTAAACCCATGTTAGGCTTATTGTTGCCCAGGCTCAAGGGGAGAAAATTCCCTCAAGGCTGTGATCTTTGCAGTGAGTTGGGACAGTTCTAAGCTTTTTCCTGAAAAAAGGGAGTTTCCCTAGAAGGAAACTAATGCTTTAGATGGGGGGGGGTCACTGCTAAGTAACAAAGTAGCACAAAAAATGTTTCAAAATTCACACTTTTTGATGAGAGTTGGTCTGTGAGAACTCACCTGTTGCAATACACAAACCAAACAGCTTGTCCAGGAAAAGACTGCTGACTAGGACAGTTAAAGACAGATCAAAAAGGTCTAGGCTGGGTTCTCAGCTCCTGGAAGCACCATGGTTATATTGGATCAGTGTGGGTTGCTCCATGGAGGAGCCTGGCCATCCAAAGGCACTGAAATATGTCCCAGGGCTTGTTTTACCCAAGCCATTTTGCAGCTCTCCCAGCACAGGACAAATGTGCAATGTTCTGCAGAACTTACTAAGTGCAAGGAAGTATTCAGGCTGCCACCCAGCACTGAACTGATCAATGTTCAGGTCCTGTAGAGCAGCAAGTGCAGTACTTGTTTCAATATTGTTTGGCCCAAGAGCAAACCCAGTGTTTCTACCTGCCCTTGAATCACTTCTGGTTCATAGCAATCTGTGTCAAAGAACACTACTGTGATAATACATAACCCTAGGGAGCACTGATATTATGTAAACTGCAGCATAATACTTAACATATTAAATTCAATTTTTCAATTTAGCTATTCTCTGCCTGTTTTACTTGGCTTTAAACTAGACAAATTTCCAGTGCCAAATGCAGCAGTTGGAACTGACCACCTACAGCACAAGATTAAGTAAATGAAAAAATGCTGTGTATTTGTTCTGAAGCTAAAACCTCCTTCTCTTCAGCAAAGGAACTTCATTGATTATAAACCACACAGCTTTAAATTAAATAAAATTGAAATATAATGAGCTATTGTGAAGTGAAGTATAGTTTTTGTACAGTTTTTCAATCTCATATACTCTAAGGGAGGTCACTCTTCTGCTAACAGAATTTCCCAGGTTTTTCTACAAAGGAAAAATTTATCTGTAAACCTGGAAATTTTATTATAAAGCCAGTACAAGTAGTGAAAAGAAGTTGGTTATAGTTCATTTGAGACCCTTTTATTTCTACATATTTGCCCTGTCTGTAAATAACATCTTCTTGACAGTTTTACATCTTTTGTGGCTCTGTGGAGAAAAGCCCTGGTTTGTGGAAGACAGGAGCAACAGCTTCAGTGTCACATGGGCTCCTGACTTTGTCAGCATCTCTCTGACACTGCAGCATGAAGCTACAGCAGGAGCTCGTGAAGGAACATGACTTCCTGCCCTTGCCCAGACACAAAAGATGACCAGCAGCTGTGGAGTTATTCTAGCTCCAGTGAACATGCTTGATGGGAATGAACATCCACAGATGAGAGACAAAGCACTGACTCCAGAGATGGGGTGGCACTGCTGCCTGTTTCTGACAAAACAGTACATACTTATTTCTGAGTCTTGCTAGCTCACTAAATTTCTAATACTTACCCAGCCACCTAAAACAAAGAAAAATTGAGGTGTAAATTCGTTTCAAAATCTAGTAGAATGATCCTATCAGTCTTGGAGTCATTATGATGCTTTCTCAAGTACAGGTACAGTTGGTTGGAGGATGTAATGATCTAGCTTAAAATATGTACCTTAACCTAAGTTCTATTAAACAAAATCATTTCATTACAGTTTGTGTGCTGGAAAATAGCAATAATATAATGAGTATGACTCTGTTTTCTCTCTCCCATCCTCTCTGATATAAATCCAATATTTAATATATCATTCAGTATAGATTTCAGTCTGTCCTTTTTGTCCACTGAAGGAGCACGACTGAAGACTCCACCGTTTCCAACTCCCATGTAAGGAAAATAATTTCTATTTCCCCATTTATTTTAGAGTTGCTTGACCTGCATACTTATATTACTGCATACTTGTGTGAAATACAAGAAGTTTGTTTAAGTTACAAGTCAGCTCAGAGAGTAACAGAACCATAAGAAAAGAAAAACATAGTACATGTTCAGTGCATACCAAGTATGGAATCATCAGATTACTTAAAAATATATAAAATTAATCTCAGCCAGCATATTGGAATTTTACCCAAATTCTAATAGTTTTGAATAAGTACTTTCCAAACCAATAAAAATGTCACTTTTCTTCACAAAGCTCCTCCCTTCTCTTTAGTTGAAGTGGTAGCATGTTGGTGGCTGCTGCTAAGGCTGCTCTTTGTTCCACTGCACTGGTTCCATGCATGGTAGGTGTGGGATATCACCAGGAGTAAGGAGACTTCTGTAAAATTAAGGAAAAGAGGAGATACTATTTTAAAAAGCCCATAAGGCACCAGCAGATGCTGGTTTTTTTCTTTCTTTTCCCATTGATAACATGATTCAATGGCTTGTGAAATCCATGGAAAGCCTTTCTTTGTATCAGTGATTTTGAACATCATTTGTGAAAAACTATCATGCACCATCTCAAGTGTCCCTTCTGAAGGAAAGCAAGTAAAAAAGCTGTGTTATATCTTGGAGGACTCTCATGAATGAAAGCATCAATATTTGTGCCTCATTTCAGAGAGAATGAATAGCAACAGACTTTTCAAGAGGTCTCAGAAGACCCTACTACATTGTGGATCTAGAGTTATGTTAAGACAGAGGGAATTGTGTTAAAATGAAGACCAAAAGACTGAGAATGGGCATCACTGGAAAGGCCATGGGGGTGAGTTATGTATTAAGTCTCAAGAGTCAGCTCAGACTACACAGACATTTGTGGAAAGATTTCTTAATACCTTTTTCTATAATGATAGAGAAAATTAAATTCTAGTAATTTTATGGTTAACACATTCCTAAAGTGTTATTTTTATTCACAGAGATGGTTCCTCTCAATATATTTTACTAAGGTCTACTTCAGCAGATTGGTAATTGTGGCTTCCTTCCAACAAAACACACACAGAGGTGAACCTGTGAGTAGTTGAACGGATTTTAGTGAAGTACAGATATTTAAGGTATTCATACACTTAACTGCTTTGCTGGATTATAATTTGGATGAACAGCATCTCTGCATCACTCCACCAGCCTGTCCAGCAATGCAATGGAGCCATCGAAAAGTTAATGTGATTGGTAATTCATGGGAAACAGGGCATGCACAAGTCAGGGAAATCATCCTGTGGAAGCACTTTTCTGAAATTTGTCCCTGCTTTTTCAAATTAGCTCATTTTTCTGAATAAGGGAGCTGACTATTCTGTCCAAAAATGTTGAAATTAAATAAAATTAGCATACTCCATTATTAATCAAATAGGTGGCACCTATTTGACTGCAGCTTAAGAGCATATTTTAAAGGAAAAAGAACAAATGCAAAAGTACATGTGTTTTATTAGCAACAGAAAAATGTTATTATTCATGTATTTTATTAGTTCTGAATAATACCCTTCTAATTAAAATGAATGCCATCTAGATTCCTTGAATAGCATTTTAGCAAAAATAAAGAAAACAATCTAGATTTCCTAAAAATACTTTGCTGTACATTAGAAGTAATTATCAACTAATTTACTTAAATACTAGGATTGTGCTACTATAGTCAATGAGGCTTGTGCTATACAGCAAATTAGATTTCAAAACCCAAGAATAAACAGAAGGCAGGGGCCTAAGCTGAGGAATCAGGAAATGGTGTTGAGCTCCACGGGTAAAATTATCCCTAAGGAATGGTTCAGCTTTGAACCAGTGGGCCCTGATGGGCAGCAAGAGGCAGGTGCTGACAGAACACTCTGGGATGCAGAATACCTGAGTTGTCTAACCAGGCTTGAACCTCACCTCAGTGAAAGGAACAAGATGTGAATGCTTGCAGAACTGCCTGGGTGATTTATGAGATTAGATCTCATTTCAACACTCCTTGGGTATTTAAATCTTAAGAAAACCACATGACACTTAGGCTAGCAAGGCCAAGATTTTCTGAAACAAAGCAAAATATGCATAAAGATCAGGTAGGTTTTTTAGTGGTCTAAAAAACACCTCTCTGTGCCCCTGTTGTCTTAAGTATAGGCTAGTTAATTTATTTTTTTTCTTTCTTTTCCCATTGATAACATGGTTCAAAGGCTGCTGAAATCAATGGAAAGCCTTTCTCTGTATCAGTGATTTTGAACATCATTTGTGAAAAACGGTCATGCACCATCTCCATTTGCAGACAGAAAACTGAACACAGGCCCTACACTTGATTTTCTCTCTCTGCTCGAGTCAGGACACTATCTGGGATCTCATATATGAGATCCTCTCTAATCTGTCTTGCAGTAAGTGAAGTTTATCCCTTCTCCTTGCAAAGACCTCCCAAGGGCTTTAGGCCTTTTAGACCTAAAGCATTATCAATATGTCTCCATGATTTTAAGAACAGTGAGTAAAGAAGGTAAAAGTTTACTGAGCTACTGGTTTTCCTCAGGTGATACACAGGGCCATACAATTTCTTCTGTCTGTTGCAGTAGTATTGTTGTAACCATGCTCCAAGGATATAAGTGCAGGATGGAGAGCATCTTTCATCAGACAGTTTGAGTTGGAAAAAAACCAGGCAAATACCTCTTCAGATCTGAAAAGGAGCAGCAAACCTCTGGCTATGTAAAGATTGGTAACGATTGATCCAAGTTCAGTATAAAAAAGAGAAGTGGTTACATGATTTAGTAATTTCTTCTCCTTCCTTCAGAGTACAGTGTTTTATATCAAGTCCCTAGCCTTTGCAGCAGGGCGGAGAACAAAGAAAGTCAGCCAAGAACTGTGGGGAGCTAGTTAAAATGAAAGCAGAGAACATTAAAATGTCCCATAAACTCAATTCCTTTACTGAATCTATGGAACACATCCCTCTATATCCAGTAAAAAGATGTATTTTTATTTCCC
Organism: Anomalospiza imberbis; assembly: GCF_031753505.1. Lineage (NCBI taxonomy): Eukaryota > Metazoa > Chordata > Aves > Passeriformes > Viduidae > Anomalospiza > Anomalospiza imberbis. Next base: position 18,283,162 of record NC_089690.1, on the reverse strand, counting down.
AAGTTTTGTTCTGAGGATATTTTCTAAGTGTAGGAAATACATGAGGAGGACGGGAGGTCCATGAGGTGCAGGACTGAAAATTTGGAGACTATTTAGCTGTTTTACAAAAAGTAATTTCTCATTCATGGTTGTTTTCATTGTTGGTTGATTATGTGCCTGAGCTCATTTTGACACATGGGAACTGTATAAATTTGCTGTTGTTCTTGTCGTGGGTACATCTGGCAGACTGGTCAACCTTTGCTTTGTTTTGGGATGCCCATGAGCAGAATCTGTGGAGTGAACACCAGTGTTGTTATAATTTGAACACAAGGCAGTAATTTTATCAAGTACTCAGTTTGGGATTGTTTTGGTCTTTTTTTTTCCTTAATGGATACAAAATTGAGTTTTCTGCAAATATTTTCAATTTTCCGAAAGAAATTTTAGGTACTATTATAAAAAACCCAACAACAATAGCAACAACACAAACCAACAAAAAACCAAACAGAAAAAAAGGTATCAGGACTTTACCCTAAATTCCAGGAAGCTGTCTGAAAATAACTAGAAAAAAATTAACTATTAAACTGAAATGGTAGGAGTCTCTGTGTGTGTGCATGTATGTGTGTGGGTGTGTGTGTGTGTGTTTGTGTGTGTGATGCCAGCCATTTCAGGCTGATGTGAAAATACCTGTATTTTTTCCTATCCTATTTAAAATAAAAATTATTGCAATATTTTTGTCTATTTTTTCCTTGGAATATTTTCAGTTTTCAACTGTATGTCCTAATTTAAAACATGAATCTCAAAAGTTTAGTATTTTCCTATGCCACGAGGGCCTCAATTTTGCTTAGCTTTAAACTTAAGTAGTTTAGTAGTTTTAGCAGTGCGTTTTCCATGTGGAATAAAGAAGAAAACAGCTGCCATATTGATGGCAAGATGATTTTTTGCCTTTTCTTGTATATACCTTTTTTGTAACTCTTATGTATCCTCAGTATTCTTAGCACGTGTATTTGTATTTCCTTAAGTCTGATAACTTAGCATAGTCTTAGTATTTTATTAGACCAGGAAACCAAACATCCTAAAGGGATAGGAGGCCGGAAAACCCTACGCTATCTTGGGACACCAAAGTCCTCTCTAAAGCACGTCCTGTAAACGAAGACTCTGCCCATCCAGTGGGGAATTCCTCAGATTAGGGAGTATCACACCATTTATCCAGGCCTCCCACTGGGCCATCCTTGTTACATATGCTAATTTGTAAGGTCTATAAATTGTGTACTCCATCTGTCGTGTGGCTGCATTGCGGCACATCCCTCCTTGGTGAAATGGTGAACCCTAAGGATCCCTATTAAAACCAAGGTAAAAAACCCCTATCCCTTAACCATGTCTGGCTCTCAATTCTTTAAGACCAGGAAAAGGCATCAATATAATGTTGAGAGGAGGCAGAAATTTCTTCTTCTTCTGGACTAGATTATCAGAAGTTCAAAGAAAGAAATGTGGTCAGATAATATAATATATTTTCTATTCATAATATAGTCTGTCTGCCCACTTCACATTTTCCCTTGGTCTTGAAGGAGAAAAAATGTTATTATATTTATGATTTGTTACACAAAATATTTTTTTTCACTTATGTAATTTATATTACATTTGTAAATAGCTACAGACTGTCTTAAACAATGCACAGTAACCTGAGTGACATGGAGATATGGTGACTCATTTAGTAAACAATTATCTCAAAAAGACTGGGGAGTTAAACTGTTCCTGACAAAGCTATTGCTGAGTAAAAGATTCTGTTCTGTGTTTCTTTGAATGTCTTTGTTTTAATTCCAAAAGACATCACCAGTACCTGACAGAAAGGATTACAAGGCAGCAGTGAGGGCAGGCTTAGAGCATGCCAAATGCTTATTAAGTTTTTTTAGAAGAAATTTATACAGCTCCACAGAAGGAAATTCCAGTTATTTCCTCCGTTTTAAACTATTAACAATATTTGGTCCTGAGTCCTAACATCCTTATCATTCACAAGGGAGTCAGAACCAAGGAGATGGTGCTAAGCTTCATGACCTTGCTCTCTTATCGTCCAGTTCCAATAAATTGCCCATCCCACCCAGTGGGGTTCAGAGCAGCACTAAAAGCTGCTGCTCACATTCATCCTTCTCTCTTCTACACATCACATCCTTGACCCAGTGAAAAGGTTGAAGTGCCAGTGAGGGAATACCTGGGGTCAGTTTTCCAGGAGTGTTACTTCTGAACTATTTATCAGAAAAATACAAAGGCCTGAGCCAAGTACCTTTAATTCAGTACTGATGCCCACTTGCTGAGCACTTGCTTAAAAATAATGTTTCTACTCAATTTTCATGAAGGTTATTACCAATAAAACTCCTTGTTCAGTAACATCTTGGGAACTTGAGGTGATAGCACGGTGGGCATAGTTATCAGCCATTCCTACCTACAGTAAGAGCTCTGCTGAATCACTGTATTCTATATATTCTTGCACTGCCACTTACTTAAATGCATTGTTAAATTGAATTTAAAGTTTTGGTTTATGACATCTCTCTTACTGTGGTTTGTTTGGGCTGTTTTTTGTTTGTTGTGGGTTGGTTCTTTGAGCAGGGGATGATGTAACTTCCATCTTGCTTGTTTTGAATTTCACTCATTCTAGTCACTTGTATTTGTCCACAGTAGAGCATCAAGAAAGATCAGACAGAGGGACGACCTGGCACATTCAGGTACCCCTTATCCTGAAAAGTAATTTGCATGCAAACTAAGTGTTAGGTATTGCTGAGAACTTTGTTGGTTTCTTCCAGTTCTATTTTGCACAATTTTAACAGTGCACATGGTAATCTCTATCCTCTTGTCCCCCTTTTAGCAGTGCCTGAGCCTGCACAGAGCTCAGCCTGAGCCCATGAGCAAGAGACACATTTACAGGCAGAGACCAGATTGCATATCTGGCATAAATCATTGTCCTTTATCCACAGAGGGTAGATACCAGTTTAGGATGAGAGTACTTGTAACAACTCTTAGACACAGTTTCTGCAGGAGGCATTTACTACAATTTTCCCTACTCCCTGATTTCTAATTTACCTCATTTTTTTTGGAGAAGTGAAAGCCAAATTGGCTGATATGTTGGCACAGAAATGAGTATGGGAGTAGCATGATACCAGACCAAGAAGTGCCAGAGTTAGCAAATAGATACCATGACTTAATTCTTTAATTATCTGTTCTGGAGAGAAACACTGCTGAAGTCTGAATATCATAAAGCTCTTAGTGAAACTTGTCTGAAGTTAATTCATTTGGGTTCTTGTTGAGCTCGTTCCTCAAGGCTAATCTGCATCTCTAATTGTGTTTTATGTGCTTTAAATACATTTTACCAGCTTTTATTTCTACCATTGCATAGAATGATTCAGCAGTTATTTTACAGCTCAGAATAAATGCTCTGTTTATAATATTTCAATAAGCCTATATGGTAATTCAATTGTCATTCAAGCAAGAAACTGCAGACTCGGTCTTCAAGCTCAAGAGTTTAGGGGTCATTTCCATACTCTTATTTTCAAATACACAGAAGAGTGAGGAAGGTAGAACTCCCATCAAGCCGCATGATTTCTTTGTCTTTAAAACAGAAGTGCAGTCCTTGTTATTCTGTTCTTGAAGAATTAAGATGTCTGTTAATTTGGGCCTTATGTAGATGAACTTTTAAAAGTGCCAGAGACACTTCTGCCATGGCAAAATAATTCTACAATCACATTCAAATTGAGAATCTCCCTGTGTCTGGGAGTATAGGAAAGATACATGCTACTAATGTTTTTTTTCTGTGCTCTGAATAAAAATTTGGATTTTTTTTCCCAGAGGATAAAAATCCACTTCTTCTGTGACCAGTCCTGGTAAGCTCGCTTCTGTTTGTGTAGAACCATGACATTTTTTCCACCTGAGCTGTGAGGGAGGCAGTACTAGACTTATCTACCCTGTGCAGATATCAGTGAGATGCTAGAGAAAACCACTGCTCTCCAACTAAAGGACAGGGAATAGCACATATTGATAGGGTACAGAGCAAGTTCCATTTGCTTTGATCATGTGTTTACACATCTGTCTTAACCAAAGCAATGCACTTTGCAGAGCTGGATGTGTAAAGCACCTGTGTGTACTCAAATGGCTTTACAAGAGATATAGTGGATGCAAGGTAATATTTTTTTATAAAGCAGCTAGCCCTAAGCACATCACAGCAGTGAAGAGAAAACAGATCCTCTCTGGTTTAATGCCACTCCTATGAATACTCTGTTTTATATGATATATGTGTGCATTTATAAGAATCTGGTACATAAACATGAGACACATTTACTGCCAGAAGTCATAGAAAGATGTGGGAAAGGTGGAATGAAATGGTGTTCATTTGTATTAGTACAAAACCATGTCCAGCTGAAACCAGGAGGGACATCCAGAAAGTAATTTCCACTGTGTCTTTCTCACCTCTCAGAGGTCTCTGTCCACAGGTAAGGTGGTCTAAGACTGGGACTTTTGTCTTCTAATGACTTCTGGCTAACTTCCCTATTACTGAAGGTGAATTAGCACAAACCTGGTTAATCTCAGACGAAATTCACATTCTTTGTAATCTTATGGTCCAAAACAAATTAAAATCTGTGAATGTCCCAGCCTTGCAAGGAGTGATATAACATCATGCTAATTCCCTTGAACACAGTCTATTACTTTTAATCCCTGCACAATACATTGTTTTACTCTAATGTGCACATACAACCCCTCTTTACATTCCTCCAGCTTTTTTAGGGTAATGCCACATTAATCTGCTGAAGGTCAAGCTGCAAAAATGGAGGAAAAAAAGCAAGTGCTGTTAGAAATCACATCACTTTGTGCTGGGCTCCCAAACAAATGGGCATTAGCTGCAGGTACAGATGCTTGCCAGTTCACCAAATTCTTTCACATGCCTGGTATCTTATTGCATTCAGTTTAACATTTAATTAGTTATTGATGTGTAATTGTTTTCATATATTTTTACATGAAATACAGAAGGAATGGGTGTAATCTCTCCTTGTGCTACTTCCCTGGGATCAGCCACTATCGAGATAGTTGTGTTTTATTATGATGAGTAGTAATCTGTGTGCAATAAATCACATTTTATCAAGGAGTAAAATTTGAATTTGTGTCTTTTAAAGACCTGTCTGGGTTTCTTTCTCAGTGTCTCATTTGTAACTCTTCTTTGTATCTTGGGAGTTTCATGACTCAGAGAAGCACCAGAGCACAGATATGTTGACTTTGTTGCGTTCTTTCATTTCATTTAAATTGAATCCCATTTCCAGACCTCTAGATAACACATTGCTAAGACACACCTTTCCCTTATTAAATACCTCCTGCTTTTTCTTCAGTTGTGAAATAGTTACTTGTTCCACCAGAGTCCAAAAAGTATACAAATTACTATAGGTATATAAATTGTACAATATGCAAAACAAAATTCACAAGCAAATTTTAAAAAAAAAGTAAAAAAGTATTTTTTGAAATTATGTTAGGACATTAAGGACAATACAAATTGCTTTTTCTGAGAACTCAATCAGACAAAATAGTTTTGTTCTAAATGTACAGACAAATAATTCTTCTATAGCTTACACTACCAAGAATATATTTAATCAGCTAAATATTCATTAAATTAATTACATATGAATTTCTAAAATGGATGACGAATCAGCCTTATGGTTCATATTGCTGAAGTTGCATAGTTTCTTTTTTTGACTATGCCTGAGAATAACCTGGCTGAATTGTTGGAATGTATTTCTTGAAAGCAGCAAGATAACCAATGGCCAGGATAATGCAGAGTAGACAGATTTATACATCATTTCCTCCCTGCTTCTGCTCTTCAGGGGAATATTTTTCACAGCACCATCCCGACCACTCAGAAATCTCCTGAATGTCTCACATTCCTGATGTGGTTACAGGGATAAACATCCAAAATAGGGGTAAAAATATCACAACAATGGTGAAACATTGAAAGGAATTGAAAAAGGTGGTTAAGAGATAATAAAATAAATAAAATTATTTAAAATTATTTAAAGTTATTTAAAATTATTTATTTAAATAAATTATATTTCCCCAGTTAAAAAGTAATGGACCTTGTTTGAGGAAGAAAGCTGTGAAATATTTTATTTCTTTTTCTTTTTCTCTTCATTAAGCCTTTGATCTATTTTTTAAAACTACTTCTAGACATTAAATGAATTTTGCAAAGGTATTTTGATCCAGGTCCTGACCTGTGTCTGATTCCTTGAGCTGTCTTGTGGGAGCATTAAGAGGAAATGTGAAGAAAGTCAAGAGATCTCAAAGCAAAGTGAAAAATATAAACAGATACAAGAGTGAAAGATTTGGGTGTGTCTAAAAGAAGGGACAGTCAGAACAATTCATGTACATGCACAGCAGTTTGCCTCAATGGAAAATATGTTCTTCTCTGTACTGGAAGTGAGATAAAAATAATAACACTTCAATATATAAGAAACAGGCCAGCCTGAGAAAATATTTAATCCACAAGGCTAATTGATCTTGAACTGCAACACAAAGGCGGTGGTGAGAGCACCATTAGTTTAAGAACAGGCTAGACAAATATGTCTGAAATACTGAGAATGTCACACATGCATAGGGCTGGCCTGATTGTAGCCCAGAGATGAATCCTCCAAGTCTTTTCTAGACTCAATACCTAAGATTTTAAATGGATCCTTCTGGTAAAATGTAACACAAGGACTTAGGATCTCGTTATGACCTAAATTCCTTCATAAGAACCAGTGCATTAAGGGTCAGAGGTATCCTGGATTACCAAAACATTGGGTAAATTAATTTTAATGCTCTAATTTCATGAGGGTCTGTTCCATAATGGTAAAGACAAGACTGGAATTCATTCTCCTTAAAAAAGGTGGAGGAAAAGAATTTTCACCCTTGACTGACTGAGAAGACTATTAGAAAAATTAGTATGTTTCATTCAGTTCTAGGAAAGACGGTTTATTGTGATTATTTTTCAGTTCTGTGTGCATTTGATATAGAAAAATCTTACAGGCTTCCACAGCAGTTATATTTGAGTCTGCTGCCAGAGCAGTTCTTGTTCCAGCTGTCCAGTTCCAGCTCTGGTTCAGAGCCAAAACTGCTGCATAAAGCTCAGTCTGAAAAATCATATTTAGCTGGAGTGGATTGGACTTCAGAGAAGCTCTATATGAGCAAGTCAGAGTTTGCAGACAGTATTAGCAGACAGGAATAGCTGAACTTAGATGATGCAGAAGCTATTTATGGAAAATTAAGTTACATTAGTAGCTCATCTTAGAGCAGCAGAGTTTCTGTTTGCCAAACATTTTGACTTGAGACAAGCAAGGCTGGCTGACTTTTAAGGACAGAAAGAAAGGCAGGACAAGGTTCAGGCACAGATTAGTAGACAATGTCTCGTCTAGGAGGAGAAGCTTTAATGGTTACATTATTAATCCTTGACTGCAAGTCTTTGTATAAAAATGAAATGTGTCACGAGAACAGGGATTGCAAAAGGCATGACACCCACTATGCTGAGCCCTGAACAGCTTGTGCAAATACAAGTTTGAATAAAAACTTATTACCTGAATCTTGAAGACTTTACCCTCTAAGGAGGCTGCAAAGCCTTGAGGAGACACCTGATAGCATCCATTGTCTGCTGGGCACATTCTCCCTTGGTGACAGTGACTAGTGGGGTTACTCCTACATGAGCTTTGCAAATGGACAACTGTTTTCAAGACTGACATGTAAAAATGCAAACAGAAAATAAATTACAAGAGTGAGGTAAAAGTCAAAGGGAAATATGCATTTTTGTTATATCATGTCTGGTGAAGCAAAACATTAAAGGCTGGCTACTTGTGAAAAAATTGTAATTCCTTTTCAGTGGTGATAGAAGCTGTGAGCTTGCTAAAGCAACCTGGGATGCTCAGTGTATTTGCTTCCATTTTTACTCCTTGCAGCAGTTCTCCATAGAACACAGGGCAGAGAAACATCTGAGGATCTTTTTTTCTTACAGAATACACCAGAGCTGGATGCTTGAGAAGAGAAAGTGCTAAAGGTTGACTTCAATGGGAATGTTCCCTGACGAAGGTGAAGATTTGACCCAGAAAGGTTTGAGTGAGTTTCTGAACAAACTGAATTATCTTTTGTGTTTTGCAAACATGGGTCAGCTAAAAAAAATATAAAAGTTTAGCTCCCAGACCACATGTTTGAGTGAAACTATTTCATGTTATTCCTTCAAAAAACAGCCCTTCTATTTTACTTCCAAACTGCAGTGAAATGTTATACTCTAAATAAAAACTGTCTTGAACCCTGCATTTTGTAAATGTAGTGCATTAGCTGGGGCAGTTACTTGTCGTTTAGATTTTTATTAATTCTAAACTTACCTCTTTTCATGGAGCTCTTTTGATTCCTCTTCTACTTGCATTTATTAGCACAGTGAGAACATGCTATTTTCTAAGCAGTTGCTTCAAAGTTTGGGCCTTATCTGTTTATTTGTATTGAGCAAAGGACCACAATTGAAATGAGGCTACAAACTGTGTTTGGTCATGAATAAGGAGAATTGTTTCTTCTTCCAAAGCTAAACTGTCTACATCCTGATTCTATAATATTCTTATCTATGAAAATATTAGTTTCCTTATTCTGAAATATGTTTTATCTGCCTAAATTACCACAGCTTGTTTAGGATTATTTGATCATTATACTTCATTTAGAGCAGCACTTAAAAATAGTTTCCAAAATCTCTGACACATTTGGAATGTTTGGGCATATTTCAGAATGAAATTTTCTGTTTTGTTTGGATAAAAATAATTGATTCACTGAATCTAAATTAATTGCTTTGTTTTCTCTTGCTTATACATTTTTGTTCTCTTTAAAATTTCATATAGCAAATAAGCACACGATATTTTTTGTCTATCTAATGTTTTCTATATAGTGCTTCATTATATAATGTGTTGATCTTAGAATGTTATGATTTAGATTGCTTTAATGCATTGATTGGATTCAATATTGAATATTGAAAAGTTAAATAGTTAATAGCCATTTATCAAAATAGAGAAATAGCCAATGTACATGTCATATTTAAATAATTTTCTGTACACTTTAGCATGTTACTGTTAATAATTAAAAATATCTTGTAATGGATTAAAGATGACCAGTTCCAAGAAGAAGAAACATGGAGAGATGCACAGTAAGAAATGAGTTAATAACAAAAAAATGTGGGAAATCATTTTTGAAAAGTCTGAATCTCAACTTGTGCTTTATAAATCACAACCCAGAAGTAACTGGGGATTCAGCCAGATCTCATTAATTGCAGAGGAAGAGAAACTATAAAGACTGAAATTTATGTAAAACCAGTTCACTGGTCTATTCTTTTATGGGAACTATTTGGAACCAATCTGTATCTGCAACTCTTCTCTGGGAAATGAGTCGAAGAGCTACAGCAGGTGCTTTAAAGTAATAAGGGATTTCCTGTGAAACCCAGTGGAGGGATGACTCACCAGTTTAATTATGGCTTTCTTCTGTTGTAAAAGCAGGACCATCATTTGTAAAAGGCTCTTGTTGAGTAAATGAGTTCCAACAGAAAATCTTTGATAGGGAAAAGAAGATACCCATATTTTATTTTAAAGGGTATAAGATTTATAGGGAACATCTTAAGACTAGTACAATGATTAGTGTTGTCTGGGTATCCCCAGAGTAACTGAATGGAGCAGCAGTAACTCTTTTCATGCTGTCTGGCTTTGCTTTATTTTGAATTTCTGACTTATCTTTCAGTTCAGCTCTTTGATTTATTTCTAAATTATATGTATATCCCAGACAGACATTACCATAGTTCATACTGCTTCAGGATGGTTGGACTGGGCTTGGTTTAGTGTTTCCTTTAAAAAGACATAGCTAAAATTACAGTTAGTATTTCTTAATTTCATAATACCATTCCTTTATAGCAAGTTGCATATCCCTGGGAAATAGGGCAGTCTTTACATATGGTGAACCACCTCCTGGGAGTTTTACTATTTACTTGGAAACCCACCATTTTTCACCCTATAAAATGGGAGAGAAGATCTTCCATATCCACTGTGTCTCTGCTGTAAGAAGAGACCCCTCAGAACTGATACAACATTCCATCCTGATATGTGATGAAAATGAAGGGGACCATAAGAGCTGAATCAGAATCACCCTTTACAATATTTATGGCAAAGCAGCAGTTTCTTGTGAAAATTCCATTGATGAAAAGGAGGGAGGTGCTGGTATTTAGGGTATGGTAGACAAAAATCATAAGGCAAAATGGTTCTCTTCAAGGACAGATGGGTCATATAACCCAGCTCTCTGTTTATTTTCTAGGTTGGTTGGTTGTTTTCATCTGACTTCTCTGCTCAGAAGTCATTAACCTGATTTTGCCTGTGTCTGTCACTGTCTGGCACAATGCATCTTCTTGCTAAAAGGTAAACTTTTGGTACTTGGAAGGAAAAAGACTCATAGCCAATATAAATCAAGAGAGAAGGGGGAAAAGAAAGCAGCTTAGAAGAGTAGGTGTCATTGATTGACTGTAATTTTAAAGGGTTTTTCTTTTGATTGACAAATTCCTGAGATGTTCATTAACTAATGGAATTATGGTGGCAAGTGACTGCTGTCTGCACAGAACATCAGGTTAAAAAGTGCAGAGGAATAATGGGTTTTTCTCTGCTGTGGATCAGTCTCCTCACTGTCTGGAGCTCACTCAAAGACACTGGAAAGGATCAAGGAGGTTTCATTGGTGAAATTCCTGTTTATGCTCTCCTCTTCCCCAGGAATTCCTGCTCAAAGCATCAAATGAAGTTGAACTTAGAGGGTTAAACAATAGAAAAAGAGCACCTGGGCCTTAATATATTCAATTACCCAGAAAACAAAATCAGTTTTGTTTTTGTTAATAGTGCTGAAATATGCATTACACTATTTTAATTAAAACAGTCTATTACACTTGCCATTCAGCTCATTCCTGCATATTCCCTTAGGGCAGTAGTCATGTACTGTGATAAAACATAATGAAAATAATTTATAAAGGAAACAATACAATAAATCAATCTGATGCTTAATGAGCCTGCATTACAAGAATGGATACAATATTCTTTTTTAGAATATGTAGTGCATTCTCCTCAAATGACTTGAAGAATGCCCTACAGCACTTAAAACAATAGCACCTTGCTCCATTTCAGCATGCTTTTAAAGCACTGCAACTTGCAGTTTAAGCAAATCTTGACTCAACAAATAGAAATCTCTTTCATTTACACTAGGTTTTTGATTTTTCTGTTATTTTACCTTTAGTCAGATTCATCTGCCTCATCGGGACACCTGTAGAGACCATAGGGCTTCAACTCAGCTGCACATACTTCAGCAGTCAGCTATTTGCTGTCTGTATTCCAGAAACCCAAATTTTGTAGCTTAGATCAAAGCTACTCAGGGAGAATTCTCAGAAAGATGCAAAAACAGCAGGAAAACTAACAACTATTGACATTAATTTATTTTTTTTTTGTATATTCATATGACACTTAGAGACCTTTCGAGTTCAGCCAGTGATGGAATCTGTGAATTACCTTTACCTGAGAACTGCCAGGGAATATCTGTCAGTACATAATGTTTCATTCAGTGACCAAATATGTGCACAACAGTCTGATTTAGTGCAGTATTTGCCATTTCTGTGAAATGTGTCTGCATTTTGCTATCTGCTGCATTTTCCTTCCTTAAGAAAGGAAAAATCCTTCCTTAAGAATTTGATTAGTCACATATTTATGGGAGAATTCAATTGTTGCAGCACATTAAATTGTCCAGAAGAACCAGGGCAGCACTAATGCAACAGATGATACAACATAGCCCAATCACTTTGAGAGAGGAGTCACTCAGGGTGACTTGACCACGAATCCTACTGACACAGCCTAGAGATATTCTGCTAAAGGTGTATTAAAATGTGTTTTACCAAGCAGGTGGATAAGAGCTGAATAGGAAAGAGGTAAATAGGAAAAGAAAAAAAAAAAAGAATTCTACCTACTAGAGCTTAATAAACTGAGATTGGCTGTGAAATTGAAACATTTTGTTATTCTTTTACCTCATTAGTAAATTGGGAACAAAGAAAAAGAATGTGGAGGTGATGAGTTGCAGAGAACTTATACAACAAATTTTCTCTTGGTATGGTGTTTCCCCTTTGTCATTGCAGAGATGCAATGCATCAACTAAGTTAAATAAAAATTATGTTATTACATCTTTAGCTTTTCTTTAGAAAAAGAAAGAAAAAAGGAAAGAGAGTGTCAAAATGCTGCCAAAAAGGATTGTCAGATGAGACCAGAGTTGGTCAAAAAGGGGAACAAAAATCCTCCAAATACTTTTTGAAATACCTTTGAACTATAATCAAAACTTTAGCATACATGGAAGTCCTGTGTAATAGTTCAGGAATACAATTTACCACTCTGGTTATTTATTATTTTTATGGAGAAAAAAAGAATAGATAGGAAAGAATGGTTCAAGTAAGTACTATCAAATACTTAAATGCTGTTAGAGAGCAGTTCCAGAGCTGCTGGCTTTTTATGTTTTCTGCCTCCTCTCACACCAAACCACAAAACCACTCTGGAGCCCAAGAGGACTATCTGGGACAAGCTGCTGAGGCTGGGTTGCAAGAGCAATTCCCAAAGACTTCAGACAGACAGACAGACACCCAGAGGAGGAGGCTTGGCTGCCAGCCAGAACAGCCAGGCAGGAATCCTCTCCTAGGGAATCATCTGCTGAGAGCTGCATCAGCTCACACCAAGGCTGGAGCAAACTGCAAATCCCAGCTCACACCGGGGACAGATTTGGCAGGAGACAACAACCCCTGCCCCAGCCCAGCCCTGTCCTTTAAGGAACAGCTTCCCCCAGCTGCTCAGCATTTTCTGCTGCCAGCCCTGTGACTATTGCTGCAGGCAGCCTTTACAGGCTCAGCCTGTGCCTCGGGAGAGAAGCTGGAATGCCTTTGGAAGCCTGCTGGCACATGGCATTAGGCATGTCTGAAAAACACCCAGCTCTGCAGGTTACCTGCCTCTGGCAGCTGGGAAAGACAGGCTGACCATTCTGTGACTCTAGAAACCACTTCTTGCCTCAAATGTTCACTCCTTTAGCTAAGACAAGCAAAAACCTCTGGCTGAATTAGGTGAGCAGATGTGAAATGGTCAGAAAAGGCTCTCAAAGTCTGGTAGGTAACAAAAACCTGCTGCCCTTATAGGAAGAAGATATACATCTATATAGATATAAATAGATATAGATATAGAGATATATAGATATGGATATAGGAATATAGAGATTATATATATAGATATAGATAGATGATATAGCTAGAATAGACATAGATATAGATTATTTATATAGATTATATAGATATAGATATATTCCTGTTCTCATTACTTCAACCATATGTGACTTTTTTCTAGGTGAATAATTTCTTTGCTTGGCATAAACATTTCTGGGAAAGTGTGTTCATGTATGAAAAATGGCCCTAAATGTGAGTGATTTCAGCTCTTAACTCTTGCCATGCCTTCTCTCCTCCAACACACTGTTTTGTGATTACTTCAGTGCTTTCAGTATGGAAATTAGTGACTTTCGCCCACTTTCAATAGCACCATTAAACACAAAAAGAAAAGAAGGGTGACCATTCCATTCAGTGTTCATTCATTTATGGATTAGTTTTATCATTCTAAAGAAAGTGGAAGGCATTTGATGTCAGTTGTTTTCCCTTTTCATGATTAATATAGTTATTTTGTATAGACTAGAAATGAAGAAGAATAAAAAACCTGCTGGTTCACTGAGAAGGCAACTACTAATTACCCCTAAAACTGAACTTCTCTAGAATACAATTTTGATCACATTTCTTGAAATTCTTGGTCAGTAAGACATAGAATTTGATGGACTATTCATTCAGGTAAAATAATTGTATTCATATTCCTTATAGTATATTATTTGTATTTAAGAATGTAGATGATTTAAGTAATTTTTTTTTTCTAAAATAAACCCTGGCTATTCGTTGCAAATATTCAGTTTTATTTCATCCTTGCTAAGGTAGACAGAGGATACTCTGTTCAGAGGCCAGAGAAAAATGTGTGAAATAAGCTATACTGTAAATTTCATTTTAACTTAATTGAAACATAAAATGATAAAATTATGGAATATGTCAACCTCTGTCAAGCCTTTATTGGACATGGGTGAACTAAAATCCATGACAAGGTCAAATTTGGACTATTTTCAATAAGAAAGACAAAAGAGGCAGGTCTTTGATAAGTACACAGCAACCACTTTCAATCCAAATGTTGAAACTCAGAAGTCTAGAGCCTATAGAGATTTTATACTAAAGTCTTTTCTTGGCCTTGTCAAAACATTTCTTTGGGTCTTTTTTACACACAAGAAAATGTTTAAAGTGTGGCAGTTGTCCTAAAAAGCATTATCCTTCTGAGAAGTATGGCAGTTTAACAAGCAACAGGAAAAAATGGCTATTAATGGAAAGTTTAGGCAATCTTTAAATGTAGGCATCACCATATGTGCACACTGTAATGCACATATATATGTGCTCATTTCTGTATAGATCCAGTTCTGCTCTTTGCTATAAATCAAAGTCAGTACCTGAGTACAAAATATGACTGAGGAGAGATTTTTGGCCCACTGCCTCTTTGGGGCATCTCATTCTATAAAATAACCAACTTGTGAGAAACTTAGCTAGACCTTCACTGTTCAGTAGCTTTTTAATTAAAAGCTTGAACCTTACTTTATACTCATTAATCATATTAGATTGGAATGTTGATATAATGGGCATAGTTCCCCCTCAGACATATTAACAGAAGTGTTATGGAAGTGCAGGGTAAGATGAGTGAAGATTAAAGATGGTACTTTTCTCCTGGTGTGCTCTGCTTCTGCATGCTCTGCCTAATTTTATGTATGCAACATTCTCCTTGCCTCAGGACCCACTTTGGTTCCACGTGCTGACACTGCATGAGCCAGGTCCGGCTAACAGGAGAAAATCAGCAGGACAGGAGCCTCACCACGGTGTGTGAGCATCTTTTTGCCTCAAGTCTGGTGTCAGAGCATCTCCCTCTCAAGTCTGGTGTCAGAGCATCCCCCTAGCCTGGGGATGTGCTGAGCTCAGCGGGCACAGCAGCTGTACAAAGCCAGGGTGCAGCTCCAGCCACACTTCCCACCTTCCACAACCTCAGTTTCTCACTGAGACCTTTCTCCTCAAGCTGTCACATCCACTGCATGGCTGGATGGGTCCTGTTTATCCGCACCAAATGTGGCAAATCCTTCACTAAGAGTCCTTCTCCCCCCAAAAGTCGATAGCAAAGCTCCAGGTGATTTCAGTGGTAGCAGGGCTGGGTCTAACACGTCTGGCTTTTATAGGAAATACAAGCCTTGGCCTCTGCTGGTATAAATCAACCCAAGTCCCCATTGGAACTGGGCTAATTTACACCAGAGCAGAATCTAACTTTACATATTCTTTTCTTTTTGCTCCCTCCTACTGGCAAGAGCCCAACAGCAAAGCTTTTTGTGCATTTGTATCACTTTGTGTAAGGTCAGCTAAGGTTTTATGTAAAACAGATGGGCAAACTTAAAAATGATTTTTCACATTTCATTGAAAACCAGTAAAAAAGCAAAAGGGGGGGGAGGGAAATTACTCTTTCTGTTCTTTCAAAGGTTGTTGCAATGACCTTGATTTTACCCAATGCCTCAATTTTAAAAAAGGAAAACAACTCCCTGTTTTTATTACAGTGAAGTTGTTTTCTCTGCTATTCATAGAGGCCTTAAGGAGAATCAGCAAGAAAAAGAAAATTCCCAGTGGTTCATTGGCAGTTTGAAAATGGGAATATAGTGCCCAAGTTGTAAAATAAGGACTATATTTAAACATCCTTTAACTTATTGTGCTACATTTTTCTTCTCACAACTCTGTAATTTTGTGGTAACTAATATTGTGGGACTGAAAGAGTATGCAGCCATAGAGGTTACCAGCCTGGGAGGGAAAATGGCACAGCAATTTTAAAAAGCCTGTTCTTTTCTTCTTAAAAACCAACAATAACAACAACAAAATTTATGTAAGTCGGACTTCATGTTTATAGAAGTTTTCATTCTAAAGCACACAAGACAGAAGTGTAGATTTCCCAATGAATCAGGTCCTTTGTCTCTAATTAGGATTGATATATTTAGGAATTTCCAGTTGTTTAAATGAATGTAGGCTGCAGAATTATCCATACTGCTCTGGCATCCCTGTAAGACAAAGAGCACCAAGGACAAGTCAGTCTGTGCCATCTGCAGAGGTATCTCTGTGTCCTGCCCCTGGAGCTTCAGCTCTGGGTAATACATCCAAGAGAAACAGAGAGAGACTGAAAACTGAAATCCAGAGAACAGTGAGTTCAAACCCAGCTCTGTAACCCATGGTCTGCAAATAATGGCTAGTCAAGCAGGGGACTGGCAAGATGGAGGGAAAGGATGACAGGAAATGCAACAATAGCTTTCAAGTACAAAGATACTGAAAAAAGAGAAGCTTATAAATTGTTATTTATGTTGTTAATTAATAGAACTAAAAATAACAGAGCTTGCATTTTAGAAGAAAGGTTTGGAGAGAAAATTTTCAATTTAGATAGAGGGACTCACTGGGACAGACAATTTTAGCGGGGATGTGCTGATCCTGCCAATGTCTCTTTTTTGACAAACGTCTGGCAGGAGTGACATTGGTAGGAATGACATGGGCTCAGGTGATTCTGTCCTGGGCATGAGGAATGGACTGAGCTGAGCTCACAAGGCCTTTTCAGCCCAATGATTTTGTAAGTTGAATGTATATATATTTCTAAGATCCAAATAGAACACTTGGTTACAAAAACCTGTAATCACGAGAATCCTATGATTTTAGAGGAGTTTTGAATGGACACAGGTGACAATCAGGCATTGACTTGATGCTACATATAATGACCAAATGAAACTTTTGGTTATGCATATGCATGTATTTCACGTAAGTTTCAAAACTTAAAAAAAAGCAAGTAAAAATGTCAGTGAATTAATGGCTATAATACTAAATATTTTACCAAATTTGTATGATTTTTCAAATATTTCAAGTACTTAATGTATTTTCAAACAAAATTATTTTGTGACTGTTTTTATCAGATACCCATATATCATCTAGGTTTGTGCTTGCTGAATACTGTTAGCCAGTTCAGACATTCCTGTCATTTTCAGCTCAGAACTAGCTACATGCAATCTTATCCTGGTGGATCAATTGACTGTGTATTTATTTGCAATCTAGTGTTAAAGAAAGAAAAAAAAAAGAAGCTTGAAGTGAAGTTGAGAAGTTGAGACAAATTGATGGCTTAGTAAGTGTTTAATTCATTGAACTCCGCAGAAATAGAGGAATCTCAGAATGAAGGAAGCAATCTGACCACGTAACTTAAAACTGGCTCACTCATAATTACTTGGAGGGAAAAAAGGCAGGGGAAACTGTATAGTGGAGCTTGAGGGGCTTTTCAGAACAGGAATGTGACAGTCATTTAAACTGGAAAAAATCATCAAGATGATTTTCATTTGAGTTTACATTCAAACATTTTAGAAGACAAATAGCCTTTAAACTTTTCAAAATGCTTGGGGTACTTCAAAATTAAAATACTTTGATGTATTTAGGCAAATTGAATCCAGGATGCCTCTGCAGGGGCGGGAGAAGTAATAAAGCTGCTGACTGCTTGCAGTGGTTGAATGTTTAGTCTACAAGCTTAACAATGGTTCTGCAAAGCAAAGCGAGAATGATTTTTATTGCAGATGGCCATGATGGTTTAAGCTAGGACTGAAGTCTGCACTTTGACATGCTTATGAAACTGAATATTTGGCTACTTTCATATATTACTGAAATAAAGATAACAACCTTAACCACAAATAATTTGAATTGATGATTTGGCACTTTACAAAGGAATTTAGGTGAGCTGGTTTTTTTTTCCCCTGAAATTAATTATTGCATTCTGGTTATCTCAATCTGATATCTGTACTTATTTGAGGACACTGCCTCCAGATTAAATCCAAAATATCTGTTGCTAAAGTAGTCCACAGGACTCAGGAGAGGGCTATTTTCATCCTACTTTCATCATATTTATTTTGCATAGGTGAGGAAAAGTCTGTAGGTAGGCCTTATCTGCCTTGAAAAGGCAGATGTCCTTTCAAGGACAGATAAAGCAGGATTATGAAAAGTCATTAGTGAATGCTCATTATTATTTCCCCTATGAATTTAAAGAAACTTAAAAAATTACATTAATTTAATTGCTAATTTTGATTTATTCCCTGCCAGCTTAATATCGCAGAATTTAGACAGAGTTTGCTACTACTGTAAAAAGCTCAGCATTGCTATTAGCAATTTTAATTTTACAGTTGCAAAGAAATTGCATCATTTCTCTCAACAAAGAGAAACAACCCATTTCATATACAGGAAGCTAAGAAAACACACAAACATGAAAGGCCACCATCTGTTTATTCAAAATCTATTTCGACATATATACACTGCAAGACTCCATAGCAAAGTCCACGTAACAGCCCTGTCAAACTGAATGTCCCAGGTGTTGAAAAAAATGGTCTTTTCCTTCCAAAACTCATGAATATTGCATTTAAAGTATCTTATTTTTTAAATAATAAGCTGTGTGTTCTTTTTAATTGCCTTTGGCATTCCAGCTTTTAGAATGCACTTGGGTCATGTTTTTACACTTTTCTGTGACGCTAAAAGAAAAAGAAATTAATTTTTCCTAAATGATACCCAAGAGTCTCACATAATCACGTTACCCTAGGAAGTGGGACTTGAGGAGAAATACCAAACATTGTGTAACATTTGATAAAAGCATGGAAGCAAGAAACTACAAAATAGTAGTAAGCTAAGTGTGTTTTAAAACAGAAGTCCCTGCTGATCTTGGGACAACAGGAGGTCGCCAGGCTGAAAACCAGCTTTTCCCAGCTGTGTGTTTATGAAAGCAGACAGGTGGCATGTCTAAAAAGTCTGGGATGCTCCTGATATAGAGATGTTACACGTAATAATTAGTCTGTGATCTAGAGAGATCATAGGGGAGGGTTTTGATGAGAAACAAATAAATAAAAGGAATCATCTGTATCTTGTTAGTCTTCAGTGAGAAAACACATGGACATTGCTCAACCTTTGGACTTCCAAAAGAAAGGGAAAGAGCAGCAAAGCAAAGTAAGCAAAGACTGGGGACTGGAAAATATAAGTGAAAAAATACAAGTCTAGCTATGGTGCTGTCAGGATTTAACCATCCAGGCTGAGTGCATCCTGCTGAAAAAATAATCCTGTCTAGTGAATTACATGTATTCAGGACTCCTCTCTTAATTACTTACCAGCTTAGATAATGATTGCTGCTGCTGAAATCGGTAATGTTAATACAAATTAATAAGAGAGCCAATGTTACGGCTCTGTGATGAGATTCTCTGATTTCTTTAAGCAATCCCTTTGCCCAGTTGTTTGGTGAACTGAACCTACCTTCCCTAGGCTGTGATTATTGACCTTAGGGTTTTTCATTCCCAGGCATTCTCCAGCACCCCTGTAGACTAGAGGGCTTCACTTGTGCACCGGTTCATTTCAAGACCTTTAGAACACTGAAATGGTGGCCTATAAAACAGTTGAAAATATCTAATCCAAATTACTAATATGGATCAAGGGACAACAGTGCCAGGATACCCAAAGGAAATGTTTATAGAGGCCTTTGATCGCTAGAAACAGGTTGTCCAGAATGTGGAAAGACTGGAATTCAAGAAATCAGTCAGATTTCTAATGTCAAACCAGCCTCATCTGGCTAAATAATTCCCTTATTATGATGTTTCTGACAATCCATTCTCAAAACTTATATTGATGGCTCCATTTTCAAATTAGTACCTAAAGGAATTTAAAAACCTTTTCTCTACACCTGAGGCTTGATTACAAATTGCCTTTTCATTTAATTTATTGTGGTTACCCAGATGTGATCCGTTTTTAAACACCACAATTGGCCTAAATTTAATTGCTTTGACACAAGTCAGACTGAGCCCAAAAGCTGCATTATAACTGCTCTGGATTTGCCCCAGAGAATGATCCTTGGCACTGTGCAGTGGGCTGCCTGGTGTCAGCTCAGCAGCCATTCAAAAAGCCCTGGTCCTGCTGAACAGGAACGCAGCAGCCAGGGAGCCTGGCCTGATGTTCAGCCACTGCTCAGTGCAAACATTTAATCACACCCAAACAGTGTTTGTAGCTCAGCCAGGAGCAGCAGCCTTAGCTTGGAGCTGAGGACTGCACTTTGTAGAGGGCTCTTAGGGAAGGGTTTTGCAAACTTTTCATCGGAGTCATTTGCTCAATGACAGCTGCTGTGGCGATTCCCTCTTCACCTGACCTTATGGTCCACACCACTATGCTTCAGAGATCTTTGGGGAGGGAGACAATTACACCAAATGTGTTTGGACAAGCCTAACATGTGTGCAAATTAATAAGAATGGGATATTCTGGTCTGTATTTCCCTTTACAAATGTTGTCCTGCATTTAGGCAACCTGCACATCTGCTTACCTGCTCTAACTAATGATAATGGATCTAGCAGGGATGAGGAGAACACAATATTCCCTCCAGGGATATTTTGAGGAGGGGGCAGGGAGAGCTCCTTCCTCTACTGAAAGTTAGGAACCCTAACCAACTCCTTAAACCAGGGGATGGATTTCTTATGTAGTTCTCCTCTTCAGACACAGGAGGAAGAAATATCCACCTACCCATGAATGTAAGCACCTGGGAGTTGGGAAGAACACAGCAGGTCACCCCTTGCAATCTCACATTTAAACTGTGTGAGTAAATTTTCTGATTTATTATAAAATGAAGCAGCGCTTTTGACTCTGGTATTAAAAACAAAACAAACAAAAAGGAATACAAATAGCACGTGGCAATCAGTGTGTGATATTCTTCATGTGACAGTGAGCTCTGTAAGCAGGCTTCATTTCAACTTCTAACATTGCACTTCTCTTTCTAAAGCACTCCTTAAACAGTTTTTAGCTAAACTACATGAAGCAAAAGGAGAAAAGGTACTTTAATAATACATTGCTGCATTAAAAAATCGTTCAAATGTTTCTGCACTCCTGTTCAGTGGGATTTATGAGTTAATGAATGCCAAATTAAGAAAAGTTCCCATATTACATTGTTTGTGCATCTCATTACATGAGCATTTCATAGCTTTTTAATATTCACTCTGAGGCAAAAAACATCTGTAGTCATGGAAAGATTTGTAGCCCAGTGTCTGACTGAAAACACAGTGTACATCTTTTTTCCCTGGAAAACAAATTCCCTCTTTTCACCTGAGCACAAATGGCAGCATAGTAGCACAAGGTGCAGGTGTTGTAAGATAGCAAATGTACATGAAGGGAACCTCCACAGAAAAGCAATATTGCCAGGGAGGCTTCTGATGTGGCTTATCAGCTGTGTTCAGTAGTACTGCACTGCTTGCAGTGTGCTCCTGGAAGCTGCCAGGACTCTTTCCTGAAGGGTTCAACAGTAAATTTTAATAGTGTGAACACAAAAATAAAGTGTTTCTGCCTTTGCACATTTTTGCAAGGGCTGTTTGTCAAGCCTGGAGCATGGGCAGCCATATGAAATCTTCAAAAAATGAGTAGAATCCTCCACATATTTACATAATTCTTTGTCAAATCTTACATATATAATAAATTTTTGCATACCTTGTGCTGGCATTCACAAAAGAGCCCCCTCTTTCCTGTTCTTTGTTTACTATAGTAGCACTCATTTTCTTAAAAATTAAAGAAGAAAAACAACTCAAAATTAATAATTCCTCTCATTCTGAAATCTTTCTTTTATGGGGGAAAAGACATTACTTTTCTTCAGCTCTGACTATGAGCTAATGCTAGAATTGAAGCTGCTTCTCATCACATTTTTAGCATTTATTACCTTTACATATAAGATATATGACTTCTAGATTATTACCTTATCCTGTAAATCATTGGAACTGGTTTAATTGTATTACCTTTCCTTAAATTGTATAGTATTTTTCACCCTGTGCAAAACCCTTTTGCAGAAGTCACAATGTAAAAGATGCTATCAAATTTTAAAGAGCCTCTTTCAAACATTGCTGTGAGTACAAATCACAAGTATTCATGTACTGAGTGCTAAAATATAGATTACAGGAAGTTGGTGGGTGTAGGAATTTCAGTATGTGCATGTCTATCAGAACTATAGGGCTTTCATTGCTGATACTTATTAATTTAACAAGGCCAATTTGAAATCCCCAAGATTTCTCTTTTCAGAACACAGACCTCTTGATGTTGCTTCAAATATTTGGAGGAACTCTGCATTTTCTATCAGAGGAAACAATAAGTATCAAGTCTTAATAATCTGCTGAATATTTCAGCACTTGTGAAATATGAACTCATGGAATCAGAGCTGCTGTTTGCAATTTGCTGTCAGGTACAAAGGGATTGTTCTCATATATTTGGCATTACAGTCAGCTAATCCTTGTCTGATTTTTGTATGCCACAAGCCAGTGAAATAAAACTATGGGATGTTGTTTTATGAGCAATGCAATAATAAATTCCCAAAGAAGGTTTTTTCTTAAACCCAAGCCTGCAAGTAACAGCTTGAGGAATGCTTTCTGGAATCACACCCATTATAGCTTGGACCCAGTTTGCACAGGAATAAGATCTGAAACAGAATCTCCACACTAAACCTTTAGGCTGGGATTCAGAATATGCTTATTATTTTTAGTATGTAGAGGATATTTTTGGCTTATTGCATTAATAGAAGAACATAGTGAAAGACAACTATGAGTTTTACTCTTGTAAATCCTGGGTATTTTGCTCAAAATTTGTAGCATGTTTGGAAAAGAACATTTTGATTTTCTGATTCTAGTATTTGTGGAGTGACTTGAGGTCCACTTTAGACTTTGTTTAGCTTTGTAATAATATTAACAATAACAGTCTATATACTGGCTTAAGTTTAGGAGAACAAAGTCCAAAGGCTCCAAAATAAAGCTTTTTTGAAACATCCCCATGTCCAATAAAGTCAGCAGTGTTACAGAACTATAGAACTTAAATTTTAGAGAAAAAGAAACAGGTCTTAGTTCACTGTATAAACATCTCTGGATGTTTCCCAGATGACATGCTGGAGAAAGAAGCTTATGGTGCTTTGTTAGAGATGTATTAACTCATGCTATTGTCCTGTACATCTATTACAGAGCACCAGAAATTTCATTTCAGAGAGAAATTCATTATTTCTAAAATTAATTTATTTTAACTAATTTTCCCTTACTTCAAGGGGTCCTTCTTTCCCAGGGCAGTGACATTTTTCCCACCTTGATTAATGGGTCACAAAGACTTTAGGGAATGAATAGACAGGAGTGGCAGCAGTAGCAGCATTTGGGAAGGTGGGAAGGTAAGGTCAGGCATAAACATAAAGCATGGATAAATATGTGACATAAAGAGGCCTCACAGAGTACAGAAGATGAAAATGATTCCTTAGTGAAATGGATCTTGAAACATGAGCCTGGTACTGAGGCCTAGTATTTGGTAAAGAGAGGAAATTAAATTTTACTTTTAAATTTTAGATCATGTATCTTTTAAAAAAGAGATTTACTGATAAGATGGGTATAAAGCATGGTAGTAGATGGGCTTTTAAATGACAAACATTCCCAGGCTCGTATTTTAAAGTGCCATGCCCTGAGGTAATACATTATATCAGAGGTCCCCAAATTATTCCACAGCACTGATCATCTTTTAAGTGAAACAAGAATTCCTTGGACCACTTTCCCTTTGGATGACATTCCTGCTTCCAGCCACCAGTGCATGTGTGTGCATCCTAAGCCTCCCTCACCAGTGGGGAGCCATTGACCAAAGGCTCACCAACACCACTAAAAACAAATGTATCCCCTCTTCTTGTTCTGTTTCAAACATGCATTCCCATGTAGCAATTAATTACTTATTTCTTTAAGTAATTAATTGCTAAAGAATTGTTGCAATATTGTATGTAGAAGTAACGAAATTACTCAAAGGTTTTAGGAAAGTCTTCAAAAAAGCAATTATTGCTAGTTGTAGTCAAAATTATTTGTTATATTAATTACCAGCAATCTCTGCCTAGACATAATTAGACTGGAAGCAATTTTATAGTGGTGCAATGTAATTATGTCATTAATATGAAAAATAACAGATTATTTTACTTTAATTTGATATATTATATGTTTAAGAGCTTTCCAATTAAAGAACAAAGCACTGAGCTAAAGAACAAAGTGTGCACCAAGTTTTGGGATAATTTCTCACAGCAGCAGCATGTTTAGGCAAATCTTAAGATCTGTACATTTACATTCATTTTGAGTGCTTAGAAATATGACCTGAACCTAAGTTTTCAATAAACTTCCACTATGGACCTGAATTAATTGCTCTCCAATTATGTAGAGTAGTTCTAAACTCTTGTGTGAATTTTACCCCTACAAATTCTTGTGGAATGCATCTTTCAGAGATACTTGTGCTCATCTCAGGCACCTTTCAGAGATACTTGTGCTCATCTCAGGAAGAGTGATCTGATGAGAATCATCATTTATTCACATTTATTCCCATGGTTTTTTTAGTTTTCTGCTGGAATTAATCTCTAACATTTCAGCTTAACTTAAGCACAAGCTTATCAATGAGCAAACATTAGGTGTAGTCCACTGATGTCTGTTCTGTATTCCTCTTTTTCCCATATTTTTCATGGTGACAATAAATAAATGTCCAAGGGATTTTCCAAATTTAAGTTCAAATCAGCAAGGAAAAAAGGTGATTTCAAAAGATAAGGTATTAATTAGTGATATAGGATGATTCTCATTGGAAAAAAACAAACAAACAAACAAACAAAAATGTCCCAGGTTTTTAATAAAATTAAGGTACATATTACAAAAGAAAAATATTTTGCTGAAATCTTTTCATTTTTTGGAGGGGGGCATTTTGTGAAACACATTTTCAAATTAGGTGCACTTCCAGCAGTGAATGATAATATTTCTGATAAGTAATTTAACATCATTTAGACAAAGTTTTTGGTCTTTTTATGTTTTTGTTTGTTTGTTTGTTTGTTTGTTTTTATGTACTGTGGGTTTTTTTTCTACAGAATATCATTAATAATCAGACAATTTCATAAGCACAAGCCCACGACAGAAAGATTAGCTATCTCAGTTAACTGTTTACCACCTATAGTAGCACTAGTTTTATGAGAATTCACTGATAAGAAGTGTGAAAATATACCCTAAATGATTATTAAGGAACTACATTTTATTTGTGTCATTGTATTACTGCAATTTCTTGCTAGAGTGTTTTGACAGAGGCTCTTCTGCTGAGGAATGGAACAATAACCCATAAATACCCAGAATCCGTGTCAGGAACTCTCTCTTTGCTATTCCCAGGCCATTCCTCAGAGACCCTGTGGATGAGAGCATTTTGCTGTATCCTCTCACCTGAGCAGCCACTGGTCAGGTTTTCCTGAGTGTCTTCGAGCACCTGGCACAAATAAAGGCTGACTTTTTCACCAGGCAATGTCACGTAAAGGAAGAATGCAAATTAGGGTTTGTGCAGCCTCAGATGCATCACTTCAGTGATGAAATTATTTCCAGAGTTTTAATGTGCAAAATGTTCCAGCACCTTTTAAAAGGGGTGGTATATATAGAAGAAATTAATGCAATTCCCTCTTTTCCAAAACCTTTTTGTTTGAAATAAATACTTCTTGTTACTGCTAAAGCGTCTGCTAAACCTGCAATGTAGGTACTGTTTTCAATTTTAGGAAGATTTGACAAGCAAATTATTTCTAGATACCTCAATTTCTGGGAAGTATGATATGTTCCTACTCTCATATTATTTATCAAAAAAAAAAAAAAAAACCACAAAAAATCAACCAACCAACCCCCCAACCCCAGAATCCTGCACTTTTTGGCTTAGTTCCTCCATTATTCACTGCAGAGTACTCATGAGAGAGCTAAGTTACATTTACTGGAATCTGAGGAGTCTGAAAATCATTTTCATTTTAGCGTTGAAACAAAAAGAATCCCTACTCTGTAACTGTCTTTAGCTTTTTAGCTTTTAGGTAGCTCGTGGCTTTCGTAGTGAATAGCTCATTTTGAATGTGATTGAGATTTTTACAGGAAATTAGTACCATTTGTTTGTTAAGTAACTTTCAAATTAGAAGTTGTGGTAAAAATGGAGTCAATTTATGAAGCATTTCAGATTTTGATTTTTTTCCCTCTCATATTTAGTGATAATAACAAATCCCTTTTTAATGAAGTTTTAAAATGAAAGGCAATGTTATATGGCTTTTTTTATCACCTATTTACTTTAGATCAAAACTCTTATTGTCCTGAACCACAAGCATTATGCAGACTAAAAATGCCATATTAAAGCTGTCATTTTAATCCCAAGCCATGGATTGCACCATAATTTATTGGATAAAATTATAGTTACAAATAGCAGTGATGATGTAACACTATATTTCAACATGTTTTACAGCACCACAATGTTATTCTAGTGATTATACTGTAGTTGGAATAAATATTACTAAATTTGAGACAGATTTATTATGGTTTTAGACTTTCTTTTACTTAGTCCAGGAAACAGAGGATTCACACACTAACTCTTAAGAACATTATTGAGCATTAATTGCTTATCTCCCCTGTGTACCGTGAAGAGTTTCTATCCCTCTGGCTGTCCTGTATGTTAGCACCTTTTAAGGTTTGGTTTGGGACTAGATCTTCCCTCCAGTTTCACACTGTGTGAAAGGAGGCACTGAGCCAGAAAAACATTTCAATCCTTCCCTTCATCTCTCTTGCCCTTGAGAACACATCCACTGGGTTCTCTCAGCCAGGCCAAACCATGTGCAGACTTTTTGCAGCTCTGATGCTCTCCTGGGTGAATAAAGGGCAAAAAGCATGAGCAGGTCAAACCCAGCCCAGCCTTTCTGCCCCTCGTTCCACCTGCCAGGAGAGAGATGGGAGGCCACGTGAGGGACCTGAGAGGATGGAGAGTCTCATTTTGCTTTATTGTGCTAAACTGGTAGGTGAGGTCTGATTCCTCATCATATACGTCCTGAGAAGATAGCTTCAGGTTTGGAACAAATAGATTGTTATCAGGGAAATTTGAACATCTGTCAGAAATAAATTCAGACCACACTTTCGGTGAGCTGCTGAACAGTGGGAGAAACTTGCACTCTCCACTGACTGGTCATTGATTCCCATCATTCTTGCAGTCAGAGACATCACTGTGATGTTAAGAAGAACCATTTATGGCATTTTCAGCTAGCCCCAAAACAGCAGAGGAAAACCAAACTCCCAAGAGAATCTGTTCTTACGTCAGCAGCCCAGTTCTGCAGACTGCCATGGCTCTGGCTGTTTAAGGCATGAGGCTGACAATATGCGTTTGGATTTCTGACCTGCTTGCCAGTATCTCTGGGGAAGAAAAAGTTGAATCTTTTTTCATCTGTACCAGTGCATACCATTTACTTCAATTACCTTGGCTTGAAAAAGCTGATTTTCATTTGATATTTACACTCTGGTACCAATACATTACAGTAATCTGGCCTCTGAA
This sequence comes from Anomalospiza imberbis, assembly GCF_031753505.1. Classification (NCBI taxonomy): domain Eukaryota; kingdom Metazoa; phylum Chordata; class Aves; order Passeriformes; family Viduidae; genus Anomalospiza; species Anomalospiza imberbis. The sequence goes on along the minus strand of NC_089690.1, from coordinate 18,255,627 downwards.
AAATTTCCTTCCACATTATAAAGTCTGTGCTTAACTTCTGTTCCCATATTTACTTTTTAAATAATTTTCAACATCTCAGAAACTAGTATCTTTTAAATACAGTCCCCTGCAAACCTGATCTGTGAGGTTTAGCCTAGTGCTCCAGCCAGAATCTCACAGACCTAGTGCTTAATGGAAATGAGCAGAAATTGGGTGATATTTCTCCATTATGAGTTAAATCTTTGAGAGCTTCAGAGCACTTTGGGGCAACAGAAGGGGGAAAAGTATGGAAAACAATTTCAGCTTTTCAGTTCGGAACCTGTTTTGCTGTAATTTTAAGACACGATCTAAACCACAGGTAATTGATCATAATGAAAAAAATGCATTAAAGAAAGTAATTGACAAAAGCCAGTACACCTGTCAAAGAAGAGAAACCTTGAAAAGGAACGGCGAGCTTTTGAAGGTCAAGGCTCAGTGTGGTGTAATCCCTACCATCTGTGTTCAGGCTGGTGCTATTCTCAGACTGTCATATGCGCTCTCTTCTTTGAAAATAACAGACAAGGGAAAAAAGGCTTACCCGACAGGGAGCCCAAATATAGTTAGTTTTATAGAAAATGAAAAAGTGCCACTGTATAAACTTAGGATGACCCTTAATTTTCCTTCCCCTTGACCTACACACGTCCACAATTGGTTTCAGAGCTGTAGTGGCACTGGGAATGAAAATAACTAAGGGGCCAATAAAATGTAACAGTTATAACTGCGAGTTGGAATAGTAGGCAACCATACCCAATGCAATCAGCCAAGCATGGTATTGCCCTGCAAACTCACTAACCTGATCGAGGAATCTCAGCCTTTCCTTCAGCTGAGAGAGGTTCTTGCCTTGACCTACAAAAAGCTCTGGGTGGATTCCTGTGCCCACATCAAATTTGCAACCAATGGTTGCTTCATCCTTTTGGATTTTTGGGATGTCCTGCTGCCTAAAGCTTCTGGACATTTTCAGACAGCAGGGAGGAGCCTGACACACTTGTGTGAGATCAGTGACTGGGAGCACATCCATGTTCTGGATCTGCAGAGCCCAGACACCAGCTCTGAGTGCACACTGCCTCTCAGTCCATAAGCACAGGGCTAGACCAGGCAGTTTGGGTATCCAGCTCCTGACAGAGACACTGCTCAGAATGGCAGAAGCTGTGTTCAAGGCCCTGTGCTTTCTGAACACCGACTACCAGATAGCAGAGCAATCAGCCTCCTTCACACTTGGCTTGGCATGTTGCTTGGGTGACTCAGAAAGGATGAAGAGAGTCTTCTTCACCCACAAAATAGCGTAGCTTGCTGATCAGGTCACTTTGTGTGGTCTGGAGTTCAAATCCCTCAGGCGGACGAGGAAATTGAATTCAGGTTTCCCACACACTGACAGGATATATTAATCACAGCATTATTATATTAAATAAGGGCATTAGCTCCTCCATGGCAGTTCTGCTGTGAAGGAAAAGGTTTAGAAATACAGCCCCAGAAGCTGGAATGAAAACTCCAACTGTCTCTTCCAGACATCCTCATAGCATCTGAACATGAAGTCCTGATGAAGTATAACATTTAACACACACATTTGTTCTTGTTAAATCACCAAATGCAGAGGTAGCTGCCTGCTTGCTTGTTTTGTTTCTTATTCCTCTCTTTTCAAACATTCACACACATCCCTCAGGGAGCCTCTTTGGGAAGTTGCTCCTTCCAGAAGATGGACAGATATCTGTAGTGATCAAGCATTTAGTCTTCAGGTTTCAACTCCTTAGGTTTCTTTCCAACTCTGTTCTGGATTATTTCACACCAAAAATTCAAGGATGTGAAAAATTTTCAAAACCTTTACAAAATCCCCAAATTTTCTAATTTAATTGCAAAATACAATTGATATATGGAGCCAGTAGGCTGCCACTTGGAGACTTTTTGTTTTAAACATTTTTGTATGAGAAAGGTTCATCTATTAAAATAATGATAAAGGAATTTTTATAGTTCTTTCTACTGCAGAATGCAGACATATGAAACTACAAAGCACAGCCAAACAGATCCCCCCAGAAGTTACGTTTCATGTACTTTGTGGGAAAGGGTGTATATAAAAAGCCCTTATTTCTGTTACTTTTGAGTCACAGAAATGGTGTGACTAAAAGAGCAGGTATAAATACTATATATGTTATATATACTCCTTGCTCCTGAGAAGAAAAATTAAAAAATAAAAATGTCTGCCTCCATGCACAAAACCAGAACACACCACATAAAACATCCCTCTGTTAAATGGAGATTCCTGGGAAAACAACCCCCATAAAAATAACGTATAAAAAAATAATAGTGTTCCACAAATGTCTAATTAAAAAGGTTCTCCACCTCTTTGAAAGAAACACATTTTATTTGCCCTCATTAAGGTGACCTAACTACTGTGCTTCACCCTTCCCTGCCTGCATGATGTAATCAACACAATCCCTGAAAACAGCAAACAAGAGGCAAAGAATCTCCTTTCTCCCGCTGAGCTTTAACTGCCTAATCGACTTTAAGCATATACCTCAATTAATGATTCAAAACACATCCTGTTGACCCTGTATCATCTAACTCTGCAGTACATACAGAAGTTCAGAACTGGATCTACCTTGAAAGGCAGTTCCAGAGAATCTTCACTAACACCTTTTCCTTGCTATTCACACTCACTCAAAGTAAACATTTATCTTACTGTTTTTAACTTTGACCTGGGTGCAATCTCTGTGGATAGAATGAAACCTCTCACTCAGAACTACAAGCAGGCAATTCTGGCGATTCTTCTTGTTTGCATTAATGACCTTTTTCAATTAATTCAATTTCTTTACCTTTTTCTCCACTGTATGTGTCTCAGTATGTGGGTCGCTTGCACTGAAGCTGTAGAAGCCAGGTCAGAGAAACTGAGGGAGGCTGAAGTTGCATTAAGACACAGGAACACCCAGAGCCCAGCTCACAACTGCTCCTGTGGCCAGCTGTGGAGGACCCCATCACCAAAGCTGTGCTAGACTACACCACCTTGGAGAAAACTTGGAGCTGGTACAAAAGGGGAGAAGTGTGATCAGGTCAAGGAATGCTTTTGCTGGGATACTCACTGGACAGTAATGAGAGAAGAGACATGACAAAAACTAGTGTGAGACAAGACTGAAACCTCTTGATTTATGGCTGTTGAAGCTGTATAACGGAATGAAAACTTCAGAAAATAAATAAATATTCTAAATAGTTCACAGCTTTATTTACTAAAAAGAAAAAAGAAAAAGGAGAATAAAAAGTAAAATTGAAATCTGAAATTGAGATGGAAATGCAATGAAGACTTACTAGTCTGAAAGTCAGTGCCCTGTGGCAAAAAATGGAAAGATGCAGAAAGAAAGAAATGAGGAAGATAATCCTAAAACTCTGCAAAATTTTATTAAAATGCATAAATAAATATTTTTCTATTATAGACTGCAAAAAAATACTATTTTGACATTTCCAGAGTTTAGTATTTTATGCACTGACTTGCCAATCTCAAGGCACACCTGAAAAAATAAAGTGGGAAAGAAGTAAAAACATTCATAAGGGGAGCATTTCCATGCAGAAAGAGTGAAAGAAGCCAGATCACAAAAAAACTTACTAAAGCAATAGAGATTTCCATTTGTGATGAAGCTTGTCATCCTTTAGGAAAAGAATCTGACAATGGCTGAGAATAACTTGCTCAGCTCACAATTCTAAGCAGTTTATGCCAGCATGTTTTTTCCTTGTAATCCTCAGGCTAATACATTTTTTTCTCCTACAAGAAGTATCAGCTCTGGTCAACATGTAGTAGGTGCAAAATTTGTACATTACAGCATTATTGATATGTTGCTGGTACTATCTCCTACATTTTAATTAGCTGCACAGCAAAGAGAAGGAGCTGCTGCTTTGCCTTGCCTGCCTTCTGGAATGAAGCATTCCACAAAATGAGCGAGGATCTGGAGGGGTGGAGATCAGGGTGCACCGCATGTGCAGGGCCAGGATGTGAAATGCTTCTACATTTCAACTTGTCACTATTGTTTTGGCTCTCAAGTCCCCTCTGCTTTTATCCAAAGCCCCTGGAGAGCAGGCAGGAGTCACGGGGCAAGGCACTTGCTGAGCAGGACTGCACAGTCCCATGCTCGGGCTGACAAGCTGGCAGTGGATAGCTTTCATTCAGTACATCTCTGCAAATTGCACAAAAAAATGCCTGGGGAGCCTTGGTAATGAATACATCAGCTTTTACCCTGTGCTGTAAAAACAGCTATAAGGAAATTATTTCTGTGCTACAGAGAGGGTGCACAGGCTAAAAAGAAAACACAACACTTGCCAGAAAAATAAATGCCCTGGTCCATCAGAGAGATGAGAGAGAAAGATAAAGTGCTTTGTGCTACACCATTATATAGGGTCTGCATGGCAAGGTTTGGGGAACAGGGGAGCCACAGGGGTCACTTCTCTGAGGAGGTGCCAGAAGCTTCCCCTGTGTCCAAAAGAACACAAGACAGATCCACCGCTGGCCAAGGCTGAGCCCCTCAGCAGCAGTGGCAGCACCTCTGGGATAACGCGTTAAGGAAGGGGAAAAAACCTGCACAGCTGCACCTGGGGAGAGGAGTGAGGATGTGGGAGAGCAGAAGTCCTGCAGGCCCCCAGGCCAGTGCAGAAAGAGGGGCAGGAGGTTGGCCAGGCAGTGGAACTGGGATTCCCCTGCAGCCCATGGTGCAGCCCATGGTGAAGCCCTGCAGCCCCTGGACGTCCATGGGGAGCAGAGATCCACCTGCAGCCTGTGGACAACCCCACACTGCAGCAGGAGGGATGCTCTAATAGGCTGTGAGCCCATGAGGTGACCACTCTGGATCTGTTTTGCTGGCAGGACTTGTGACCATGTGTGGGACCCACAGTGGAGCAGTCTGTTCCAAAGGACTGTATCCTCTGGAAGGGACACGCACTGGAGCAGCTCATGAAGAGCTGCAGCCTCTAGAATGGACTTTTGTTGGAGAAATTCATGGAGAACTCTCTCCCGTAGGAGAGAATCCACACTGGAGCAGTAGAAGAGTGTGAGGAGTCCTCTACCTGAGGAGGAAGCAGTGGAAGAAGCAGTGTGTGATAAACTGACCAAAACTTCCATTCCCATCCCCCTGTGTCACTGCCAGGGAGGAGGCAATAAAAATGGGAAGTTAAGCTGGGAAGGAAGGAGGGTGGAGAGAAGGTGTTATAAGATTTGGGGTTTTTTTCTATTATTCTACACGGCTTTGATTGGTAATAAATTCAATTAATTTTCCCCTGAGTGAAGTCTGTTTTGCCCGTGTTGGTAACTGGTGAGGAATCTCTCCCAGTCCTTATCTCAGCCCAGGAGAATTTTGTTGTGTTTTCTCTCCCCTGTCCAGCTGAGGAGGGGAGTTACAGAGCAGCTTGCTGGGCACCTGGCTCCCATCTGAGCTGAAGCACACAACAAACCCTTCCCCTCATTACCAGGGGCCAAATATCAACACAGATACATACAGCTCCTGTCTTCCATGTGATGCTGCTTGCTACCTAAGTGGAAACTGATTGAAGAAGTTCTTTCACTTTGGAAGAAAAGCTGAGGGAAACAAATGAGAAAAAACTGTCACACGATCTATTGTTACCAGTCACAGTTTTAATCTTAATTTGCAAAATGCAGCATACAAAAGCCCCCTGATTCTGGTTAGTGCTTTCATCCAACAGCAGCAAGAGAGAAGTGTCTGAGCAGCCCGTGGTCCCCACCTTGCTTATCCTTTGTCAGGTGCCAATTAAATCTTTGCTATTTTTGTGCTGCACTCTGCTGTTTCCAGAGTCTGATGGAGCTGGCAATGGGTATTGTGGGGTAACTCAGAAACAGCAGGAGTTTTGTGCATTTCACTCTCTGGATTCTTGACTTTCTCAGCTTAAGTCCGATTTTCAACTAGCCACAGCTGAGCTGAGAGCAAAAATAACCACATAGCCTGTGATTTGAGTTTTGATTGAAACAGCTTTCTGATTTATTAGCCTCAGATAGAATCCTTGTACAGATCCATGCAACAGAAATAGCAGCAGCGTCTGAGCCGGGGAATTGCGTGTCCTGTCCACCAGCCGAGCGGGATGGGCTGCTCCATTGTACATATTTATGGAGCTCAGCTGAACCCTCAGGGTAAAAGTGAACAAAGAATAGACTGTTTTTCTCCTGAAGCATCTGGGTGTAAGTCTTATTTTGCCAGCAACCGTGGTGTTTATGGGCATGTTTTACTGGAAACCTGCTGCTTCTCACAACGTTTCCTGAGTGACTGTCTTAGTAAAACTGCATCTGGAAATGACAAGCACACAGCTGTAAATCTGAAAAGCAGTGTGCAGCCCTAATAGCTAGCAGCTACAGCACAGCTGTCCTGCTGAACATTGGAAAGATTTACAAAGACAAAGCAGAGCAATGAATACGTTTCTGAGTGCTCTGTGATCACATTACACCTCTTCCTCTTCCAAGATTTTTTTGTTGCAGACACAGAAGGGACTCTCACTGCTCTTTGAGTGAATGCCTTAGGCAGGTAACCTATCACTGCTTACCTGCCTAAGGCACCCAGAATTTCTGCCCTGTACCTATCTTCCAAAGCAATGGCTAATGTTGTATTATGTAATTTTTTATTTTCACCTGAGTTGGATCCATGACAAGAGCAAGGCCAGGAAAATGAGCCAACTTTAAAAAATACATACTGCTACAGAGGTGTGCAGCATTTTGAGCATTGCAGGGAGTGTTCATGCAGTGGAATCATCATAAAAGAGACATGCAAGAGGAAGAGATGAAGGAGATTTGTGCTTTTCATTATCATGTGCCCTGAGCTGTGGAATCCCATAACCACTCTGGATCTCCTGAAGGTCTGAATGTGAGGAAGCAGTGGCAGGAGGTGCACAGAGGAAATGACCAACACACTTTGCAGAAATACTGACTTGGCTGACAGGAGGGATTGTTGCTCTACTGGACCAGTCATTGCCAGGGAGGACTGGAGCCAAGGTGTTGGAGTATGGAGCAACATGGCAAATTGCCCAGCATTGTAAAGAAAAATAGTTGCTGTCTTCTGTGTAAAAATCTAGGCAATAAAGTACTCATTAAAAAACCCACCCCAATATTTGAATAATAATAATAAAATTAGTAAAACATTAAAATGTTTTTTTTTCTATTCCTAAAACAAGAAGTTCTAATTTTCTAATTCAAAATATATTTTCTTTCAAATGCCTGGAAGCATTGCTAAGAAGTATAATATCTAAAAACACTAGAATACTTAAACAAACCATCTCACTTGACCTAAGCATTTTTGCAATTCCTGGAGAAATTCACACTTAAACATATTAATATGTAGAGGTGTATTTGTGAAAAATCGGGTGTTACTGATTTTAAACTGAATTGTTTGCTTAAAACTAGTGTTAATTTTTTGCATATATATATACACACAAGTACTTACAATCTGTGCATCCATGCTTGGGTTTGGAGTTGCAAAGGCAGAAAAGCAATTATTCACTAGGTCTCTTTCTGAAGATGATGCCACAGGATGTGTACTTAAACCTGAGCACCTGAGAATAAGCCTTGAGTTTGCTAATTTTGCATCTGCTTATTAATTCATACCTACTGCAGACTTTAGAGAAGGCTGAATACAAATTTCAGAAATTCATTAAGCCCCTCTTTCTGTGAGCCCAGATCTCTAGATTTTTGATAGTTTTACCTGAAGACCTGTCAATAGCTACATTAAATCAAATAAGTCTCCAACCAGGATTCATCTTTATTTAGAAGCAACTACATTGTTCCTTTATAGGTTATACATTGCCATACTATGTCCCTGTTCACTCCTCTATCTGTTCTGTTTCTGGCATTTTTCCCATTTTACAGAGCTATGTTTTGCCTACTTAAGCCACCTCAGGGTATTCCCATGGAAGGAATCCCATGGTAGACCAGGCAGCTGAAGGTGCCCAGCTCAACATGCTTTGTTCCCTTTTAAAGTAATGTAGATGGGGATAAATGGGGCCCTTGAGAACCACAGCTCTGGGGAGAAGGAACAGAAATGTCTCTCCTCCTTGGCAGTTTATACATTTCCTATAACAGGGAATGTGTTTCCAGGCCCATAGAAACATACCTTTTCCTTTTTTTTTTTTTTTTTTTTTTTTTTCCCCCCTCCCTCTTGTAACCTCTTGTAACCTTAATTTTACCCTTAGATTTTAAAATAATAGCTATTTAGGATTTGGGAAAAGTCAGCAGCCACCCCAAAATACCCATCCACTAAAAACCTTTTCTCTTAGTGAGGCACAAAGCAGCTGGGTGGAGGCGTTGGTTTGTGTTTCTCTGCAGTGCCATTCCCTTGCTCTGTCACCAGTTAAACAGCAATGATAATGCTCCTCACTCAGCTTGTTTGAAGATTAAATTAGCTGCTATTAGTTCAGCTCTTTGAAGATGTACCCAAAGTGGTAAGTGCTAAGTGTTATTAAATGAATTTAGTCATTAGACCCTGGAGAAGTTTTGTTTCTTTGGATTGGAGTTTGAGCCATGGTGAATTCTGGTGCACAGGAGCACCCCTGGGTCCCCTTGGCTCAGCACTGCCAGGTGCCACACAAGAGTTTCTGCCCTTAAACACTGTCACCTTAAAGGCATTTAAAGGACCAGGCTGCAAACTGACTTTAAAGAGTAATCCTTGGTCTTCACAACTAAGAGAAGCTTTCATTTTCCAAGTGCTATCTCAGAAAATTTCTGTCTCCTTTTTAACAGAACTTTAAAGAAGCAAATCACCTACATGATTTATTAAGCCAAACTTCGATTTAATTTAAAATTTTTTAAAAAACCTGTCATCCTGTCTTTCAAATTTAAAGGAAAATGGGCAACTACAATTTCCATTAAATTACTCCAGACTGTAAAAGGTGTAACAGAGGTAAGATTTGGGTCCTTATTCAAGCCCTCTAGTGGTAGCTGTCCTGTTTGTAAACATGGGAAATTGCCACATTACTAAACTAAAGATTTGGAATCTCTAACAGGAAATTAGAAGCATCTGCCCTTAGAAGCAGGGAGAGAACAAAAAGGAAATGTTAGTAGAAATTATCATTGTAGAATTATTTCTATGCAGAAATAATTGTGATTTAAATGTGCAGAGTAGTAGAAATTCTAAATGCCAAATCAAGTAAACAGAAACGGCAGAAAGTGCCACTCTAAGCAGATGACAAGGCCTGTCCTCCAGGGACTGACAGGTGGCATGGACTGAAATTCTTCTGCAAAATCAAAGCTGACCCAGTTCTACAGACAGGGTCAGAGTGTCTAAAACTCAGGATCTGAGCACTCTGGTACTGAGGAGAAGCTGTCAGTGAATGTGCTGCACTGGTTACACAGGTAAAAAGCTCCTTTCATTCCTCGAGGCTACATTTCTGCCACTACTCTCCAGCCACTATATTGCCATTGCAGTGTGTTTCTTAGACTTTCCTTCCTCTGTTAAGTTCTCTTTCAAAACCCATTTACAAATGGCCCAGTCCAAAGCAGCAGAGACAACACTGAAGCATTTCAGTGAAAATATTGCTGAAATTAGGGGGGAAAAAAAAGGCTCAACATTAGGAAAAAAAAAAAAAAAAAAGGCCATAAATTCAATATAGGTAGTACCACTCCTATTGTAATGTGTATTATATGATGGCTGTCTTTTGCAGAGAGAATCTGTTAAAAAAAGTAATGCTAAATTTAAGCTTAAGCCAATTTTTATAAATGCAAGACAACATTACAGTTTATTTCTAGAAGCAATTTCAGGATTTTAACAATAAAACTGACCTGTGCAGAGCCTGTCAAATAACCAGCCTGCCTGTCTCAGTCCCCAGGTTAATGGACTATCTGTATATTCTGCACAGGACTGTACCTGAAGCTATTTTCCTTGTTAAATGGCTAAATAGTAGCTGATGTGCCTGGCAGAGCATTCAGTGTTTCTCAAGAATAACTCTCCCAGAATTTTCTGGCAGATAAAAGCTTTACTCTGATGGTTCTGAGTGTTTCTTCAGCATCTCCTCTTAACCATCTAGAGGATTTTCTGGAGTGCTTACATGAAGAGAGGTGCTTGTTAGAAGTACTCATTTCAAGGAAGTGTTTTGTGAGTGAAACAAGAATTATAATAGTCAAGAGATCCTTTGGGGAAATGGGGTTGGTGGGAACAGACAGGACATCCTTGCTGAATAAAACATTTTTTCAAGGGATGTCAAAACTAAGTATAATAAGAGATCTCTTCCAGAAGGGGATGGTCCTCACCCTGGATCCTTTCCCATTACTTTTCCATGAGAGCTCCAAAGTGTCTGAATCATTTTTGGACTATCCCAGAAATGTGTTTAAGACATTTATTTGTATTCTAAGCATTTGATAAAGTAATTTTTAAAAAGGCAAAATAATAGAATGGTCCTGATTAGTACAGTCCTGATAATTAGAATAATAAAGTGTATACTGGTTTGCTTGCAGTTACAGTATTACACAAATAAGACAAAAGAAATATGTATATAGGCTCTCTGAAAACTATCCTTTGTGAGAAGGATGATCACTAGGTAATGTATGGGCCATGTCCAATAAAAATGTACAATGAACACACTGTGTAGCAGAGTTTAATTTCCTGGCTCTTGTGGAACTTCAATCTCAGCTTTAATAAGACTGTGCTGTTGCACAAAAGGCACCACAAAGCAGTGTGGCTACAGTGCAAGCTGAGTGCACAGAACTGTGTTCTTTTCCTGGACCTACCATTGGCTTCCAAAATTGTTTTGTACATGTCACTTCTACAGCTCAATTTCCTCCTTGATAAAAATGGGACTAACAATGGTTTCTCACCTTTGACACTCCTGGATGGAAAGTGCTTAGTATTATTAATTCATGAATTTATCAACCTCAAGCAGAGTTGTGACCTTGAAAATAGAGAAGAGTTCCAGAGTCTGTAGGAGCTTCTGGGGAGGTCATTAGAGCTGTTTATTTTACCAGGCAAGCATGTGGCTGTTAAAGTGATGTTGCAGGACTGAGGAGGAGAGGCAGTGTCACACATCAGATAATGGGGTCGTTTTCATGCCCAGACAAACAGAATTATGGAGCAAAGGTTGGAATAAGCCCATCATGTCCAAGTGGAAGGGCTGCTCTCCTCCTGGGAGACACAGAACAAAGTTTTGAAAAACTCTCCATGCTTCACTCCTATATCTTATGGATTAGTTACAGCAATCAGTCATAACTACTGATTAGTGTGGCAGTACACACGGACTCACAATAAAACCTCCTTCCCAGTAGAGATCCCTTGGGAACATTTTTCTTTTTTAAGGTGTTAAATGATCAAGAAAATAGATGTTGTGTTTTGTAAATCTTTACCAAAGTATGGCAAATCCAAGACAATTCATCATTTGAGTTCCAAAAATTTTCTCTAAGAACATTTTTCATATGGAAGTCAGCCTTAGTCCATTGATATTTCAGAAGTCTATATAAAAACAGCCCAGTAGTTTGCCTTACCAAAATATTCAGTGCTTTATTAACTTGCCTTTTTGCCTTATTGCAAAGAGAATTGGAAAGCCCTGAGTGAGTTACAGCTAAGGGTTCTACAGCTTTTCACTCTGCTCCACAATTTCCTTTGTGCTCTTTTAGCCTATGTTAATTGTGCACCACTGCTGTCATTGGAGCATGTGTCCCCTGCTGGACTGAATCACCAGAAAGCAGCTCTTCCAGTCCATCTGTGACAGCTCCAAGTGCACAGGAAACACTTTTTGTGGATATGCTGATTCAATGTGGCAGGGGATAAGTGGGCTGGCAGCAGCGGCTTTGTGCATTTTAATAACTGACGAAAAAAGAGATGGGAATGACATTCAGGAAGTGAAACAGAGAATGTAAATTTTCTCTTCTCAACTGACCCAACATGCCTGTGCTTAAGTTGCATTTTAAAGGACTAGAAATTTAGCTAGGACAATGAAAACTTCATGCATCTCTTATAAAATATTTATATTACACCTCAAAGCATCTTGTATGACAGATGATACACATTTTACCATATAAAATACACCAATGTGCTTCAAAAGATTTGCTTAGGGCTTTCTTGTTGCTGTTGTTTTGTTTTACTCTTAATGGGGATTAGTGACACAGAGTAGTAACTTGTCTAAGATTAGAGAGTGCAGAGAAAGGAAAAGAGAAGCCCAGCCAAGCAAAATCCTTATCTGGATTACCCATACAGTATCTGTGTAGGTAAAGGATGCATGCACATAACCTTTGGAGCTACGGAGATGTTCTTAACTCTGATATACACAATGTGGGTTTTGTCCAGCAAATAACTAGGTATCACATCATATAGTGTGTATCATATAATCATACAGTGTGCAAATATGACCTACTGAGATTAATGCATGACACATTTCTTCTTAAAGTCTCAGATCATATTCCTGAAACTGGAAAGAAATTTTTCATATCAAGAGGAAAAAATACAGAAAATAATTTCTTTTCTTCTCTAAAATCTCTGAGCCTTCCATACAGATCAGACTGATATTTCAGCTACTTTTCTCACAAAAGTACAACAAATGCATCACAATAATTATCTGGAACAGATACCAGTGGGACTCTCAGTTAAGAGCATTCTGCTCCATAGGGAAAATTGTGACCCTATGGATTTTTCAGTTACGATGACATTATGACTTAGTGAATCCCAAAATTCCCTTGTGCCCTGTCTTAAGCTGTTAAGTATTTATGTTCCATTTTGAGCTACTGACCAGCTCCACATGGAGGTGATCAAGCTTCTCTAGGAGCTAAGGGTTGCCTCAGCTGTTTATTTTTTGCTTAGTCTCCTTGACATGAAGGAATTTAGGACACTTTGAACAGAAAAAGAATTGGAAGTGTGAGACATTTTCTTCTGGGGAAGTAAAAAAAAATTGAAGAGAGTTACAATGATTTTTCCAAATCATGCATATAGTGGCCTTTAAAAAAAAAACCAAACTATCACTTTCCCAGCAAATGAAAGAAAAAAGAAAAGTGCGGCTCTTCATAAAACAATATCAAAACTCTTCCTGATTTCTTAAAATTTGATTGGCAACATTTGACCAGCTGTAAAGATATTGTGTGTGCCATAATCTTTAGCCTTTCAGTCTGAACTGACTGTAAAAGACTCACCTTAATTTAAAACATAAACAAATCTCTTATCTATCTTACTTATTTTGGAACATCAGTGCAAACATAACTTAATAACTAATATAGCAATAAAACTTCTGCAAGGAGAAATTTATAGCACATTAATCTTTAGATTCTGTATTTAGACTAGAAATTATTAGATGATAATGGAGTAAATGCTTTGCTAAGTGAATACAAACTTAAATACTATATATATCAAATGTGGACATGCTGAAGAATAAATCTGCACTACAGATTAATTAATTTACAGAAAGAACTTTCTTAAATGAAAGCTTCTGAAATAATAAGTCCAGGGAAGTGAGTGGGCCATCATTAAAGGGCAGGAAGTAAATTCAATGTGAATCTATTAAATGAGAGACAGCAAAGTTTTCTATTGAAACAGTAAAAAAATAGCTACAGCCATCAAAGTTTCCCTCCCCCCAGGTAGGAATCAACTTTTTATGTAGCCTGGGGATGCTGCCAAACTTATTAATTAAAATTGTCTTAATTGTGGGGTTACCTGAACACAGAAGACTGCAGATTCTGTAGAAATATTCGTTCCACAAGGAGGAGAGTACATATAAAAGTACATCCCAAGATGTTCACTCACTACCCACCACTTTATAGTCAAACTCTGAGATTTAGTCTGCTATGCATCCTTCATCTTTTTTTTATAAGAAAATCTATGCAACTCTACTACCAAATGTGGTTCTGCATGTGAAGTCCTAGCAAGCAGCTGGATGCAAACAGAGATCATCAGAAGTCAAGAGGAAATTGAATCCTTGCCATACGGTTGGCTCTAAGGCAGTACCAGAACTGAACCATGGACATTTATGTAACTCCAAGTCAGCTGTGACCCTCAGAATCTTATGGATAGCTTGGGTAAGAAAGGCACAAACACACATCTTGTGCTATCTCTTTCGTTATGCCTTTCCTTTTTTCTCAAAGCACTTCTATGCTAATTGAACAGGAGGGAAAAAAAACCAAGAAAAGTAATTCCCCTTCTTCCATTCCAGTGTTTTCAGTTAAAATTAAATCTGGTTAAAATGCAGCAAATATCTGCTCTGTAGGACTGAAACAGGGGGAAATAGGTTATTTTAAAATGAGAATTGATGGTGGCACATGCTTGAGATGCCATGGTGGATTGGGTTGCATGGCACAGTTTTGGTAGTGGGGGAGCTACAAGAGTGGTTTTTCTGAGAAGTGCCAGAAGCTTCCCCTGTGTCCAGCAGAAGCAGTGGCGGTTTATAGGGATAGGGCTTCCTTCCAATGTGCTAAAGTGCATTTTAAAGAGATAGGCTCAAGCATTTCAATGGATTAAATATTGCTTCACTCAGTGTTGCCCAAGCTTTCATTCTGAAAATTGAGCTGTGCCATTTATGTCAGTTCAGCTGTGCAACACCAGGTACAGCCTCCTGTTTTTGTACAAGTAGATCTTCCTGACTAATGGCCCTCTATCACAACGAAATGCTCACTTCCACTGATAAGAGTATTGCAGGAAGAAAAATAGCAGGGTGTTTGTTGGCAAATAATGTTTCCCAATTTGAGGAAACAGCTGGGGAAGATGATTGTCAGACAGGTTTAAGAAGCACAGAACAGACAGGAGTAGCAAGAAAGGTGAGGAAACATGACCTCAACTCCACCCAAACCACAGGCCACCCACATTAATTTTCTGATATTTACAGATGAAATAGGAGTTAACTCTTCCCAGATTCTTTCTGTTTTCCTGCCTGCCCTAAAGCTGTGACCTATGGCTGCAGCTTCTGCACAGGCTCAGTAAATCCCAGTCAAATCCTCTGTATCTCTCTTACCCAAACCTTGAGTTCTCTCAGAGCATGCCAGTTGAGCTGTAAGGAATGGCCATGCCCTTACTTGGGCACATTGGGAATAGGAGTCCAAAGAATGAAAAGGTGATAGTGAAATAAAAGCATGAAGATGGAAAAGGGTAAAGAGGAAGAATGTTATAATTTAAGAATAAAGATAGATAATGGAAAAAAAAAACAAAACAAAACAAAAAAACCTTTCTCCCTCAGCCTATCAAGAAAACTTTGGGATGTTTAGCTTTGGAAAAAAATCTTAATAAGAATACAAAACTTCAAATGATGAGCTCAAAAGCATTCTTATAATCTTGAATTAGCTTTCAATAGAGAAGTGAAAATCTGAGAGAGCAGTGTTAATTAACATCCTAATGTCATGTCATTGCTGCTATACATATGAATTACTGCCACAAACCCTAGAGCAAGAGGTGTGCTGTTATCTCCCTGATAGCACTCATGTATTTCTTTCCTGATTTTTTTTGGCAATGGTGAGAAAGCTATCATCCTATGTAATCACAAAAGAGAGCTGAATATGATAAATAGATGGTCCTTTAGTGTCAAAACTTTTGCAAATATTGCCATTATTTCCTTGCTAATAAATGTCTTGATTGGGGTTTTTGAAATAAAACTCTTTTACAAAAATCATGCACTGCACTCATCATTGGCTTCATTTTCCACACACCAAAATTAAGCAAATTTCAGTCAAAAAGAATAATTTACACTAACTTGCCATGAACCATTTATGGATTCCTCCTGCACTGGGGTCATTATCAAGTCAAAACAGAGCTATTCTGTAGGTAAATTCACAAATGATGTATGCCTACAGGACACAGGACAGAACTCCTTACTAATTTACAGTTTTCCTCCGTTACTTTTCTTTCTATTTTCTTTCTCTCTCTCAACCTACTTCTAATAGCTAAGTCTTTTGGAAAAGAATTCCCAGTGTTGCAATTTGTGTGTATTTGCACTTTTAGAACTGATTCCTGATATTCTGTGCTCAGGTGGGAGGAAATGAGTGATAGGGATATTAAGTGCCAGGGATATTGAGGGCTCTTCAAGGTATCCAAGTAATTCTGAAAAATCTAAGGCAAGCACAACTGGTTGACAAGGACTTAGCACCCTTGTAGTTCATCTTACAGACTCTTTGAAATGATCCTCCATCCCTTTGAAGTCACAAGGTCTCCATTCATTAAAGCTGTGCAGGATCAATCCCATGAGGCTAAAGCACATGCCAAAAAACTGTCAGAAGCTAATAGCCAGGACATGTGACAGCAACACTTAATTCCCTGGCTGAATATGGGGGTTCACCTGGCATGAATAAGAATTACAACTTCAGAGAGGTCTTTTCTGATGAAACCTCTGATCTGTATCAACTACAATCACTGTGGCTTTTAGCTCTAAGCAGCAGACTTCCAGGCATATTTGCACCTTCCCTCAGCTATCCCATGCAATGCCAATATCCTGTTCTTTCCAAATTGCTTTTCATAAATTAAGGTGGGGCTAATTTAGCAAACTGTCTATCAGAAAGGCTTTTCAGATTAAGGAAAATTTTTCCATAGAGTTATTTTTCAAACATGCCTTCATAAAAAAAAAAAGTCAGAGAAAAAGTATTTTAAAGGGCCATGTTTGTGAAAAAAAAAAAAAAAAAAAAAAAATTAATGGCACATGGTGGCCAACAGCAACAATGGCTGAGGCTGGGATACTGCTGCAGAGCAGAGCCTGCTGCTCCCCTAATGACTCTAAGTCTACGATGAACACAAATTCAAGTGAGGAATTTGAGACTATTATTAGCTTTCATCAGTTTCTCTGTGGCTTATTCATGGAATCTGGACAGATCCCAGAAGCATGGTTTCTCAGCCCCTCATTAGACTCTGCAAAATGAGCCTCCCCTACTTGGAAATACCTACTTGGCACCAATTCCCTCTTCTCTCTCTTCTTTCAGTGGGTGTTTTGTTGCAATATTCGGGGTTCATATTGGGCCAGATCCTTTTCCAGAGGAAGGGCTGAACCACGCTTGCAGCTTGCCTGTAACAGTGAAGGGAAGGCTGCACATGTCATTATTTCCTACAGCTGCACACATAACACAACTGAAAATCTCTGCCTAAACCCAAGTTCTCATTCAAACACCATGGAAAACTCCATCAGGACTACCTTTGTCGCTGTGTGCCCTCTCTTTCTTGGATACACACACTGCACCAGACTTGCTCTCTTGCAAACACACAGAGTCAGTGACCTGTGAAAATGGTCCTGATCTTTCAAACATGAGCTCTGCTCTGCCAGCCCCTAATCAAACAGAAAGATCATTTATGTAATGAACCATCCACAAAAGGTTTTTATTTAGAACACACAAACACGTGTGTCACTTTCTGCTCATAATACCCAACATACCAGCACAAAACCAAATTGTTGTGGATGAGGTGGCAAAGGAACAGTCTTTAAAAAGGTTAGTGCAATGCTAAATTCACTTGAATTAGCAGAAGGACCTAAGTTTGGGATGCCCTGCCTCCTGACTGAAAAGCTTAGCTGTAAGTCAGCCAGAGATGGCTTGGGTGAACAACCTAGCATCCAAAAATAATTGTTTTGTCTGCTAGGAAAACAAGCCCGCTGAAGTCAGGAACGCTTTCTCTTTTGAAGAATGGGCAGAAGTAGTGCCAGATGACAATCCTCTTTTGGCTGGATGCTAGCTTCTTGCTTTCAAGTGTTTCATGGACCTTTAAAGTAATTCCCAATTTTTCTAACTCTTAACATTTAATTTTCCCAAATTCTTCAACTTCAGGGAGATATTTGATATTTATACTTACTAAAACTTCAAGGTATTTTCAACACCAACAGTTCTATTTTATGCTTCATCCTTCTCTGACACAATTTCTATCACCAATTCCACCACTTTTACACTTTTTCCTTCAGACTCATTAAAGCATGGTGTCCTCATAGTAGTAGATTTTTTGCCTAAAGCAGTAACAGACAAAGTGAAAAACCAGATCAGTTAACTGATATTGCTGACAGGAACTCTGATCTGTAAAGACTAATATATGAGGTTTTCGTGAGGGATTTTTTTCATGCAACAATTTTTTTAATTCCCTCCAGATTTTAAATGAGTTGGTTACCAAAAATTTGAGCTTTGCAAGTGGCTGTTGGTGTATTTTTATGTGCATAAAGGACAGAAAAACAAAAACACTGATGTTAATCAGTGGGGATTCAGCTGGCATTGATTACAACCACAACCAAGGCTTAGAGTTCTGCCTCATGGATGTCTTACTAAACAAGCAAAGCTTTCCAAATATTTGATAGAAAATATACAAAATAAAGCCATAGTATGTCGTAAGTGTACAAGTTTTTTGGTTCTTTGAAAACCCAGTAATAATGTATTCTGTTAACATCATTAAAAATATACAATTAGGGTTTCTTTTCAGTAGTATTCTTTCAATTCAAAAATGAATCATGCAAAGTGGACTTGAAAGACTATAAATATTACTGTTAATTCTGGGATATTCCACTTTTCTGGTGGCAAGGATTAAGAGTTGGGAATTTGCTATGTCTCAATGGAAAGTTTGATATTAAACAGTTATCATTAGGCAGCACCAAGAAAACCGCTTGTTCTCAACATACTTTCCTTTCCATAAACCAGGGAGCCAGAACTTTTCCATAGAAAAAGGAAGAGGAAATAAATGGATTTCATATAAAACCACAGAACATTTTTGGTCAGACCTCAATTATTTTCAAAAGCTTCATGGAGTGGTAGTGGTTCTGTTTCAAATTAGAGAGACGTCCAGGAGGCACACAGAGATTGGGATGTGCCTTCCTTAGAACAAGAGATGCTGCTATCCCAGGCAGATTCAGTTAACTGTGGAAATAGAAAGCGCACACAAAAGTTTAACATGAATATAACCAAGGAATGCAGGTGTTGGTTTCATCTGCACTGTATTCCTAGACAATATCTAATTTACCTGTTTCAAAACTACTGACTGGGAAGAGGTTGGCTTGTCCAGGCACAGTTTCTTCTTTCCCTATGAAGCCTAGATTTTATGCAACATATCTAAAATCAGCTACTTACCAGTGTTTAAACATGCTGCTACTCCCAGAAAAATTATATTGCTCATTATTCTGTGTTTTTGAATAGCTGGTCTACTGCTGAACTCATTCATCAATCTACCTTAGATTTTAATAGGAGGACCCAGCTGTACTGCCACCAAAATTCATGACACAACTCTCAATGATGGACACTGCTGGTTACCAAGGAATACAATGTGCTTATAGCAGATGCTTTCAGAATCATTAGGAGCTTTGTACACATACATTTATATAATGTATAGCATTCATTTCTTAGCAGTAGTAGACATGAGCCTAAATATTGCCATTCCAAAGCCACAGTAATCAATAATAATGATGAATGAATTATTAGCATAGAACTTAATTCAGGAGGTACTGCTTGTGGAATTTTCACAAGGTGGCTGTGAATTATTCAAACACACACTCATACATGGAAAACAATCTGTTTGTAGCATTGTTCAAATACCCAGAATTCAGGCTGTCTTTTTTTTTGGCCAAATCAATCACATGGTTCCCTATGGAATGAGTGTGCTAAAGCCTTTCCTGTAAATCTTCCACAGGCAAACATAATCAGGGAGTGATGGAATCACAGAATCATTTAGGTTGGAAGATACTTTTAAGACCTTGAAGTCCAACCATTGACCCAACACTGCTAAGTCCACCACTAAATCATAACACTAAGCACCATATCCATAGGTGTTTTAAACACTTCCAGAGATGGTGACTCCACCATCTCTGGTGACAACCTGTTCCAATATTTGATAACCCTTCCTGTGAAGAAATGTTTCCAAATATCCAAACTAAACTTCCTCTGGCGCAACTTGAGGCCGTTTCCTCTTGTCCTGTCTTGGTACCTGGGAGAAGAGACCAACCCCCACCTGGCCACCTTCTTTCAGCTATTAATGGTAATGATTAGCTAAGAGAATTATTAGTTCCCCTCTGAGTTTCCTTCTCTCCAGGCTAAACACCCCAGCTCCCTCAGCCACCCTTGTGCTTGAGAGCCTTCCCAGCTCCATTGCCTTCTCTGGACTTACTCCAGCACCTCAATGTTCTTCTTGCAGTGAAATTCCAAAAAAAAAACCTGAATAAAGTATTCAAGGTGCAGCTTCACCAGTGCTTATTACTGGATTTAATTCCATTTTCCTCTGAATCTGGTTACAACTTTTAGAACTTTCCTATTGCTATTCTGGGTTTGCAGACTGGGTTTGGTTTTTTTTTTTTTGGACAGACTTTATTTAAAGTCAGTTACTGTAGTCCAAAATTTTCTCTTACCTGACTGCATGACACATGACAGAGGAAGGATGGAGGTACCTCAAAATTGTCATTCTTCCTTGTTCTCCCTCCTTTGTTTCGTCACCAGTCTTGTAATCCACAATGAAGCCCCTATTGAGAACCTTTCTTGTGCAGTTCACAAGTCCACCTCTAAAGCTGAAGCTCTGGCTCAAACAGCTAATTAGAGAACTGACCTTCTATAGTGTCCTCTACTCTGTAGTTTGCTAACCCTAATCAGCTTTGCCCATTTGAATGCTTCCCCACATCCTGCATTCTAACAAAGCTGACATTTTGTCAGGCTGAGCAGCTTCTTACCTTCCTTTCATTTAAACTTGATAATTTGATCACATAGTCAAGGTACAATTACTCTGCAGGCAGGAACTGAAAGCTTTCCACAGTTTACTTTGTCCAAAACCACCAGTATTTGAAAAACTTTTTAGAATGGGTGAGATTTAAAGTGAAGGGCAAGAAAATATTTAAGAAACAAAGTAGAAAATTCTTGTTCTGAATCCATTTTTGGTTCAGATACCATTTCAATTTGTTAATCTTACACTTTCATCAAAGAGGAATACAGCTCTAAAAAGGAATACAGCTCTAAAATTTGACTGTGAGACTCCTTATTTCCATATACTTCCTTTTAGAGACAGACAGTTTCAATAAAAATCATACAGCAGAGGAAAAACTACTAAAGCTACCAGCACAATTTAGTAGCCAAGTTTAGTTTTTCTTATTGATTGTTAGCATGAAATAATTTTGCTTGGATTTTTTGGAATTGTTAAAGATTAGCAACTCCCTTGCTTGCCTAAAATAGCCTCTAGAATCTCAGAAAATCTGAGATAAAAATTTAGAGCAGTTGATTTGCATCATTTCTGCAGAGGAATGTCACTAGCCTTCATGTGCCACACAAGGACAGAGCTTTCAGACAATTGACTTCATCTATGCAGATTCCTGACAAAGGATGTCAAAAGGTCACTCCAAAAGGTGTCCCTTCAGGCCATGTGGGCTTGAGTGCTCTTGTCCACAACTTATTTGCTATAGTCCACTGCTTTTAGGTACGTATGAAAAGAGCTTTGTGCGAAGCTCATATTAAGACATCTCTGCATGACCTTCCTTTACTTTTTTCAAAGATTCTGGACAGATCTCATCTGTGTGGCAAAGGTCAAATGGGAATCTTGAAAAGAGCTGCTGAAGCAACAAGGGAATGTGAATCTTTTGCTCTTCTGTTCTCAGCCATGAAGCTACTGTACCTTATGAGTAAGCTCATGGTTCTTTGTTCCTTTGAGGCTATTTATTAAAAAATAAGTCTTTGAAAGCCCTCTTTATTTTCAGTTTGAATCATATAATTAAGGGGAGGAGATGGAAGCACACTTAAAATGTTTTCACTGGAGTCACCTTTGTGAGCTGAGGGGAAGGGTCTGTACTTATAAGAGATGAAATACAGGTCTGTGAAACATAATCACAGAGAATGTATTGGCATTTGAAAATGACAGTTGTACTGAAAAACTTCATCTTGAGGTACATTTTATTACAGAAGTCTGACAGTTCAGAAGGCTTGGTCACTTGTGAAGCTTTTCATACTACATTTCTATTCTCTTTTAGCATCCAAGACAAATTGAAAAAGAGGCAAATCATTCCAAGTCTGCTCAGATTTACAGGTTTTAGTAGAATATTGCCTTATTTTTCATAGTTTGAGATCTTGCTGATTGCCTTGATATGTCCTCATATCAATTCTTTTTCAGAGCAATCAGTTTTCCTGTTACGAGACCTGCTACAATTTTGCTCTCAATTTCAGAAGAAACCTCCTGAACCTCTTTGAGATAAGCAAGCAATAATATGTCACACCCAAAGAAATCATAGGAAACATACTGTTATTAAAGATACCCAGAAAAGGTCAGCTATGAAAACAGGAATAAAACCAGCATTTCCATCCCTGGCCTGCCTCAAATGTTGAAGGCAGGGAATGTTAAGCATTTCACTAAGCAGAGGAAAGTGCTGCCCCAGGCTAAGGGCACCTTGCAGTCCAGCACAGGGGGCTGTGCTCATGGGCCAGACAGAGGTGGCCATGGAACCGGTTTTAGGTGACAGGCTCTGTCCTGCCCTGGCCAAGTACCACCAGCCTGGTTACCACTAGGGCTTAATCTGAAGGTTTAAATAGAACCTTGCTGTGCCAAGTAATGAATATATTTAGGAACGTCTGTATTAAAGGGACAGATTTCTTTTGAGATAATATTTCTGTACCTTTCAAACAAATTCATAGTGTCAGGTGAAGAACAGGGTGCCATTTGAAAAACAGGGATAGGCCTTTTTGTAATTTGCGTAATATACAGTGGCATTTGGGATTTCTGTTCTGTAACTCACACAGAGAATATTTATTTGATATAATGTTAAATGTGAGCTCTGTGAAATATTGCAATTCCAGAAATGTGCCAAGAAAATGCACTCATCTCAAAAATCAAGCTGAAAAATCATGATCTGGCTTTTAAGAATCTGCTTGTGCCAATAACTCAAATTCTTTTTCCAGTATAAAAAGTAGGATGTGCCTATTTAACATGACCACAATGTTATCTAACAGAATCCCACAGAAAACATGAAACATTTGTCTTACAGTCCCTAGGTGAGCACATTATCATTTTCTTCTTGTCACTCAACACTGAGCATGTTAGATAACAACCTATAACAGAATTTAATATAATGGTTTCTCCAGTCAATACTGGGATGAAGATTGAGATTTT
Organism: Anomalospiza imberbis; assembly: GCF_031753505.1. NCBI lineage: Eukaryota > Metazoa > Chordata > Aves > Passeriformes > Viduidae > Anomalospiza > Anomalospiza imberbis. Next base: position 18,232,669 of record NC_089690.1, on the reverse strand, counting down.
TCTAATGGGATCTGAGTAGCCAAGTTCCCTGGGCAGCATGGCTGATCTCATCAGCTTTAAAATTCAGTCGAGCAAAAAAATAATGTCAATATCATCTTAATATTGGAAAACAGTTGTTGCCTGCACTACCTTAAAATGAAAATCCACACAGAGAAATATGTATTTAATAGAAGATTTTTGACAGAAACATTCCTCAAAGAGTTTTTTTTTACAGAAATATCTTCTCCATTTACAGACTAGCACTTCAAGATTTTGCATCTGCCTTCCTGTTTCTATCATGCTAATAAAAAGAAAATGGCAAAAAAACATAACAAAAATAACTCTGAAATCAAATACTTATTTTGATTTTTTTCTTTTGTCTCATTTAATTGGGAAGAGGAAGGGAGACTTTCTTAGTGGCTGGTTAGAAAGGTGCTTTGCTGGCTGATCCTGTGCCTATCTCACAAAATCTCTGGGCTCATGAAGCAGCACTGAACACCAAGGTAGAGGAAACCTGACAGCTTTTCATGAGCCCCACCTGTTAAACCCAAGACAAGTAAAAAAATAGTCCCACCAAGGGTTTTTTTAATGGGAAAAGGAACAGAGCTTTTCTGATACAATTTACAATGTGAGTCTGCCTGGGGCTGTACCAACACTGTTCAGGGAGCAAATCCAATGTGCAATTAGTTACTAAAAGATTGGAGAGCCAGGCTTTGACTTCAGGCAACCATGAGGAACCAAACATCCTCTTTGCCTCTTTGATCCTGTCCCTAAAAATAAGCAGGTGATGATAGTACAGGTGATGATAGTACAGTCCCACCTATTGTTGCCTTTCCTTACACAACAATCAGCCACTCTAACAGAATTCAATCTGATAAGCCAACTTTTATCCTCAACTTTTCTGGTTCAATTAACTTGTAATAACTAAAATTCTCAAGGCAGCTGAAAACCAGTCAGGAATGATCTTTCATGTACACTAACATCTGATTCCTGGGAAATGAACTGTAATTATTAAAAATTGCTTTCCAGTTGAATCCATATACTGAAAGGAGGCAAATATACATTAAGAAGTTAATTTAAAAGGACTAGGGACATGGAACCATAAGCATAAATTGATTTATGTGAATTTAAATGCCCTTCTGCACATTATAGCTTGTTTTTACTGGTACGTGTGTAAAAACATCTTACTATCAGTATTTTAATAATGCAAAGATGTAATCAAAGTTGTGCCACTTGAAAATTTGGAATTATTCATATTAGTTATTAAGAAAATAAGCATCACACAAAAATCTCTATGGATTTTTATTTACTTTTCATGCATGATATAGAAACAATAGTGTTTCTATTCTATTATAATGAATAAATACATTTTATAATATATAACTCTTTACATATATGTATTTTTATTGAGACCCTGCTTTCAGACTGGAAAAATACTAACACCCAATTGTAAAAATGATGTCTTCCAGTGAAACCTTAAAGTATAAATAGACAATAAAAACAAGGAATGGAAAAGAAAAAAAGAAAGCCTTGTTATGAACACTTTATGATCTTAGGTACTGAGGGAGTAAAAGATTTTCCCCACCACACCATAAGAAGCTTCTGACAGAAATAATCAAACCAGAACTCTTAAAATGCAATCTTAGCTCTAACCACATGGCCAAAAGAGTCTTTAAAATATAAAAGGTTTAGTAGTAAATGATGTTATGAATTAACTTGGAGAATTGCTAATACAATAATTGAGTTTATTTTGCATATTTGCCTTCTGAACTCCTGGGCATAGCAAAACTCTTCAGGGAGAGGGTGGCTATGCCAACAAAGAGTATGCAAGTGTATTTCAGAGATATCTTTTCAAATCACATGGTTTATTTATTTTTTTCCTGCTGACCTTCCTGAAGGTAACGTAGTGTTGACATGCTATTGTTGAATGGTTTTTCTATGAGAAAGAGAACAAAATAGAATCTGGGTTAATGAAAAAATAATTTGCTTGAAGACTGTGTACCACAGGAAATAAGACTGCCTCTTAGCAATTTGAAAGAGATTTGAATCTGGAGAAAAACAAATAAAAATAAAAGAGAAGGGTTCTGGAAGGTAGGAGTGCCCCACAACTGTCAGATCTAGCACACTCTGGGCTAAAACACTAATAGACACTGTTGTGACTAACATTGCAAATTAAATGCAGCTGCTAAAACATTTCCTGGCTAATCTTTGGGTATGCTACATTTGACCCACATTGCTGCAGTGCTATTCCAAACTGACTCCTGTCTTGTGGACACCTTACAGATTAGTCCAAGCAAAAGCATCCCTAAAATCAGTGGTGAGCTGTACTAAAATAAGAAGATAAGTAAATGGAATCAGCTCCTTCCCTCTTTGTCACATACAGACACACAAAACCCACAACAAAGCCCACTGCTGCAGATGAGCTCCCCATGGCTCTTGGACCATGCATCCTCTGTACACACGGGCTGGAGCCAAGCCACCTCTGAGCAAAGCCCCTGCCCAGCTTTCTCCTGACACATCAGCCCGTTTGCTCCTCAGGCTTCTCCTGGCTTTGGCTGTATACTCCTTGAATTCCCCTCTATGAACTCCAAATCCAGAACAAAATTTTATTAGCGTGAAATGGAAAGAAAATATTATAGGAAGTATTAATAGGCTGGGAGTAACCAAACTCCAAATAATTTTTTTTCCTGTTTGATTACTGTGCTGGTAGAGTGCATTACTGTGCCTTCTGAGTATGGTGCTGAGAGTATGAAAAAAGTCCCCAAAATTATACAATAGAAGTGCAGGAGAAGGAGGAATGGAAACCAGATGTTGAAAAAATGTACAATTCAGAGTATAGTTTGTGGTACCATACAGTTATCCCCCACAGTCTCAAGCCTCACTTGCCTCACCAGGTCAGTGTAATGCGATTGTCACCTATAAAAATCACAATAATCTCAATTTTACACATATCTCATTCCTCCAGGTTGTAGCTCTTGTCTGCCAAAATGACTTCCCTCACAGCCTACCACAACAGGGATGGACTCCTACATACATCACTACCATTCCCAGATATTTTATGTTCAGTTTAATTTACAAACTCCTTGGATTAGAATAACACTAAAAACAAGCAGGTTTTTAGCGTTTGTAGCATGTTTGTCTGTCGGATATTGTACAAACAATGTAATCTTAAAGGGCCATATTTCCCCAGCTTTTTATGCAGGCCTGAAAGGGTTTCAACTCCTCTTTACTCCCACTTTCTAACAGAAGAATCACAGTCCTGTAAGTTGCCCACAAATTGCTGCTTGTAGAGAGCATAAAGCATCATACTCCAAGTGTAAATTAATCTGAGTAACACCTTTAAGCCTGTGTGTTGGGAAATATTTTAGCAAGTTATTTTCAAGCATTCCTCAGCTTATTATTTTTAAGCTCCTCAGCAAAGCCTCCCATCTTACAAATGAGAGGGGTTTTCAGTGGGGATAGGTTTAGTGCTATCCTCTGCTTTTGGTGCTTAACTGAAAGATTTGTTTGTGAAATAATTTTGGGGAATTTAAGGAGAACTCAACACAGAAATAGATATGCTTCTGAGGAGTCTAGAAGTAGCATCCATAAATCATTGCAGGGCAAAATTCTGCAATAGTGGCTGATGGGCCACCAAGCCCTTACAATGAGCAAGAAAATAAATAAATCTGTTTTTCTCTTCAAGCTCAGCAGATAATTAAACCATCAGAGTTAAGAAAAGTGGTACCTATCATTGAAAAAAATTCTACCTCAATCTTCTCTCATGTTCAAAAGTAGGTATAAAATACATATAGATACTTGCCAATTAACACGTATAACCTATCTTCATATGTCCTGTGCATTTTCATAATTAACTAGAATTCCTAATACAAGCATACAGTGCTAAAGAATGCATACAGCATACTTTAATCAAAGCCTGATGCAGGCTGATAATGGTCCTTAATTTTATAAGCAGTCTTAAGACATTTAATAAAACCTCTTATTCTTTCCTCCAGCAGTAACCATAGATTAATAGCAAAAATCATTAAACTTATTGTAGAACCATTCAGTAGATTTAGCACATTAGCTTCTTTTCCATGTAAACTCACCCCAGCAGAAGAAAAAATGGGTTTTGACATTGTTATTGCACCAGCCTTCTCCAACTCTCTCCAAAACTTTCTCCTTGTCTTTCACAAAAGTAACAGATTTTGTCATTTTTCTGCCTGTCTTCGTTTTCTAGATCAGGTCTAGTCCTAGCACAAAACTTTGTGATTTCCATTACAAAAGTTCACCTTTCATCCTTACTACTCATATTTTTTGCCTCACATGGTCTTTTGATGAATTACTGTACTTTAACTTCCTCACTTCTCTTTTTCTCCAGTCTCTTATGATTATACCTCTCCAAAACCTTTTGAAATGTAAACAAGTTATAGAGCCAGAATGCCTTCTTTCCACTGCTGCATGGATTCCTTCCACCTACACTAATAAATAGTGCAGCACAATATTCTTTCTCTGGACCTGTGGTAGCACATCCAGTTTAAGGACACGATTTTGAAAAATCTCAATTCATAAGCATGGTAGGTTTTGATTACATAGGAGACATGCACTAAACTGGGGTTAATTTCTGCATATGATAAATAGCTCATTAAAATATAGAAATTAAAACCTCCTAAACAGATGGAATTTCCACTTACTGTCACTCACAGGAATGTAGGTATCTACATGTGTATGTAGAAGTGTGTCACATTTTGATCAGCCATGGTTCCTCCTGCAAGATGAGAATTTATTACAGGGAAATGTATGCCCTCAGACTGACCATCAGTCTTTAACCAATGTCATAAGTTACTGCTGCTTCTTTGGTAGAAGAAAGGAAAGTTGGTCTTGGCATTTGTTCTTAATTCTTGTTTTATGGAGGTCCAGTATCCAAAAATGCAAAGACTTTTCTTCTTCCTCCTTTGATTATAGAGTAAACTCTATTGCATCCATATTTGCATCTTCTCCCCTATTCCATATCAAATGTTACAGTTCAAATACATCTCTGACAGAGATCTGGACTCTCAGTCTTCTAAAGTGAATTATTAGTCAACTATTCTTTTGTGGAAGGAGAGGCTTTTTGTTATTTGATATCTGGCAGTCATTTAAAGCACTAAAAACTCCTCATTCAGAACACTACACATATCTGATTTGCTTTCAATATTTTCTTAGTCTAAATGCCACCCTATTGCTTTTCTTGGCAAAAACAAAATTAAAAATTCTGTTGGGTGGAGCTAGATTTCCACTGCTAGATTTTCACTTTACTTCATACTATAACAGATCCTTTAGAACTACCTAATGTGCAAAATCTGTTGTTTATACAGATCTGCAGCTGGCTTTGTCCCAGTTGCTCGAGAGTGATATCTAAACATAAAATAATCTCTGTATAAACTGTGGCTTTGTAAAATATGTAAGCGCTCTGTGTTTGTTCAGCCCAGGTCACTTGCTGAAAATGAAGGTTATTCCTGGGTGATAACCATCAGATGCTGGTTCAGAAGGGAATCCAAATTTTTCCAAAGTTTTGTTATGCTCAAGTCACAAGGATGTGAGATGGGGACAGGTTGGGTAGAATTTTAAAGCAAGCCATCAGCACTTGCAAAAACTTACTCACAGTAACTACATTTCCTTGAATTCTGTGACATGAAGTCGAGTAAAGTAAACAACATTTAAAGACATACCTAATTATGAGATTGCACCCTTGGAGTCATTAGAGCTGCAATCAGGAACAATGCCTCTTTTCTGCTCACACAGAGCAGTGATCCTGCTCTAATGATCCTGCTCTAATGATTAACTGCTGCTGAAGGGTAGCACAAGGGAAGGTTAGAGCAGTTTCAGGCAATGAAGTACGTGTGACTCTTGAACAACACAGCTTATTACATTAAAGGTCCTGTCTTGCAAAAAGTAAGTAAAACTATCATTATTTTAGTTTTGGTACAAGCTAATCTCACCTCTCAGCTATAAAATCCCACTTTGACATTGTATTTGGCGTTTGAGGAGTTAATCTTAGGATAGCAGAAGCATATTATTTACATCAAGGTTTAGAAAAGCATCTTTTTATATCAGAAGAGACTACTCCCATGTGAAAGCTAAGCAAAATATTTCCTGGAAAAAAATACAGATATGGTCTAGTTTTAAGGCCTGCTTTATAGGAAAACCAACTGGAATGGTCAGTAGGTCATCTTTGGTAAAATTATTAGTTTAAGCTTTTCAATGCTTTTAATCAGATATAATTAAATATATCACCACTACTTCAGGTACATAGATTACCACTCAGTACAGCTGAGTGATCAAAAATAGCCCATACAGCTTGGGAAAATTAATCATTTCTTTTCTGATCCCTTCCCATAATCTTCTGCAAGCTCCAGAGACCAGAATCTTATGACCAAACCTCTTATGGAGGTGCCACTGTCTAAAATACAGGGGCCCATTTCCTTCGGACATCCCATAAATGAACACGTCAGCACAGCACCCTGCAGTGGTATAACTCCACGTGCTGAGCTGTGATATGGAATTTGTCTTTTTTCCAAGTTACCCTGGGACTGGGACCTTCTCTTCAAAGCCAATCCCTCTGAAACCCCCTCCTGCCATGGAGTGTGTCCACTACACCAATGAAAATGTTTGGGTGGCATCGAGTCATCAGCATAATCTTGTGGAAGTTTAGTTATTCATCCATAGAATAAAACCCCAAGATTCTTGGAAATTTATCATTCTTTAAATCTTCAAATAATCTTTCCTTTTGCCTAGTTGAATATTGGAAAGATCAGAGAATAGACCTAAATCTAATAAAGAACTTCAACTTAGTTTGTGCCAACCTTCTCTTCCAGGTTCCTCCACCATCAATCCTCTTAGTGTCCTTTCTGAACTCAAATTTTTGTGCACTAAACTATTACAAAAACATTCTGTGTAATCATTTGGAATACAGGTGATTTAACCAAAACCTCGGACCACGTTGGCTCAGTGGTGTCAAGGTTCAGGTGTGTGTTCAGGCTTTGTTTTCCCCGTGTGCCAGAGCTGGGAGCAGGGCAGAGGTGTGCTCTCCACAGCATGGGTGGCTCAGGTAACGTGCTGCTAAAGCACTCCAGCTCTTTCAGCCAGCCCTTCTCCTTTCTCTAGTAAGTTTTGTGGCAAGGCAGTGCATTGCTTGTCTTTCTACAGCAATCATAAATAGTATTTGTTGCCTTTACTATTGAAACTTGTTTCCCACACTTCATTTTTTAACTTTCCACAAAACAATATCCACAGGGTGCAATGGCTTCATTCCAACAGTTCACCTGCATCTATATTTGCAAACCTTTGGGATAAGATATTGATCTCTCCTCCATGTTCTCATTACCTGCTGGAGCGATTTACTCTTGAGGAAGCTGAAGTTGACCAAAATTTTGTTTCTATTTCCTAGTTAGGTTCAGAGTCAAGGTTACTTGACTGACAATAACTATAATTTTTACCATGTCATAAGCATATGACTGTTTGGGGTTTTTTTCCTAGAAGGTACTCAAGTTTGCTTTTATAGGATTTGAAATACTACAGCATTTCTCTAAGGATTAATACAGGGGGTAGAAAAGGCTGAGGCAATCAATAAATTGTCTCAAAGGAAAAAAAGGAGGGGAAGACTATGTCTCCTTTAACCTGGGGAATTTTGGGATCAGATAGTTTCTTACTGAATAAGAGAGTCAAGATGACAGTTGAGTTCCCTCTTTGAGAATTTCTAGTATTCTCAGGTGGCTGTAGTTAATTCTGTGGTTTAATTCATCTCTTCAGCCAGCAGCTGGCACAATTTCAAACAACAGAAATACACAAATCTCAAACAAAAATACAAGACTGACCATGATAATCAACACATAGCAAATATAATTAGAGTTCAGTGCTTGGCTCAGAGAGAGAGCAGCATCCTGACATGGCAAATGTGCCCGTTGGGACAGCTGCTGCACCTGACAGCCTGCCCTTTGCCAGCTCCTGTCTGCCTCTTCTCCCCACAACCCCCAAGCCCCTCTTGCTGCCCTTGGAACCGTGATCTGTGCCTGTTGAGAGGAGGCCAGGCCATCTGCACCAGTTCTGCAGGCTGCCTTTGCAGAAGTGCTCAGCCCTCACAATGGAGTCCTGATTTTCCAGAGGCTCTGGCACCTATTCAGACATCTTACTGCAGCATCCCAACATTTTCAGAAGTGCTTGGCCATGAGCAGTTCCTGTTGACATGAAGCATGCCTGTGTGCTTATCTACAGCTGCCACCTCTTCTGCAGGTCCTTTAAGCACCTCCTTTGCTGGTGGCTGTGTCAGCACAGTGACCTATCCCACTGTCAGGCACATCTTCAGGATGTGAGGTCCCTTGTGGATGAGAAATCCCAGTCCCAGCGGCTGGTGGGGTCTGCCTGCCTCGCTGGGCTCCTGCCAGCAAATGTGGCACAGCCCCAGCTGCAGGGCAGTCCCATGGACCACTCACAGAGCCCTGGTGTTTTGGGTGGAAGGTTCCAGGACTCTCCTCCCAGTGCTCCCAAATGAGTGAGCCAGATCTCAGGACAGCAGGGGGGAAAGAATGCAAGATTCACGTGTGTGATTCACAGGCTCAGCATTTCACATGCACAAGTGGGTCTGTAAACAGCAGAGACAGGAGCAGTTAAACACTGACTGCCTCTAACCAGTGGCACCTTTGCTCTTTGTAGGAAGACTTGATGGCATTTTGGAAACAGTTGTTAACCTTGAGGTGAGATCCACAACAAATCGTCCACATTTATCCCCTCTTTGCAATGCTCCATGCAGATTTTCTTCAAGCTTTTACCATGGATGTAGCACACAGGACTCTCCCCAGATTTCTGAACATTGCTCAGATAAAGGCAGCTTCTCCAGAAACTAATCTGGATGGAAATATTCCTGTTTTGTAAACATTTTCCCTGTATTTGTTAGGACTGAGATTGCCACCTACCTAAACAGAAGCACAAGGAAGTAAAGCCAAATTCCCACTCCTCACAGGTAGAATGAGCATAGGCCACAACGTTATTGTTTAGAGAAAATATTTTCCTCACAAATGTGTCTCTCCTAATGTTCACTTCACACTGCTATTAGCATTGGTGTGATACATCAGGCATAATGATGATTTGCTTTCATGCCTTTTCACTGTGTTTGGAAAATGCCAGTCTAACTCACAAGAAATGGACAATGCATGGATCCACCCTGAAAAGAGGACCGGGGAGGTGAATATGCAGGTAAATCTATTGTAACATCCCACTACAATAAATGAGCCAGGCTGCAGGACACAAAGTCTGCTGAAGAGCAGAAATACTAAACTACAAGACACAAACAACAACAGACCAAGTCAGCTGAAAAAAATCTAAACCAATTTTATCCTCTAAAAAGCTGTTTACTTACCTTCATGTTTGCATTTTCAAAGGTTATCCTTTTGTACAATAAGTAAAAGAAAACTTTTTAAAATTATTAATCTGACAGTGTCATTTTCAGCTTTGACAACATCCCATGCTGTTATGACAAACAGTGCACAGTTCAAAAGAAAGGAATGTTTCTATCAAATTATTCCACACAAGAATACAGAGCCCAGCATGGAATAACTAATGGCCCAAACTACAGCAGCAGTGTTTTTTTTTAAAGTTCTTCAACTCCAGATGCATTCAGATTTATCAAGCTGTGATACAAATCTTTTCTATGCATACAGTGTCCCTCTGTCTGACTTATATTTGATGTTTTCTAAGCATATCATATAGCAACACAGAGGTGGGGTTTTTTAAGGGCTCCCCACTCAGCACCATCAAAATATGGCTTCAGAAATGCCTTTATTTGTAGCACGTATATGCTGATGATTGTTCAAATGGGCTACTAAGAAAAAGGTGCAGATTGAAAAGCAATTATAGGGGATGGTACTTTCAGGATGGTCTGCTTGAAAATAGCCCTCAGTTTGAAGGAATTTTGAGGAGCAACTATCTTCCAGGGTGGATTATAAAGGATAGGAGGCAGGAGCCTGAGCAACAGAAGGAGGCTCCTCATGCAAGGAATTGCTGGGTCAGGTCATGCAGGTCCCTAACATCTGAGGTTGTCCTGCCAAAACCAGCTCTACAAATTCAATTTATTTCAGTATGAACATAATGTAATTTTGTCACATAAAGCCTTAAAATTTGAAAACTACTCCTTGATTTTTGACCTAAGCTTGTTTTCAGACCACATAGAGAGTAGGTCAAATGCTAGAGCTCCACACTTGGCTCTGGTGCAACATTACCTTCCTAATGTGCTCAGCTGCTTAACTGAAGAAAAAGGAAGCAATGATCACCGCTAGTAAATAATCACAAAACATGCAGATGCTCTTCTTTGAAATATCTTTATTCTTTTTCTCATGACATGCTCACTTTCTAGCTGTGCAGTTCAGAAGGTTTATTCAAATTAAGGTAAAAATCAGTCAATTCCATTTCATCTCAGGGCCTTTTTCTACTCTGACTAGCAGCACTTACAGTAGAAAAAAATAGAGATCCACAGCACTACAACTTGTCAAATTAAGTGCTATATTTTTAGCTGTTCAATCATAGCATGTTTTCAGCATTAAAAAGAGCAGAAGGAGTAATAAAGTTTTGCTAAAACTAATACAAGAGAAAGGGGACTTAAAGAAAATGGGTTTAGTTATTGGTTATGAACACATACAACACCAATATTTTTCTTCCTTACTTGTTTTTATAACCAGTTCCACAAAAACAGAATCAGGAAATGAAGTTATGGATTCCAAAAGAGCAAGTGGCAAATAGACTCAAGCTGCAGATAATTTCTTCCCTGCATTATTTTTCCTCACTTCCCCTCTCCCAGACAGCCAATTTTTTTTTGCACTGGAAATCATTCCAAAACAGGTCAAAGAGATCACACACTACTGCACTATGACTTAAAAAAATAAGGAAATGTTCATTGCTTTGTTAACATGTTATTGCCAGAAATACATTTCCACTACAGCATTAACTCAAGAATTATCAAAATTGTTTTCTTCTTGTCCTGATGCTCAGGTACAGAGTGGTTTAGCTGGCCAGTAGCTAACTCCTTTTAATGAAAGCTGCAGTGGCTCCCTACCAACGTGTCATTCCAGACCTGCAGCAACACTGCACGACTAGAAAGTATTCCAGAAGTTTTGTGTTTTAGGCCACAAGGAATCTAACCATGCAAAAGTAATCCCTCACCTGCGGTTTTAAAGACAGTGGCATTTCAGACAAAATGAGTAAATATAAGGCTGACTGATGACTGCTGGAACTTACACAGTCTGGGGAGCACAGGTGAGCTCAGGTGATGTTTGGGTGTAAGGATGGACTGAGGAGGTGCACAGGACAGTCAGAAATTACTTGAGACCATGAGAGGGTACAGGCTCTTGCCATGTGTTCCAGGCAAAGCCATAGAGTGATTTTCAGCTAGAAACTCCTCCCAAGATCAGTCTACCAGCATTTGTAGTTGCCCTTCCCCAGATTCAATGCACCCTCTATTCTTTCCACTGCAGGAAATAAATGAAATTTACCCCTGTGCCAGCATATGAAAGGATGTGTATTTTCTTTCACAAGTACTGAAGCCTTGGGAAGGAAGGCTGGATATTCAGGATCCTGGAAGCAGTCCAGAAGGAGGACATCTCCAGAGGCTAATGCAATTATGGCTCCATTTTGGCTGGCTGTGCAAGGAGAAGGGATCATCTAACTCCCAGGAATACCAGGCAAAGGTTACAGTCCTAAGTCTGTACAACACCGGGGCAAGTCAGACACTGATTTTGTCAGCCAGTGAATTTGTGTAGGAATAGTTAAAACAGAGGGGTAGTCCTGACACTGATGAATCTGCAGTCAGGGTGAGGGCTGGGAGTTCAAACACACAGTGTCAGGCTCTGGCACAGACACCAGCTGCATGGGGACATACCTCTGCATTTCTGCAGAGCAGCTTGCTGAATCAAAGCTGAGCTAGTTTATTTCATGGATTATACATGTATTTAATTAAATTTCTAGATAAATATTTGTAGCAATAAGTTTTTGAAGTATTGCAAAGTTACATTGTATTAAACATTTATTGCAATCTTATGAAATATTCCTTGTGTTAAATATTTACTGTTATTTTCAAGATATTGGAGTAGAGCTTATTATAAACACAGCACAAATGCAAAACCATCTTTCTCAGAGCAATATACTTCCCGAGTTGCTTTTAGACTTATTTCCTGATGGATATTTGCCATTAATGTGCTATGACTTTTCCTTTATGAAAAAGGCCCTAGCTCAAGCTAAGAGAAACTTGTAATTTAAAAGATAGTTTCCAAAGTGCTCAGCATTCTCACAATAATAACAGTTTGTCCTTTTCCTTACTGCAGCTACTTATTAAATATTTATATTGAGGTTTATTTTGTAAACAAAGAAACTGAATTAGGCTAACATAGGAAGAGCCCATGATGTGTTTTAATATCTATATTTGTTTTATGACTATTTGTTGTGGCCATTTATGCAATTGATTCAAAGGATGGTGTTAAATAATAAGTAACATTCTTTAAACCATATGAAAGTATTTTTATTTGCTAAAGATCAATTAAAAAAAATAAAAACTAGGATTACATATTGTGGAGAATATCCAGTCTCTATTTTATATGCAGTAAAAGTAGTGAAACTACTAGTAAGTGTTTTGTTTTCTTGAAGACAGTATGATTATCACAGTGTCCTTTGGAATTTGACCTAAAAACCTCCACACGTTATCCTTGAGAAAGCAAAAGGCTTTTGGTCTGACATTTTTTATGATATTTTCATCCTGATCAATAATTGAACAGTCCAGCCAACTTGAAGGTGCTATATGTAGGACAAACACTCACATTTATTTAGTTCATTATGTTTCTGAGGTTATCTTGGGATTTCTAGAAAGTTTGCTTCCTATAAACTCTCCTGCTGCTTGCAGCTGCAGAAAACAGTGTGCTCTGGCCAGGGACCTGGGCTGGAGGGGGATGTTAGGGAAGAGTATTCACCTGACCAGACTTATAGCCCTGGGACTGGTGCACATCACTTTCTTTGGCATCTTTAGCACAGCAGGGTCTTACCTTGACTGCGGCAACTGCTCTGCATCCCTCTGACATCAGTGTTAACACAGCCAGCACTTCACAGGGCCTTATAAAATGTCTGGCCATTCATAATCCACAGAGCACTTAGAAGGTGTCTTGCTGCCAGTTTTCTCAGTCATCCCTTCAGTGCAGGTCAAAAGGTTGGGGTTTTTTTCCCTGATTATCTGAGGAATCTGACACTAAAAAGGCAAAGGAAATAAAAAAATCAACCAAGAAATGCAATAAGGACAAACTGAGGAACTGAAGCATTTCTTATTCTTCAGATAAGGTCGGTAAAGATTATCAATGCACCAACTGTTATCAGAGAAAAGGTGCTTGTATTTTCCTGTCTAGTTAAAGCTGTCAGAGCTCAGGACATAATGCACATTCCTCAAGCTCAGTTATCAACACAACTCAGATAGGCTTGTATATTTTTATATTCCTACTTTAGCATCATAGTGGTCTGTTGCTGTACATTCTTTAGATTTTACACACATCTATTGGAAGTGTCAAACATTAGTTTAATGTTCTTAGATCTGTGTTTCTTCTCTTTTCAATCTGCTGCTTAGTGAAGTATCAAAACAACTGCAGTTACATGTTTCTCCAAAGCTGACTTGAAAGAGGAAAATTAAATTTTAAAGATGAACTAAACCTGGGATGAAATCAATTGCTCCAGAATTAGCATACACCATTTCTCAAGGTCTGAGATAAAGACAGTCCTTGTGTACAATGTATGTTACCTGTATGCCTACAAAACTCTTACATAAATGCTTTCAAAAACAAGAACGTTTTTATTCAGTGAGTAGTAAGAGATGTGAAATGTTTCTTTTTGGGAAGTCAGAATAATGTTTGCCTGAAAATCCTGCAGTCTTGAAGCAGTGTCAAAGTTGTTACATGTCTCTTGGCACAAAATTCAAGTAATTTAAAGGGGTATTTCAGTGAATGTTCTCAGAATCATTGTGTGCCATATTTATGCACATTCAACTACATGTGTAGTTTCTAATTAATTCATAATTAATTATCCCTTGTTGTAAAATGGTGTTTGAATTCCCCAAGTACTTGTTGATGGCAGTTGGTTCATCTTGCTCAGTGTTGTCTTTTATGCCATTTTGGTGAATTCCACTAAACTCAATGAGCATCCATTTTTATAGAAATCAATCACAAGGGCTTCATGCACCATCCAGTGAGAGAGCATCATAATCTTCTAAAATAAGAATAATTGGTTGGTTTTATGGTGTTTTATGTGTTTTTGATCCCCAGTTAATCTTTGGGAAGACCCAAAGTCCTACTTCTACCTTCAAGCACTCTTTTGCTTCTGTCCCAGTTTGCCAAAGAAATGCTTGTGCTTTTAAAAGAACCTTTAGACTAAACCAGAAATCTGTCCACCAGGAGTTAGCAGACATCACTTGCTCTGTATGAAACATGAAGACAGAGGATATTCCTCAGCTGAATGAATGCTACAGAAAAATAGAAACAAGATCATAGGCATTGTGGAGGTGAGGAACAGCACACTGGCAAGCTGCTGAATTTTTATTTGCACAATGTTTTATAGACAAAATTAAAATAAGAATCATTCATTTCCATTGACTATCAAACAAGATTTTTTTAGCAAGCTGTAATCTTTAGTAATTCAAAAGTGGTCATTGCTTCCGAAGTAAAGCCAGTTTTATTATGGAAAAAAGTGCCAGCTTAGTTCTTGAATGTACCTCTCAGATTTCAATAAAATCATTTTGTTAAAAAAAGTATCCTTCCTGATCCCACAGACTTCATTCACCTAGGAGTGAAACAAGCCTTATCATGTTGAATTAGTCAGTTAGTTTCAAGATGTGATCTGGAAAAAAAAAAAAAACATTGCTAAAACTAACATGATCTGGACTATAAACAAGGAATTCTGATCCTGCTCTAAGCTCAAAACTCTCTAGGAACATTTGAAAAAAACCATTTAATCTTAGGCTTGAAACTAGTCTCTGTCCACTGACTAAGGACTTCTGGGTAATTCCTTTGTGTTTTAAAGTTCAATAACAGCCTCATTGACTGGCCTGGCATGTTAGGAGCAGTATCAGTGGTTTGCTTTAGTTACACTTTATTCTCATCATCTTCACATGAAACAGCCCAGGACCACCCAAAAACACTTCAACGTGTATCATGCATGAATGTTAAAGCAACCCATGGTATAAATTGAAATATCAACCTGTGATCCCAATCTTTATGCATGAATTCCATTGACTAACAAGTTTAGGGTTGCTTTAGTATTTTGTTATCCATGTAAAACCACAAAGTTCCCACGTGTCCTCATTATTTGCCTATTAGAAAAAAACTACATAATTACTGAAATAAAAATATCATACTACATATTTCCATCAAAATCTAATTCATTAGGTAAAAAATAAGCAATGTGTTGGTGAGGTTCTTGCCTTGCAGAGCACACAGTTCAGATCCTTTCCAGTCCCAAGGATACACACTCAGCCTACCAGAGAACCAAAGGCATAGCAGGAGCTTGGATATTTCTATAATTGTTACAGCAGATGTCACAGCTGAGATGGCCACGATACACAGAGCATCATCATATCATTTCAGAAAGCTTCAACACATACAGGGTAACATCATATCAGGGTAACAACATTCAGAAGGCTGCAAGCATCTGCTCATCTTGCTCTTTAGCCCAGCCTTTTATCCCCTCATGTTGATGCACGGCACCTGTGTGCCCTCTGTTCCCTTGGTGGTTGCTCAGTGCACCTGGGCACTCCATGGCTCATTGCTGTCAGTGCTGCTCACCTGCTCCTCACAGCTGTGCCCACTGGGGATGAGGCTCCCACAGCCCCACTCCCAGTTAACAAAAACTGTGTGCCTACATATAGTTAGAGACAAACTTGAGAAAACAGTCCAGAAACCCTGGACACTGATGTACAGGTAACTGACTCCATTTGGAGTGACAGAATCCTGGGGGACTTGGGACCTAGAAAAAGATATATAAGCACCAAACATCACACTAACTTGTCTTTATGACGAGTCTAAGTCCTCGAACTTTTGACTACAAAAGTCTGAATTAATGGATTTATACCATCAAATTTTTAACTTTTAAGTTTTTGTCTTGATGCATGAAAAGATAGACTTTTTGGTAGTTCTGCTTTCTTGGATGCATTGGCACAATTGCTAAGGTCAATTATGAATCTTCTGTTTAATCCCTGGACAAGGATCTTTCCACCATGAACAGAGAAGTTTCTCAACAGAGAGAAGATACAGCCCCTTCTCAGGCAGTCCATTATCCAGATGTAGGAAATAATGTAGCATGTTAAATAAAATAAAAATGCTGTAAATTGTCTTCAAACTGATTCCTGAAATATATTCAAAGATAAAAGGGGTCATACTTTGTCCTGCTGTATTCAGAACATATCAACGATGAATGGGATGGCAGGATTTATGCAGATAAGTATTTTTACATATATTTGTTTTAAACTTTACATGCTTAGTTCTCCTTCTAGCTCATTCTACAGTGAATTGCAGAAGGAAAAGTCAACTGCAGTGATAAATTGCATAACATACAATGAAGAGTATTCACTCCAAAAATGCTAATAGTGAAACCACCATGTTCCAAACACTTCTGTAACTAAGCCTCAAGGAAACAGCTCTTACTGAACAATGTTGTTATTCAGCATCAGACTCAGCATCAGAAGCATTGGCAGTCAGGCTGTTCCTGCAGTGCTGATGTGCTGATAAAGTCATTCTTGCTTTTGGCTGGGCCAGGGCCCTAAAATAACATCACTGGCACTCAGAGGTAAACTCATGACTGTGAAGGTAAAAGATAACACTGTACCTACTATATCACAATTTTCAACACAAGTCACTTTATGTACTCAAAGTTCAGCTTCCCCATAGAGGAGCCAACAGGCAGAGCACTGCTCTGGATTCACTTATTGCTTCCCAGTAGGTCCCAAAGAAGTATGACACGCTTCTATTGTCTTTCTCCTTAGTCATGAATCCTGACTCTTTCCTGCAAAAGCACGAGGAAATAATGTACTGCCAGGTAGCTTTGCCTGATCCTAACAATGCTTTAGGAATAAATTTGTCCATCCACTCTAGACAACATAGACTACTGGCAGTCTTACAATGGCCTGAGATATGAAAAAATTAATCACGAGAAACACAGCTAACAGTGAAATTACATTAGCTTGAACAATGTTTTACATAATCCTCAACTGCCTGATCTGACATATTAAGCTTGTTTTAGCCTCCAATTTTCAGAAAATACCAGATGTAGCCTTTTTCCCCAAACTAATTGCTGGTGTCTCTTTTGTGATCCATCAAAATTCACCTTGCATGTGTCAGTTTAGATCTAGGATACCAGTACCAGCGTGAAAACTGTGGTGCTCCTTTTCTGAAAATAAGTATAATAAGGCATAGAAAAGAAAACTTCACAGTTTAAGAGAACTCATTAATACAGAAAAATAATGCAGTTCAGTTGTCCTGGTATTTTCCCATAAAGTCCTTGATCTGATGGTAATGAGATACTAAGGACTGCTTAGTTCAGAGTACCAGAGCTGGCTAAGAAATATAATGCTGTCTAGAGTCTTTCCAGAAGCTGACTGGGCAACCAACCCCTCAAAATACTTAGAAGAAAGATAACTGCTGGCAACACTTCCCAAGTTTTCTTTCTTAACTGTATAATGTCTAAAAGAAATATGTGTCATACATATAGAAATAAAATCAGAAACAGAAAATAAAGGTGAAGAATGATATAAAGAATTTCCTAAAACTTTCTGTCAAGCTGCTTTACTCTGATTTTCCTGTAGTACTCAGTCTGTGGTTCTGCATCTTGAAATATGGCTCTTTTCAGAACACGAATTTAAAATTATAATTGTAATTAAAATACATTATCTCAGTAAAATGAGATTTCTTATGTTTTGCATGCATTGTGTCCTGAAATAACCAGTAAACTAAAAACAAAATTCTCTGCACTCTCTGCCCAGAAAAATGTTTTCTGTTAGCATAGCTCTGGAGAGATAACTGTGCACTTGACTGAGCATTTAATATCAGGAAAGTTTTCAAAGTTTTCTTTTACAGAGAAAAGATTGCTCAGAAAGTTTCATCATTGCAAAGATGCATAACTACATGAATTACTTGCCAGCAACAAAAAAGGGGGAAATGTTGGGTGAAATTGAATGAGACAGAGCAATAGAGGGGGAAAAGGAAGATGCTGGAAGATAAACAAGTGTTAAAAAAAGTCTGCTTGCCTCACACAGGGCTTCAGAGCCAACCCCTGCAATACTGGCAGCAGCATAACAAAATCCTGCACATGAACAAGTGTGGAGGAAAGATTGCACCCTACACTGGAGCCCAGGCTCAGCCAGAGCTATCCACCTTGATTCCAAACTTCTTAACATTCAAAAGAATGATAAAATATCATCTTGGACATATCAAAGAAACAAAATTATATTCTCAGCCGAGTTTAGGGAGCTGTGTATAGAAATGGGTAGAGAAGGCAGAGACTATTTTCTGGCTGGCACAGGCTGGGATTTTGGGGCTGCTGCAGATGGTTCCTGGGCTGCTGCTGGGTGCAGAGCACACACATTACTCCTCCACGGAGCCCTTGATGCTGCCCCAGGAGCCCTGTGAGCACCTCGGTGCCTGTGTTTCCCATAAAGGCAGAAAACACAGCAAAGCAGGTGCTGGGAGATGAGTTGATGCTCCATATCTCAGCATTGCTTTTAATAAAAGCAGACAAGGCAGGGGAAGAAGGGGGGCAGGCTGTGAAGGGAAAATCACACAGCTAATTGAGGAGAAGATTTTCTTTTAATGCTAAACAACCTTGAAGAAACACGATGCCAGTTTAGCTGATGATAACACTAAATGCTGGTTAAGGGGAGGGAAAATAGTTGTAAATACAAAGTGAGAGCAATGAAGTTCGGGGCAACTTGAGTAGATCAGGAGCACACAGTTTTAAGCAACTGCAGTTCCAAGATAAAAGCAGCAATGTAGTGAGACAAGAAAAGAAATTCAAAATTGTCCTCTGTTGCAAATCACTAAGCATGAAAAGGCCCTTAGCCTGTTCATGAATAAGTCTTCTTCATGCCTTCCACATGGAGCTTGGTGGCAGAAAAACCTCATCTAGCATAAGCTGAACAAAAGATGCTCACAAAAACAGATTCAGGGGAGTAAGTCCAATTCTATAAAAATGAGTGTAGATTCATTTGAAGTGAAATAAGAAATACCAGAGAGAACATAATTTCTCTTATGACGAACAGTAGAAATAACAAGGCTGTTAAGGGGAAAGTAAATAATGGAGTACAAAAATGATAAGCTTAAGGGAGGTGGGAAAAGCTACTTATGTATCCCAAAATATATAAATGTTTCTATATAAGCACAAAGCAGACCTTCAGACCTCAAGTGACATTTTTGATAATTACAAAAGACATGTTGCATTTGATGGATAAAAGTGAAATATAAGAATATAAATTTAATCATTTGTCCAGCTCCCTGAAATTTATCAGTGCATAAATTGAAATACTGTACCTAACATAAATTAATGTGACACTAAAATATTACACATATTAATATTTTGCTATGAGGGGTAAGCAAATCTACAGTTTCACTGAAATGGATTGTTTTCCATTAGCTTTACTTTTTCTTAGCAAATGAATAAAGGCAGTAGAAAACTGCAAGCTCAGACACATTAAGACTTTATTAACCACACAATTACTTATGGTATTTGTGAAGAAACGAGAAGAGACATCCATAGAAAATGCCAAATAACCTTAAATTATTCCAACACTTACCTATATAGTCCATCTCTCTCCAACACCACATTTAGTTAGATTTATACCTGCAGTACAGTAATACCAAAAGCTTTTAATTTCATTGTGTTGCATAAAATTAGTTGCAGTGCTTTTCATCATCTCATATTATGAATGATGGAAGGGGACAGACACAGTATTTAAAATGCTGACTGAATAAACCCCATGAGTTATTACACTCACATATTGCAGGCAGAAAAGAAAAGTAGGGCTAAGACTGAGAGACCTTATTCTGACTTAATTTTAGGGACTGTAATGCAACATGTCTTATTTGCAGCTGTACAGAAAAGCAAGATATATATCTTGGCATCTGACACACTGGTCAAATCCCTAGAGATGAGCAAAGGGATTTTTTGGAATGAGATTATCAACATATTTAATGTCCTGAATCTGTATGCATCATAAGAATAAACTTTAGCATTTCAGGGATTATTTAAAACATCTGGTCTCTCCTTTGGTTTGCAGAGTCCAGTTTGCCTTCCAGCTGCTGATCACAAGCACCCGGACAGACGTGGGAGCTCCAAAGCCCCGTGCCCAGGGCAGTGCTGCCCATGCTGGGCTGCCTGGGGGGACATGGACAGAGCCAATCTTGGCTAACCAAACATCGCAAGAGACATGAAAGACAGTGGGGGCTGGGGTGGAGGAGGAAAGTGCTCCAAAATAGCTCTTTCTGTAAAATATATGGAGTTCCCACTGATTCAGAATTAACACATTTAACTGTCTTTTTCCTATGGAATTTTAATTATTATGCTTTTACAAGCTCTTGTGACTCATAAGTAACATTACTACCTATAGACCATATCATACTACTAAGTCAAGTTCCTAGGATGTTCCACATTAAGTCATTAAAAATAAATGCAGCTGCTCTTGCTGCTTGATACAACTCAGCAAGTATCCTTCTTGTGTGTGGGAACAAACTACTATCAGATTGAGATTTCAGAATTACAAAATAAAGAATTTATATATATAAAATAAATAAATAAAAATATGTTTATATATATATATATTCTTTTTCTCATCACTAGTGAGGGGGGAAAAGAAAACCAATAAGGTTTTGAATCCAAAATTTTTAGGTTTAATCATAATATTCATGCAGGATGCCATAGATTCTGTTCATTAGACACTGGGAAAGGGCTGGTGAATCCAAGAATCATTAGACTTAGCGATAATATCCTAGAAGTAACCCTTCAAAAATTATTCTAATAGTAAAAGCAGAAATAAAACCAGCAGCCCTGTTTGCTTCATCCCAATCTACCAAAAAAATCACCAATCTGTCTCAAGAATGTGAATATATAATCTGTCAAGATACAAAAGATCATGTCCAAATTACTGGTTTTGATTAATTTGCTTCTGCAGCAAGAAATCTACAGCTTGTATACATTGACCGAGTCCCACAGGTCATTCATATTTATAATTCTTTTTTCTTAAGTAATGTCTCATGTACCATCATGCACAAGTGATAAACGGCACTTGTCAAACACCCAATTGGCAATTCGCTTTTTGACTTTAAGGGTCAAAGTCTGCAAGCACCTGGAGTTAAATTCCTCAGAAAACTCCACCAGCCCTCTATTCCATCTTCAGTTACATTGGTGTAATTCAGACAAGGAGAAATCTAAATCTCTTCTGAGCTGTATGAAAATGATACTACTGTGAAACTCCCACGTGCACCAAACTCTGTTTAACAATCCGTGCTCTATTTCGGGGATTCATGGTGGGAAAAGTAATAGGGAGGGTGTCATCAGTTCTGAAGGTAATTTAAAAGTTATATTCCATAGATGAAGACCTGGCAACAGTATAATGCAGATCCTTATGCTGAATCTTTAAAAAAAGAAAAATGCCAAATCTGGCATAAGCTGCATGTTGGTGGAAGGTTGTCACTAACCTCATTATAAAGGCCGATACCTGCAAAGCCTGAACTTTCCTTGATCAAGGAAACTATGGAGCTTAAATTGTGACCTTTAGGGGCATTTTTCTTGTAAAGGTCACTGTTTTGTGACAACACTGCAAAATCGATTGGTTCATCTGGTCCCTTGAAATGCATTACAACTAATGTCACATGGGCCAGGGCAGGACACCTTTGTCAAATATTTTTAAAGTCCCACTGTTTTCTAGGAACCGTAGTTGATGAAGTGTGAAAGAACCAGCTCCCTCAATTCTGCCTGATTTCTCATTAACTTATTTCTTTGGCTGATTGGCAACTGCCCAGTTCAGCAGTGGTTGTGTTATCATGCAAAGTCAAAACCTATGGGCTGAGCTTGCCAAGAAAGGTTTGAATAAGGAGGTGGGAGAATGGGTAGAAAGGGCCTTTGTTCTACACCAAAATTAAATTAAACAGCATTGTCCCCCGAAAGTAAATTTTTCTCCTCATGCCTTTCTCATAGAAACCTTCAATATTTGTGAAACACATCTTGGAACACAGGCCTTTCATGAGATGATTCGTTTTCTAAATTCAAAAACAATTTTTTGTCTTTGTTTCTTCATTTTCTAATATTATTTCTAGCAGTAATTCAACATGACAGATTGGATATGTAAACTGAAAGGGAATTACAGATTTTCTCTCTCTTGAAAAGATGTAAAACAAGTATTTCACGTAAAGAGTAACACTCATGGGGGCATAAATAACAGTTCTGTGAAGATGCACAGACAATATATTCAGGGAAGTTGCTGTGTTACTAAGAAACCTCTTCATTAAAGGGACACATTTGTTTGGATTAGACTCTGCCAGTTGAACACAAAGTCTTCTTCCTGAGAAATCCCCTTCATTTCCTGACATTTGTAAAGTACTATAAAATGCTAATTGGTCTCATCAGCAAACAATTAACATTCTGTTCAGTTTTATTCTCAATGCAAAAATTATAATAGGAAATAAAATGTCATACAGCAAAGGGCTAGCTGAAGACTATCCCCAAGATAATCATACCTTCTTTTAGAGGTTCAGTTTACCTGCATACGACCAGGTAAACTATCCTTCCAGATATCCACAGCCTTAGCAGCCAAAACCAATAAACATTCCTGCTTCTGACAAGTAGACTCTGGCCAGCGGAGTCTGCTGTTGAAAGAAACAAAAATTATTATTCTAATAAAAAATCTGTCTTTGATTAGTTTTCTTTAACCTCTGTGTTCCTATCATTTCTTGCTAACCCACAGAGAGGCGTCAGCTGATCACCAATTTGCTTCTTTGCCCCAAACTTTGCTTTCTCTTGCATTAATAAGCCAGGCCTATCCTTTCCTCTCTCCACCACCAAACCTTGGAAAGAGAAGCCTGTCTGCTCTACTGTGTTTTAGTACAAGATGCCTTTCATAGCTCTGCTAGGCTAAATACTGCAAAGTTCAAGCACAACATGGTATTTGAATTAAACTAACATGTAAAAACATTTCTGGATAAAAAATACTTTACTGCCACCAATTTAAAACCATAAACATACTTTGAATCCAATTCAATATATTTCTTATTTGTCCCTGATTCTCTCTTGTTATTATTATTAGAAGGCATAAATTTCCAGCAAGGCTTGTGCTTGACAAGGCTCCATTATTTGCACATGACAAGGTTTATCAAAAACAGTTGGATTTTTATGAGGAGTCTTTTATGTTTCCTTCATAAAATATAAATAAATGAAAAGGATTAGATGGAGGAAGCAGAATATAATTCATCACCAATGTGAAGCAGAAGGAGCGGGCTGCAGATGGATGAACTGAAGAACAACATGGTGACTGGAAATCCTTCTCTCTCAGATGTCGGGGAGCAAAGAGCATAATAAAGGAACACTGACTTTTCTTGCCATTTCAAGGTGTCCCTAAAAGTACAAATTCTTCTTGAAATGCGAACCCACATAAAACAGTAGTAGAGTGGGTCACTTTTTTGGCTGATTTTTTTTCATAGTTACAGAATAAATTAAAAGACCAGAAACTTAAAATTAAACTTGCTCCTTGTAGTCAAAGAACAATTAGGAGAAAAAAAACCTTTTAAGGTGGCAGTGTCTTACACTGTTCACCATTACCATCATGTCAGTCAGAAAAAAATCCATTAAATTGCCTTGTATTCCCATAAAAACTGGTGGTGGGGATAACAGCCCACATTTTCTACCCAACCAAACCTAAAAAGTCATCCTTCAATCCCAAAGCAAGCCCATGGGCTTACTTCTGCTTACCACATGTGCTGTGCCACATGAAGAAACTCCAGGAACCGGGTTGTTCTCTTACACAAGGTAATGGCATATACAAATTAGGCACATGGTAATTGTGTTTATTTGGAAAGAATTTACAGAGCAAACCACAGAAGTCTGATAAGCAAAGTGGTCACAAGCGTCAAGTATTCAGTGGCTCCAAAATCTATCTTTTCAAGTCCAGTCCCTTCTCTCTAGCACAACTAAATTTCTGTTTCTCTTGAAACTGTAAAATTTGGGTGTTTACTTTTTGTCCAATTCAGAATGAAAATATTTTTGTATGTGATAAAAATGCTAATGTTTGGTTTCAGTAAGGTGAACACAAAAGCCAAAACACACACAAAATATATCAATATAGCAAAATGTCAAGATACCTTATTATCAAAAATGAGTAAAAATATATTTGTAACCATCTATTTATGCACATTTTCCTGCTGAATTTCATCAAAGACATTATATTCTCATGGATCATTTCTCTTTTGGTGAAACTTCAGTGAAAAATTCTCAAAATGGCACAGTTGAAAGTGGGCATTTCCAAGAACTTTCCTGAAATAAAAGCTGATGGTCATCATAGTTATTTAGGGTGGAAAGCATGCAGTTCTTAGATGCAAGTGCTACGCAAATTCCTTTGCAGATGAATTATGAAAATACTATCTTACATTAAACCATTGTGGGGTTTGATATATTTTTTCCAAAACAAGTAAAAAGACCCTCCCCTAAGCTGATCTCTTTCTGCCCCATAACCTTACCTATAAAAACTTCTCAGTTTTATCTATATGAGGTGTGTCTTTCTTCCCACACCTACACAGGACTCTGCCTGTCAGTACTAAATCTGTTTGCAGCAACAAAGGAGTCGAGGGAGAATATCCTTAGAGAAAAAGTGAATTATCTAGAATAACTACGAAAGCTTAAGTTAAAATAATGGCTTACAGAATGATGGGTACAAGATGGAAAGAGACTGTCTCAAGGAGATAAATTTTGCTAACAGTTTTTCCACAGCGAAAAGACATATATTATATTTAAACAACTTTCTGATTCAATTGTGTGAGAGCTGCAGTGGAAATCCAACAGAGAAACATTTTTGGACACTTTTACATCACATGCTCAAAGCAGAAGTTAAACCACAAGTGTTAATGTGCAAGTTAAAGAAAAACTTAAACATTTTATTGCTATATTTTTGAATTAGCTCAAAAAGAAC
The DNA here is from genome assembly GCF_031753505.1 of Anomalospiza imberbis. Classification (NCBI taxonomy): domain Eukaryota; kingdom Metazoa; phylum Chordata; class Aves; order Passeriformes; family Viduidae; genus Anomalospiza; species Anomalospiza imberbis. The sequence continues at coordinate 18,207,501 of NC_089690.1, read as the reverse complement.
TAATGTTTTCTTCTTTCCTTCATTTTAATATAGTCATTTTAGACCTGGATCCTACAAGTTTTGTACATGTGATTTTCCATACAAGCAAAGCTGAGATTGCATTAGGGTTTGCAGCGTCTGTGCCTTACATTGCAAGTTCTTCATGCACTTTTCCACCAGTGCTAAAGAGAGAAATAATTAATGGGACATGGGAGAGATTCAGGTGCCATTTAAGGTAAGCTCATTCCTAGGAATTTCTTTTGATGCAGGCTATGTAGCATTGCACTGCATTGACTAACTAAATCTCTGCATTAATCAAGTCTATCTTTTATTCATGTGTTTTCATTGTTGGAAATGAATTGTGACCTCCTGGTACCTCTCCCTCTACCAGGCCCTGTATTAAATGTGTTGGATATGCCCTGATTTAATCAAGTAGCACAAATCTGACTCAGATGATGATAGAATCTGACCAGATAGCCTTATTATTTGTTTTGGGCTGTCGACTAAATCTTTGGCACACCCTGTACTGGATTATAGCACAGATCAAAACAGGGTAAAAAAAATGGTGCTGTGAAATGACATTTCAATATATGAGAGAGCACCTACATCTGATCTGAAGACATGCTGGTTATAAACACATGGCAAAACCCAACTCTAGGCAGTATGGGAAGGCTTTCCTATATGCCATACACAAAGGCATCAGCACTACATTTATTCTTGTTTCTCCTTCTGATCATTCAAAACAACATGATGCTGCTACCATTTAGCCCCTCTTGTTTCTGGATGTAGAGCAATGATTTTTATGAAATCAAAATTAATGAACTCACAGATTATTGATATTTAAAGCAACACTCAATGAAGACATATTAGAGGCATAAATGGCTGCAATCTGTGACTCCTTTCCATTCAAATTAAGCAACTAATAAATTGAAAGTAGTCAGCAGACAGAGTCCAGCAAAAAATAATTGTTATTCTACAGGTGACTAGAGCTGTCCTTGTGACTCCTTAATAAAAGAGAGACCTCAGTCACCATCTCTAGTTTCAGCCTCTGCTGACATTCTGTATGTCAAGAAAGTGCCATATGTGATGTCTCTGGAACATCTGGGATCCCTGGGGTAGGGAGTGAAATGCAGAAGTGTCAGGGGAGAGCTGATTTATGCACTTACTCTATCCCCTGCATTAGACATTAACAGATTGTGCCCACTCCTCTCCTTGTACCAGAGACAAATACCAACCACTGAACCACCAAAAGAGTGAACAGAGGAGTAAAGTTAAACCAGAGCAAGCTCAAGGCTCCTCTGTGCTCTGCACTGAGATTTGTCACAGCAAGAAGGTGTTAGGTAAAAAGACAGATGTTATAGCATGGGCAGAGCATGTTTGAAACACAGTGGAACGGAGGAAAGGTCAGGCAGAATTAAGTGGACAAAAGAAGGACAAAGGGACAAACGACAACTACTTCTGTCACCAAAAAGGACTAGAAGGGATCAGTTCTGAGGAGCTACAGTTAAACCAGCTGTTTTTTTAATGTTTGAATTCAGCTGAAGTTGTTTTCCAGAGCCAGCTCACGTTGCACAAGGTGAGCATTACAATTCCAGGACACGGAGGACAGGGGCTGATCCAGTTTGTGCAAGTTCCCTTAGCCATAGGGACTCATTGCCTAACAGGACCTACCAGATGCACAGGAAGCAGGTTGCAGGTGCTACACACCGTCATCACCTATTGCAGAAAACGCCTGCTATCTCTGACTAACACAGTTCATGTGCAACTACTGGGCCATGTCCCCTCCTGTGCCCATCCTGACACACTGGCGAGAAGGTCACCTAACAACAAGCAGGACTTAGAGCAGGAAATCTGAAAGCTTCATAAAAGTGATTGCCCTGTGAGCTGAGTTCCTCATGCCTCAGTCTGCCACAAGAGCACAGGAAGAATCTGGAACGACTCCTGTGCATTTCTTCTGAATCCTCATCACATCAATGGCTTTATTACACACCAGGATGAGCCACCTCCGAGACTGCCTCCCTGTTTGTGGCTGTGATTTGTCACTGCTTTCATTCCTAATAACAGGTTCACAAATTCAATCAAGGAATACTGAAAAATATCTCATACCATCTGTTTAGAAGGCATATTTCACACCCTAGGGCTGATTCAAGAGCTAGTAAAGAGGTGACAGCTTTAGTCTAGCTCTTAAGATCTTCCTGTATGGCTTTAATGGTAACTAAAAGCAGCCTTTAGCTCCAAAATTTTACCACAGTCTGAAACGCAGAGGTGATAGTCACATATAAGGGCTCAAATTCTTCCCACTAATCACTATCAGTTCATTCCTTGCAGTCTGTTATTTAAAGGGGATTCCTTATCAACTGCTGCATTGTCATGGTCAGGATGGGAATCCTACACACTCTAAATCAAATCCATTTGTATGTACTGAAAAGGAAATGCATCTGAAAACATTACTAATTATTATTATTATTATTATCATATCATCCTGCTTGCTGAGAAACATAGAATAACATATTCCATTACTTAGAAATACCAAACCATTAAACCCAAAGAAATAAGTAAGAATGAGGAGCTCATTTAAAAAAAAATCCGTAAGATAATTGGTCAGAACATCGCTATTTTCTGTCTAGAAAAATTGCTTTTCCTCTCTAAGAACTGATTAACATTTTGCAAATTCTGTACAGAGCTGTATTTGGTCTGTGGACACATTTCCATGACCTGAAAGTGTGTTTTTAAATAAATAAACTGTGGTTATTTTCATGAACAGTCTGCTAAAATGGGAGCATTTGCCAGAATAACAAGAAAATATTTGATTTAGGACAGCGATTGTTCACCTTGGAAACAGAGTTGTGTGCTAAAGACATCCAGTCATGGCAAAGTCATCTGTCCCAACAAGACAGCTTGCTTTTTATATTGGTCCTACTCTAAATGTGCCAAAGGCACTTCTGAACAAGCCAACCAGAGTCCAAGAAGCTCTGTTCTACTGAGAGCCATGGCAATGCTCAGCTTCAAATGAGGGCAGATTTGATTTATTGATGTTCTGTCTGCCAGACAGAAGCTGTACAAGAGATAACCAACATACCAAGCTTTGTAAAATGTTCTTCTTAAAAGCAAGTTTCCAGGAGGGAAGTAAAAAAAGAAAAAAATGCCCTATAATAATCGTGTTCAATTAAATATTCATCCAGGTAACACTTTGCAGTCTACTGAACAGCTGTTCCACAGTGACTCGGAAAGCTGCCATTGCAATTTGCCCACTCCTAAAAACCCTCTTCTACACAGGCAAACTTAAGGGGAATTGCAATTGCTTCAGAGTATGTTCTAGTTTGGTTTGGAATTTGACAGTTAAACATCATCACTGTAAGCCTGTTGAACAGAGTGCTGCTTTTTTTCTGAAACTCGAATCAGGACAACCCCAAAATAAAGTTACAGCAATCTGACCGCAGCAGTATCGCCCTGCTGTTCGTTTACACAACTTTGCATGGGCTTGCTTGGAAGGCTGTGTTCACATATCAAGCCTGGAGACTTGGCTTAAGAAGACACATAAATAAATGGCATGTGGCCCCCCAACTTTTGGCTGGAGGGAAACCATCAAGTGCTTTGAAGTTTCTTTTAAAATGTAGAAAGCGGTACCTGATTCAAAGTGCAAATATGCAGATTAGAATTCCTCAGGTATTAAGCTCTTCTGGCTCACAAATTGTTTGTGTTTGAATGCAGTCTAAAGGAAAGGAAAATAAAAAGAGCTGTACCATAACACTTTTTATGACACAATTTTGGAAACCTTTCAAAATTCCTGGGTTTTTCACCTCACAAGGAGTCCTTTTAGCATATGTTGGAAGCTGTTTTTTGATATCAGTAGATTTTATGCTAATCTTCTGCAAAGAACAAACTATGTAGTCATAATTTTTACAATAATTTTAATTACCTGTCAAATTATTTTGTGTTTCACCTAGGGCAGATGTAAGGGTATTTTTACCTCACTTTTGGTGCTGTTCACAAATTTTGGTTGCCACCATTTAAGAAATGTTAATGATGCTACTGATACTCAGACACCAAGCTTGTGTAAATTATTACAGCTCAGTTGATTTCTGCACTGCTACTGATTTACAGTTACTGAGGACCTTAAGAACCTGGCATTGCAATTTATTAATCTTGGCTATAGCTTTTATTCCATACATTCAGCTGTTTAGAAGTACTGGCAGGGTCAAGTGAAAATGCAGGTTCATGAAGTGAATGTCAGTCAATAAGAAAAAAACAACTTCTCACATGCATTTGCATTCATGGCTTCATAATTCTAACCATGATTTTTTGCTGCGGCTTTGGGGCCATTTTCTATTTTTAATATGAACACACACAAAAAGGTAAACCTCAGTTTAAATCCTTCAAGTCCGCAACAAAAGAATGAACAGGGCATTACACATGGCTTCAACTGCAAGCTCCAAACTCTCTGGTTTTGATTTGCACACAACTACACTTGGAGTATCAGACCAACCTGTAATTTTAGTATAAAATCATCATACAACAAGCTCACAACTGAGGCAATATATTAAAAAATAGAGTAGATAAACCCTTTGGAGGAATGTAAATGCCACTGTATTTTAGCAAAAGTCCATTCAGTTTCATCCTCACTTCTAGTTTCATCCTCATTCCTAGTTTCATCCTGGTTCCTGGTTTCACCCTGTGTGACTCATCCAAAGGTGTGGGGTTATCCTCATGCAGGACATCTGTGCCACATGTGTTGGGTCATGATTCCAGTCCCCATGTCAAAGCCCACTGCACTGACCAGAGTGACCACAGCCTCTGTTCCCTGTGTCTGCTGATCTCACATGAAAGGAGAGCTCTCCAGGGCAGGGCCACTAAGCCTTCCTAAATGAGTCTGAGTTTTAATGGCAGGTCTGGGCCACCTGCATGACACAATTACCTATGAGAAAATTCCTCTTGATTTGCTCTTCAGTAGGAAGTAGAAGAGCAAGACAGAACTCTGCTAAGCAAAACAGTGAGTCATCTGAAAAAACAAGCAGACATATAAAGACTGTTGGCTAATAATTCTGCATGAGACCCAGACTTTCCTGAAATGGTCATCTGAAAACATCATAAGATAAATCAGTATAGCCTAAAGAATATTAGCTCTTCTGGGATCAAAAACAAATCAGAGATTTTACCATCAGGGGAAAAGTTTAAAACAATTCCCCTGAAATATTCATAAGAAAGGGTCAAACTATGAAATGGCAATGATGACTTCCATTTTACATCAGGATAGACTCAAAATTATTGTGAATTTACTGTCTCACTCTCATCAAATAATAAAAGAGTTCAACCAGAAAAGAAATAAGCCATTGAACATGAGGTGTTGCAAAGTCATTGATTTGAGTCTGGCAGAAGAAGGATTTGAATATAGGAACCTGACAAGTAAGACAAATGTTTTACTTGAGAGGTTAAGGAGGAATAGTGTAGAAGCACACTCACAAATTTATTTCTGGAGAAAAGAAAGCAGAGTTTTGATGAAAATATTTGAACAAAAGTTTTGTCATTAAATAAACATTTTCTAAGAGACACCCATCCAACCCTTAAGCCCCACATACTTCTGCAGTTTTCATTATTCTTGAGAAATGTCCAACTGACTCTAGTTCTGAAACACCAGAGCACACAAGTGCAGCCCTTTTCAGTGAATTACTTTCTGCCAGCCTGAAAGCTGTCAGTGCTCCTGTGTGAAAACACCTATTGCTGAAGGGCTAAGACCAGACAAAGAAATTGAGTCTTTGAGTCTTCTAGTTTGAAGCCTTTTATTTGTATGACTGTCACAAGATCTTTCCTACCCTATAAATATGGAGGAGATCATCAAAGATTGTAGGATGATTCAGGTAGGGAGGAGCCAGTCACTGGTGCTGCCCTGGACATGGACAGTGGGTCTGTAAGGCTTCTGCCTCCCCTCCTGCCTCAGCAGAATGTCATTGCATTATTGGCTTGTGTCAGAAAAGGCAGTTAAGGTAGAATTCACTTTTATCATCACAATTAGCTTTTCTAAAGCATATTCAAAGTTCTATTTAGTGTTTTAAGTCCACAGATGAAAGCTGGAGGAATCAATTATTTCTCATGCCCTTTTTGTTGATTTCAATTGCTTTATCCCCAGCTTAAGAATAATAGCCTGCAGTAGGCTGTAGTAATATAAAATGTATTGGTTCCCCTAGTGCAAGGATATTTAAAAAAAAAAAAAAAAAAAAAAAAAAAAAAGAGCAGTAACACCAAGAAGAATGTGCTCAGCAAAGAAACAATGACCCTGGGTGAATGTGTTGGTGTTTTTAAGCAGGGTCTGACATAACCTGGTGCCAAAGATACACACAGTATGTTGTGACTGGGACTTCATAGCACAACTCCAAGATCAATGGAAGCAATTACCCCTTTTTCTGAAGGCATCAGAAAACCTGGAGAATAAAACATTTTTAATGTAAGCAAATGGGTTATGGAAAGGATCAGACAAATATCAGATGGATCCCTAAAATATTTTTTTCAAGAGAATTATCAGTATTAGTTCAGAATTATACTAAAAGAAGCTTAAAAGCTGAACAGTAATAAACTTCACTCTTTAGAATTAGATCATTTCAAGGGGACCTTGGTTAGAAAAGTGTAAAGGGCTTGAAAAACTTTCACAACTTTTAGAATCTGGGAACATAATTTTGTGAGAGATGCCCTGTATCTCCCTCTGCAACAAGCCCAGCTGGCTGCGTACTTTGGCATCAACTCTGCATCTTTTAAACACACTATTGTACCTAACAGGTATTTGGACATTTGTTGCTATCCCTAACCAGGATACATTATGAATTTGGAATATGCATTTTAAACCAGCTTCTTTATCCCCTCCCCCAGGGAAGGCACAAAGCTGCAATTTGCACTCTCTGCCCAGGGAAGCTGCAGGAATCCTTGAGATGTGGATGATCTGTGGACTCTTCTATTACTGTTGTCAGAGCCATGAACAGTTTTTGACTCTTCTCTTCAGTTTTCTCACCCTACAGGTGAGATAAAAGGCAGGCCTTTTTCCTGTCTCCCCCAAAGCATGCAACACAAGAGCTGTGATGGCAGTTTATTTTACCTTTAGTCCTTAATCTGCATAAATGCGACCAAACAGTGGAAATGCACATTGTCCGCTGGAACCCATGACAATCTGCTCTTCTTTTATTTCTATCTGTTTTAGATGAATAACACATTAGTCAGACTTCCATGCCTCCCACTGTCATTCACACCTTGCCCTCCCAAAGCTCCTGCTGTGAGGCAGCATGGCACAAGGAAATTTAGGATACTCACATATCATGTCATCACAGTACAATAGTACAAAATTAAAGCAAAAAAACCCTGTCATTTCAAACTAAACTAATTTAGACAAAAATAGCTGGCAGTGTGATGTAAAGATAAAAACAGACTGGAGCATAAGACAGTTTGAGCTGTATCTGACTGTGGATGCTCAGTGAAAAGCAGCAAGGAGAGAGTGGACACTAATTAATCCTTCCCCAGTACACCTCCAGCCTATTGCAGTTGTTGAATATATTCTATCAGTAATAATCTCTTTAAATTAAATGCTGTTCTATGCTTAGAGAGACTAGGAAAATGTAGCAATAGTAGTTTGACCCTAATTATTTCAAAGAAACCCCAAGAGTAGACTTCTGCCATATGACACAATGTCAAATATGCACTGGAGGAATCCAGGGAAGGAAGATGGGGAAAGGTAAACTTGTTTGGGCACAGCTGACACAACTGGGTAACTTTTGGGCCAAGCCCATCAGTCAGCTCAGAACAAGGGCACACTGAAGATATGTGTGTCTGTCCCCAGCATTGTATATCTGCCTTAAAAACTGCACTGATTCCTTCCATTTCCTTTGCAGACAAACCACTCAATTTTCTCACACTGAGGAAGAAATACCTGCTGTGCAGCCTCTCCCTGTGTATTTCTCCCTGTCTCCCTTCCCATCCATGCTCAGAGGCAGGAGGAGTCTCAGCTAACCCTACAACATGGTCATGCATGAAGCAGCCTATAGTCAAAGGTGGAATTCTATGATGGCAATAGCAGGATGTTTTACTCTTCCTTCTAGTCAGGACATTGCAGCCATAATTATTATACATTACCTTTCCAATACAAATCACTACTTACCCATGTTGCCCAGGGGAAAAGTCTTGGATAGAGAATCTCCAATAGATCTGCCTGTACTCACTGCCATTACAAAGTTCACAGTGAGAGGAGGAGGCCAGAGCACCTCTGAGGGTTCTCAGGGCTGGTTGCACAAACGCTAATGAAATCCCATTAATCACAGCCCCAGCAATCGCAGACTTGTCAGCACAGGAGGTTGCAGACTACCCACAGCAGGTAGAGAGGTTAGAAAAACATGTCACAAGAAGGTACATGTATGACCTTTCCTGAGTCTGCAGTGTTGGTCAAAATATTTTTGTGCTGTGGCTAAACCGGAGATGGGAGGAAAACGCCATGGGGAGAACATCTGCAAAACTGAAAATGACACAGTCCAGGGAATTTCTATGGTTCCACTCTCCACCTTTCAAAGACTTGAATGGGAAGTATTTCTCCATCCACTTTGCCAGGCAGGTAATTATTTGTACTCCTCAGTACCCATATTAACTGCACCTGCAAAGGAATGTTGTTTTTTTTAGTATTTTGCATGCAAAGTGAGGCAGAGACAGAACAATTTCTCACCACCAGCATTAAAGCCCAGGTAAAAGTCTTACAAGCAGGAGCTACAATACCATGATGAGCAAGAGCTTCACTTATTTGTCATGGTCTGCCCTGCAGAGCCTGTCACAGCTGTGGCAGACACTCAGCAATCCTACACCAGCCCAGGAGATCTGGCACCTGATAAGGTTTCACTGCTCACTCTGGGCTCAGGTTCACTCAGGTACACTGCTGCGTATTTGCCCACAGTCAGCAGATACTCCAGCACAGTCCAAACCAAAGCACACTCCTGGCCTCTTGTTATTATTCTGGACACCTCATTATCATGAAGGAATTTAGTATCTCTGGAGCAGATCTGGTAAAGAAGGGAAGCTTTTACTGTTCTCCTGTGCCAGATAAAGTGTCCTGGAACCTGCTCACGGATGCAGACTCGATCAGATAGAAGCTGCACCCCTGTCCCAGGTTTTCCCTGACAAACACAAACAGATGTAGGTGACTGTTTGAAAGTGTAATTTAATATGAGGTCTCCTTCCTAATGTTCCCATAACAATAGCTGAGGGCCAGTTTAGAAGTCACGGAGCATACAGTCGTGAAGTCACACAAAGGCTATTTTGCAGCCTAAAAGAGGCTTGATTTGTCTGCATAACAAGTCAAAAGTAGCCATTTTATAGCGAATATGAATTTCTGGGTTTGTATCTCAATATATGACAAAGTTGGCTTCTTTTCTTTTTCTATCAGAATGGCCTGTGGTTTTCTTCTGTCCCCAGGCAGCCATTTTCTGAAAACTTACAGAAAGAGTTATGCACATTTCCTCCTATGTATATTTACCGTGGGAAAAGAGTATAGTGAGTGAAATCTAAGATCATGAGGAAAATATATGTTTCTGTAAACCATATTTCTAAGTGGTTTGGGGGACTTTGTTAACAAGAGAAAGTGCTCAGTAATGTCTTTTATATGTTTAAATTTATTGTGATACAACTTCTTTTGGTTAAAAAGGCCAAATACACAGATTTTTTTTTGTACAAACTTTCAAGTGATCATTCAATAACATTTTAGAAAAGAAACAGAAAGGCTGCATTCAAAGAACATGCACAAGTGAATTCAGTATTTCATATGGGATGCAAAGAGAGAGTAATTTGTAAACTGTGAGATAAAAAAAGATATCAAGGGAAGAGGGATTGCCTTATATAACAGACTTTGATTGTAAATAAAATGTCTGGGCAGGATGTTGAACTGTAATAAATTGGCTGTTTGGGTCTTTGCTGACATATCTTTTTAGCTTTATTGACATTAGCTATTTTTGTATGGAACTTTATTGTATGGGAAAGAGTTTCTCGCTTGGAATTTGAAAAACTAACTGTACAAGCATCTTGAAAGCACAGAAGATGCTGTTGGAGAGAGACTGAGAAGGCAAGAAGACAAGAGGTGAGTCTCTTGTATGCAAGAAAATCACAGAGAAGACAAGCAATGGAATGTGAATATATTTAATTGCATTTTGAGTAGGATCAGCATTTTGCTAGATTTCTTTTACTGGCCATTTGTAATGCAGTAAGAAAAGGGAGGAGGGAGAATGAACCCTCTCAGTATTGAAGTATTGTAATCTGAGTCACCAGTGAAACCAAAGGATTAGGCTTCGACTTTAGCTAGGAATGACATTCCTTCCATCCAGCCCCAGCACTTACTGCTAAATGAACAACAGCTCTGCCCTCAAATTCCAGGAACATGGAAGCAGTTCGTCAACCAGGCTCTGGAACAAGCCTAAATGTTACATAAAAGACTCAAATAACCTTCCATTCTGTTCCATTCAGCTCTTCAAGCAAATTTAGTATTTTCATATTCTTGTCCTTGGCTATTCCTAATTGAAATATCTCCCTCGTCATGTTGAATTCTTCTATTTTCACCTAACAAGGTTCAAGAATCTACCCAATGCTCAGACTTTTGGGAGATGTGGCCCTTCCAGTGAACCTCCCAAGGCCCTGGGGATGTGTGTGTGCCCAGAGGGGAGGGCAGGTGGGAGCAGGGAGGCTGCACAGTGTTGTCCTTTGCTCCCCAGTTCAGCAGAGAGGGCTCACTACACTGGCCAAGGCACTTCTCCCATCCCATTCCTACTCTCCTCTGGTTGAGGAGCTTTCCCACAGCACAGGTGATGGAAGAACCAGCTCTTTTCACTCTGAATTTCACACCACAGGGCTTTTACTGGAAAATCTGTCATTGGAAAATGGAAAGATCTGTCTATTTAGAGAAGAGGGTTATGTTTGGCGTATGGCTGGTGACACCTTTCTCCAGCCAGGCTGACACAAGGTGATCAATCATACATCCCCACTCTCCAGGAGGTGTGGTCTCACTTGGAAAACAGCAGAGTTCCTCCCTGTCCAGAATTTTAGGTATCATCTCAGCTTAGAGATGATAATTGTCATGGCAAGACTAAAGAAACAATGGGAAAATCTCAACATTCCAAAGCAAAAAAGAGAATACACATCAAACACATCTGGAAAGAGATCAGTGCTACTTCAGTGGGTCCTGTGTCACAGTAGCTTCAGTTTCTAAAATGGAATATTAGGGGCCTGAACAGATTAGAAAAGACTTATGGGGGAAAAAAGGATCAAATTACTAAAATTTCTACCTTTTTTTCTTTCAAAACCCACACTTTTTCCTTGCAAGCAGGATGGCTAGAAATTTATCCCTAAATGTAGTAAGCACATGAAATGCATAGCCTTTAATGTGCAAATTCTATACTGCACAAGGGAATAACTAATGAGCCACTATTTTAATGAATCAAGTTAAAATGGCAAGGTGACATATCTCATTTAGGGGAATGAATTCTTAATGTCACTGTAAGATGAACCCCTCCTTCCCCTCTGAAGGGAAGACAGTACTGGTTTGGGTTAAAGTCCTGCCTTTTTTGTTTTTGTTGGATTTTCCACAGTCCTTGGGAGCTCTCCGTGGATCATACTCTTCTGAAAAATAATGGCAGCTTTTGATCAGGGGACTTATTGAACTTTAGACACACCCAAGAACTACACAGCAAACAAAGATGAGCAGAACAAGCCCTGCCATGGGTGCCCAATACCCTGAGGGAGCAGGGTGGGCACAGGCAGCTGCCTGGCACAGCCTGGGGACATCTCTGCAGCCAGCAGAGCAGCATCAGGCTGCTGCCCTCCAGAGAACAAACCTGCGTGGTCTCTGCACCTCCCATTTCTGCTACCAAACATTTCCTACTACAAAACATCTTCACATGTCCCCCTGCCACGAGCTGCTCCTCACAGGACTGTTCCTAACCCACAGGCATTCCCAGAAGCAGGGCTTTGCTCCCCAGAATGGTGCCCCATGCCTGATCTTAGTTCAAAGAGAACGTTTAAATCCATGGTAAAAGGAAATCATCACCCTAATCCTTTCCATCTCTTTGCACATTTTTAAGTTGCATTAGGAGTGGGTGGTGGGGAGCTGGCAGCAGGGCTGTGGGACTGCCTGGCCCTCAGGGAATTTGGTGCTGCCCATGAGAAAAGGCAGTGAGGACAGGGTGGAACTCTGCCTGGCAGCCAAGGAAAACGTGGGAGAAATTTACTTCTGTCTGACCCTGAGTGTTACTCAAGACAATGATCTGCCCAGTTAATTAACCCAGAAATCTGAAAGGATCTGTACTAAATTCCTGCACACTGCTGCTCAGGCTCTCGTAAATTCTTGATTCACATTGGCAGGTCTGATCCAAATCCCAGTAAAGTCAATATGAATCCTTCAATCAACCTCCCTGCATTTTCTGAGTAATTTCAAAGGTCCACTGACCACATAACTTTTCTCAAAGCAGTATTTAAAGAAAAAGTGTATTTGTACCATTATTCTTTCAATCTCCCACCCCCAGTAACTACGTAAGATTATCACAAAAACCTATATCAAGCATTTGCTATCATGAGCTGCTATCAGACAATTATTTGCTCGCAGACAATATTGCAAGAAACAAGAATTGATTCAGTAAATTTTAATATTTCTCTTTTAGTCCTGGCTGTTTAGCACAATTCTGAGCAGCCAGTAATGAACAGGATTTTCAGTGCCCAGCAGGCACATGTGACTGTCACTGACTGAAGGAAAACAATCCCTCAGGATTGTGTAAACAGTGCTCAAACATGCCAAGGTGCTATGGACAAGTATTTAAGTAATCTCTGCAGCTGGGAAGTGAAAGAGGCCGGAATCATCTGTCTATGAAAAAAGAGCAGGGAAGAGCATTTTGATTTTTGATTTACTGAGTGGGATGGACTCTGCAGCAGATAGCTGATAACCTCTTTATGCAAAGCCCACAAGCTACAAAGATTGAAGAAGAGATGAAGGGCTGCCCTGGAAATAGGAAAATAATTTATTTATAACCAATTGTCCATTACTGTTCACAAAGAAATTGTCAGAGTCCTGGAGTCCTAAATGTATTCATTATTTGAAATTGTTCCATTTATTTCTTCAGCAAATAAGCTATGTATTCTGAAGGTACTGAAGTTGTGAAATGTACAATTGACTATTCCATTCACAATCTGCATTGGCTTGGATAGCTGAATTATTTGCATAGTTTAATTACATAACACAGGGTATGAAAATTGAGCCTTTAATCACCATGAGTAATGCTTACTCAATGAAGAAGTCCTATTGAAGTCCAAAGACTAAAGACTTTTCAACATTAGAAAATGAGTCAGGATCTGGCCTTGTTCATATTTTGTGCTCTGAGGTAGTTTTACTCCTCACTTTTCAAATATGTACCTACCATACACAGTATTGCCAGGGAGCAGCAATAGATACCTTTTGACTTGCTCAGTCAGCCAGCATAGGACCAATCCAAAGCTGAAATGCTGAGAAGAAGGATATGAAGTTCAACAACTCAGGTCAAGGAAAGAGAAGAAGGAAATACCTGTTTCCCCAGAGCCTCTATGGTCACAAAGTACAAACACTTCTGTTTAAAAAAAAAAAAAAAAGAAAGAAAGAAAACACAAGAAACCACAAAACAACCAATACTCAAGCCTGTTTTAAAATTTAGATAAATATTGGTAGTTTAAAACAAAGCCTAAAATATCATACAGCAAATGAAAAATAAGACAGAACTGCACATGATTAGCTTTTAGAACCACCAAAGAAAATTATGAGCCGTTCTGTCATCATTTCTGGAAGTCTTTAGGAGGAATCTAAATTGCTATTGTGGGAAGAGCACTAACAGAAAAAACTACAAACATATGCTAACTTGCAGTGGTTTGTTTGCCAATTAACAACACACCAACACATTAGACAAAGTCAACAAGCAGTGCTCTTTATTGAGCCAAGTGCTGTAAAGGAGACAGCAGCACAAAGAGCTGAAAAAACCCCTCTGTACCCTACCAACAGTGCCAGCACAGACCTGAGGTGAAGCCATGGTGTAAGTGCTGATCAGCAGAGACTGCACAAAGGGCACTGCTCAGGTCCAGGACAGCTGGTGTCAGTGGGCACCTGTAACCTACACATGCACCTGTAAAGGAGAGGGCTATGACAGGCCTAAAAGAGAAGAATCTTCAAAATCAAGTTTTTCTATGGAGTTCTTTTCTTTTTACTTAAAAGGCCACATTTTGCTAAAACAGTGATTTCGGCAATTTGAACTGCGTCAGAATTCGTTTTATCAGCCTTTTCTGATAGGTGTATCCAACTTTCCTTGAGAAAAGGTGAAGTAAAGGTTCAAGCCTACCTTTTTCTATTTAGAGATTGAGCCAAAACAACACTAAAAGCTGGTCTAGCCAGTAATTTCAATGTCAAGCTATTTACCTAGCTTCATTATTTCAGTTTGTACCTGCTTAGTAGAGTTTTGCCCACATCTGATGTTCTTGGTTCATTACAAGAGCTTGCTAATAAATAAACTGTTTTAATAACAGAGTTTTGTGTCTTACACTGATGCTTTAAGTTTCAGCTTTCATATTTTCCAGGTTCTGTACTGCATTAGTACATAACTCTGAACTTCATATAAAGTGTTAGCACATTCTCCTCACAGCTCAGTCAGACAAAATAATCCCTTTCCAGCCCAAGAACCAAGGACACTTGCAGCTTCAGGCCCAAAAACTATGAACAGAGACAAACTGAAGAGAGCAATATGGGAGGATGGGACTTCACAACCTGAAGCTGTAATTGGACAATTAACCCCAATATGTAAATGGACCAAGACTTATAAAAGTGTGAAAACTCATGATGGACTTGGGTTTATTTTGGCTGTAGCCTCAGCTGGGTTCTTTTACTGTCCAAGGTATATCCTTTGAAAGCCTTTTAATAAATACCTACTTTATTCCTTTAACATTGTCTAGCCTCTGTTCTAGGTAGCCTCTCAAGTCATCAACACTACAACAAAACCATCACTTATATCTTGGGCTTTTTATCCTCCTTTATGTGGAGGATGGAAGTTGCTTTTGTAGAGGATTTCACAATTTAATTTTGTTTTCCTTGGGAAAAAACACTGTGAATTTGCAAACTTCTCCAGATATTGAAAAATATTGCTCTGGATCAAAATGTTTCAGTATTGATGGATTCAATGGAGGATGTTATGCAATAGGAGACAACAGAGGAGAAGAGGCAAAAACATTGTCAACTGTTCAGATCCAGACACTACTCACTCCAAAGCATTGAGGGAATATGGGCTTTCTGGTGGCAGCAGTGGTTTGGGTTTTGTTTTTGTTTAACATATTCTCTTTTAGATTAAGCATTCAGACTTCAGGTCTCTGAATCCTTCAGTTAGGCTTGTGCAAATGTACCCAGACTTTTTATGCTATTGCCCTCCCCTCCTCTTTCATTTTCTCTTCCTGCTTCCCCATCCTCACAGTGAAGCCTCTCAGAGTTGGCAGGAGCTGCTGGACTGCAGCCAGCTGCTACTTCACACTCAGGTCATGCTTTCAAGGCACAGTCCTGCAGCAGGGTGGGGTTGGATTGCAGGCTGCAAACCAAAGCCAAATTGCGATGCCCCGGAGAGCACAACACACAGGTGCTGCTGCAGGAGGGAGCCTCTCCACAGTCACCACCCACACAGGTGAGGACACCAAACCAGGGCAGACACCTTAATGGCAGTGTTAACACCACCCTGTGCCAAAGGGAACACAGCCCATTTGTCTCAAGCCTACTGGACCAATGCCTTTTCCACCAAGATTGAGCTAAGGCTCCTTCTGCTTTTTTACAGGTCTCAGACAATGGTTGTATCGTTCAGTTCCTCAGTACTCTACTCCATTTAGCTTTTTAACTTTTCACCAAGGTCTAAGGGAATAAACCTAGCTACAGAGAACAGAAGTTACTCCCTTTCCTTGGGTCTTCATCTGGCAGTGTTAAACCTAAAAGGTCCAGAGTCACAAGTCCTCTGCTTTCACAGGCATATTGCTTATAAGAAAAAGGAATGATCAGATTTGATGGGGACAAATAGCAGGTCTGCGTTAAGCTCAGTCAAGGAAATCAAACCTATTTCTTAGCAGCTCAATTACATGATATCAGCTACCCTCTTCTTTAAGACAACCAGAATTAGGCACAGCAGAAAGCCTGGTGGACAGAGGTGTCCCCACAGAAATGGTAACACCCAAGCCGGATGGAAACCTTCAACAGCAACTGGTTTCTGCACACCTCCTGCCAGCTGGCATGCTAAAGAATCAGCCACGTTTCTAAGATTTCAGTAAAGGAAATAAAGCACCTGCTCTACAAGGGGATACATGAGATCAACTTTACCCTTTCAATGGTGCAGAATGAAAGGGTTAAAAGAAGTTCCTGCACACATTCTACACAAACTTATGTGCCCAAAGGCACTGCATTTGGCTTCCTGTAACTTATGTTTTCCCTTTTACTTATCCCTAGTGGTTCATTATTGCAGGCCTTTTGACTTGTGAGAACAAGACTCATGATTCCCTCTAGGAGTTTTGCTGCTGCCCCCTCGCTCCCCTTTTTTGTTTATCGTCTTCCAACTACCTCTCCCATTCAGGTTGGGAAAGGAGGCAAAAGGCAAAATTTATATCATGATTTCTCCCTCCTCCACAGTCTTACTTCAAAATAATTTTGCACTTAACAAGAGAAACACCACCATAATGTGAAGACACTCTGGTGTCTCAAGCCAGACAGGTTTATTCAGAAAGCAGAGAGAAAGAAACCACAGCCCAAGTTAACAGCAGGGATCCAGAGCACCCTCTGAAATGTTGGCTGTAACCCTCCTGAATCTCTCCCTCCTTGTGAATAAGTCTGTAATTTAAGCAAATCAGGCCTCAAATACTTCTTGCTTTCAAGTCTCCTATACTTGCTTGCAAGATTCAAATGCTTAAAAGAGTCAGAGGCTGCTTTTGTGCAGTGTTAGTAGGTGCTGGCAAAAGTGTTGTTGCACCAAAAAGAAACCCTCTTTTCTACTACTATTAATCAGATATTACAGCAAAGACTACTGTGAGTATGTCTATTTGCTGATCTATTTCTTTAGCACAGTTTTTCACCCTGCCAGTCTTTTTTGCCTGTCTTCCTGGTTGAAGGACCCAATTTGTGAATACAGCAACTGCCTCTATGATCGCTGAAAAAAAATTTAATATTTCAGACCTTATTTTTTCCCCTGTAGGGTAACAAGAGCATCTTCCAGTTTAAACAGGAAGCTGTGACACAAGGTGGAGTTGCATCCTTCTCTCTTTTGTCCAGCCACCTTCAACTTCCACATGGGACAGAACATCTGAAAGAACATGGGAAGCTGAGTTCAGGAAAGATGAAAGTGGTTGAAGAAAAAAGGTAAAAAATATAATTTACTGCAGAATTTTTCTAAATATATCAATTTTTCTTGTGGATGCAATAGCATATGCTACACATGTTTTTTTTTTTCTTTTCTAAGAATAAATAATTTGCAGGTGTGTGGAGATCTGCTGCAACAAATATTTCAAACTGAAGCTATGTTTTCTTCGTATGATTAATATGTTACATTACAGCTTGCTTATAAATTAAAGGAGCAGAATATGATGTACTGCAAAGAAGTTGTATATTTCCTCTGCTAAGCTACAGTGACTGTAAATCATTTTCATCACAGTTCATTTTTAATTTGAATTCATAAAAGGTTGTACATTTATTTGTGGTTTAAATAAAAAAAAAAGATTAAAGGCTGTAAACTTAAGTGTTTATTAAAGGAAAAAATATGCTGATCTGAAACTTCAGGAATAAAATAAAAGTAAAATATAAGAAAGGAGAACAAGTAAGAATTCTAGTTAAGCCCTGGGAATTCAATGTGAATTTTAAGCTCTTCCTCTATAAATGTATCTGTATTTGGTCAAGTGAGGGTGGTAGGGGAGGGCAAGGATGAGGAAATGGAAGGACAGGTGTTTCCCCAGCTCTACCCAGAACAGGGATTTGTGAAGTCAGTTCCCATGGTAGCTAATCATTGAAGAAGTGGAGCCTACAGACACAAAAAATAAGTAAGAACCACTTCCCACATGATGCCAAATCTCATTCCTGCCCTACTGTAAGCATAGGCCACCACATGGGCTGGCCAAGTTGGACTCTGAGATGATATCATAAGGCCAGATCCCAAGTGAACCTTCAGATCTTATTTTTGGCATCCACAAGGTTATGCCTCCAGAGTAAAGGCTCTGAGGCAGCCTCAGTGATGATCTTTGGTGAAGCATCAGGGTTACTGTACAGATCATGCTCCTGTTGAGTGGAGGCTCTCTATTGGCATTTTGCTTATCACTCCTCTCATCCAGTTTAAGGAGAGATCACCATAATTAAATGACAGCCAGCAGGGGGAAGTTATTTTAATCACTTTAGCAGCAAAGAAATCAACGTGGCATCAGAATAAAATTTTACGAGCACAGTAAACTAGATTACAGCTGTTTTAATGCCTCTTTCAAGAAACTGTTTTGCCCATCAGTAGCAATCTCACAGGTCTACTATTAATAGAAACAATTGCCCTGATTCTACACATACAAATTCATAATTCCATAAAAATTAGCAGCCTTCCTGCCTCACCTCTCCATTGACTGATTTCAGTGGGAACATGTGTTCAAAAGAAATCAGAGAATACTTTTTATCGTGTAGGAATGCAGGTAAGTATTTCAAGATCCTTTCTGTATCCCACATGTTTTAATATGGACATTAGTAGAACAAACTGAAAGGCCACATTTGAAATGGCACACCACATATTTCAAAGGGAAACGCTCCCATTTCACACTGTAGCTGCTGGGACTTCTCAGAGAGTCCAAGAACAGTGGGCAAACCTCAGGACTGCCTCACCTTTCAGTGCAAACTAAGAGCAACGCCCATGTAAAATAAACATAAAGTTTGAGATTGGTGCTCTTTATGAGATGAGAATCACCTCAGCCAGGATCCCTAACCCTGCACTTGGTGTCTGGAGCAAGTGTAGGAAAACCCCAGCCAGCAGGACCCAACAGGCTGCCTGGAGAACCATATTTCTATCAGGTGCCTGAAGAATGTTGTTTTGCTTGGCATTTCCTGCTTGGCTGGTTATCTTCCTAACAATCAAACTTTCTTTCAAACTGTCTTAATTTAAGATGTTTACTTTTGCTGTGATTCCCATAAAGGCCCATGCTCTCATAAGCCACAATTTGCAGAAAACAATGCAGGGCAGGAAATCAACTCCTAACAGTGTCCAACAAACTGAGCCTGTAATGTTTCTGCTAGGGACAGTGGCAAAGTAATGAGCAATGTCCTAATTACTCAGAAGCTATTTAAAGTAAGCACATTACCCCGGATGATGCTAAATTGACGCCTCTTGCAGGCAAACTGCTCAGTCACAATTAACCCAAGCAGGAGCTGCAAGCATACATAGATTGTTCAGTCAATAAGCCTCTGTCATTGATGAAAAATAAGGGGTTTTTTTTCATAGATGAAGTTTGTTTTGTCTTATTTACAGCTCCACCCTGCTGTAAATTCTTTTAGTCTGCCTTCCTAGCCAGTTAAAGCCTTCCCTTGAAATCAGTGGGCTCTGCGAGAACAAAATCAGCTCCTAAACTGAGGTCCAGACCTCAGTGAGACCCAGCAATGAAGTTTCACAATAGTCTTCATTTGCTGTAGTTTTTATGCATTTATTTCTGAAGATCACCTTTTCTGTATTGCAACACCCTCCCACAGCTCAGATCTCATTAGCAAAGAATATTACTTTTCTGCACAGTTTTCAGGGAATATAGGATTTTTCTTGCACTCTCTTCTTTCCTAAAATCAATGTAAGAAAAGCTTTTTCTGTCCACCATAAAAAAAATTATTGTATTTAAAGGGAATTTGAATTATTTAAGATACATAACTGAATATATGCATTTTTAATACCAGCTACAAAATCAAATAATACAGATTACATAATACCAGTTATAGTTTGGATGTTAAATTGAAAATCAGGTATGAAATTAATATACTGACCTTCTCCATGTTCTACACTTAATATCTGCTGAAAGATCCAGGGCAGAATGTTTTCTTATTAATTTCTATGAGCTCAGGACCAAGTCCCCAGCTTTCACTATCAAGCAGCAATCAGAAAACACTGAGTTCTTTACACCAGCTGCTAATAAAGATGGGAGACACTCTAGACAGGAAACCCAGCCTGCACTCTAGAAATGGAAAGGAGATCTATAAGTGATGACTGTTCTCCACAGAAACTGTGAAGTTCCAGCTGCCTTGTGTTCAGCTACACCCTGATTGACAGGTAAGGAAGGAGACAGGATATTGCCAGGGATGAAGAATATTTTGGAGATTATCCAACATACTCCATAATCCAAATATGTCTCTTCCTTTTTCAAAGTCCAACCAGAGTGGAACATAAGACTGAATAAATGCTCACATAGACAAGACCATAATAATGAAAAATTATAGATCCAGTATTAATTTCACATTTGCTCCCCTTGTGTTGCAATTAGACATTATTTACTAATAATTCTATACCATAAGCTCTAGCCCCTCAATGCAAATTAAAGTACTTTTAATTGCACACTGTCCTTGGTAGTACTTTTTACTACTCTCCAAAAACACAATGTTCAAAGAAATTGTCTCCCTGAGATAGAGTGATTCACAGTATGACTCAGTGTTTTCTTTCATAAAAGCAGTGCATTCCACTTATTCCCTGTTTTAAGTTTTATAATAGACCATGATAGAGCTAAGATATGCACATTGTATAGTACCACTTCGCAGGTTGATTTACTACCACACAAACCATTTAGAGTTCTCCAAAGAAGCTTTGAAGGCTTTAACATCAAAATCTTTCTCCAAGGCCTGCTTTGGTACCAACACTTGATTAAATTAAAACCTAATTACAGTCTAAAATGAATGATGTGCATTTTCTCTCCATTAGACAGACCTATTTGCATTCCATGAAAACCATTGACATGGCAGCGTGCCATTTAATTCTGTTTAAATCAAAGATGTCCCAATGGAATTTTCTTTTTCCCTACCAGCTATATTTGTCTTTTCTAACGGGTGCCCAGGGCCTAAGGGTTTAGCCAGACCTCATTACCTGAGGTAGACAGTGCATCAAACCATTTAATTGGCAGTAGCCAGTCCACTGAGCCAGTCCTTTGCTTTGCTTCATGCCAACCTCCACTGATGCTGTTTACCAGACATTTTACTCAGGTTTTCTTTCCAAGTGAGAGAGGCATTTTTCAGTACCTGAAACCCACCATTAACTATTTTCCCCTTCAGGTGTTCTCTTACTTATTCCTAGGTATTTTGTTGAGCAGAAACCCACTAAAGCATAGCAGTCTTCATAACAATTAGTGAAATGTAATTATCTTCAACCAAGGAAAGCTGTTCTTAAGTTGCAACAAGAACAATTGTGGTATTTTAGCTGGAAACAACAGAATGGTATTTTGCTATTTATTGCAGGTACATTTTCAAGGGGCATCTTGTTTTAAAGCTTGAATCCCTACTGAGATGGTATTGATACAGAAAATTTCATCTGTGGTATAAAAAGCAGCACTGTTGTCTGCTTTGACAGAAATAATTTTAATTTCAAAGAGAATGGAAGTGGCTTGGTCATTTAAAATCATGAGAAAGCAAACAAAGATATAAAAACAAAGCCCTGATCACTCTATGAGCCTTCCACACTCAATTTTTGAATTTCTGAAAACAGTATGAATGCACGCAACATAAATGAAAATGAGATTTAAGAGTCCACAAAAACTGACATTTATCATCAGGCATTTCCTGCTTCCTTCCTTGCTCCTGGAGCAGAACAGTTCTGTCTCTTCTGTGCTTTGGACTTCTGCTTACCATTGCAGAAGAGACAACACAGCCTAGCCCTTCTCCAGCCTTGGATCCAAAACTCCTGAACCCAGAGACAGTTCTTGAGATGTTCTCAGCACAAGTTTCCTTTAGGCTAGCCAAGATCCTTCTGGGTGCCTGCACATTTTTTTACCATTTCTTAGAAGCCACACCTTTTCAAACCACTTTGTCCTTTTTTTCCCTGTGTATCCTCACAAAGAGCAAACACTGTGGGTCTCTTCCCAGTCTCAGTCTAAGGGGCCATGTTAGACTGTAAATTTGGACCAAGCCCGATGCTTCCCCTATAAGCCACAATCTGAACATCTAGGAACTCTTTTCCTATTTTCCCTGTGGATTACACCTCCTGCAGAGCTTACTCAAAGAGGCCATTGCAAAAGTTGGTGACCCACCTACTGCACCATTTAAGACAGTGATTTGCTGATGCATTTTGGTAATAAGTATTTAGATAGTAATATTCCTTATCACCTCTCTCAATTAATGTTATAAACAAACAATGTAAAGTTCTGTATTTCAAAATTAATATAACAGGAAACTATTTGTCTCATTTCCTTCATGTAGGCCATAAAACTCATATAAAATCTATACTGAAAGACCAATCAGATTCTCAGCTAATGACTTTTTTCCTTTATACAAGTCACTGGAATTTTTCTGAATTGTACCTGCGTAGCCTTTAATGGAAAACAGTCAACTGACAGAATTAAATATTCGTCTGTTAAACCATACCTTTAAATCTCTATTTGTTCTGCTGCTTTTCTGAAAGGAAATCTATTGTTAAGTCTTCTATGATTGCCTCTTAGAATATAATGCAAATCTGCTTACTACCTGTCGCAATTCTACTTGTTGTGAATCCGAAGTGCTGAACACTGTTTTCTTTCTGCAATTCTCTGATGCAGGAAAGAGTTTCTGTCCCCATTTTAGGTATGGAAAACCAAGGCCCAGAAAGGGCAGGTTAGATATCAGTTAGATACCAGCTCAAGCTCATGCATTGTTCAGGAACCAACAGAGTGGGAATCCCCTTAAAGCACTGCCTGCCATGGAACAGCTGATTTCCATTAACAGCTTTATACCAATCATCTAATCAGCTGTCATGCTTTCCTTCACTGTATTATAGCTTTCTCACATCAAGGAACAAGATTGTTTGCAGGTTTCCAAGTTCATTTTGCTTTTTCTATAAATCTAAACTATGACTAAGTTATCACAGGTCTTAGCGGGGATTGGGTGTGGAGCAGGGCTAAGCACTTTGAGGTGTCACAAAGATACAGAAACCGAGTGAGAAGCAGGACATAGATCACTACTGGCAGCAGAAAGCCATAAGGAGTGCTTCTATTTGTGGAGGGGTAAAGTTCACTTGGCAGGAGAGAAGTTTACAGTTTTCTGAGGGCTGAGCTGCTGAGTGGAACGGGAAGGGAGAAAGGCAGACGTGAGCCTCTCACCGTGCTCTGCCACTTTGACTGCCACGGATGCAGCAGACATGATGTGGCCTTGATCCATCAGAGGACGCAGTGTGGGAATGTGTTTCCTGGGCACTGCTGAGACATCTACTGATGTCTGTAGCATATCCAGAGCTCAGCTGAATATGTGACACCTCAGCAGAGAGGCAGGGATGCGTGACTGCTGTGTGAGATACATGCCATGCCCTCCATAGCATCTTCTTCTTTCATTTCTGCTGCAATGGCTGACCTTTTGGGGGTTAAAGAGCCCTATTTTCTCTGTTCATCTCTTCTCCTGCCCTTTTTTCAAGGTTATCTATGGAAATGATTCTGCCTTTTTGCTTACACAACTTTTGCTGTAGTGTCCAGTCTTTCCTGAGCGTTGCCATGGCCAGACCCAGCTTACATGGGTGAGCAGTCCTAACACACAAAGGACACTTTGAGCCTGCTTTGTCACTCAGGCTTTTTGCCTGGCTGCTGTTAGGATTAATATAAATATGCCCTTGAGAAACTAGAAAATAGCTGTGCCTGGTATGATTCAAAGAATGCATAATTTTCTCTTATTCACTGGCCAGGGTTATGAACAAAAGGCTGTAAGTAGAGAAAGAATTATATTAAGCTCATTAAAAATAATTTCACAGGAAAGAGATGATCCACTTCCACCAAATTGGGCTATGAGTGAAATAATAAAACATACAGCCTATCCTTTATCTATTCTGTGTAATTTCTGTTATATTGCTGGAACATTTTTGATATAGCACATGTATCTTGACAAAAACCTCTATCTTACAAGCCCGCTCAGCATTTACTCATAACAAAGGAAGTAAAGGCAGCATTTTCCTCCAGTCTACACCTGGGCATGCTCCCCACAGGAATCACCAACTATGATTCTTTCACTAATTTAAACTACAATTGATATAAAAAAACCTGGACTACTAATTCTGAAGGTAGTGTTTATTTAAACATTATCTGCCCAGGATGACCAGTTAGTCTTGACTTTTAAACTTTCATATTAACTTAAATTATTGTATATTTAGTTATGTATCTGACTCATTAATCTCTCTTCCAGTTTGATAGCTGATCAGAGATAACTGTCTTGTTATAGCTAAATGAAATATGCATTTGGAAAAGTTCATTAATAACATTATCATTAATTGGTTCTTACCTGAATCTTAGTGCTGCAGGCACTCTTCAAATTAAATGACAGATTGCAGCAAGCTTTTTAAAAGTAGAATTTTCACAACCTCCCCACATTGCAAATGAAGTCTAATGGGCCAAATCCTGTTCTCCTACTGATCCTAGAAAAAAAAGAAAAATAAAAGTTATATTGCTTAGTCTAAACTTACTTTACACCAAGATGTCAAGGTTCAGAATTGATCCCAGTTTGCTTTTCAGTGTTCAGTGCAAAATCACGCCTAATCTTTGGAGGGAAGAGCGTACACAGGGATTGATTTCACTTGGCCTTTTACCAAGCACAGTTGCCAAGGTGCACACCGAAACACGGAGGAGAAGCTGAGCTGAGGCTGAGCAGCAGCAGTCTCACACACCTGGGGTCCTCTCTCACTCTGGAAGTCACATCCCCCCTCGATGTCCTCAGGGCTCCTCTGAGTGCAGCTGCCATCTGCCAGAGCAGCCCTGGCCCTACATGGCCGCTGAGCTGCAGCTGGGTGCAGCACAGGAGGTGGTTTTGGGAGTGCACAGGTGTGTCTGGGACGGCCCTGCACACCCGAAGCTGCAGCTGCAGGACTGCAGAGCTGCCAGGCTGCAGCACGAACAACGCAGCCATGGGGACAGCAGCTGCCCTGGGACCCAGAAATGCTCCCTCTCACACTGCTCACCCTGCCCAGATTGTTTCTGAGCATCTAAGTGAAACACTTGCTAAAAGGACAGGCAAAAGAAACCACAGGAGTCACGCTAAGTCCCTGGAATACTGAATTTATTCGCTTCTACCAGCATTGAATGAGTCCTCAAATCACAATGGCTTTTGGACTCCCAGCCTCCCCACCAGAATGCAAAAGATTAAGCAGTACTTCCTCATACACAATGCTATATCCCATCTGATTAAAAGCAAATTAGATTCTTGATCCAACTTGTAGGATTAAGTATCTCCTAGAGAGATGACATGAGGCTTACAACATACTTATTATTAATAATTTTCTCATAAGAGAGTCCACACTGGGCTTGACTAAAGGTGCAAAGAACTATTTTGTCTTGGTCAGCATATTAATTGACTTTTTGACTTCTCTCATGCAATGTAAAACAGCTTGCAGGCTGCAGCAAAGGCAGGGCATTTAACCACCCATCTGGTGAGGAAGTCCTGCATGGCAGACACCTGCATTTGGAGCAACCATTTCAAACAGTGCAGCAGTCATTTGCAAAATTTCAGCAAAGGAGATTTGTTCAAAAACTGGTCAGTGCTTCTAAAGAGGTGTGTTTGTGAGGCCAAATGCATGGATGTAAGAGAAGGAAGGAGATTCTTACAACTGTTTTAATCCTGCAGGAATTCTCTACAGGACTTTGGCACAGATTTATTTTTTTTCCTTTACTTGGCAGCTTTTATTCTGCCAAGATGACACCTGAAACAGCATTTGAACAAAAAAAAAAAAAAAAAAAAAAAAAAAAAAAGAAAAAAAGAAAAAAAGAAAAAAGAGACCAAAACAATACAACAACAAAACCAGACAAACCTACCAATCCAAAACAACAAAAATCAAATCCCCATAACTAACCTGCAAACAAACAAAGGCACACACAACATTTCTTTCCCTTCTAAAGCCCAGTCCTAGATCTAGAAAAGTCAAACCACTTACTATGTAGGTAAATGACAAAGATTAGCCAGCTTTTCCAAATAAGAAACACTTCACTGAGATGGAAACAAAATGCAATTGAAAGCCCCAAATATATAAGCTGCTGCACAATATGCTCTTTTAGACCCTGTGAGCAAATCTAGTCCTGGGGTACACTATATAGAAATGCCTCACACACAAGCACTATTATTTCTAATGAAAAAACAATAACAATAAAAAGCCTTTCCTCTAATAAAATTACTAGTAAAAAATATCATTAATGGCAGGTCTTCTAACAAATTCTGTTGCCCTCCTGCTGTCCTCTGCACCTGCTTACTGTCTGGAGTAGCCTGCCTCCTGCCCTGTCCAGCTGTTTTAAACGATCCTTCATTCAACAATGCTTTCTAATGACAGCAGTTCTGGGAGGCTGACTCTCCACGATGGATGCTCAGTGTGAAACGGCCCCTCTCTGTCCTTATGGCACATAAAGGAAGCCTGACTCACCCGTTTGCTCCAACTCCTCATTTATTTGCAGCTCTTTGCAGCCCCACATTGGTAGTAAACACAGTGCAGTTCATCACAGAAGCATTCTGCCGAAACAACTTTGGATCAAATTATTTTAGTGATTCCTACCTTGTCCTTGCTACCACAATGAATGTAATTGAAGAAAGAAAAACATGGTTTCTCAGGCTTTGTTGCTCCCTGGGTACCACAAAAAATTAATTGGCCAGGCAGTGCTCACAGCCCAGGTTTTACCAAGTGAACAGGAAACCTGCTCACAGTGGGTTTAACACAGAGCACGTACAACCCAGGAGGGTGAAGGGAATAGTGAGATTCACCTGGTTGAACACAGCCACTGTCTTTAAAAGGAGCATAAGGGTAGGCTCAGAACTCAGCAGCTGGGTCTGAAAAAAGGGGTTTGGTGAATGTTGCAGTTACCCTTGAGCGTGGTCCCGGGGGTTTGTGCTATTTCCACGCTGGCTGTAGACAGCAGATAGCCCTGCCCTCAGTGCAACAGGGAGCCCATCCACCTTCTGTGCAGCACTGCTTTGACTGGGGCCACAGCCAGCCAGGCACTGGGCACTCTGCCACCTGACAATGGGAAACACAAAGTGCACCAGCAAATGGCCTTTTTAGCATAAACAATGCTTCCAGCCTTCTCTGATTCTGCTCTGCCCTAATCCACATTTACTGGTTCGAGGGACTAATTCCTCTCATTTTCCTGCCACTCTTTGCACAACTGCAGCTGCCTTTAGTGATATGCAACGAATTGCATGAAAATAAAGAATGAGTGTATGAAAAGGATATGAAAACTATGACAGAACAAGACCCACATTACAGGTGTCTCTTCCTCATTCCTGAGTACCAGGCACAGACTGCCTTTGTTTCCCACACCTTGCTGATATGGCACATTCCCAAACTCATTTGAGGTGACAGGAATCCTTCTGTAGACTTCAGCACATTTCAGAGCAGAGGTAAGGCAGGAGAAATCATCAGTTACAAAACAACATTTCCACTATTTAACAAGGAACCCTTCAAATCTCACTTTTAGCCATTTTTTTAGCAGAACTCAAGGATGAACAAGCTGTGTTGTACAGCCCTTTCCTCTTGAGACCAATACTTAAGTTTCTAAGGCCCTGAGCTTCATTATATTTGTGGCAGACCACTCAAGATTTGATCTTAGCTGTAGTTTAGGCTAAGAAGTGCCAGGAAATATATCAACAGCATACTCCTATGCTAAAAGGTGAGTTTGGCCTCCTTGCTCCATTAAGTTTAAAAGCTTCTCTGATAAATTTTCTATTAAATTTCCCTCTTAAAAAGACTGCTGCTGACACTCACGGAAAACAAGCAATCATGCACTCTTATAATACTCAAAAGATGTAAAGCTAATCAAACATTATCATAGTATTTTCATGAAAGATCAGCTGACTTTGTGCATGTGCAATGTGAGTGCTCTAGAAAGTCTTCAGGAAAGGTTCAGCTGCACAACAGCATAAATTACTCTGTACTCCAACAGACTTATCAGGTATTGTTTTGGGAGTTAAAAAGCAAAAACCCTGGTGCGTTCTTTGATCAGATGTCATCCAATTTTATGGTGGTGGTCAGCTAAAAGCACAGATAACTGATTAATGATCTGTGGACCAGGAGTCACCTGGAAGTCCATTTTCAAAAGCGTCCTTAGGACATCATTTTCCTAGGTCACCATACCCACATACCGATGTTGAATTTTCACACCACAGTGACCAAAGTCTCTTCCTTTTTACCTTCTTTACCAACTATCCAAACACCTTTATCATTCAGCAAAGTCTCAATGTACAGGTGTGTAAGACAAAGATAACAGCCCAGCTAGGGGACATCACTGCATCCACCTTAAGCATGTGTCAGACACACTCCTGTGCACATGAGAGGGACATTAAGTCCTCAGGTGGGCACGCTGACATACAAATGTCCTTGTGGTGGAGGATGCTCACGCTTGAACAGCTCTTGGATGGCCTCTGATATTTTTTTCTTTTCTATAGCTTGTACATTCTTTTTCCTCTGAGGAAAGGGGTTTCTCCTTTATTTGAACCAAGCCACAGATCCATAGCCAGACTCCTATTTTAAATGTTCCAGTGCTCAGGAATCTCTGGATTTGAAGCTTTGGTTTGACTCATCACAAAGTCATACTTACTTGACCATGGCTTCTTGAAGCTCATGGGTTTTTACAGTCCTCCAGTTTTCAGAACTGGATCATAGTTAAAATAATGTGGGCTTACTAATTTATTTAAATTAAATATTACTTTATTTACTAATTTAGCTTATTAATTTATTTAAATTAAATAATTCTATTCAGATTAAATAGTTAATTTAAGCATGGGTTTCATTTGTCTCTGATTTTGAAGAGGTGTTACCAACATGACAGGATATAATCCTGTTCTGTGTTGTTTCTTTTAAAATGTTGGAACTGCTTTTATCACAAATAACCATCAACAAAAAAACCCCAACATTGCAAATCATACACTGATGGTGTTGAATTCCCCAGCTCTATTTCAGTTCTTGCCTGTTGTAGTATTTTCTTTCTGTAATACCAATGTGCATCTATTACTTTTAGCAGTTAATAGGTGTAATTTCAATATCATTTAAATGTGCATATCAAAATATTACTTGTGGGAAGAATAGGACTTTTTGCCTCACAGAAATGTGACGATAAAAAAAATAACATTGTCTTGATTGTATCCCTTTTATAAACACAGCAGGATTGGGAAAGCTCTCCAGGATATATATCTGTCACTGTAGCTGGTATCACCCTATAACTGTGCTAGTTAAAATCACTCTCTAATCAGAAAGGGTAATGGATTTCTTCTGCTGGCACTAGAAGGTGATTGTGCAAGTGACAGATGTCAAAAACATCATTCTTTCTGAACCCTCTCTTCACAGCTGAGATTAAATAGAATAGCTTAATTGTACTTCAGACCCATTTAGACTCCCTGGAAGCAGGTAGGATTTTAAGACTACAAGAATGTAGAATAGATGTTAAGTTTAAGCTTTGGTAGCTAGTGAGAGACAAAATGCAGCTTCATTTTCTACCTTCCGGGGAGATTTGAAAAGCACTATAATTTAACCAGGAGAATCTACACATGGGGCTAAAAAATATGGCTTGAATAAAGGTCAGGCAGACACATGACCTAACATTAAGGTCCTCCAAGCTTTGACGCTGCCCAAAAACTCTAAGCAGTGTACAAGGGTACAAGCAGGTACAATTCTTACCCTGAATGGGGAGAAGAACAACAGTCTGGCTCTGCCCATCACCTGCATCGTGGACAGCAGCCCAGGCTGCTGCCTTCCTCCTGCTTGTGCACAGCCAGCTAAGAGATTTGAAGGAAAGAAAATTAAGGTCTATAAAGTTAGTTCCAAGGCAGTCAGAGCAGACAAAGGATCAGTTTAGTGCTTTTTTTTTTTCTCAGCTGCAGTCCTGAGTGGTGTCTGGGAAATTCCTTTTGGCATCCCAGTCACACAAAAGGATATTTCAAGTGCATATAGCACAAGTTCAGCGTTCCTTTTTTACAGGTAACATTTACCTGCAGGGTTTGGCTAGCCTGTAAACTAGCATTTAAGAATATCCTCAGGGGCTCTCTCATCAACAAAAGGGAAAAAACCCATAAACTTGTAACTTGCTTGGTTTCTACACTCCCTATCAGAGGAAACAAGCTGCTGCAGTCACACAAAAGGTAAATAGGTATTTTACCATCATGGCACTATTAGCTAACACTGAGTTTTAAAATTCAACAACATGATCATCCTGAAAGGAAAAAAAGAGGAAAGACAAGAAGAACCCACATTCTCTGAACCAGTAAGACTTGAATTTCTACAGAAGAATGGGAGAAAAGGATTTGAATTAAGTCTTTCACCCAGAATCTACAACATTCAGGCTTCGAGGTAACAAGAAAAGAAAACATTTCTGCAGATGGATTGGAGTAAGGGGAGGAGAAAATATGAGAAGTCAGCACAAGAAAACAAATACCTTGCACTCAGCCATCAAGCTTATATCCGGTCTGCAGCCAAATAACTTTATTTTATTTTTCAATTACAGGATAAGCTCATTTATGAATGGCATGAGCCTTGCTTTCCACAGTTTTTCGCATAATAGAAAACTAACTAGAGAAAAGTGGCAGATGCAGTTTTTATCAATAAAGCTCTGCTTAGAGGAGTTGAAAATCTTTTCCTTTCATGCTTTCAAGTTCTTATTGTATACAATTGTTTTCCTCAGGGGATTATACCTGATCCCATGAAGCTTTCCCTGCCAAGACAGTCCAGCCTCTTTGTGGAATAAGAGCAGACATTGATTGGCAGGGACCACAAGGGAGGCTGCGGCAGCTCTGGGCCCCTCTCTCCCAGCAGGGTTTTGCTGCTCAGCCTGTAAGGGTCACCTGAGCATGGCTTAAAGGATCTGGAAAGAGGAGGATATCTGAAGGCCAAATATTTTAAAAATGCAAGCCCTTTGCCATTTCTTTATGAACCTCTCCCACCAAATAAAGTAGATTCAACATAATTTGTTTCTAAATGTGCTGGAAATGAAAATAACTGTGGTTATTGAAGCTGTGGGAGGTACAATGGATATTTCAGCTGTAACGGGATGAGAATGCCCATTCAAAAGTTCCCTTCAAGCTCTTTATAGCAGACAAATCCTCAAAAGAAAACATACTTTGTTAACTTTCATTTGAATACATCCTGCTCCAGCCAGACAGCCCACTTAAAATGACACAGAGGTAGTAAATTTTTCTTCTGATTGGTTAGCTGGAGTTTAACAGCTTGAGCTTATCAGGAAAGTGATATGAACAAAAGTGTCGGGCACATCATCGTTCAGGCAATACCTCCTTCCACTCTTCATGAACCTCTGAGGTGAAGCCTTTAATTATTCTTTGCAGTAAAAGATGTGTGATGAAAACACTGGGAGATGGACAAAGGCCACCCAGAAGGGATCTTGCTCAACAAGCCTTGCATACTGTATCCCACAATAAACCCTCTTAACATGAATTATTTCAATAGCTGAGGTGGTGCATGGGTCCATGTTTTTCCAAGATAGTGTTTCCTTGAAAAAGTCCCTTATGAGGAAGAAACAACAGGAGATTTGTCCTCAAAATACTTCCAATACCTAGCAACTGAAAGATGACGAGAAGCACAGATTTCCTCTTCTTTTCTTCTGAGAAATGGCACCCCAAGGCATTAAAATGCCCATGGAAATATGGAGGGCCAGCTTTTCACAGGCACTCTCACCACAGAGTGCTGAATGGAGAAATGCTCAGTTCCTGTTTTCTGGCCAATCCATTTAGGCTGCTGACTTTTGGCTCTGAGTCCCCTCCAGAGTTCAATGGCTTGTTCCCAATAACATGCACATGCCACTAAGCCTAGCATTGTCAGACAGCTAAAAGCTGATCAGAAACATTTGTAGGTTTGGATATTTGCTTGATGCTACAGTCAACCTTAGAATAATTGCCTCTGAAGAAATAGGAGTAAATAACACACATCCAGTCTGGCCAAAAGCATACTATCAGTGCCAAAATCTCCACAATGTACAAGACTGTACAACAGGCAAGGACAATCCCTCAAAGGCAACTGTGATTGCTGCATGAAAGAGTAACAAAGCTCAATTAACCAATTAAATTGTCTGCCAAGAGACTAAGGAATTCACTGCACAAACATATACAAAACTAGGTTAAATGAAAAGCGAAGAGGTCTGGTGAGATAAGGTGGCCTCACAAGAAAGCAAATACTACAGGTATTCATTGGTAAGGCAGCCCCTACACTGAAGGGTCAAGGGAGACCACAGGCCATGAAAGGGCTGGAGAGACAGGCACTTAGGGCATCTCAGTGATGGTGTTCACTTAACACTCTGAAATAAAGCACAATATGGAAACCCGCAGTCGGGTATGAGCTCTCAGTTGTGTTGGGTATGAAATCAGAGATAACACATACCTCAGACCCTCTTAGGGTAGGATGTTGTCATAGGAGATTCTGTGTATGACATTGCAATTTTGAACTTAGGGTAGAGAATCCAATATGACATAATTTAACATTCCATGTAAAGCTTCCTGATTTAATCTCGCCTCCTTTGTTTCCCTGGTTTGCTTTCCAAAATGCAGCTATAGCTCCTAATGACACCAGATGGATTGATGAAAGGGAAATAATTCCTGACCAACCTGACAGCATTCTATTAGCACATGGCTGGAACAGAGAAGGAAGGGAGAACTGTGGGTATTGCTTACCTTGACTTATGAAAAGCTTTTGACACAGAGTCCCATAATATCTCCACAGATAACCCACAAAATGTGGACTAGAGAAAGGGACAGAGAGGTGGGCTGGAAATGAACTGCTCTGCCTGGCTCAGAGCTGTGACCAGTGACACAAAGTCCATCTGGAGGCCGCTCACTGGTGGTGTTTGCACGGCTGAGGGCAGAGCTGGGCCCACACTGTTTAACATCTGCATCAATGACCTGTGTGGTGGGACACAGGGCACCTTCTCCAGTGTGCACATGATGCGTGAACGCCAGGTCTGCTGCCACAGAGAAGCACGAGAACAGACTGGAGAGAGAGAAAAAAGGGCCAACAGGAGTCTCATGAAGCTCAGCAGTGGAGAGGGAAAAGTCCTACCCCTGGGGAGCAATAATCTCCTGCACCAGAATAATCTGGGGATCAGCTGGTTGAAGAGCAGGTTTTCCAAAAAAGCCCTGGGGCTCCTACTGGACACCAAGGTGACCACAAATCAGCAGTGCACCTCCACAGCAAAGAAGGCAACAGCCTCCTTGGCTGGAGTAGGATAAGCAGCAGAGCACATACCTGGGGCTCTGTGCTCGGTGCTGAGCTCTCCAGGACAGGAGATACAGAGACACAGGAGCAGATCCAGCAAAAGGCCACAAAGATGATAAGACCTTGCAGCATCTGACTGATAAAGGAGAGCCTGAGAAGATTGTGGTGGTTCAATCTGGAGAAGACAAAGGCTGGGGGGAATGCAGTGGGGGGGTTGGGGTGGGGAGGGCAAATAAAAATAAATACCTGATGGCAAGGATTAAGAAGATAGAGCCAGGTTCTTCTTAGTAATATCCAGTAACAGGTGGCAGGACAGAAGGCAGTGGGCTCAAATTCAACAGAAGAAAATTCCATTCAAACATAAGAGAACACTACTTTGGGTGGGGGGCAAACACTGCAATAGGCTGCCCAGAGACATCCTGAAGTCCCCATTCTTGGAGGTAACCAAAATCCTGATCACATGTGGGTAACCTGCTGCAGCTGGGCTTGCTTTGAGAAGAGTTGAACTAGAGTCTCTGGAAGTCTCCTCCAACCTCAGCTATTCAGTGAAATCATGC
Organism: Anomalospiza imberbis; assembly: GCF_031753505.1. Classification (NCBI taxonomy): domain Eukaryota; kingdom Metazoa; phylum Chordata; class Aves; order Passeriformes; family Viduidae; genus Anomalospiza; species Anomalospiza imberbis. Next base: position 18,173,597 of record NC_089690.1, on the reverse strand, counting down.
CAATCACTAGTAGAATCTATCAGAAATAGAGTTATCCATAAAGAGCCAAGTTTCTGTGTACTCTTACTAAGAATGTATTTAGTGCAGGTTTCACCTTTACCTTGAGGCACTCTGCAGCTGTTCATCAAAGTAAATGTAACTCAGATACATGTACCAAAAGAGCAGCCAATCTCATGGCTGACAAGTGTAGCATGAAACTAACATAGACGTCCACGATGCAGGAGGTGGTGGTGCTAAACACGAAAGTTTTCAATACAGCTTTCCACTCCAGTGCACTTGCACTGCCTTGAGCCTCACCACATGTGTGTAATGGATGTTTGTGTACATTCACATGCAGATCTCTGTGTACTTTAAAGAGACTAGTCTCCTCTGTGGTTTACATAATTTGTGTGCTATTTTTGGCAAAATCTAGGAGGTATTTGATACTTCACCTCTACCAGTAATCTCCTGGCTCACCTCTCCTGGTATAATATCTCTTCTTTGTTTCTGATTTTTCTCTTTCACCTTTTACTCTTCCCAGTGTGTGATTCCCAGTCAGTTGACATCTCATGATAGCCATAACACATCTGAAAACAATCCAATGGTCCCAGTCCTGTCAGTTCAGTGCCAGACAGGCACTCTGTGTACAGTTTGGCAGAGGCTAATCTAGCTCTTCTCATTTGTTTTCTTCTTTTATTTTTTTCTCCTTCTTTTTTGGGAGGGGAGACAGAGGGCATGTGAAATAGGTAAGTCTGAATCAAAACTTCAGAATAAAGGAGCCAGAGCCTCTTAAATTAACTTATTGAGGTTCAGAAATGCCTAATTGCCTATTGCTTTTGCTGTAACTCCAGACTTAATCAGCAGTGCAGCAAGTCCAGCCATGGTAGTTCAAACATACTGAGAGATACAGAGAGACTCCAAAGTGTCATTAAGCCCCTCAAACAGTAGGTCTGTAGGTCTGGCCGGCTGTAGGTCTGCAAACACTGCCTCTCTTTGAGGGAAACTCATCCCTAAACTCCAATCTAATCTTAGGAAATAAATTGACAGGAAGACTATGAGACTAAAGGAAAAATCTACAAGAGTCTGACCATTCTAGTGCATGCAGTGTTTGTAATAAATCCTCCAGTAGTTTGTGCTCTTCTCTGCAGATGTCCATAAGCTATTTGCTTGTTTTCCCAAGGTATTCAAGATCTCCAAACATCTTCTGTTTTTTTTCTGTAAACACTGATATGAATCGTATGGACAAAGTAAACAGAGTACTCTGCTAGTTTCCCTTTTTACAAATGAGCCATAAAATTGTCCATTAATCAGTCTTGCTTCCCCAGGGGTTGGACTGCATTGTTGAGGTTTCCTTTTCCAGTTCTGACCCATGTTTAGTTGAGGAGATTACAAAAGAGAAAAAAAAAAAAAAGAATAGGCTTTTGAAAACTGCCTTGCTCTCCACAGCCCTTGGGCAGTGCTGTTCAGTGGTGGAGAGTTCTAAATTTAAACACTCCCTATTTTTCAATCTCCACCTTTGAGTAAAATAATAGCCCTATCATGGTTCCTTCACCTCCCATCCAGAGAACACAGTGTTCCTATCTATTTAAATTACTCCAACAAGTTCCTTAGAACAATAAAAAGGCCCTTAAAGGTCTCCTGGGGTAAATACCTACAACCAGAGAACTAATGAAAAGCTGAGAGAATTTACTGGGAATCTGGCATTTCAGAGCTTTGTCTCCTGTTAATTCTTGAGAAAGGTGTCAGCGCTGACAGTGCCTGAATTTATCTAGGGGGCATGTCCTTTTCAAACAGGGCAGGAAGGTGTGCACATCTACTGGACCTGTCACTCCTCCTCGTGTGCCAGCTGCAGGCACAGGGGCAGCAGCAGCTCCACTGCACATGGATCTCTGAAAATCCAGCCCACAGCAGCCAGGTCTGCACCTGGTTTTGAAGGTGCTCAGTGGGAATAGGGTGAAGGAGTCAATCTCAGGTGCCATAGGTTTTATACCTGACTGTGCTGTGGTTTTTAAAATGAACAGAAACATCATGAGGTTTACACATGAGCAATGTAAGTGGTGTAAAACAGCACAGAATGAACAAAGTTCCCCAAAAGCACATGCTCATGTTACCTGTAGATCTGGCTTCTAGCTGTCATAATTTGTCATCTAGAAGCTAAAGCCTTTGTTATCTAGGCATTAAATAATTTAATACAAATTTACCAATTAATCCTGACAAAAATTAAAACTTGGGTTCTTATATTGCCTCTTCTGCCTTGCCTGTCTTTCACTCTCTGTCACACATTTGGGGGGAGATGACATAAGCTCCTTGCGGGGGTATATTTTTAGCTGAGCAGCTTATTTAGCATGCAAACCAAATACATAATCAAAGTGGTTTGGGTTTTTTTTAAAGGGAAAGTCATCTCAAGGTTGACTTAAAAGCCAAACAGCTTTATCTCACCAAAGTCTCAGTTAAGTGCTGCAGTGTGCAGCCCGATGTGTAAGACGAGTGCTTTTTCCAGTGAGGCTGTGTTGATCTATGATCTAATCTGGGCTCTTTAAATAAGCTTTTAAGTATGTAACTAAGAACTCCTTTATCTGTTATTAATATCTCGTTCTGTTATCACTGCAAGCAATTTAAATATACTGGTCATATCTGATGAATTCCTCTACATATTTTCTTGCCTCTCAAAACCATACAAGGCTTGGTAAGGAATTTTTTTCCCCTCCATATTCCTTATGAGCTCAGTAGCACTCTGACAACATTAGCCTCAAACACATAAAACCCTGAAATGTCTGGACATGTATGCAATGTGACTCACTCACACCTAGTGAACAAATTCTCTCATTCAATTGCTACAGAAGTGTGAGTTTCTTGAATCACTTCTTTTATTAGTACAAACATGTTGAACTTTACTAACATACCTTTTGACTTTATTGGCGTGCCTTATTTTATACATCTTAAGAGACCTTGGCAGGTTTTCTGCAGTTAATTTAATCAAGACAGCGTTCTGGGGAGAAAATAGAATACCACACTAAATCATAAAGGGAATTTCTCCTAATCGCTCTCATTTTAGTGGTGGCTGACCTGAGAAGGTACCTGTCATATAACCTGTCTTTCTCTCATGGGGGTTTATTTATTCTTGTCTAAAGCCAGCTCTTACTCCAGTTCAGCCTGAGCTGTGGGAAATGTCTGGAGTTTTCACATACTGTTAGGGAAGCCCTGTGTTCTGAATGAAACTTAAAGCAATACTCATTATGGATATTTGCATTGGCTTCTCTGTCACCCAGGAAAAGAGCAAAGAAAAGAAAAGCTGCTGGAAACAATTAACTGCCTTGGGAACAGTACCTGCCAAGTCAGCTCTTAACTTGTGCATCCAGTTGCCACAGAATTTGATCAGCTCTGCAGCACATTGCATCTGACTTACCCTGTTGCATCCCAGAACTGCTGAGCCTTTTGTTGTGGACAAAAAAAGGATATCTCAAAGGTCACATCTTCCTTTTTAAAATCTTCCAGCCCAAGGAAAGGTTTTTCTTTTCTTAAACTCACAGTCTGCTGCAATGACAGATATTTAGATTTGTGGTGAGATAAATAAATATGCAAAAGTTAAAATCAGGATCACGATTCTGTTCTTGCTTGAATAAAACTACCTGGTGAAGCATTTTATTCTGACCTTCAGCTGTCTTATCCACAATTGACTTAGACTTACACTCCTTTAGCAGGTATTGAGTGGCTGTGAATTTTCTGTGCCAGTTAGGAAGGCTTAAGCAAGTTTTGACTTCTTTGTTAACAAGGAAGTGCCTTTAGACAATTTCATTCACAGCCCCCATTCCCCCCTCCAGCAAATTATTGCAAAACAGGCTGACTAATATGATCCTGATGCCTTATTTATGCCAAGTCAGTGACCAAAGGCAGCTCTAAAGGAAGTTAAACTAAAAAAGCAGGTGTAGAGCATGCACAATGAACCCAAGAACCTCATGCTACCATGTTTTTATATGGAGATATAAATCCAGTAAGGAATTGTCTAAAGGCTGTAATTCAGCAATATCTGGTTTTCCATTGTTTAGAGATTCAAGAAGAGTAATTTCATGTTGTTCACACTGACATACTTATGCATGCACACATCCTTATACGTGCATGCACACACAGAGAACAGAAAACAAGAAAACATGGTTTCAAAAAAAACTCCAAGTATGACATCAATAAACCAGAAGGCGCAGAGCTTGGAAATGCTAAACACCTTGTGAAAACAGGTCTGTGAATAGTGTATCACATTTTTAAGGCACATTTTTTTCTCTTATTTTATAACACTGAGTCAAAATTGTATCATAAAGGTTCCTGTCACAAATTCATGTACCACCAAATTGTGATATGTCAAACTCCAGACAAGAAAGAATTGAAACCATAAATTCCTTCAATACTAAGTCTGATTTACAGAAAGATATTTCAGCTAATTCCATCTTAATACATAAACTCTAACCAGTAGAAAATATAGTGTACATTATAGCATAAGCTTCTGAAGCAAGCCTTAGGAAAAGACCCAAGGATATAGTTAATTCGTTCTGATAGTCACCAGGAATGAATGAATTCTGTACCAACATGTCTTGGCTCCTCTTTTTAAATCCATTTTCTAACTGTAAAATGTCTCCTTCATTGCCCTCTTGCTACCAGTAGTGACTTATTTTTTTTCTTTTTTTTTCCTCTTTTTTTTTTAATTCCTTGCTTTGTTAACAACCTTTACAATGCAGAGGGTCTTGCTGGAAAAATATGCCTGGAGCCTTCATATCATTTGCATGCCATTTTAAATACATTTACATTGCATTTTAATCAAGGAAAATGCAAACACATGGTTATAACTTTTTATTTATAGAGTTCTTATAAGGCACTCAGCAAAACATACAGACAAAATATGACCTCAGGGCTGAAAAGGAAAAAGTGTCAGTGAGAAGACTGTCAGCATGTCTTGAAAATCCATCTGATAATTGTCCTGCTTTACATATAGCTATTATTGTTAGAGGCTATTTAGAAATTTGTAATGTTTTGATTGAATCAGCTTTGTGATAGGGAAAATCTTTCTACAAGTACCCACAAAGTGTCTCAGGCACAGAGCACACATGACTCTCAGTTCTGGATGTCATGTGGCAGATATCTGCTGGGACAGAGATGCTCTGAGGCACAGGCAGATTCTCGACAGATCTCATATGATCCTCACCTTCAGATTTCAAAGTTCTGCTGAAAATAACACCCAAGATACCCTGACACCTATTGCATCTCCTCAAATTGCTGGGATATAGTTCAGCCAGCTACATCTCACATTTCCTGGAAATAAGCTGCTGGTGAGGGAGCAGGGTCAAAGCAATGAAGTTGGCCAGGAAGAAAATGTTCTGCTCTGCCTCACACCAGTGAGCTTGTCACCCACAAGTCTGCCCACCCAGCCCCTTCTGCAGCAGCAGCCAGGAGCTCCACTCTTCCCCTCCCCATCTCCCACCCTGAAAATACAATTATTCCAGTGGCTGACTCTCCTTTGCCTTCCAGGTTAAGGGTTGGTGTGATCTGCTGAGAGGGAAAAACAGAAAACAGAAAGCTTGGAGAGGTGGCAATGGAGTACAAATTCCAGAAACCAAGGACATCATAGAATATAATCTCTATAATTAGATATACAGCAACAATAGTGGAGAAACTTCATAAGGTCATGCTTAAAAAAAATGCAAGCAATGCCAGAATTAATGTTATCAGGAGAGTTTTAACCACTTTAACCATGTACATCCTGATGATTCTCAGCACTATACTGAAAGCCTCCATGAAAACCTGTGACAGAAATTAGACCTGATTGGACACCAGATTTTAACTACAGCAAAACTGTTGTTATGACTCATCCAAAAAATTGAAGCTGAAAAATTCTGCAGAATTAAAATCCTGAAACAACTTTCTCCAAGATATTTTCCAAAATGTGATATTCTCCAAATGAAATACCTTGATCTGATTTCCTCCTGGGTCTGTGGAAGAAAGAGAAAAGCAGACTAAAACTGAGAAGATTCTTCTCAGTTTAAAAATTACTCACGAATAAAGCTGAAGAATGGGTTTTATGGTCAGTAGATTTGTCCATCTTGAACAGTGAATGAACTGTCTCTTCTGCTCAGAAGGACTGAAGGTGGTACAAAATAGCATCATTATTACTGTTGTCTTAGTACAAAGGAGATACTTTTAATGTGCGAGCTCCACAAATATCTGCCTCAGTCTGACAAGCAATGCTATGAGATTTAACAGGCAATTGCAAAAGGTTTAGCCATTCCTATTTGAAAAGTCATCTTGAAGTGTTGTTGCTGTAGAAAATAAGAAAGACCACAGTGTTACTAAAGGCATAGAAACTATGGGCAATATGTAAGAAAAAAGGGAAAACCACTGCCATACTTCAAAAAGCACTGCTCCATGGTTGATCTACCTTTTTGATTTTCTAGTCTTGAAAATACATCAGTGTTTCAGACATGTCTTTTTCACCTGACAGAAATGTATAATCTAATTCTCTTTCAGGGCAACCAAGTAAATGAAACTGCTACTGCACTACATAAAGTTTGCTTCAGGGCTTTAAGGACAGCAATGATAAAGGGAAAAATCTCTTCAAGCCTACACTGATCTTCCAAGAAGGAAATCAAGACCTTCCTTTTTTTTTTTTTTTTTCCTGGAAAATACAGGACTTCTCAGGTGGACTAAAGCAGCCCTGGTGTGACTGAGCCAGATGATATCAGCCAAGTGTCTCTGTGGGATGCCCTTTGTGTCTGCCCACCCTTCAGAGCCCATTTGCATGGGGGAACAGAGAACTTGGTAGGGAGGGAGATGCAATTTAGAGCCAGAGCAGAGCTTTTAGAGAATAGTGAGCTAAAACTGGTTTTTCTGTGCATTTCAGGTTTGGACTTTTGTTGTTGTTGTTGTTTTGATTTCTGGTTAGGGATTTGGAGCTGTTGAGGTTTTTGAAAGGATGAAGAGAAAAACCAAAACCAAAAACAACTGCTTGCCACAACTGGAAAAGGAGAGCTCTTAGAAATAAAATGGTATGAAGGATAGCTCTTAACTCATCCCCTGCGTCAGTGCCACATTATCCACCTTTTCTGATATTTTACCCCCTCAGCCCCCTCAAAGTTGTTCTTTCCCAGCTGCATTATTAATTCCCAGGTAAGCTACCGGAGTGACCTCCTACATAGATATGTGCAGAGTTCCTTGGACTGCTAAGGGGAAGCCTTCCTTCAGGTATCATATGACAGCAGCTGATAGTAACAATGATGAAAAGAGCCATGAAAAAGAAAATACATCAATATATTCTTGAATTACCCCCTATTTTCTATTAGTTGCAAACCACTTTTAGGTTATAAAAACTTAGAAGATACCAGGTCATTCATTTTTTTAAAAAAACCATGTTGATACCTGGGAATTTTTGCAGAAAATTGCACCTCTGACTCAGTGAAAGGGTTTGGAAAAAAGGACATATCTGGTATTCCATGTTTCCTGGGTGGAATAAAAATTATTAAGAGGTGTGACACAGTTCACCTGCAAGTCAGTACTTCAAACCCAGCTGTAGCTCATAATTATGACTGAGCTTTGAAAACTCACATGAAATAACCAGATAAGCTCCATCCTGTTCAAAGTGGATAGTCATATCAAGCCTCTAAACACTACTACTGCATAATGCTTCCATATTATAAACTGTTAAAAAATGCATGGGCTGAACAGACAGCATAACATTGTCAGCACAAAATTTTACCAAAATACTCAGTGGTTTAGGTGTTTTTCTTTAAAATCCCAGTTGTGGCTGTATTTGAAGGTCAGATTTCAAAACAATTGCTTACCTCTGCTTTTAAGCAAAACTTGACAACTGAACCTTATTAAAAAAAAAATCAGAAACCACCAAATGAGATGCTATAAAACCATATTGTTTTAAAACTTCTCTTGAAGGCAAAGACAATCTCATGATTATTATTAATAACATTACATCAGTGTAGATCAAAGTTAAGGACAAAACTGCATTTTAAGTTGTGAAAGGTCACACTAAGCTTGGTACCTGTACTTGCCAGGTTTATTTATATTTAATGCCACCCTGACTGCAATTTATAAAGGGCATCTATCTTTTTCTCATATAAAAATACACTTTTAAGATTTATATAGAAGAGAAAGAAAATAGAAACTTAAAACTTTGTGATTCATAAGAATAGGTTTATATTTAAAAATTAATTCTACAAGATGTAGTAAAAATAAGTGACATTTTAACCTGAATTTTGCTACAATTTTTTTTCTATGATTAGTCCAAATCCGAGAAATAACAGAGCATGCTATATTATCCCTGTACAATAAACTATGTGTAGTTTGGGTTTTTGAGTAAAAAGGTTAGCTTAAGGCTTATAATAAAAATGTGGAACATCATGAACTGGGCAGGGGAAGGATTTGCAACACCAACAGATTATTCAGTAATGGCCGAGGCAAGCAAATAAAAGAAACATGTCTGTCACCAATAACACTGTGATGACACAGGGAAGGTCACTTTTACCAGAATTTTCATTTCTTCCTCCTGGGAACATGAAACAAGTACACGATCATGTACCTGGAGGAGCAGCAATGCTGCCTGTGATCAATCATCCTTCGTCTCTTAGTGGAAAGAGAAATTTTCTGGAGTCAACAAAATCAAAAAGAAATTAATTCATGTACAGGTCAAGAATTGTGACCACTGGGTCTACAAGTGTGAGGGACAGCTCAAGAGTGATTGAACAATTGCCTGTGCCAATACATGGCAATTATTCTGAATGTCTCATCAAGCAAAATTTCCAATAACAACCACACAAAAGACAAACACTGGATCTTTTTCTTGTCTTTTATAGGTTTGGTTGTGAACTGGCTTTCTGTATTTCTGAAATTAGTTATTCAGTGATTTTTCCTGAAATTTTCTTGCTGCAAGGGTTGGGCTTTTTCACAAGTATTCTGTTACAGGTGTATAATCCTCATCTTTCAAACTGGCTCTGAGGTAAGAATTACCCAAAGAAATGTCACCAATTTTAGATTTCTTTCTGCAACATGGCCCATTTCTTTTCAAGATTTCCAAACCTCAGTGATGGGCTTTGTCACAATTTAGAATACAGCTCAAGTCAAGCATTGTGAAGTAGAAAGAACAGGAAGTTAAATATGTCAACCAGAAAGGCTAAAATGTTTTTATTTGTCTTGCTATCTATACATGGATAAAATATGCCATTTTGTTTAATATTTCAGCATGATTGTATTGGCATGTTTCCTTCACTTGACTGAAGAATTTTAAACAACAGGCAATACAGAATGTTAAATACAAGAAATTTACATTATCAAACACCATGAAAAATATATATACATGCACACATATAAAACTTCAATTTCAATTTCACTTTAAGAAAAAGTCAAGCACAATTAAAGCCTGTTTCAATTATTTTGCCTTCTTGTTTTCTTCCTGAATTATTTTGAGAAAGACAAAACGTATCCCAAATAATATTTTAAAGCCATCACTTAATCTTCTGTTATACATCACCACATATTTCAGTTCCCAGACGTTTCAGCAGTTATACAGCTGTTATTTATGGCACTTGCTACTGCTTTATACATTGATTATCAGAAAGGGAATAGGACGTGGGCTTTTTTTTTTTTCTGGAGACTCTTCAAGAGTGAAAGTAGGAAAAACCCCAAATATAAACAAAGAGTGAAAGTGTTGCCCTGCCTTTGCTTAGTTGGGGTTGTTTTCCTTTCAGGTTCTCTTCTACAGACTCCCACTATAAACACATCTCTAAGGAATATTTCTTAAGGTTAAACTGACAAGTGGCCTTGGTCTTCCTGTTTTTAACTATTTTAATTCTTCCATTATATCTACCACCAAAATATTCTTTCTGTATTTATATACTGGTGTCTTATACAGCAACACAAAACTGAAGTAGTATTCAATTATCTCTTTCTTAACAGCTTTCTACTATCAAGCACCTAAGATAATACAGCTCCAAAGACAACACAGTACAATGTTAAGTGAACTTTAATAGTAAATAAAAGGTGGTGAGTGTTCTCTCTCCCTACCTGTCAAACAAAAATAAACACTAAAAGAAAAGTACAATCATTTCAGTTTAACAAAACATGAACAGTGACACTACATTTCAACATCAGCAGGCAATCATTAGCACATAGGCCAAGTTATCACAGGAGAAAGGAAAACAGATGAACCATTTAAAAGAAATGGCCTGTTACTAGAAACACAAACTCATATTTGACAACAAATGGCATCACAAGATCAATTTGACATTCCCACAAGCATAGGTTATAGAAGAAAAATAGAAGAGAGATGCTCCTTGTGATAATTAAGAACTGAAACAATCATACTGTAAATATTCATTAGAGAAAGGCAGCTTCACTCCTTAGAAAACATTTCCAGGTTGCGAATGTGCAATTGACTTTTTTCCTTCCTTGTTATGAAGGATGAAAGACCCCAGCATCTGCTGCACCACACAATCGGTCTGTTCACAACTCTGGAAATTTGGGCACTTAAAGGTGAAAATATGCAAGAGGTTTTTTTCTCATTACTCATTTCTGCAGGTCTGTAATACTGAAAGGATTAAAACTTTACATTCATTGATTACAAGCCTAAGAAAAGGACTGGATTGGTGCAGTTAATACCCAGCTTCTTTTTAAATAGAAAGCCACAGACTTACTCTGCCTACAGAAATAAGAGAATCTGGCTGGAAGAAGATCTCCAAAATGTGAAGGGCAAATCTTAACACAATGGACTTTTGGGGGGATTTCTATTCCCATGGTGAGAAAACAGCAGAGGTGTTAATTGTGAACTACAGTTCAATATAAAGGCCCCACAGAGTACTTTGTACTCAGTTTTGTTTCTCATGAAAGGCCCATTTTTTCCACCTAAAAATTCAATCTCCAACCCCTCCGTTCCACTCAGAATTCATAGTTATGCCTAATCTGCTGCTTTTCTGGCTCACTTACAGGCCCTGTTGGCAGGTAGTGAATGCAAAATAATTTTAATGGTGTAACCCCTGGGAACGGGAGCAAAAGTTTTAAGCATTTACAATTTTACAATGACATACAGCCAGCTGTTAGATAAAATAGGCCTCCAGCAGTGGAGCCCACTGGAATGGACACTTTGGTGTGGATGTTTTCAACTCAGCAGTCTGCTAAAGAAGGAAACTAGATCAGCCAAACAACAAAGGACAGGATTGGTCTGGGCAGGGAAACATCGTGAGTACATATGGTACTTGTTAAACCACAACGAGAACTCCATCCCCAATTTGAGGGCCACAAACACTCGAGGCAACAAACGAAGTGAGGACCCACAGAGCTTGAGGGAAGGCAAAGTAAATAAAATGGTTTGGAATGGCAGCAAGGAAAAAAAAAACCAGTGGAAGTGAGGACCCACAGAGCTTGAGGGAAGGCAAAGTAAATAAAATGGTTTGGAATGGCAGCAAGGAAAAAAAAAACCAGTGGACAAGGACAATTCAACATGTTGGACAGTTTGCACAAATACGAAATTAATTTGGTTCGAGTCCAGAGCATATTTAGGGCAACACAATCAGACACTAATTCCCATCTTTTCTACTACTTACCTTCCTCTGAATAGCTCTAAGCAATGACAACTGGTGCCAAGTTTAAAGAAAATGGACTTAATTCATTTCCCTCTGAAATCAATAGAAATGTCTCCTTGTCTTCAGGGAAGCCAGATTAATCCATTTATGAGCAAGAGTACCTGCTCATAGCAATCCTATTATAGAACAATTAGAAAAATTATAACAAACTGAAGAATAAGCACTGTGGAGAGGAAATAATAAAATCCCCTGTTTTAAAATATGCATCATTCTCCCTTTGATACAAAAATAGCCATGGTGCCCTATTTTACATTCATTTCTTCCAACTCATTCAACTGATCAGTTGTTCCCAAGGTACCTGTTTACCTTGTGTCCCTCTGTTTTGGTCTTCTCCACGGAATCATTCCTGTAATTTTTCAAGTAACACAAACATTATTTTCATTCCAGTGCCCCCCAACACGTCCACAGGAGCATTAAAATCAAAAACTATGTCTGAAAAAATCTTGTATTCATTGGTGTGTATAAATTTGTGAAGGAAGTGTCTAATAGAGCTGAACTTTCCTGAACGTCTTTGCAGGGGGTTCAATTGCACTTAGACAAGGAAGAGGATGAACATTTATCAGGTGGGAATCAACTGGGAGAGGGAGGCACCAGCAGCTACTTGTGTCTCTTCATCCTTGGAGGTTTTCAAGACCCACGTGGTTGAAGCCCTGGGTAACCATGTCTGATCTCACAGCTGACCCTGCTTGAAACTCGTTGGCCAACAGATCCCCCGAGGTCCCTTTCCACCTGATTTATCTTGGGATCTCATTAACCCCAGCTTCTTAATCTCCATCTCCCAGATGAGAGGAAAAACAAAGAAAAAAGACAGCTAAACAGAGTTACTGAAGCTAAAAAAAAATTAAAATCTGTCTCTAGTGGACATGAGAAATTCTCTACTCCACATCCCTTCCTCAAGGAAGAACCATGGTATCTATAGCATTCCTGACAGATCTATAGTTTACATCCCTCAAGATTTCCTCTGCAGAATTATGGAGTCTCAACAGCCCCTGCCAGTAATCCATTCTGATATGCACTATCCTCCTCAGGAAGGTTTATCTCAACTCTGTGTCTAAATATGTTTTGATACAATAAAACTCCATAATTTCTTGCCCCAGCTGCCAGACATGGAGGGAAAATTATTCCCTCCCTCTTTGCAGCATCTTATTCTGCATTTTTCAATGAAACTCAATCTTTTATTCAGTCTGAACAACCCCTTGTCTTAACCCAACTCAGTTATAAATCTAGGCTAGGTGGTTTCCTTCAGAACTGGTACTGTCCCAGATCCCTACACCAAATACTATTGCAGTTGATTTATGTACTAAATGTTGGACTTCCACTCCTCCTTTCTGGACAATATCCAGAATTTTCCAAGTCACATCTTCAGCTTTCCAAATAATTCTGATTTCTAATTTTAATCTAAAAAAAAGTCCAAGTCCTTCATAAGTCTATCAGTCTCTATCTATTGCATCACCTGAGTCTTTAAGGAAAATATTGACCAGAACTTCAGAGCTGTGTAACTAGGAGGAAGCGGTTATTTCCTGAACCCCTCTCCTAACTTCCTTCATTCTTTCCAAGTCCATTTCCTTCATACTTCCCCTAGGGCATCTACAGAGAACAGGCAACCGACTAGAGGAGAAGGATGCAGCCAGTTCAGCAGACAGAAATTTAATTTCATAGAGATAAAAGCCAAAATTCTGCCTTATTCTGAATGGAGGCAGAAAACCTTGATAACATTCAGTTGTGTTTGAGTGCCTTCAATTTTTTGGTGCTGCCAAAAAGCCATACCCCCTTTCTAACTGTGTAATGTCCATTTTGAGACAATGCCAGAGTCAAAGCCACACCCAGTAGTCTTAATGGGAAGGTTTAATCATATATACATGGGAATTATTATGACTATTAAAATGAAAATATTACTAAGGTAGTTAAAAATAGGAACTTGGCCCTTTGGAATAGAGATTGAATTTAGACCTGAAAATCACCCACAGCTCCAGTTAAAGGTAGGTGCAATTGACCTGGGCTCTGGTCAGCAGCCCACAGTCAAAATGTATCTCTAATTAATAAAAAACAAAAAACAATTTTAAAAATCACAGAGTGCTCCTCCAGTATTCCCGTTTTAGGTTTGGTTTAATATGTTAATAGGTTTAGTGCAGTTTAATATGGTTTTATCAATCAGCAGTTCAACTACCTTAGCCTGACACTGGACAAAAAGAGGATCACACAGGTGGAGACCTCTAAAAGCCTTTACATAAGGATTTAATTACATTACCTGTAAATATCTATAGAGGACAGCAAAACATCTTTGCTATTTTCCATCCTATTTAGCACTAAGAAGGACACAATATTCTTCTTTCCCCTCATCAGAAATTGACTTTGTTCTCTGCATCCCAGTCAGGATTGACTTTGCCAGAGAGCCCATAATATATGTAACATTACTGCCAGGTGCATTGTTTTTCTCTGCAACAAAGGGGCTCTTCATGTTCTCAGTGTATCATGTGCTAAAAGGCATTTGTAAAATCTCAGTGAAGGAGAAAACAGAGATTCAGAGAAAAAATACTCTTAAGACATAATTATAAAAGTGGCCAACACTAGACAAATATTCCTTGAAAAATAAAAATAATTTTAAAAGCAGAAAGGAGGAAGATTTCTGAGGCTCTCAAGACAGGGAAGCATTTTCCACTTAATTTAAAGAAAAATCACAGGCTTGTCCTGGCAATTAGTAGTAGCAATACAGGCAAAATACCTCAAGGTATCTCCTCCTTTTTCACAGTTTTCACAGCAGTTCTGGGGTGCAATAATGATAATTTCATTTCCTTGTTGCCAATCCTTACCCTTTGTTCCATATGTAGCAGCAATCCAACAAAACAAAACTAAAAATGATTTAGCTGAAAAACAAAGTAGGGGTGTTTGCCAGATTCTTTGAAGCCAAATCAATTCTTCAGTCAGGTTCTTCGCTTTCTCATGCAAGAGCTTGTGCTAGAATAGCAGGCACGGACACAAGGGTTAAGAGTGTATGGGTTGTATTATTAGCCAAACTCTAACTGCAGTGTCAGAATCCCAGAAGACACATTAGCATGTTTGGAGCAGTAGGTTGGTGGGAGGCAGGAATCTGTCACTGAATTTAAACCTGGTCTCACTCACACTAGCTCCACACCAACATGCTGCTCTCAGTTTTCATCCCACTAAGAGAAAAAAATCAAGACCAATGAGTTAATGAAATGTCGGGTGAAGAATCAGCTAAACATGTCAAAATGTCACAAAAAATATTGCTCCCAGAAGAGAAAGAATCAAAAGTTCACCAGAAATGGCATATGGCTGGCAATCATTATTAGTAATCAAAGAAATGGGAAAAAAATCTTCTCCCACCCCACAATTCAGTCAGATCCTTCCCTGGCTACCACTCTAAAATTATAAATTACATATACTACAGAAGATTCCAAAATGCATATGCCAGTCCCTCTACTTCAGGTTTATTTACAGTCTTTTCAAAGGTGCAGACAATGGAGGCACCTCCCACACAGCTGAACCTCAATATTGTTGAATCATTCAAAATAACAGCTATTGACTCTTATCCATAAAGATCAAATCCTAATCTCACCTCTTCTTAAATGTCATTCTGCTATCATCCCTCTCTTCATTGTTTTCTTTTTCCACATCATGTGTTTCATTATCAATTCTCTTCAGTGAGCATAGTTCTGCAATTAATTTTAGGGTGTTTTAGTTAATTTTCTTTGCTCATTCCAGAATCACATACAGGGTGTCCTTCTGTAAGAAACCAACATAACAGGGTCAACAGACACTGGTATGACACAAGTGTGGAATCCAAATACCTAACAGGCAGTCGTATGATGACAAAAAAAATGTAACCTTCTCTCTGTATAACCTCATTACGAGATAGAACTGATATAGAATGAAACAAGATGCACTTTAATATGCAAAAGACATCCTCTCTGCTGGATTACAGTCCTTGTATTTACAAATCAAAATAGATTTCAAGTGGATAATGAAACTCTGAAGTTTTAGCTTTTTATAAAAGGTCAGTTTACTATTGATGTAAATCAGCTGAATTGTGTTTCATACCATAACATTTATCTGCATCAGTGGAGGATCTGTAAACACAGGAAGAATTGTCTTTAGTCTAGGAATGAGAAGCTTGAAGTTTAGTTCCCAGCTGTGCCAACACTTTTCTACAAGAACTTCAAATGCAAATCCCCAGATATCTATTTTTGTTCCATAAAAATGGAAACAAAACTTTTCTGGATAGTGTATTTAAACTGTAAGCCACATGAGGCAAGACAAACACTGTTGTTATCAAAATGATAGAAATGTAGTACTCATCCCTTTTTGTCTCCAACTACTAATCTGGTCTCTGTGGGCTAGTCAAATAAACTCAGTGATTCACCCTGGGATTCTGCCTGCACCAAAAGAGACTCCAAGTAAAACTCCCAAAAAAACTTTCTCTAAGTCATTTCCAAATCTGTGAAGCTCTGCACCACAAAAGACTTCAGAACCAGCATGAAAAAGGTGGCTTTTGCATTTTCCCCAGAGCTTACTTGTCAGGTGGAGCCTCAACCAGATTCTAGCACAACTGATACGTACCTCTTGAGCTGCTGTTCAACAAATGCAGCCCCCCGTTCTGATGCCTGTCAGATCTGCTTCTTCACTGTCCAAAGCCATTTCACCCAACATCTGAGCTCCTTCTGAGAGCCTTCACAATTTACTCTTACGTTTCCTCTTCAGTTACTTTTTTGACTACCTGTTTCCTTTACCTCTCTAAGATTTCAACTGACATAAGAAGTAGCCCTCAGGCACAATTTGCAGCTTAAATTCTCTCCAAATTCCTTAGCCAAAATAATACTGAGACTCTGAACCTTGTGATTTTATTGCTGCTATCCCCCTTGAGTGCTAGTCATTTTTAACTTCTGTTCAGCGCTCTCTCCACAAAAACAAAAGTGCAAATACTCCTTTAAGCATTGAAGAAGGAACTGCTATGACAAATGCAAACACAACAACACAGCCTACAAAGGAAGGCCAGTGAATTCATTTCAGGTTGCTGATAGGCCAAGGAAAGCTGTTTTATTCAGTCTGAGATGAAAAAAGACACTTAAAAATATGTCGTTTTCCTCAAAAAAAAAAAAAAAAAAAAAAAAAAAAAAAAAAAAGCAGCATTTAAAAGGGCACTTATATACAATAAGTGCTCCTGGTCTGGGGCTACAACGATTAAGAAAATTATACCCACCTTCAAAGCTCAGGCACCCAGGTGAATTCAATAAACCAGTGAAAGATCTGACAGATCTTTCAAACGGGGTCATGTGAATGAATGCACTTGCAATCAGATGGCACAACTGTGATAGCAGAGAAAGAATCTCAAGTTTCCTGAAAGCTACTAAGCTTAAATCATATCTTCCTCCAGATAAAGGTCCAGGAATATTTGAACACCAGGTCCATGTGTCCTATGTTTTTTTGTTAGTTCAGGACCAGGAAGAAATACAAACATCAAACTTCCAAGATTAACTCATCTTCTACTTTTTCTTTCTCCCTTAGCCTGAGAGAACAAAGGCCCTGTACTAAACCATTTACAACGCTGCATTAGAATTAGAAAAGAGCAGATTGCCAGACAGTCTTGGTAAAAAAACCAATGTGAATGTCATCTACATGGAGCAGATTGTAAAAAATCAATCGGCCTGAACTTGTTCACACAGAAAAAAACTACATAACAAGAAAAACTAGGCAAGTAAATAGCAGCAAAAGATGCTTAAAATATTTGCACAGAAAAAGGGGTAAAATCTCTTAAATTATCTGCTGTGAATTGCTCTGCTCCCAAGTTTCAGCACTGCAGTATGTTCTACCATTTAAGCAGGGAAAATAATTAGATTTCCAAAGTAATTCTTACATACCTCAGTAACTTTGTACTAATATGCAAGGTCTGGAAATAAAGCTGAGCTCTCATGACAGGACTGGTATAAATAGAGGAAATATTTCATTACTATAATGATTGGTTATACTGTTAGGGCTAAACCAACAGTGAAATTTCATGAGTTTGCTTCCAGTTGTGCAACAACTTGTATAATGCACCACATTTCTGTAGCATGATAGGACAAACCTGCCCTTCTCTCATTCCTTTTAACAGGGTTAAACTCAAATTGATTTCTTAAATGTCTTGGCTTTTGTCATCCACAAAGCATTATCCTCAACTCTGTTTTTGAGGAATTGCTCAAGATTCCAAGGAGGTGAAGAAGCATCAGTCCAGCTGCAGGTGAGGTGTCACACCTGGTTCATCCTTACAGATGTACTCACAAACAACAGTGACTTACACATTTCCAGAACATTCCGGCACAATCAGGTGATGTAAATCAAAAATGTTACTGCTGTTTTCTTTTAGCAGTAGTAACCAAACCAGCTCACTGCACCCCAGCATATGCTCCTAGGGATAAGGCACCCAGGGCAAGCTGGTAAGTACATAGGGAAAGTACATATGAGTGAAGTTTAGGAACAAAACTGTGTAAGCATTTTCTTTAACAAACTAAAATTTGCATTCAGTTAATAAAATTCATGCCATTTTTTTGGTCAGGAACCCACTTGCAGCCCTGCAGGCATGAGCCCCTCTCCTTCCCACCCTGCAGCAAGGGGAATACTGGGTTCCACAGCCCTTCTTCCCTCCTGCTTATGGCAACAGGGGGGAGACACCTCACCTTCTACAGGGTGAAAATTTTTCATTTCAGCACTTAGGAATCAAATCCATCTTTTTTTCAACTTTTATCTAAAACTGCTTCATAAATCCTAGTCAAACTCAGAAATCATTTCAGAATGATTGAAACTGTATTGCTTTGGGAGCTATTTTCTGGGAAGAAATTAAATTAAAAATTAACAGTTCCCCTCTAAATAAAGCAGCCCTGTATTCTCTTTCTGGCTATGCCACAAGCTTTTTTGTCTGCTTAGTTATTCAAATTCTCTTTGCCTGACTTATCTGATTGTTCAGACCCTGATCATGATGCTGCTGGTCTCCAAGGGTGCTACAAAGCTGCATCACTAATATCAGCAGTCTTTGAGACTGCTATACAGAAGATAGCATGGAAATGAAAAAAATAGGGTTTTGCACTGAGCAATAATGTCTTTTACTCCTTTGACAATGAGACAGAGAGAAGAATCAAATATACAGAGCTACATTTAATTCCACATAAACTGAGAAAACAACTGCTCTAAAGAGCATAACTCTATAAGGAGTATTGCTGGATTTCATAAACATTCAAATTTTCCTGCTGTCCAAAACTATCATTCCATCAAGCTTTTAACCTTTGCTGTAGAAATTTAAATATTTATTTTATGATAACATTTGGTGACAAGCTCCAATTTTATTTTAAACTGTTTAAAAGGAAAATTTTACTTAGATTTAACCAGAAATATACATGAGAAGTGATTGCTATGTTTGTTGACAGAAGTCCCACCTGGCAGCTCTACCATCATAGCATGCAAAAATCTGCAGTAGAGGAATGATGATGCTGTGCAGAGCTCTCTGAATTGCCTGTAAGAAGTCATCCAGACTATGAATATTTATGCCTTTTTTTTTTTTCAGGTTAATCACCAACAGATCACATTTTCCCCCAAGGGTGACCCACCCCTTCTGCTGGGGTGGATGGTGCCCTCGGCTGCCCACGTTTCTCAGGGAAGGCCATGGACAAGAGCCTGACATCAATCTCCAAAGGCACTGGGCTGCCTGCATAAATGTCAGCCTGGGGAGGCAGCAGGATGGAGCAGGGCTTGCACACATTGCATGGTTGAGCTGATGCAGGTGCTCATAACTTATTGCAGATGGAGATATAAATTGCTGACATCTCTCCCAGGACCACAGCATTAAGTATGTGTGCACAATTCCATATGTAAGAGTTTGAAGCCACAATGACTTCCTCAGGAGAAGCATCGTTTAGGGAACAGAATGGTGGAATTTTTCTTTCATCTGGAGGGAAAGGGCCCAAAGGAAAAGAGTGATGAGATGTTTGTTTATAATTTTTGAATGAGCTTCTAGAAAAAGAACGCTGAAACATTTTTGTCCTAGAAAGGACAGACATTGTGGTCTTTATTTTTATCACTTAGCAAGCCAATGGCATGAATACAGCGAGGGATCCTCACCATGGACCAAGACAATATAGGTGTTGCAGGAGAAGGAGATGTGTCTCTTGCCCCGAGTTTAAATGAGGAAGAAATTTGGTGGTTTCTACAAGGGGCTAAGTTAAAATGTCACCTATCTGAATTGCAACTGTGCCCTTCCAGTTTGAAACGTAACAGACTTCAGAACCTTCATATGTCAAACTCAGGAAGATGAAGCACCCCCGGCTTCAATCTGTGATTGCAGGGAAGAAATTGCAGGAGACTGTGAGCATGAAAACATCTTTGTGTGACTGTGGGAATGTCTACAGACCCCCTTAACCCTCCAAATGCTAATTAGTGAAGAAAGTGTTCAGCTAAGCTGCAAACAGAGATCTTACCCAGCTTTTTGTTTGTGATTTAGGAATGTAGCCATCCTCCAAGAAATGTTACCAAATTGTACTTTCAGCTTCCCCCTGTACCTTCTCACTGTATCCTGCCTCCTAAACCATGCTGAGCTCTCCAGACACCATCCCACATGCACTAAATCTGCTTTTCTAGGCTAGGGAGCCTCTGTAGCATCACATGCTTGGATTTCATGCAAGAGTGATGCAAGAGCAATGCAAGTTGTTCTACAGTTAACAAATATATTGGTATTTAATCCAGCAAACATCGTAAACACTTGTGCAAATATTTTAATAAGCTACTGTGTAGTCATTAAATATTGAAATCTGTTCTTAATTAAGTGCTTCGTCTGACATAATAATCCTCATTCTCAATGCAAGATTTAGCCTTGTTCCAACACAAGGGCAGCAGCATGACATGATGTGTTGGACCATCTGTGTTTACAATCACTGACTTTTCTAATGTATATATGAAAATGAGGTCAAGCCTGGAACAGGTTGCTTTATTTAGTTGGAAGATAGCTCAGGCTGTTACTAGACACCAAATCCATGACTTTTCAGAAGTCTGACCAATTACAGAAATGAACTGTTCCGTTGAAATAACACTTCTGAAAGTTTTTCACATTTCTTGGAAAATGATGCAGTGCTGCAGAAGTACTTAAATTTATCCCATTTTTTTGTTGCTACAAGTACCTGTGGCAATGTGTAGGCTGAAAATTAGAGGAAAATACAACAACCATGGCTTTCAGGATTTTATAAATTCTAAACCATGACCCCCTATAGACTTTTTCCCTGCTTTGTTCAATAGAGCTGTACCTTCAAGAAGAATTTAGAAAATGTACAATTTCACATTAAAATTACATTTCCAGGCCCATTCAAAATTTTAATATCCTCTTACTCTTATTATTTTTAAACACTAGAATAATTACTGACAGATTAATGGAAGATGATATTCATCTATGCAGTCATTACCAAAAAAAAAAGAATTATACCCCAAGTTTTACTAATTTTACATTAGTAAGGCTATCACTACTGAAAGAGGCCAAACCTATGGGTGGGGGAGAGGTTTGGCATGGGAAGAGAAGGAGGACAAAGACATCAGAGCACTGTGGAGAAGTGTTCATGCTAATACCTACAATGAAACAAAGCCACTCCTTGTGAGCACTGCAGCCACAGCCACCAGCAGGCTGTGGGAATTCCTATGGAAGGCAGCAGCTTGCTCAGTTTCCCTCAAAGTACACTGGAAAAATGTTACAGTCTGAGGGATGACTTCCTGCAAACATACACACATTGCCTACCCTCACAATGCATCACCTAAGGGCAATAAACTTCTCACAAGAACAGCAAGTGAAATTGGGAGAGCAGTTTTCAGGGTCTACGAGACACATATCCCCACACTGCCCAGGAGCTGCATTTCAGGCTGGGCTAAGAGACACCAAGCACTGGGCTTCTGAAACCCAGTGTATGAAATACAGATGTGGGTTACTATTCACTCACAATGTTTGGTGGTTTTTTCCTAAAATCATCCGTGTCTTTAGCAATGTGATAATTTGACATTCTTTTAATTAAACAGTTGTGCCTTTAGCTTTCAAAGTTTAAAAAAAACCAAAAAAAAACCAAACAAACAAAAAAAAAAAAAAAACCACAAAAAACCAGCAAACTGTAAAACTGTACTAGCTTGTATAGCCAGATGGAAAATAAAATTTAAAGGAAGCAACTGAAATGCATTTAGAATCTCTAAATATATTTGGCTTGAATTTTTATCACTGTGGCCTGCAAAGCACTAACTTCTATAAATGTATGAAAGGCTGGGCTATCCAGGAGGGTGAAGAATTATCTACAGCGACTCCTAAAATTATAACTAGCAAAAGCTGCATTAAATCAAGGTAAGAATACTTAGAAAAATAATGCCAAAATGTGAAAGATTGCAGACATCATTCTTAGTCACCATTTTTCTTTTCTTCCTATGCCTTTGATCTGGAGAGAGGCAATAAAAGTAATATGAGCTATGAAAGGAAAATCATATAAAAGGAGGCATCAGAGGCCCATTAAACAAAATCAGTTACAGGGAATGAAGGATAATACGTGAGCAAAAAAAGAAATTTCCATTTTAAATTTTTAATCATGACTTTTAAAAATAATTTTAGGCTAGTTTCTTCAGAAAAACAGTAATTTCTTAGAATATTTTTGCCATTTATAGACCTTGTTATACATTCTATCTCAATATGCTTTAATACTGCACAAAGACTTTCTCTAAGCAATTTCTAGCCCATGCAACTACTTGTTCCAAACCAGTAATTATAAAAAGGTTTTTTGCATTGCTTTGCATTGAACTTCTAACAGGGAAAGATAAAGAAGGAAATACTTCTCAATAGATCCTCAAACTATTGTTTTAGAGTGACCAGGCAGGGATGAATTTGCTTAACTGACAGCATAAATAATCAAAGTAACGATTTATAGGAAGGATGGTCTACAGATGGCAACCAACTTTCACACTGGAGGAAAGCAAATATTTTCTGGTAAAAAAGCCAGGAGAAAATATTTTATCCAAAAACCTCAGCTATGCTCACTAATAAGACAACCTAAAATATTTAGAACAAGCAACGCACTCATTTCTAGGTAATATTCCTACCTTTAAGTCATATAATCTGCAAATGTAAAGACAGATCTTCCTAGTGCCAATACACGTTCGAGAGACTGATATTGGTCCGAAAAATATGATTTGATATCACAACTATTTCCTTCCTATAAAGGCTCAGAAATACCACAAGTATTGCTGAGTATGGTTTCTGAAATTCCAGTAACTCTCTTGTAATTAGCAGTCTGAAACAGCAAACTTTGCCCACATCCATAAGGACTACACGGGAATGTAAGAAATCATGCTTGGTTACAAGAGAATTTTGAAACTTACCTGAGAGGAATTAATGGAGGACAAAAACAAGTATGGCGATTCAGATCTCATTTATTTATAACCAGCCTGCAAATCATTAATAAACATTTTTTAAAAGAAAAAAAAAAAAATCAAACCAGACCTGCTGAGAGTCACCTTTCTCATCTACAAATATTTTATCCATTAAAAAAATGAAATTTAAAAATAAATAAATACACTCACACACATTGGTAATAAACTGATCACCATAAACAATTAATCTATAGGACAGAATGTAAACATGCCTCCTGTTGAATTGAAGAGCTTCTCCTCCTTAAAGAAAACAATATGGCACATGAAACCAACAAGAAAATATTAATTTTCTTAAACAGTAAAAGCACTAACTTTTTACTCTTTCATTTGCTCATTTTCATATGCTACATTTAATTACAGCAGAACTTGAACTACTTATTAGCTTCTGCTGCATATGACCAGTCTGGGAATTCCCAAGAACTGCCTGAATAAAAATATTCAGTTCAATATTCACGTTCAGCTGAGTGCAAAGCTCATCCACACATGGCTTCTCTTGCCTTGTGAACTGTCACAACCAGTGCAGCAGGATCATGGGGAGCACATCTTCCATACCTTAACAAATAGAAATCAAAGTGCCAACTGCTGAACAGAAATCAGGACCTAAAAGCCACTTGTTGTTATTCCCTGCACTCTACAGCACAACACAATTATATCATAGACACAGTTAATTTCAGGCAGCCCAGGTACAGGCTGGCCATCAAATCCCATTCACACCAAGTACTAAATTATATCAGGAGACGCCTCAGCACTTTCAATAGCATCATTAGTTGGATAAATGCTGCATAATACAAGCATTACTATTCAAATTTCCCTATAATTTCTAAAATGAAAAGTGATCACTTCAGGTACTTACTTGAAGCAAAAGTTGTTATGGTTGGCTGTTAGTATTACTAGCACCATCACTGAATATATACATATCACTTAATTTTAAAAAATGCATATGTACAACACACATCTGTTATTTACTTGTTCTAAATGGTCTTTAAATTTCTCATTTAAAAGACAGTTTCCAAACACTCAGCACTTCCTTTGTGATAAATATTTTGAAAAGTGGAAATCCATATCTAGAGTCTGAACTTCTACTTAGTGAACCTAATGAGACTGTTGTCAAAAATGTTAATTGCAGAAGAATCTGCTTTTTATAATGCATTGTCACACAGGCATTCTCATGTGTGTTCCTAGGGACTGAAACTTCAGCTGCAGCAGCATGCTGCTCATGTCTGAGCCCTGAGATTGCTTCCCTATTCCTCCCCTGAGAGTCCCATGGATTTGGTTCAAGCACCGTTGAATGTGATGCTGTATTAATTGCCCTGGAGGGTAGCAAGGCCTTTGAACTGTGGCTGTGAGTGATATTTTGCTATAAGACATGTGTCAGCACTTGCCTGGTTAACTCTAGGGCTGGGTTGTACAGCATGCTGGGACCAAGTATCTGGAAAACTACTTTGCATCCTAATCTTACATCTGTTTTCTATCATGCTGTGAGATTGACTGGCCATTCTATCAGAGAAGCATCATTCTGGAATAGACAGTCTAAGTAAAAATATTGCACTGTCAAAGAATATTAAGGATATGCCATCATCTCTTGTAGTTCATGAAACCAGCTGGCAGAAGGAGACTAAATTAATATAGGGGTTGATGTGCTGTCCTTTCCCCTTTGAGAGTAACAGTCTGGGCCCAGCTTGGTTCAGGAGAAACTAAAGTTCAAACAGTTCCACAGTCCCACTTGTCTCTGTTTGTGGGTATAAATTTTCTGTCACACATGTCCTGATCACACAGTCACCCATCACATAATCCATTACCATCGGTATGAGAACATCACCAAGAGGTCACAGCAGAGCTAGAGCAAGGCGGCCATGGACATGCACGAAAGCAGGAACTGTAGGAATATGAGGAATTTTCAGCAAAGCAGAACAATTTTCATGGCTAGAGGCATGTATAGAGGATAGAGGGACTTTAACTTGTGGATTTAGTCAGGATTAAGATGTCAATTTTGACTTTCAGTGCCTAAATAATTTTTCCTATTTTCTCTACCTTTCCCTCCTCCTCTCTCTCTGCTCTTCCTTATTTCTACCCCCTCCCCCCTGTTTCCCTTCACTTCCTTCCTGGTTCAGTCTATCAGGAATTCTCTGACAAAAGAGGGGACTAATCTTGCCCTTGTTATCAAGTAAAACTTCTCTGTCTTTCTACAAAAGAGCATGAGTTACACTTTAGTCTAATAATGATCTCTGCTAATAATAATGTTCAGTAGTAATAATTAAATTCCTTAGTCTGGAAAGCGTACCTGGTATTCAAGTGAAAAAAGTAACCATAAATTCACAAGATGTGATAAAAATGGTGTCATGTACAAATCTACATATTGACTTGTAAAGCAGAAATGTATTACATAATTTCTTGCATAAAATAATAAACATTCACTAGTAATTTATCTGACATTCTAAAATATCAATCAAAAGAAAAGACACAGTACTTATACTAAATAGTAAAACATATATTCTTTTCTTTCTTTTTTTTTGTTACCTCTTTAACCCATCACAGCAGAATATTCAGGAGAAAAAGATGTTGCTATCTGAAGCTGAATGCTTAACAAGGATGTCAACTCTAAGATTAAAAAGAGAATTTTCTTTAAATGCAAGGTGAATTATTTCAGATTTTTCAGTCTGATGGAGTGACATAAAAAAGTCTAAAGTATAGCCTTAGTCTTTTGATGTGGGACAAAGAACTGTCCTTCATGCTGCTGGTAATATGCCCGAATGATAGGATAATATTGCTCCAACAACTGCAGCTTCAACCAGTGGAGAGATGTGTAACTTCTCAGGATTTTATTTGCTATGAGGATGTAATTGTGCCTCTGTGAAACAGTACAAGATTTGGGTAGAATCTTTAGTGGGAAAAGTAAACACCCCAGACACACTTACAGTTGATGATTAAAAAGGTAAATAATAATCCTTTCCTAAGTAAAATATCTTAAAGCCTACACTCACCTCTTTTGTTAGGGCCTAGCAAAATTATTGCAGTTGATGGAGAAAACTCCCATTAAAGCCAATGTTGCAGCAGAAGAGATAACAATCCCCTTAAGAGGAGCAAAGGGTTCCATTGCGTGTCCTCCCCCAGCCCAGATCCCTGGTAAGGTATCACCACATATCACCACTCACCTGCTGACTCCCAGAGCCTGTCTGTGTGTGTGAGGATGTTTTCTTGTGTGTGTGAGGACGTTTTCTATGGGCTAGGATGGTACCTTGTGTCACGGCATGCATCACAGTTGAGACGGCCACAATACACAGAGCACCACCACCCAGAATCAGAAGCGCAAGCATCTGCCCTCCTTGTTCTTCAGCCCAGCCTTTTATCCCCTCATGTTGATGCACGGCACCTGTGTGCCCTCTGTTCCCTTGGAGGTTGCTCAGTGCACCTGGGCACTCCATGGCTCATTGCTGTCAGTGCTGCTCACCTGCTCCTCACAGCTGTGCCCACTGGGGATGAGGCTCCCACAGCCCGGTCCCAATCACCACAAACTGTGTGTCTACAACCTTGTATTTAGTTTCAAAGGAAAAAGAGCCTCACTAGAAGACTCTAAATGTGAACTGTCAAACAAGAAAGTTTCTGCACTAAGTAGGAGTATGGTTTGTAGGGATTTATCAAGATAGCCCATCAGATTGACACTTGACATGTAAATTGAATAGCAAATCTGACAGCTCAAATATTAATGCATACACCTAGTTCTGTCTTACACAGTTACTCCTGTAATAGGCTTTTTGAAAGCACCCTTGATATCCATTTCAAATCTGGCTGATTTTTAAAGCTGACATCGTATCAACCCAGTTTATTTAGAACTAGCTGTTTAAAGACAGCTCAGTCTGTGATTATTAATTACTGATTCAAGTGACAAATCATATTTGGTATTCATATTCCTCATTAGCTTTTAATCAGATGAAAAAAAATCCTGAGCACATAGAATATATTTGATAATTTCAACTGAAAGCATTACTATGCTTGTAGGCCAAAGGATTACACTGAACTGTCCCTCTCTTGGGTTTGCTTGCTCTGCAGGACATGTTTTCTCCCATAATAACCTGATAGCCAAAGGACAAATGAGTTAAGACTTCCAAGTCAAATACTTGCATCCATCCAAAAGAAGCAGTTCTGCTGTACTGCAAACAATAGAATAGGTCCTTGCAAAGCACATTTACACCTTCATGTCCTGTAAGCTGGGGACTGCAAAAACAGAGATCCTGGTGTCCTCCTGGGTGCTGAGAAGTTTCATTTGCTGCTGGGATCTACAAGAGTTCCTTGCAGAACCAGCTCTGCATTTTGGAACACAGGGCTGCAGAATAGATTATACCCTCTATAGAATATACCCTATATAGAATCTCTGGTAGGGTGAGATTTCTGGGTTGCATGTGGTCTGGATACCTCTAGTTCTGTTTTTAGTGTCCTTTAGAATAGACTACATGTTCTCTGGGAAGAATGGAAACACCACTACTCTTAAATATGCCTTGTAAATAGCAAATAGTAGGCTAAGGGAAGATACAAAATGGAGTACATAGCCATTCTGCTGAACAGGAATGATGGGCCTTCTTTAAGAATAGTATTTACATTATCATCCAACTAGACAAAAAAAACCCCTATCACCTTATTTTCCCTGAACAGGTGTGGAGTTCTGTCTTTAAAAACAATTTGGCACTTACCTCAGACTCATTCTTTTATTTTTTAAATGCAATTTCACATAATCATTATCCAGTAGTCATTTGAGAGATGTAATGATAAATAAAAATAGCTCCCACTAATCTCACTAGTAACTCTGAAGTCTCTTCCAAATCAAGTCATTCCTTTGATTCTATGATGCTAATTGCATAAGACTTTTATTTTCAAGTTTCCTGTTTATTTATTTCAATTCTCTGACTCATTTTATATCCAGGCTGGACATTATAATAAAAATATATATTGCTTTTGATTATGGAAATAATCTCCTTTCCCAGTCCTCCATGTTATTTACCAAATTACTCCATCTGTTCCTTAACAAATCTTCCTATCCAAACCAAAGAAATGTAGACAGAAAGGAGAAAAATAATTTCTTACCAATCCCGTTTTGATTTACCTTAAAAATAACTGGAAGACATATAAAAAAAAAATGTGCATGTAGAGAACAATATTTTCGGGGATCACTACATCTTCCAGACATAATCTAATGCCAGAACACAGGAAAACAGAAGAAACAAACTTTAGGAATGCTGAAACACAAACAGGCCCCTGCAACCCTGCTGACATGGATCAAGGTCTGGCAGATCAGTGTGATCTAGCTCAGGCCAAGCACATGTCCTCAGTAATAGTTAGACACTAAATTTAATAAATTATTTGTGACCAAAAATTTAAGTTAGTGGTACTAAAATTATGGTCGCAAGATCATTTGTTTAATGTATAAGAACCTCATGCCTTCCATTAAAAAAGATAGTTACAACTCTTAAATACCACTTTTCTCAGAGAGGGGGATATAATTTCCTCTTTTCTGCAGTAAATATTGGTCATTCTAACAAATACAGTAAATATATTCATAAAACAAATGTAATTTTGACTTGCAGCAGGTACCAGTATCTACTCCTAGTTACAACAGACTTAGCTTCTGGCCTTTAGATCAAAAGCTTCTGATGTTCCTAAACTAAGATTTCAATGAAGTTAGACTCCAAATATTATGCCACGTCTGCTGCTTCCCTTCTCTCACACCTTGCTCCCGTTTCTATCCAGTCTGCTTCCTCACCTGTTTTTTACAGGAGCTTTCTTTTGCTGCTGGAGTAAGTACAAGTATTCATCTGGCAGAACCAAACTGGCTGTGAATTTTCATTCCAGTCAATTCAGTTTAATCTCTCTTAAAGGAGGAAAGGTTGGTGGTAAAGTTTACATCTCACCACTAAGGAAAATGGGGGGAGGAATATCTCCACCTTTTCAGTTTTGGTTGTTTGATTCCCCTTTCCCACCATGGCCATGGGAAGGGCCCCGCCCTCCTGTGTGTCCAGACCATATGGCTGAAAGGAGGGTGATAACTGCTCACAGCAGGCAGTGTCTAGAAGACACAAAAAGGAGCAGGTAACAGCAAAAAAACCCCAAATATCAGCCAAGGAAACAAAATGTGCCAACCAGGCTGAAGGCCCCAGGATCATTATTTAGAAGAACACAGTATTTAAGCTAAGTAGAAAAATAAAATAATTAATATTTTATAAAAGTGTTGGCAAGAATGAAGTGCACCTTAAATTATTTGGCTGGATTAGCAGATAGGAGTAGAATTCTACTAATATTTTTTTTCTGATGATATGGTAAACTTTGATAACAGTGGAAAATATTCTCCAAAAATTACTCTTTTTTTGTTTCAATATCTGTATTTGAAAAGATGATCTGTGTGCTGCACCTCATACCAAGCTGTCCAGCAAGGGCCAGGGAAATATTTTAGGTCTTCTGTAAAGGTCTGTCTGAAAGAGGAAAAAAAAACAACTTGAATTTCAGGTTTTATGCTATTTTGTGTGTACTTCCAACTTATTAAGAAGTACCATCAGATTCTGGGCTAAAGATTCCCAACAACCTCCAGAAAGTGTCCTAATGAAAATATTCTAAGCCTGTCCTACCCTAAACCTTGCCATTGCTGAACGTCACAGAACGTTAATTCCATACTCATTTATCTGCATTTTGAATATAACCACAGTTGGGACAATTGGGACCGTGACAAATATAACTGGTAAAACATTTCTCATGCTTTATTCTGATTTTGTTGTGCCTGTGACTCGTAAGTACCAAACAACTCATTTTCTATCCAATCAAGCACCATATGTCTTCCTGCTTGAGGTGGTACACAGGAGTGTTTAGGAACATTTCACAGGTCCCTAGAAGTGTTTTCATCTCAACTATGATGTGTTCTGGTGGAAAGAATCTTTTCGCTATGATTTCTGCTTTTTAACACTCCATTTAAAACAAGCTACCTATGGATCTTGGGAAGAGCCTACAACTGTAGGGAAGGGCCTACAATTTATCCTAATCCAGCTCAGCAAAATGCTCAAATATGTACCTTAGGGGTCAGTCCTGAGGGCTGCTGTGCTTCCCCTGGGTACCAAGGCACAGCAGAAAGCACCCATGGATCTCCTCTGGCCCTGGGGCTATGGCCCTACCAGTCCTGAGAAATGCCCAAAGGAAGCACCCACCCACTTTGCCAACGGGTGAGCTCTTCAAGGGCTCACACAAGCTGTAAGTGCCTCTGAAATTCACGGTGGGGGCTGCTAACTGCAGAAACACAAGAATTTATAAAGTCTACCTCATTTGTCACTTATTATTCTCATTTTCAAATGTTCAGTATTGCAATGCATTCGCCTCAATACAGCACACCTGAAAAACAAGCACAATAAAATGAACAATATTCTTTTAAAGTTGAAAAGTATATGACTTTATCCTTCTGTTCATTTTGCTTTCAGCCTGAAGCAAGTACAAGAAAAAGACTATTTTCCCCAGTAGTATCAGAAACTTCAGAAGCAACTTGATTTTACAGGGCTTCTGGACTGTATGTGACTGCCATTCTAAACCTCAAGATTTATGTATAAACTGTTTTAAAAGCTAATCCAGTCACTGTCATTGAAGCAAGAATGTTAGCTAATAGATTGGTCTGAGCTGAAGATACCTGTACATTTAATTTATAATTTGTAAAATCCTGTACCTACTCTTTGTATCCAAAGAAAATTGGTAAGTGAGCCCACTACAAATGCCCATTATTGCAGCCTACAAAAACTGCCTCTCATTAAAGGGCATGGGTTCACTCTGCTTGACATTTTACTACTTTACAGTTGAAATCTCTATGAAACAAGAATTCATACTGAATCCACCTGCAGTGATGCAGGTTAAAGTATGTGTACAATGTTTGCTGTGGGCAAATGCAAGCTTTGCCTCACCTATGCTGCAAGGCAAAAGCCATAAATTAGCCACTGATTAGATAAAATTAATAGAGCCTGACTGCTTTACCTAATATATTAATTTATGTCTGATCTATTCCACAACACAGGTACTTGGTCTGAGGCAGAGATAAGCAGGGCACAGGACATAAGCAGGGACAGAAAAAAGGTCATGCTGTATATTCCAGATATCTAACACCCTTCAAGGGCAGCTGCCTAGCAAAATGCAGAGCGTACCAGCATAGGAAACTTGATTGTAGTGCAAGAAAACAATGGTGAAGTTAATATTGGGAAGAGGCTCTCTCATTTATCAATCAACATGTATTGATATCAGACATGAAAGTTTAACTAGTGATGATGAGACTAAAAGACAAGAGTTTATTAAAAAGAATTAAACCACAGATCATTAAAATAATGAATTAGGCAAAGTTTTGCACTGAACCCAACATCTTGGATACAAAATTCTCTACAGCAATGTCTTGGGAAAAGCCTCAAATGTCTCTTGTGCCATGTACTCCACAGCTAACAGAGTGAAATGTCTGGATCCAGGAAAGAGATTGAGGCAAGTACAGAATCCATGTTGTGAGGATCTAAGAGTAGAATTGATACTTCAAATGGAAAGAGAAAATGTTTTTAAAATACCGTCTTTCTGAGTTTGGAACACTGCCTATGAAAGTTGTGATGCCCTTCACTGTGACTTTCTTTCTTACCAAAAGTACATTACTTATGATCAAATGTCAGATTGACATAACCAACTTGTGCTGATCTGCCAATATTACCAGCTTTTCTGATCTGATAAGATGTTCATTTCAAAAATACTTTATTTTATCAAAGAAAGATGAAGGTCTCCATGTCCTTTCACCATGTTATTCTTCAATGTTTTTTCACTCTAAAGGCTGCTTTACTCTCAAGATACTTAGATACCACATCTTTAAAATAGAGATGTCACTTATTTGGTGATTTTTATTTTTATTAATTTCAACTTGGATTCAAAATAAGAATGAAAATACACAACTCACAGTAGTTCACTTTGTTATTCCTTAAAACATTTTCACATCATTAAGTGGCTTGCAAATATATATGAAAATACTGATGAAAGAACATGACATTTTAAATTATCAATCTACTAGCTAATACACTAGAATGAAATTTTGACTAGGTTCAACTCACCAGCAAAAGGGTCACTCTGCTTCCTTAGTCAAGAGAGGAATGAGTGACCCTCACTCATCTCTCCATCCAGTTTAAGCCTACAGAGGAACATACTATTCCCCCAGGGTAATGTGCTAAAGCAGCTTATCATGGAGAAGAGAGCCTAGAAGATTTATTAAAAAGAAAAAAAAAGAAAAAAAAAAAAGGCATATCCTTGAAAAATGTGAAATAAAAAAATGTGAAATACAACCTCTGGGAAATTTACGTGCCTACACAGTGTGTGGTTCTGTTGCTCATAACTCAGAAGTAAAAGCCAGAGACAACAGGAAGATAAGTAATTTTAATAAAGACAGCTTTAGAAAGTTCCCATTTCCTCAGCCTTGTTTGCAGCTGGTGCCCGTGAGCAGAGCTAAAGGCAATGAGTGTGCCAGCAGGAATCAGCACTAAAGCCAATGGAGATGAGCTGCAGGCAGGATGAACCCAAGATGTGTAGCATGGTGCTAAGCTTGTTTTTAATGGCCCCACCTGTCTTTCCTACCAGCTCTGTGTTCACCAAAATCTTTCAATAAACTACATCTCTACCCAAGAAACTAAACCAGATTTGATGAAAGCCAAACAGGAACTCTGGAGTTATTGAAGGCTCTAGTTTACTTTACTCTGCTGCAGGCAGGCTTTGATAGCAGCACTCACCCAACCCTCCTGGAGAATGCAAACCCTGAGCTGCTCTCCTCCAGCACAGGGTGGGACCTGCCCACAGCCTGCTTGTGTCCCACTGCATCCTAAAAGCACCCTGGAGGTTATAAAAGGAGCATACAGGAGAACAGACAAGCTGTAAATTAACTGCTCTCTGCCAGCAATTTCCACATCTCTAAGGTACGAGCAGCACCACGGCTCCTCTTTTAGCAGGAAGTAATCAACAGCCAGAGAGAAAAGCCATGAAGCATTTTCATCAATGGCATCAGGACTGGTAATTACTGTGACTGCTTGCTTCCAGTTTCTAAAGACAGGTGGTATTATTTGCTGGAAAAGGCTGTGCATGCAGGTG